>NW_024870802.1:13075000-13675000 GCF_019054845.1 Dipodomys spectabilis
GGCCCCACGACCGGACCCCCCCCCCTCCAAAAAAAAAAAAAAAACCAGAAAAAAAGCAACAACAAAAAAAACCTTATCTTAAGCTGGGCGCCGGTGGCTCACGCCTGTAATCCTAGCTACTCAGGAGGCTGAGATCTGAGGATCGAGGTTCAAAGCCAGCTGGGGCAGGAAAGTCCGTGAGACTCTTTTTTTTTTTTTTTGCCAGTCGTGGGGCCTGAACTCTGGGCCTAGGCGCTGTCCCTCAGCTCTTCAGCTCAAGACTAGAGCTCTACCACTTGAGCCACAGCACCACTTCTAGCTTTTTCTGCTTATATGGTGCTGAGGAATTGAACCCAGGGCCTCATGCATGCAAGGCAAGCATTCTACCACTGAGCTACCTTCCCAGCCCATCCGTGAGACTCTTATCTCCAATAAACTACTGGAAAACCAGAAGTGGTGTTGTGGCTCAAGTGGTAGAGCACTCTCCTTGAACTGAAGAGCTGAGGGACAGCGCCCAGGCCGAGTTCAAGCCCCACGACTAACAACAACAAAAAAAACTCATCTTACTGGTCTCTCTATTGACCTGATTGTTCTAATTATGTATCACCTGCCCAAAACAAGACTGTAGCCCAGACCAGAGGTGACTGGAGAAAGGAAAGCTTGGAATGGTTCAACAGGCATGCCATTTGGAAATGGATTTGGAAACCTGCAACTAGTGGAATTGTTATTTTTCCCGTTTTGCACAAAACTTGTTTCATGACTTGCAAGTACATGCCTATTTAGTAACCACTAGTTTTGTGGTGAAAAATCTGGGGCACAAAATGTCTTAAAAATGAACTTAGTTGATATTGCCAGCTCCTAACCAAATACTAAACGTGGTCATGTTGTACACTGCTCACTTACCCAGAGTTCCCAGCGAAAGCAGGACATTTTCACGGCCCTCAATGTTCTTGTCATAAGGGTGATATCCATAGAGGTGAGCAGCGCTGTTCACAAGCCAGATCACATTGAGCACTACAGTGTATTGCAGGAAAGTAGCAACATAAAAGCTGTGTCGAAAAGTTTCACCCCAATAAGACCAGGGCACTAGTGTGGGCAGGATGAAGGATATTAACAGGACGTTGGGATTATAGTACCTATATGAGAGACCACACAGTGAGAGATGGACAGAGGATTTTCACACAGACTTGGATTACTCAGTCTTTCTGGGCTGGGTCCATCATTCCCTTCTACACTGTGAAGACAGAGACAAACAAGCCAAAGGGAATGGGTGGAACACCTTTTGAGAAGACAGAGTTGTCCTCTCACTTTTTAAGTAATGCTTACCATTAAATCAATGTTAAATAAATGTTCTCAAATCTTCCCATTAGGAATGCAGAGGCAGCCGTGCTTTGTAGGTCCGGTGGCTCCACAGGCGATGAGCCCCTGCTGTGATGCCCAGGCCACTGACTACATGGCACAGAAAAGCTGCCAGGATAGAACAGTAAAGAGTCACCACCTGATGGGAGTAGAGCCAGGGGAGGCATGTCAAAGCACTCCTGTGATGCCAGAGCCAGCTTCTTTAGACTTTAGGAGAAGATCTGCTTTACCTTGAACCCTAGGAATGCCTTGGTCTTGGGATTCCAAGCTCTCACCGCTTGAAAATCTGTGCTCATCACTTACCTCCTCCTTCTAAGAGTGGACAGACATAAGGAGTCCCAGGAGTTAAGAAGACATAAAGACATGCAAAGGAATAGGGCTCTCATTCACCTGTAATTGTCAAACCATAGGCATATAGTTCCATCTCTTTGGCCTTCAGCTGTCTTTCCTGAAGTGTTTAGGGCAGAATATAATTTCTAAATGTGTACTGAATATAGTAATCAAAGCAGTTAAGACACTGTTCAATTGAAAGTGCCTTACATTTCGATCTGCCAACTGGTACAACAGCATTTCAGTATTATAGCGGGCACTATGGGCCCATGAGGGGCCTTCCACAGTCATATTTGCATAATGGCTCAAGCTTTATCAAAATTGTTAATAATGGGCTGGGAAGGTGGCTCAGTGGTAGAGCACTTGCCTTGCAACGCATGAGGCCCTGGGTTCGATTTCCCAGCACCACATAAGCAAAAAGAAAAAAGCCGGAAGTGGCGCTGTGGCTCCAGTGGTAGAGCGCTAGCCTTGAGCTGAAGAGCTGAGGGCCAGAGTTCAGGCCCCACAATCGGACCCCCCCCAAAAAATGTTAATAATCTCATATTTACCATACAGCTTGAACAGGGTAAATAGTATTAATATTGCATGTCACAGTTGGAAACACATGAAGTGAGAGCTATGTTATTTAGGGCCACAGGGCTAGTAAAAGTAAAGCCATGTCTCAAGGTAAGTTATCTTTCTCTGATGATGGAGTACCCAAGAATTGGAGGGATTTCAGGAATGCCTTCCCTGCCATCCAAGGATTTCAGGCTCAGGAGGTGCCACACATGATCTCTATTGGGAAAAGGGGTTCCTTGGCATACCCATCCTTCCCTTTGTTCAGTGGTACTAGGAAGATGGGATGCGGCCTTGGTTATGAAAGACCCCAGACTTCTGGGATACTTTCGTCTACGGGAGGGCGCCCCAGAACACTCAGACTCCAGGCCAGGAGATGCAATAAGCAAGAGGAGTTTATTTGACGTTTGCGCAAACGGTCTCTCTGCCCCAGCAAGGGAGGGAGCCCCGAACCGAGGTTACAGGCATTTTTAAAGGCAAAAACCACAAGATTAGCATATAGCACCAGGTGTCCCCGGGATTGGCCCATTTAAAAGTCACTATGTACCCCAGCAATCATTTTTACTATGCGGGGAAGTTTATAACACTCTTTGTAATAAAACAATTGGCGCGGATGCTCAAACGGAGATAGTCACTCTGGGAGATAAGGGTCAGGGAGTTTACATAATTACAGGCTTGTGATTGATTAACATTTGGCCTAGTTTGCTGGACTTGCCCAGTGGTCCTTATCTTGGGTCCCTATCTTGGGTCCCTATCTTGGGTCCCTATCTTGGGTCCCTATCTTGGGTTCCATTTGGCCACTTAGGGAATTTTCAAACAGGAACCAGTAAAACATACCTGTTTGTTCTTTATCTATGACCACAAACCTTGTCCCAGGGGCCGGTGCCGGCATCTGGGCTCTGAGAGACTTTTTACTCAATTACTTATTTCCAGAAGGGAGGGTAACGGGTTAGTGCTAGGGCGAGCAAGTTTACAAAAGCAAAACCAGCAGTTAGCAATTGTAAAATGTAACTCTAATTTTTAATTTTTCAGTTAAAAATTCATGACTTACACTGGGAACAACAGATTGTGATTATAGAACTTCATGAAAGGTACCAGACAGTTTGTAAGTTGTCCTACTCTACTGACGCAAGAGGAGATTTTTAAACAGCTTTCTCTCCTCTCTCTCTATCTCTTTCATCTTACCCTGTCCTTCATGATGCCCAGGAGTGCCATAGGATCAGTATTATCCTAACAAAAGTTCTGGCCACAATTCTTCAGTTCTGAGATTGATATCCCACCCAGGTCATATGTGGTCCAGCCATGTAGTGACCGATACCATCTTCCCAATACAATATTACACATGTAATTCAGAGCCCTATGATAAGGAAGGACCTGGATTCAGGAAAAGCAGAAACCCTCAGCTCAGAGCTAAAAAAGCATGTACACTTGTTTCATGCTGCAACATATTGGTTCTGAAAGAACATGCAATGCCCATTAGCAGAAGAATTAGAACCAGAACCCAGGTGCCCATTCTAGTAATAATCATGTACCCAGCTGAAGTCACTTGTATTCATTCTTTGTCACCAAGGAAGGACTGTCAGTACCTCCACTGATGGTGAAGGAATATCTGGTAGATTTGAGAAGTAGGCTGGAGAGATTTTACTTTCTGACCCTCAATGATATCAGAACTATTTCTCAACCCTGCCTGATGGGCTCTTTTGAACAGCTCCAAAAGTAAAGGGATATCTCCAAACCTGAAAAATTTCAGTTTCCTTTGGGATAAAATATAAAAAGCACCTAAAGTCTACAGGTGGAAGGAGAAAATGCCCAAACTAAGACCTCTACCCTTCTTTTTTTTAATCCACATTTCACCATAGACACTCTGTTGTCCTAGTCATTCATCAAAAGGCCTTGATCAAGAGCAGAATAAGTCAGCATTTTAGCTCTGTGTACCAATTTCTGTTCAGAGTCTCAACAGATCCGCAAAAGCAAGACACTAAAAGGCTAGAAAGCACAGCCTTAATGCTAGGGTGGCATTATGATCCCTACATAATTTCCAGGGTAGCTCATCACATGCTGATCAAACTAGGAACTGAGGCTTACAAGGAGTATTCTAACTAGAAGGGACTTGTAGGTGAGGAACCTGTTATAATCTCCTGGGAAGAAGAGGTAGGGAATGAAACCCATTCTTCCCTTGGATTCATTATGCTATAGCTCATAATACATAATGCAGCTCAAGTGTCCCTCTACATCTGTTTCCCCAATAAACAAACTAATTTTTCCTGGTCTATAGTAGAAGTTTGCTTCAGTAGCAGTGATGAAACTGTGTAACCAAGAAACATAGCCTAGGGGCTGGGAAGGTGGCTTAGTGGTAGAGCGCTTGCCTTGCATGCCTGAGGCCCTGGGTTCGATTCCTCAGCACCACATAAGCAAAAAGAAAAAAGCCGGAAGTGGCGCTGTGGCTCAAGCGGTAGAGCGCTAGCCTTGAGCTGAAGAGCTGAGGGACAGCACCCAGGCCCAGAGTTCAGGCCCCATGACCAGACCAAAACAACAACAACAACAACAACAACAAAACGAAAAAAAACAAGAAACATAGCCTAAACATGTGTTGTTATCCTCTACTGGGTACTCAGCAAAACTGTTTTCCTGAGGTTCAAAGATCTTAGTTGCATTTCTCCTGGTAACTGGAAGGATTTCCCAAGACAAAATCAGGAATCAGATCTCACCACCTAGAATACCTAAAAAGCTCAGGTGGTGGTGACACCTCCTCGCTGATCAGTCCTATATTACTACCATACAAGAGAGCTACCTACTAATCCCCTCACAGTGGACTGTTTCCTCCTCTTGTCTTCTGGAGAGAAGACACTAGTCTCCGCTCCCAGACTAGTCAGCCTCCCTGGAAACAAAGACAAATGGCTGGAAACCCAGACTGAGAGGGGATGATGTCCTGTGTGGATCCTAATCCCAGCAGGCTCTATTCCAGCTGAGCCAGCTTCCCAGGAACCAGAGAAATAGCTGGGAAACCAGACAGGGGACACTGCCCTTTGTGGGACTGCACCTCATTAAAGAGCAGGGAAAAAAACCTGGGTACTGGCTCAGGAAGAGGAGAGCTGCTTACCCCAGAGCCAGGTGTAGGCCTTGCAGCCAGGAACCAGGGTGATCCCATAAAGAGCTCGCAGGTGCAGCAGAATCATGGGGATAAGGTTTCTCCACATATACTCAAGCTTCGGTGGGGGGCCCACCTCATCCTGGTAGGAGGGGTCATAGATGTCCTCTTTCATTTCGGGGCAGATGTCGTCTACTAAGCGACAGGGCCATCTTCTTCAGCTTCTCTCTTTTATTCTGCAGGTCCATAGAAAGAGGTTTTATGATGGTGGTTGTAGAGGAATCAGAAATCTACAAGGAGAGAGCATAGTGTGTGAGGAGAGAGCAGATGCCTGGTAGGTGCCTGGAAGCACTGGGCTCTGTGCTGCACTGTGGTTAGGGTACATTAGAGGCACAGACCTTGCCCCAGTGCTTTAGGTGACAAGATTAAAAGAGGAAGTCTTTCGAAACTGTGCAGGTAGATAGTGGTGAAACCTCAAGGTGAAGGGGTAGAACTCAATGACTGACTCACTGCATTTTCTCTAAACTTTGTTAAAGAAAAGTTGGTGAATCAACTGTTCAAACTGCAATTCACATTTTCACCAACTGATGGCAGCACATCAAGTACATTGAAGCTCTTAACTGTCTCCTTTGCCTGCAAGTTGCCCTGAATCAGGAAACTTAGAATGTAGGGATCCCTGGAAGGAAGGAAGGAAGGAAGGAAGGGAGGGAGGGAGGGAGGGAGGGAAGGAGGGAGGCAGCCACAGTGTCACTTCTGAATTTCGAGTGGTTAATTGGAGACTTGTCTGCCCCATTGGCTTTGAACTGTGATCTTCATTCAGATCCCAGCCTCCTGAGAAGTTAGGATTATAGGTTGAGCCACCAGCACTCAGCTTAGTACATATGTCTTTATGGGACATAGCCATTATACCTTTTAAAAAGTTGACATAATTGGGCTAGTTTGGTTCTGAGCATAAATTGACTTAATGCTATAATCTTAAGTGATAAGATCTGTTCTCAGCAAGACCTTAAGAACTAGTTCCCTGAATAAAACTCTATTTATCCACTTTCAATGAATGATGTGTGGGCCAAGAGCATTCCCTCATCTAACCTAGAAACAGTGACCCACAAGCAGCCCATTTGGGGCTTACAAAAGCAAATCAACTTAGGAATTCATGGACACTGAACCAAAACTCCTACTGTATCCCAATTCCAGTTAGGAGAACTACATTTCAAAAGCTTCCCTTCAGAGTTCATGAATGTAAGATTAATTGATGGTACTTCTGTATCTGCATAGTGGACGAACACCAGGCAGGAAAGTACAAGTTGTTTACTGACATGCGCTATCAAAGAAAGTTGAGAATGTCACACCATAACTGCTAGAAACCATTTTTTTCTGTCCAAGAACTGACTGGATTGACAAGACTTAAACACTAGCAAGCCCAAAACACAACCTTTTGTTTGGTGAGTAGTGTACACTAAACAAGGGCTCTACCCCAACAGTTTTTTTTTTTTAAATTATGGTTAAGAATTTTATTATCAAAATCATTACATCTCTTGTGAAAGTTCAAATGTTACAGCAAGGTGTAAACACTCCACCTGAGAAAGAAGTGATACTTCTTTCATTCCCAAGAGTTCCCCCTCCCCCTGCCCCCCCACCCTGGTCTTTTTGAGACAAAGTCTAGGCTGCCCAGGCTGACAAACTCCTGGAAGCCCAAGGATTTCCTGCCTCAGGCGCTCTAGTTGCTTCCAAATACAATCTTCATTGACATTAACTATAAACATGACAGGTATTAAAACTAGTCGCTGTTTGCTACTTCCTACAATGTGCAAATGCAGTAACTTACTTCACTTGGAATGAATGTTGATAAACACTTTAGCACTCTTAATTACCTAAAATGTGTTGGGTGGGAAACAGATGTTTAGGTAGTCCGGCATCACTTAGTTGCTCCCTGATTAAAGAAAAAAAATTGCATTCCAATCTCAGGTTTATTCAATACAATTCTTCATTCTACACAACAAAGTACAAACACAACCTTACCTAAAATGTTACAAAGCTACAAAACTCAAATTTTATAGTACTGACTGCACAATAAGTGCCAAAAAAAAAGAGCAATGCACATGTTGTCAAGACAGACCTGCAAGACCACTAGGAAAGGCAATGTGGGTGGGGCAGGGCACTGATAATCCTGCAGAGCCTGCTCAGCTGCTCATCAACTTCGAGTAAGGAGGACAAGGGCACAGTGAGTGAGGACGTGGAAAACAGACCCATTCATGGCAACTAACATGAGCAGAAGGCAGGGGCAAGGGCAAGGCCTAACAGGAACAGCAGCTTGGTCCCTTTTTCCTGCAAGTCGCTGTGCAGGAAGAGCAAGGGCATGACTAGGTCATGTATAAAACATTTTTTTTTTTTTTTGGTTGGTTGTGGGCCTGAACTCTGGGCCTGGGTGCTGTTCCTCAGCTCTTCAACTCAAGGTTAGCCCTCTACCACTTGAGCCTCAGCGCCACTTCTGGCTTTTTCTGCTTATGTGGTGCTGAGGAATTGAACCCAGGGCCTCATGCATACAAGGCAAGCATTCTACCACTGAGCCACCTCCCCAGCCCTGTATAAAATATTTTTATTTTATTTTATTTATTTTTTGGGTCCGGTCGTGGGGCCTGAACTCTGGGTCTGGGCGCTGTCCCTCAGCTCTTCAGCTCAAGGCTAGCGCTCTACCACAGTGCCACTTCCACTTTTTTCTTTTTGCTTATGTGATACTGAGGAATCGAACTCAGGGCCTCAAGGCAAGCGCTCTACCACTGAGCCACCTTCCCAGCCCCTAAAATATTTTTAACATCACTATTCACCTATTTAAAAACCTTCAAGTTACTTCAAAATATAGGCCTGCCCGTGCACCTAAGATTTTGCAATTTCTTTTCATCGTAAAGTTACATATACATGAGGTGCAAAGACAGCCATTGGAGAATAGTAAATGACAAAATCCATTAAAAATGTATGTAAGAGAAGCATTGACAACCTTTTCTGCCAGTAAAAATGGGATGTTTTATTGAATTAAATACTAGATGTTTTATTGTAGTTTTCTGAAATGACAATGTGAATTAACTTTCAGATATTGTCTTATTTCTATGTGGCACATAATTTGTATCCAACCCAAGCCTGGGATGGAGGCATGGCTCAAATGGTAGAGCACCTGAAGTGGTAGGACACATGCCTAGCAAGGCCCTGAGGACAAACCCAGGTGTTGGCCTCACCCCACTCCTTGCCCACCCCTTGCCTCAAAAGTTATTGTCCCAACAGAAACACAGAGAACTTAAGATATTTCTATATATTTATGTTTGTTGCAAGTGTACTAAAGTTTAGTTTGCTCTTTGGCTACTCTGGGTTTCATTTAGCAGTGGTGAGCTTCTGCTGTTCCCAAATAAACTCATTTAACTCATTTCACAATTCAGATTCACATTTTTCAATGATAAACTACTCCCCATGAATTCCCTTAAAAAATACAAAATGTGACAGAGTATATGTTGTAAATCCTGTAAATTGTTAGATAAATGACTTCAGAAAAACATAGTGAAGTGATTTCATTTGAGAAATGCTGAGGGGTACAAAAAAGGCTGTTGGTCACACTGCGATGCCCTGTTCTTCTCAGCGAACCTGAAGGGTTGTAAATTCTTTTCTGTTGAACTCTATTCATTTTTGCACTTACGCCATGATATATTAGTTTTGTTTTTTGCTTTGCATCCCAAGTTAGTATGCCATGGAAATGCATATGATATAGCTCAGAGGTAGAGCACTTGCCTAGCGGGACCTGGGTCCAATCCACAGCACCTTGTACACGCCTATGAAGTCCAGGCTTCATGTCAAGGGTTAGTTTGTGGTATAAGAGATCATATGACCTTTTCGGTTTTCAAGTGACTGCCAAGTCCTCCTCAAGAGCAGAATTTGAGACAAAAACAGGACTGGGTCCTGTAGAAAGACCTCAGGTATCTGATTAGGACAGACAGAAACTAGCATCAGTGGTAATTACACGACTTCCTCATCCACAAGAAATGTGTTCCAAGACCCCAGAAGATACCGGAAGCTACAGCTAGTATCAAACCCTATATATAAACAGTGTGCCATGACAATAGGCAATCTGATAACCAAGATAATTGCCACATGACATACAGATGGGTAACATATCTAGCATGAATATTCTGAGCAAAAGGAACATTCTTCCAAATAGGATGAACTAGTAGAAAAAAGGTTCTAGTTACTGACAGACTAACTTCCTTTTTTTCTCTTTAGCTCTATTTTGCATGTTTACTTTCCCTCTTGAGTCACTCTCTTCCATAGTTATCTTGGATCTAGGAACCACAGATTGCAGAATCAACATCTGCTTGGCAAGGAACCAAAACTACCTCCAAGCAGCAGCAAGCCTCTGGACAGATCACCTCAGGGTGAAATCACTCTGAATGAGAGCAGTTACCTATGGTGCTGAGGCTCCACGCCAGAACCGGGATAATCAGCTTATGGCATGAAGATTGCTCTTCTCAAGTGATGACAGTTGGTGCTAGCTTCTCCAAAACCCGTTGCAAAATTAAAATTAAGATAATGATGCATCCCACCATTGACCTAATTATGATTATTTTCTTTGTCAGTTGTGTACAACACAAACATCCCCTTTGTCTCCTATAAACTTTCAAAAGTTCTTGTCAGTACATTTTTTAACACTGAAGCCCTTTATCTGTTCTTCCCAATGTTGATACATTGATTAAAAATCCTTTCTTTGCCCTGGCCTTTCTTTGCCCTTGTCTAGTACTGGACTCTGATTGGTGTATTAGGTAGGTGTACTCTGTCATGGTATACTCTGCTTGAACCCTGGGAGCTTCAGCTTTTGCCCTAAATTTATGCAATAATAGGCAGGAGGACCTTGATCAATCAACTGTATGGTAACAAAAAGCTTCTGAAACAGAAGAGCTGCCTTTCAACAGGACATCATGTGACCACTGAAATAGAAAATCAAGAACTTGCCCAAACCAGCTTTAACCAACATAAGTAAGGAAGATCACTATCTGTCCTCACTGTTATTATTATAACATTTCCTATTGTCATTATTATAATTTCCATTCTGTTTCTGACACCATGACACATCTGAAAACTCTATCTAATGACAACCAACACACCCTATAGAACAGAACATGGAATAGACTGTATTTTGGAAACTATGTACTCCCATTCTGGGAATTCCCTACCTCTCCTCAGCCCACATTATTTCTCCCCTTTATTAAGCTTGACAATACGATCTTCTGTCCATAACCCAGAAATGTGTAACTTACGTTGAGAACACTTACATTTCCCCTACGGGAGCTTCTGGTATACATTGCCTTCATGGTGGACATCTGTCTGTGTGAGTTGCCTCTGTCTCTTTGGCTGTCTGTGAGAAGCATGAATGTGGTGACATGTGTATACACCTGTGTGCAGGCAACACCTGCTGGGCAGCATCCATTTGTGGGAAGCGTGTGTTCTGGAAACTCTATATATCCATTTCAACTCCTATTCATTCCCTTTTTAG
Organism: Dipodomys spectabilis; assembly: GCF_019054845.1. Lineage (NCBI taxonomy): Eukaryota > Metazoa > Chordata > Mammalia > Rodentia > Heteromyidae > Dipodomys > Dipodomys spectabilis. Next base: position 13,085,842 of record NW_024870802.1, read on the forward strand.
CTTAAGATTTTGGCATAGAATTCAGTGGAAGAAGACAGATCATTAGGAAGACTATTAAGGGAAGTATTTAGAATTACTAGGGAAAGCCACTTTTTAAGTTCAAGATCATGACTTTGAGCCAGTGGCCATGGTTTTCTGTTGGCAGGTGGCAATTTTATCCTCTCTAAAGAGTGGGGATCATTTCTGTGTGGTAGGTTTCCTGTGTGTGCTTACTGTACAATATCTCATCTGTGAGCCTTTAGAGGCAAGAAGAAAATGATTCCATTTGCAGGTTAGGAGGTATGGTGGTATCTTGTGATGGAGCTCAACCCACAAGTTTCAAGGGAGCACCCTGAGGCTCTCGCTGTACCAGCACACCGTAAAGATTTGGTCTCTGAGTTGGATAAGTGAAGCAAATAGAAAGATGAAAAAATAGATTATGGAAGGAGAGTCCAGGAACAGTAGGGAATAGTGAAGTTGAACAAGGACATCTATGAGTGATGGTGATAATTCTTTCCTTAAAAATTGACACAGCATATTCTGAAAGTCCCCAGACTCCTAGGATACGTTCGTCAACGGGAGGGCGCCCCAGAAACTCAGACTCCAGGCCGGGAGATGCAATAAGCAAGAGGAGTTTATTTGACGTTTGCGCAAACGGACTCTCTGTCCCGAGCAGACAGGGAGCCCCGAGCAGTGGTTACAAGCTCTTTTTAAAAGGCAAAAACCACAAGATTAACACATAACACAAAGCATCCCATGATTGGTCCATTTAAAGGTCATCATATACGCCAACAATCACTTTGCCACGTGGGAAATTTTGTAACACTTTGTAAAATGACTGGCCCATGGTTGGTTTAAGGGGGGTTTTCATGGTTACAGGCCTATGATTGGTTGACATTTGGCTTAGCTTGTGGTCTTGCCAGGTGGTCGTTATCTCAAGGTCCTGTCTGGGGAATTTCTAAATGGGAACTGAGGAACACGTACTGTCTGTTTTTTTTTTTTTTATCTACGACCACTGACCTTGTCCTGGGGCCGGCATCTGGTCCCTGAAACTTCTTCACTCATTTCTGGGAAGGGAAGGGTCAATGCTAGCGTAAGCAAGTTTACAGAAGCAGAATCAGCAGTTAGCAAGTTAGTAATGGTAATGGTCAATTTTCAATCTTTCATTTTATACTTGCCCAGTTAAGGAAACAGTTTAGGTGCTCCACAATGGATCAAGAAAATATGGTAAATATACATATACATGCACATATATACATATTTATCATTGTGTATATATCACATTGTATATATATTGTTATATGTTGTATGTATGTGTATATATTATACATTACATATTATGATATCAACTTCTTTTTTCTTTTGGTTTTCCTGAGGTTTGAATTCAGGGCATGGGCACTGTCTCTGAGCTTTTATTCCCCCTCATGACTGACACTCTAACACTTCAGTGATAGCTCCACTTCCAGCTTTTTAGTAGTTAATTGGATGTAAGGGTCTCATGGACTTTCCTGACCAGGCTGGCTTTGAACCATGAACTTCAGATGTCATCCTTCTGAGTAGCTAGAATTACAGGCAGAGCCTCCAATGCCTGGCTATTACATTAAATTTTAAATGAAGCATTTAAAAGGTAAAAATATAACAGGAAGATTCTCTTATGATTCTGCTTCTGCTAGGGTGAGAAACAGTGTTGTTTCTGCTAGGGTGTCAGGGGTGGGAATAAAGTAATGTCCAACACATTTGCAAGCCTTCAGCTCTGGCTAACCATAGTAGTTAAGAGCCTCAGAATTGGGGTTAGCCCAAAAGTTGTCAAATTGGCTTGTTGCTTCATCCTTACTTCTTATGTGTGTTGGCCAAACTATCTGAAAGACCTAAAACTCTTGATTTGTGGAATGGGAGGGATAACAGAACAAATATTGTAGAGCTATTTAGAGTATTCCAATGAGATAGCATAATGTTATGCATTCTGAACTAGGATTCAATAACTAGGCTTAGTGGCTCATGCTTATAATCCTAGATACTTGGTATCCACAGATAAGAGGCCAGCCAGGATAAAAAAATGTTGAGACTTTATCTCAGTAATAAAGATGGGCCTGGTAGTACATATCTGTAATTCCACATAGGAATTACTTCTACCAATATTAAAATGCTATACTACATGTTAAACAATGGAACAACATTGACACATCATTATCGCCCAATGCCAATAGTACACAATAGGGTTCACTCTTGGTTTTTTTCTATAGATTAAGACAAGTGTAAATTGTCATAGTTCTATCATAATGGTATCATATAGAGTACTTTCAAATCTTAAAATCTTGCTGGACAATGGTGGATCACGCTTGTAATCCTAGCTGCCTAGGAAACTGAGATTTGAGGATTGTAGTTCAAAGGCAACCAGGTCAGGAAAGCCAATAAACTACCAAAAAATGCTAGAAGTTGAGTTGTGGCTCAAATGCTAGAGCACTATATTTTAGCAAAAAAGCTCAGGGACAGCACCCAGGCTCTTAGTTTAAGCTCCAGGATCAGAATGCACAGGGGATACACACACAGAGACACATACTCCATATATAGTGATTTGGGTCTGGCAAGTTGGTATATGTTTGTAATTTTAGCACCAGGAAGACAAAGGCAGAAGAATCACAAGTTTGAGGCTAGCCTAGGCCACTTCACATATACCAAGTCTCTGTCTTAAAAAAAAAAAATAAGGCCACCCAAACAAAATACCAAAAAAATACTGGAAGTGGAGTTGTGGTTCAAATGTTAGAGCACTACCTTTGAACAAAAAATTTCAGGAACAGAACCCAGACCTTGAATTCAAACCCCAGGATTGGCCTCCTGACCACCCCTCTACCCCAAAAGAAAAAAAACAATTCTTAAAATCTTCTGACCATTACCTGTTTATCATTCTCTCTGCTCAATTCTAGCAACCACGGCTAATATTTACTATCTCCATTTCTATCACTGGAGTTTTTTTTTTTTTTAATTGTGAAAATACCGTACAGAGGTTACAATTACATGGGCAAGATAATGAGTACATTTCTTTTTCTTTTTTTGGGTCCGGTTGTGGGGCCTGAACTCTGGGCCTGGGCACTGTCCCTCAGCTCTTCAGCTCAAGGCTAGTGCTCTACCACTTGAGCCACAGCGCCACTTCCGGCTTTTTTCTTTTTGCTTATGTGGTGCTGAGGAATTGAACCCAGGGCCTCAGGCATGCAAGGCAGGTGCTCTACCACTGAGCCACCTTCCCAGCCCATGAGTACATTTCTTATCAAGCATTGTTGCCTCCTCTTTGTTTCCCCTTCCCGTCCCTTCCCATCTCCCCCCTCTCCTTTTCTCCCCCTCCCCGGCCAAAGTTGTAAAGTTCGTTTTCCAACATAACAACTTGTACATTTCATTGTTGCGATGGGTCCACCTGTATCCCTATTTAAACGATTTTTTTTCCCTTCCCCTCCACAAATTATACCAACATCAAATATAGTGAAAGCAGGGGTTATACCGTGGGGAAGGGACATACAAAGCAACAAAGAATTCATCTTATAAATACGTTAGAAACAATCGCATGAAAGAAAAAACAGGGGCACACACAAAAAGAAAAAACATTTACATACTTATCTTGGGGTTCAGTTCACCTAACATCAACTTATCTGACTTTTTCTGCTTGTTTCAGACCTATACTAGTTATTGCAAATAAGGGAAACCATGGGACCTATGTTTCTTTGGGCCTGGCTTACTTCACTTAATAAAATTTTTTTCCAAGTCTTTCCATTTCCTAACAAATGGGGCAATGTCATTCTTTCTGATGGAGGCATAGAATTCTACTGTGTATACAGACCACATTTTCTTGATCCATTCATCCACTGAGGGGCATCTGGGTTGATTCTATATCTTAGCTATGGTAAATAATTCTGCAATAAACATAGTTGTGCTGGTAGCTTTAGTACGGTCTTGTTTGTGATCATTTGGGTAAATGCCCAAAAGTGGGATTGCTGGGTCATAGGGGAGCTCTATGTGGAGTCTTTTGAGGAACCTCCATACTACTTTCCAAAGTGGTTGAACAAGTTTACACTCCCACCAACAATGCAGTAAGGTTCCCTTCTGTCCACATCCCCTCCAGGATCTGTTATTAGTTTTGAAAGGAGAAATAATAGCTCATGAAATTCAACATCTTCTGATTAAGGATTTTGCTTTGGATGGTCAATAGTAAACTATCACTGACATACGTTCTGGCCGGGCGCCGGTGGCTCACGCTTGTAATCCTAGCTACTCAGGAGACTGAGATCTGAGAATCACTGTTCAAAGCCAGTCGGGGCAGGAAAGTCCATGAGACTCTTATCTCCAATAAACTACTTGAAAACCAGAAGTAGCACTGTGGCTCAAGCGGTAGAGCGCTCTCCTTGAGCTGAAGAGCGCAAGGACAGTGCCCAAGCCCAGAGTTCAAGTCCCATACCGACAAAACAAACAAAACAAAACACTGACATACGTTCTGACTTGTTTCTTTTTTTTTTTTTTTTTTTTGGGTCCGGTCGTGGGGCCTGAACTCTGGGCCTGGGCGCTGTCCCTCAGCTCTTCAGCTCAAGGCTAGCACTCTACCACTTGAGCCACAGCGCCACTTCCAGTTTTTTCTTTTTGCTTATGTGGTGCTAAGGAATCGAACCCAGGGCCTCAGGCATGCAAGGCAAGCGCTCTACCACTGAGCCACCTTCCCAGCCCGCTGACTTGTTTCTTACTCATGCTTTATTCTAGGGACTTGGTAGGCCTAGAAACCAGGGCTATTTGGGACTCATTTGACTAAAATACAGCTATCATTTTTTAGGCAGATGATGTGCAGGAATTGTCCATCTTCCTGTAATAATATTGTCTATAAAATTCATTGAAACCATGATCTCCTTTGTTCCTGACAGTAGTACTGTAAAAGGTAGATATTATTATTCATATCTTAGGAAAATCTCACTATTATGATTACACATACTCAGGAAGGATTGTATCTTCTTCCTTTGGTCCCTTCTCCTCCCTTTCCCCCTGCCATCCTGATCTTTATGAAAGCCCTCTGACCCAGTACTCTTGGAAAACTGGTTGTGGCTTTTTTTTTTAGAAGCCAACCCTCAGAGGCAAGGCAGACTGCCACGCGCCCAGCAGAAAGCAGGAAAAAGTGAAAATTTCAATTTCATTACAAAATTCACTGAGCTTGAATTTAAACTGCTCTTCGATTTCAAAAGAAAGGCAGACTGCCCCGCACAGTGCCTCATTTGAATGTGTCTGGAGTCTTGGAAGCTTGACTACCCTACAAATGGACCTTGAGAGCTTGTTTGGAGGTTCTAGCCCAGGGGAGCACAGCTACTCGTATACCCTTGACTGAAGACCCGTACTCCTCTATCGGGGATGATTGTCCTCTTGGACCAAGCGTGCAGCTTCGGGAGGGACGCTCTTGGAGGGCTGAGGGAGCCAGATCAGCCGAATCAACCCTGGCGATCAATGGGGTGACAGATGTCGCAGCCAGATTGCCCTCCAGTTGTGTCCTTTTGTTAATGGAGGAAATATTGAAGGTCATTGTATAGAAACAATGGCTGCTTGTTTTAGGAGATATTATTGTTATCTCAAAGGTGCACCTGGGACTGGGCCTGTGTAGGAGACGCTGTGAGCCATGACCAGGCTGGATCTGGTCACCATGGAGTCAGGCGGGACAGTAGGGACCCTCAGCCTTTGATGACTCCTCTTGCCCATAAATTAATAGCAATTGGGTGATCTTTGTCTATCTCTGGCTGTAAACAAAAAATGCCTGTCCCTATTCACTCTGCTTTCTTTTAATGGGTTTCAAGGTTTGGTCGCAGATTGGCAGGATCTTATATCATCAGAAGAGAATGAATGCTTGGAGATTAGGAATAAATTGTCTTTTCTGACAGACTATTTCTAGATCTGACAAGGGAAGGAACAGAATATATATTGGACAGGCAGGTGACTGAACCCCTATGTGTCTATAAAGATGAGTGAAGTTGACTGGTCACATAAAACCATGACATTAATGAAGGCACAGTGGTAGAATAGAAAGCACAAGATTCCTGGGATTAGGCCACCAGTTATATGTGAGGCATTTTTGGTGAAGATACTTAAGTCTCCCTGAAGATACTTGAGCTTTGTGAGGTTGGTAGAAAACAGCAGATACTTAGTTTTGATAGTAGGCTCTCATTAAGTGCCTATTGCCATCTTCATGAAAGTACAAATAAGGGAAGTTCTGAAAAATCACCCCAGTACTCTAGATTGCTATAGATGTGATCAGGCTCAGGCCTGGCTGGTGTAAGTAGAGACATGAAGGTAGCTCATTTTATACAGCATAATCTGAGTACTTGCTCTGCCTCTCACCAGCTGAATGGCCCTGAACATAGAAACTGGACATGACTCATGGAGAACTTTGTTTTGGGCAAAGTTGAATCAGCAGACATGTCTGACAGGGTAAATAGAGATAGTCTAAGGAAAAAGACTTGAAAATTATGAAATACGGCATACTGATAATAATGTTTCTATGTTATAGGTCATGGTGGCAGGAGGTTTAAAATTTTTTAAATTAATTTACTTTATTAATATAGAGGTGATATACAGGGGGATTACATTTACATGAGTCAGGTAATAAGTACATTTCCTTTTTTACAGTGTCTTTTTTTTGTGCATGTGCCAATCCTGGGGCTTGAACTCAGAGTCTGGGCACTGTCCCTGAGCTACTTTTCCTCAGTCTAGCACTCTACTACTTGAGCCACGTTACCCCTTCTGGCTTTTTCTATTTATATGGTACTAAGTACCCAAACTCTGGGCTTTATTCATGCTTGGCAAGTGCTTTCCCACGAAGCCCATTTGCAATCCTCAGATAGTATCTTCTGTGCCCTTATTCTCTCCCAGTCCCTCCCTCTCATTTCTACCCACAACTTGTGTAGTTCACTTTCATCAATGTCCAGTGAGCTCTGCTGCTATACTTGTTCACTTTTTTCCCACCTTCCCAGCCCCCATGTATATTATTTTATATAAGGCACTTACACATTGCACCTTTGTGTTACTCTCCTAAAAAGTGTCATCTTTTGGTCTCACTATGTGAGAGTGTCTAGAGTCCTGTATAATTTGTCATATGCCAGTGAATTTTACACCTAACTTTCACATATCAGAGAGAACATGCCCATTAGTCTCTCTCAACTTGGCTTACCTCACGCAACATGACATGTTCCAGTTCCATCCATTTTCCCTGCAAATGGCATTATTTTATTGTTTCTAATGGCTGTGTGAAATTCCTTTGTGTATAGGTGCCACTTTTTTTGTGGGGGGGGCAGCAGGTTTTAAGTTCAGGCAGCAACTCAAGCCTGGGTAGACATTCTAATCCCAGAAATAAGGCCTAGGGCAATGTTCTTTAATGTGTACTGTGAGGAACCTGGGGGGCTTCTTATTACTTAAAGGGATGTTAAATGCCTCATTTACCCAGTTGCATATTTGTATTCCTACTCTCCTTTGTTTACTTCGACCAAAGCAATACATTACAACAGATTGACCATAGAAGTAGTTATGAAAATCAAGCCAAACATTAAGAAGATTTGCAAATGTATAACACATGCCATGTGTCAAGGTATTTTTTTAAAAGAAATATAGTGATTTTTGAGCTGGGCACTGGTGACTCATGCCTGTAATTCTAGCTGCTCAGAAGGCTCAGATCTGAGGATCAAGGTTCAAAGCCAGCCCAGGCAACAAAACCTGCAAGATTCCTATTTCTAGTTCACTACCCTCCCTAGTCCCCTCCAAAAATAAAAGAAAGAAAAGAATAGCCAGAAGTAGCGTTATGGCTCAAGTGGTAGAGTTCTAGCCTTGAGCAAAAAAATTCAGGGACAACACCCAGTCTCTGAGTTTAAGCTCCAGAATCAGCATGCACACAGGACTCACACATACACAGATAGACATTCCACATATAGTAATTTGGGTCTGGCATAATTGTAATTTCAGCACCAAGGAGACAAAGGCAGAAGGGTCACAAGTTTGAGGTTAGCCTGGGCTGCCTCACATATGCCAAGTCTCTGTTTCCAAAAACAAAATACAGGGCCAGCTGTGGTGGCCTTTAATCCCAATTTTTCAGCATCTCAACTACAAAGTTGACTGGTACGATGTACCTGTGGTCTCAGCTCTGCAGGAAACATAGGTAGGAGAATCACATGTCAAGCTGGCCTTGGGCAAAAAACAGTGACCCTTCTGAAAAATAAAGCACAAAAAGGGGGGGGGGGGAGGAGGATGGGAAGGGGAAACAAAGGAGGAGGCTACAATGCTTGATAAGAAATGTACTCATTATCTTGCCCATGTAATTGTAACCACTCTGTACAGTATTTTCACAATAAAAAAAGAAAAAAAAACACAAAAGGACTTGGGGTGTGACACAAGTGGCAGAGTATCTAACTCACAAGGATGAAACACTGGATTAAAATGCCATAACCACACACACACACACACACACACACACACACAAAGTAAAAAGGTGAAAAAGTGTAAAATATTTTAATTTTTTAAATAAAAAAGTTAAATAAGAAATGTATGTTTACACAGACTATGACTGTCATCTTTTTAGATGTTTTGGATTTTTTTTCTTTTTTTCCTCCTTTATTTATTTTTTAAAATATATTTTTATTGTGAAAATACCGTACAGAGGGGTTACAATTACAGGGGTAAGATAATGAGCATATTTCTTACCAAGCATTGTAGCCTCCTGCTTTGTTTCCCCTTCCCATCCCTTCCCATCATCCCCCCCCCATCCCCAAAGTTGTAAAGTTTGTTTTTTGATATAATGACTTGTACATCTCATTGTTGCCATGGGTCCTCCTGTATCCCTGTTTTAGATGTTTTGGATTTTTAAAATTTTTTATTTTTATTCTTAGGATTGAATCCCAGGGCCTGGTGCATATTTAACACTTTCTCTACCACTGCAGCTAAATCTCCAGCTTGTTAATATCTTTTTTTATTATTAATTGATTAATTAATTAAAAACTGATAATTTTTTCCCCTCAGTTTCAATTTCTAAGGCTGATAGATATAAATTTAAAACAAACAAAGAAAACCTGGGAGTTCTTAAACATTTTAAGTTAAAAAGGATTCCCAAGGATGAAATTTTGAGAAAAAATGACGCAGACTCTAAGTTCATCAATATGTGGCCATCTGGGGTGACCATGCAACAACACAGGGTGAAGAACTGAGAAATTAGAGAGGATAGGAAAGTTGGCGGCCAGGAGGCTCAAAAGCTCCTCACTGGCTTCTGAGTCCTGAGATCCTATTAACGAATCTTTTTATTAGTACAGTGCAGTGGAGGGGGCTGCAGGTATATGTAGGAAACAAGGTAGCAACATCTTTGCAGTTACAAATACTGACATGTGACATAATTTTGTATTTAAGTGATAAATAACTTTCTTATCTTAGGAAGTGGAGGCAAGCAATAAACACTTCAGCAATTCACATAAGGCCTTTGTCTATCCCCATTGGCCTTAACTTTTGGGCACCTGAGCCTCTGTTATGCCAGGACCATTTGATCTTCCTAGGGCCCCAGCCCCCAGCATTCTGGGAGCTTTACTGAGAGATTGCACACCAATCTCTCAGTCCCTTCAGATTTCAGCCCTCTGCTACAGGGCTCCTCACAATTCCCCCTAGTCTGTTAATTGAAACAGCATGACTCTCATTTCTGTTTGAACTAACACATGCTGAATGCTAGAGGATAAACATTGAAAGAGGCTGGGAGGCAGCAGGATGATCCCTAAGATAGAAGGTATTGGCCCAGAAGGTGCCAAAGCCAAGATAGCCATTCTGGGAGGCTGGGTTATTGCTGATTTTTCACTTGCTTAATTCCTTTTTGAGCTGCTCTAACTGGTTCTGAATCTTCTGAGAGTTGTCAGTTATATTAAAACAACACAATCCTTCACACTGTTCACACCCAAAATGATTTTTTATCAGTAAGTAATCGATGGAGGCTCACATTTGTAAAATTTCCTGATTTATTTCTTCCCAAATTATAGCAGTGACATCTGTCACTTTGTTGAAAATACAAGCTAGCTTACTAAGTTCTTTCTGGACACTTACTACAAGTCCAGCGGCACAGAGAATAAAGGCTGTAACCACAGTCATATTGGCAGTATTTAACAGCACCAGGTTGCCATCACAATTCTGGAGGGGGGATCAGAATAAGGGGTCCCCTATTCTGATGGGTCAAATTACTAAGTAAAAGAGGCACCATTCTCCCAACATAGCAGAGTCCTGAATAATTTTTCTTCAAAGCATGATGATATGCCTTTCCTCCACATAAGAAAGACAAGCCAATGCCAAGTCTTTTTCCTTAGACAACTCTAGTCTTGATGCAGTTACTTAGGTCATCTATGTAGAATCCCAGTGTCTGCAAATATAGCTACTGACTTGGGTAACAAGAACAGGACCTAGGCCCTGAGAGTTTGTACCCCAGGACTAGCCCCCCCTCCCACCTCCCCCCACCAATACCCACAAAAAAGTCTTAAAATATTCTGATCATCACCAGTTTATCATTCTCTCTGTTCAATCCTGCCAACCACTGACAATATTTACTATCTCCATTTCCACCACTGGAGTTTTGAAAGGAGAAATAATAGCTCACGAGGTTCAACATCTCATGGTTAAAGATTTTGCCTCGGATGGGCCACAGTAAACTATCACTGACATACATTCTGACTTGTTTCTTTTTTTTTTTTTTTTTTTTGGGTCCGGTTGTGGGGCCTGAACTCTGGGCCTGGGCGCTGTCCCTCAGCTCTTCAGCTCAAGGCTAGCGCTCTACCACTTGAGCCACAGCGCCACTTCCGGCTTTTTTCTTTTTGCTTATGTGGTACTGAGGAATCGAACCCAGGGCCTCAGGCATGCAAGGCAAGCGCTCTACCACTGAGCCAACTTCCCAGTCCTCTGACTTGTTTCTTACTCATGCTTTATTCTAGGGACTTGGTAGGCCTAGAAACCAGGGCTATTTGGGACTCATTTGGCTAAAATAGAGCTATCATGTTTTTAGGTAGATGATGTACAGGAATCGTCCAACTTCCCATAACAACACTGACTACAAAGCCCTTGAGGCCTATGATCTCCTTTGTTCCTGACAGTAGTACTGTAAGAGATAGGTATTATTTATATCTTAGGACAATGTCACTATTATGATTACATATAATCAGGAATGATTATGTCCTCTTCTTCTTTCTTCTCCTTCCCCTCCCTTTCCCCCTGCCATCATGATCTTTATGAAAGCCTTCTGGCCCCTGTACTCTTGGAGGACTGGTTGAAGAACTTGCCTCTCCCCTCTTGGTCCGATTATTTTATGTAGCTAAAGATGGAATATGAAGGATTGACCCCCACCCTATTGTCCCAGGCCCATACAGACACCAGGCATAATCCCAGGTATGTGTGGGGTTGTTTGAAGTGCAGGCAGGGCAATCCACCTAAACCCAACTATAAATATCCCATTTTGGGCCCAACTGAGAGGCCCCCACCTTCCTTGACTTAGTGGCTTTTTCATTAACCTCTGCCTCCTTGCTCAGACCTCCTATAAAAACCCAGCTCCTGTCCCAATTCTCTGGCACAACCTCCAACCCTGCGGGAAGGTCTGTGCCCCTCGCTGTCCCTCAATAAACAGTCCTCGCCTGTTGATGATCAAATCCGGCCTATTCCTTTTCCATTCTCCTCCATTTTCCTAACACTGGTTGTGGCCTTTTGTTGCTGGAGGAAACATTGAAGGTCTTTGTGTAGAATCAATGGCTGTTTGTTTTAGGAGATATTATTGTTATCTCAAAGGTGCATGTGGGACTGGGCCTGTGTATGAGATGCTGTGAGCCATGACCAAGCTACATCTGGTCACCATGGAGTCAGGCGAGACAGTAGAGACCCTCAGCCTTTGATGACTCCCCTTGCCCATAAATTAATAGCAATTGATGATCTTTTTTTTTTTTTTTTTGAGTCCGGTCGTGGGGCCTGAACTCTGGGCCTGGGCACTGTCCCTCAGCTCTTCAGCTTAATGCTAGCGTTCTACCACTTGAGCCACAGTGCCACTTCCGGCTTTTTTCTTTTTGCTTATGTGGTGCTGAGGAATCGAACCCAGGGCCTCAGGCATGCAAGGCAAGCGCTCTACCACTGAGCCACCTTCCCAGCCCCGCAATTGATGATCTTTGTCTATCTCTAGGTATAAACTTAAAAATGCCTGTGCCTATTCACTCTGCTTTCTTTTAATGGATTTCAGGGTTTGGACACAGTTTGGCAGGATATTATATCATCAGAAGAGAATGAATGAGCTTGGAGATTAGGAATAAATTGTCTTTTCTGACAGATCTAGACCTTATAAGGGAAGGAAGAGAATGCATATTGGAGGTCCAGGTGACTGAGCCCCTATGTGTCTGTAAAGATGAATGAAGGTGACTGGCCACATAAAACCATGATGTTAATGAAGGTATAGTGGTAGAACAGAAAGCACATGATGCCTGGAAGAAGGCCACCAGTTATATGTGAGGCATTTTTGGTGAAGATACTTAAGTCTCCCCCAAAATACTTGAACTTCGTGAGGTCAGTAGAAAACAGAAGATACTTAGTGGCTCTCAGTAAGTACACATTGCCATGCTACATGAAAATACAAATAAGAGAAGTTTTGAAAAATCATCCCATATAGATGTGATCAGGCTCTGGCCTGGCTGGTGTAAGTGGATAGAGAAGGGAAGGTAGCTCATTTTATACAACCTAAGTACTGGCTCTGCCTCTCACCAGCTGATGGACCTGAGCAGATCATAGAAACTGAACTTGACTCACTGAGAACTTTGCTCTGGAAAGGTCAAATCAGCAGACATGTCTGACAGGGTGAATGGAGATAGTCTAAGGAAAAAGCCTTGAAAATTATAGAATGTGGTACACTGATAATAATGTTTCTATGTTACAGATCACGGTGGCAGCAGGTTTAAAAATTTTTGTAATTAATTTACTTTACTGTTATTATATAGGTGATCTACAGGAGGATTGCAATTACATGAGTCAGATAATGATTGCATTTCCTTTCATATAGTGTATTCTTTATTTTTTGCTAGTCCTGGGGCTTGAACTCAGGGTCTGGGCACTGTCCCTGAGTTTCTTTTCCTCAAGGCTAGCATTCTACCATTGGAGCCACAGCCCCACTTCTGGATTTTTCGGTTTATGTGCTACTGAGGAACCGAACTCAGGGCTTCATGCATGCTGGGCAGCAGTCTGCTACTAAGCTACAATCCCAGACCTCATACAGAGTCTTCTGTTCCCTCAATTTCTTCCAGTCCCTCCCTTCTGTCTCTACCTACAACTTATATAGTTCACTTTCATCAATGTCCAGTGAGCACTACTGCTACACCTTTTCATCCCTTTTTGCTCGAGTTCTATGCCCTCCCCAAGCCCTCCCAAAGATACACATGAATATACCATACATAAGATAAAGAAGGCAGGGGCTGGGAAGGTGGCTCAGTGGTAGAGCACTTGCCTTACATGCATGAGGCCCTGGGTTTGATTCCTCAGCACCACATAAGCAGAAAAAAAAAAGCCGGAAGTGGCACTGTGGCTCAAGGGGTAGAGGCTAGCTTTGTGCTGAATAGCTGAGGGTTAGCACACAGGCCCAGAGTTCAGACCCCATGACTGGACCCCCCAAAAAACCCCCCAAAACACAAACAAAGATAAAGAAGGCAGAACTATCAAAAACTAAAAAAGAAAGAAAAAAAGTTTTGTTTTCATATCTTGGCATTTGTTTCAGTACATATATTATTTTACATAAGACACTTAGGCTTATGAAGCCCCTGACCCATAAGTCTACACCAGGGTCTACCTCCTAAACCTTGTAGATTATAAAAGGTCACTGTTAGCAAAATGAATCCCTTCCCATAGCTTAGTCTACTCCTTCCCTTCTCCACAGCTTAGCATGCTCTCTTCCTAGGCAGCACTAGGCCCAAGTAAAAAGCAGTAAATAATCAACCTCCAACCCCCTTTGCTTTGGAATGGCACTCCTCTGGGGCAGCTACCACCATATAAGGCAACAAGAGCCCCTTAGAGTGAGCTTCAGGTCTGGGCAGTTGCAGGACCCTTATCTACGATTTGGATAGCAGCCATAAATCCTAGTCTGACATGATGAAGCCCCTGGCTCACAGGTCCACACCCGGGTTTCTGCCTCCTAACCCCTTCTAAACCTCCTAGGTTATATAGGTTACCCCAGACAATAGCCGGAGCTTCTTCTCATTCCTACCTTGTGAGAAGGAGTATTGCCAGCCCCCTTTCCCTGGCAATAAACCTTTCTTTTGAAGTAGGCCCTGAGAGGAGGCTTGAGCCTTTGTTTTAGGGATTATAGAAGAAAAAAAAAAACTTTAAACAAGGTTAACTAGACCTTGGCTCTAACCAGCCTAGTTCCTGGAATGGAAAGAATGCCTGGGGCTGGGAAGGTGGCTCAATGGTAGAGCGCTTGCCTTGCATGCCTGAGGCCCTGGGTTCGATTCCTCAACATCACGTAAGCAAAAAGAAAAAAGCGGAAGTGGCGCTGTGGCTAAAGCGGTAGAGTGCTAGCCTTGAGCTGAAGAGCTGAGGGACAGTGCCCAGGCCCAGAGTTCAGGCCCCACGACCGGACCCCCTCCCCCCAAAAAAAGAATGCCTCTAGGTCCCTCTCTCCGGAACAACCTAACCCATCTTGATTGTTCAGTTAAGGACTGACTGATATAACAGATAGGTTGTAATCTGGCTCAAACTGTAAACTTCACCTTTTTCACATGCTTACTGTAAACAGTAAACTTCTCCTTTGTGCTTGCTTACTGTAAGCTCCACCTTACCCACTGAATTTGTGAGTCATTTAAACCAAAAGTGATAGGCTGGTTTAAACAGCCATTATGTGAGAAACTATAACCTCACTGGCCACCTGTATATAGTCTGGTGTGACTGTGCAATCTTTTGTGTGTATGACAATCTTATTGGTCACCTGGTGACTAGGCTTGACCTCATGAATTTTGCCTTTAAAAACCAAAGTATAGGGGCTGGGAAGGTGGCTCAATGGTAGAGTGCTTGCCTTGCATGCATGAAGTCCTGGGTTCGATTCCTCAGCAGCACATAAGCAAAAAGAAAAAAGCCGGAAGTGGCACTGTGGCTCAAGTGGTAGAGCACTAGCCTTGAGCTGACTAGCTGAGGGACAATGCCCAGGCCCAGAGTTCAGGCCCTACGACTGGACCATAAAAACAAAAACAAAAACCGAAGTATATGTGCTGCTCAGGATCACAGAATCAGCTCCCAAGCCTGTGCTACAGCCCTGACCAGTTAGTGTAAGAACCTTCTCAATAAAGTTGCTTCTTTGTTAACAACTTTGTTGTGGTGGGCTCTTGCCTGCCTGAGTAGGGGCCTTCCTACTACATTTAATGGGGGCTCATCCGGGATATAGCTCTTAGTGGCTCTAACCTGAGGAGGATTGAAGTCCCCGGCTGGGGGGACAGTATACGGGCACTTGGCTGTTGGAGAGAAGTTCCGAGAAAAGCCTCGAGGTAAACACGGTTGACCTAGGTAAAGAAGGCGCCAGAGTGAGGCCAAAAGTAGGGTGAGGCTGGACGCAGCAGAGTCTCCTACAGTCGAGGAGGTCCAGGGACCCTGGAACCCTCAATTCCACCAGTCCTAGTAGTCCTAGTTGGATGGGGGCTTGCTTGTGGAGAAAATAGGTTGAGAGAAAAAGTAACTTTTGGTTTTGGGATCCCTCCTCATTCTGTGTATAATCCTGTCTGTTGGTGTCTCATTTTGCTTTTGCTTTTGCTTGTCATGTTTGTAATTGGATTTACTTTACAGGAAAAATATGGGACAAAGTGTGTCCACTCCCGGGACACCTCTAGACCTTGTTCTACTTCATTTTAAAGATTTCAAAACAAAACAAAACAAAATCTGATAGTTCTGCTTTTGTAACTTGCTTCTTTGTCAATTATGAAACTGCCACTGACCACCTGCAAGTGGCCCAGCAAGATCTTAGCCTCAGGCCTTGGCCCAGGGGGTCTGAGCATGGGGGTGAACCTGCCAGTCTGAGAGGACAGCTAAGGACTTCTTTTCCTTGCCCCAAGATGACTGGGAATTCTCCTCTGCCTTGGAAGGCCCCTGGGTCAATGTTCGCAAGAATCTAAAAGAAAAATACTCCGGAGGTGAGTAGAGGGTGTTTGAGTTTCCTGGTAAGTGAATGGTGGTAAGATGTTGCCCCATTCACTGAGACCTGATTTTGTATTTGTGGCCACTTGTCTGTCTTGTTTACTTTGGTGTGTTTTCTGTTCTATGTTTTCTGAGGTAGGGAAGTTCTAGGTGAGAGTGGCAGGCTCACTCAGCAGACTCTGGATCCAGCTTGCTGAGTGAGAACAGCACAGAGTCTGGTAAGGATGAGCTGGGGGCCCATTAGTCCCCAAATGAGCCTTTGGTTCTTGTCTTGTCCTGTTTTAGAATTCATACCAGTTTTAAATGTGGATCCTTGGTTTTTGTATTTATTTATGTTTTTGTTATTTATTTGAACATCTCTGGGGGAATAAAAGTTCCAGCCTCCAGCTAGGCTTGGTCACAGACCTGCTATGTCCCCCTCCCTGTGAGGCCCAGAAGGTTGCAGGACTAGTTTGGTCCCCTTCAAGCCTCAGGCTGAATTTTCTCCCTGTGGAGGCTGCCTGAGGGGAGGGTATAGACCACTGGGAGCCTGGTTCTGATACATTCAGCTGGTCCTGTTTAGTTTCAGATACCCCCCCCCCACCCCAGCCTTCCTCCAACTAAAGGTATTCAAAAGATCAATTGGTGAAATGCCTTGCTAAACAAGCAAGCTCTGGGAAAATGAAGTCTAATTTAATCTAACATTCATGCATTGGCTGGGAATTAGGTTTTTCTTGCTGAATTTGTTCATCTGAGCTGTCCCAGGAGCCTGGTTCACAATCGCCTCTGTGCAAGTTGCCTTCTCACCCAAAGAGTTGTGACCCCAGAGGCAGGGACTTCTGCCAGACCCACACAGCCACCTTGCAGCCTCCTCTTGCCACAGAGCACTCTCCAATTCACTGGCCTTCATTCATCTGCACAGGGTAAGTGGACTTGGGATTCCTATGGTGACGTTCTTTTCTCGTTTATCCAGACTCGCAATGCCAACTCTTTTTTAACACACACAAAAGCCACCAGTATTAGGCTGCTTTAAGTCTCCAGCTGAAGGCCTAGGGTTTGAGACAAGAACCTAGGACCTAGACTTGAGGCTCTGGGACACAACCTCACCACTCACTGTCTCCCACCACAGTCTCCCTAAGACTGAGAAATTTGGGGATGCCTGAATTGTTTTGCCTTTAGATCCCCATCACCAATAGGTCTAACTCCCCACCCCAGGTGCATACTGGCAAATATGCTCTCATTCTACTTGGCTCCTGGACAAACAACCTAGGGAGTCAATCTAAATAGCCGCTTAATAGCACCTTTCACCCCATCATTATTCGGGATTCATACAACTATTGTGAGTGCTCAGAAAAATAGAGCACTTCTAGGACTTCTCGTTTCTTCACTCTCTTTCTTACTACCACCACACTAAAAAAATCAACTCTTTCCTTGCCACTCTACTTACATCCTTGTTAGAACCAGGTTAACTTAAATAGAGTATTCATTAGATGAAGGAAAATGAAATTTAACTGGCACAAACAAGTCCCAGGTAACCTGAGAAATGTTAAGTACAGACCCTAGAAATAGAACAAATGAGGCCTGGCATTTACTGAAATTTGCAAAGCAAGGAAGAATTGGGCCAAACTTGAAGGGCAGGATCTCCCTGTAGAGAAAAACTCCAGGATAGTCATTAAAATGAAAAATTCCAAAGATAAAGACTTGAAGTAAATTGTGAGTTAAGCACCAGGTTACTGGAATTTGGTAAGTAACAGTGAAACTTAGAAAGAGCCAGAAGACCTGGAAAGTGGTTTGATTTTGGGTTGTGATAAGTAAGAAATTTGGAATGTGGTTTTTGCTTCAAACACTTTGCTTATAGAAACTGTAGTTGCTATTTTGCTGATTTGCTTCTTTGATGGGAAGATTTGGGATAAGGACTTTGCCTTGTGACTCATGGCCTTGGTTATTGGAATGACTGGAATTATAATCGCCATTTTGTAATCACTAATGCTAGCTCTGCTTCTGTACCTTGCTTCTTTGCCAATTGCAAAACTACCACTGGCCACCCGTGAGTGGTGCACCACTCCCCCATGGATCTTCCCTTCATATAGCCTGAGCTATTTGACTTTATTGCTATTCTTCAACTGTCTTAGTATAGTGAGGGGCAGCTACCATGGCAATAAAGCCTCCTAGCCTAATTGACCAAGTGTTGGGGTGTCTTGTTGGGAAATTGTGGTACTACACCCTTACAAGTTGGGTGTTGAATTCTCCCTCTCAAGGCCAAAGTTGTGTGTTGAATTCTCCCTCTCAAGGCCAAACTGTCCACAACTTCTCTCTTCCCACCCTTCTCCTTGGGTCATCCCCTCTGCTCCTCCTTTCACTGTGACCACTGACACAGCCCCACCCTGCTCCAGCTCCTTCCAACTTCACAGCCAATCCCTGTTGAGCAGGTCTCTTGCTTTCTCCTAAAACTCCTCCCTTCCCTGACTCTGCCACTATAACACTTTCCTCCACTCCAAATCCAATCTCTCTGAAGGTAGTGGGAGGAGCAGTGAGACCACTCAGTTCCCAGTGAAAATGTAAAAGATTTTGAGCTAGGACTGCACCTGGAGTTGGGATCCCAAGAAACGGCCCTGAGGGCCAGCCCACATAGGCTTTTAAGCATTTTGGGCTAGGGCAGGGAAAGGGGGGGGGGGGCTGGGTGTTGGTTTTAGCCAATGATTGTTACAAGAAATGCGCACCTTAAGTTTAAATTTCCCATCAAGGTTTTGTTGGTGGGAAGCAGGGGAATAGAACAAAGGGTGGTGATGGTTCCGCTGGGTTAGGGTGAGCATTGCTCAGAAAACAGCAGAAGCGGAGTTACAGAGTTACGGAGTTACAGAGTTATAATTACAGTTACTAGCTAAAGTAATGAGCTACCAGGGAAGTCTTATCCACAGCACACTTACATTTATATCTTAAAATCATTCATTATCCAGTTTACACAATCCAAGTCAAATATCATCTTCCATTTTTACATCCTCCACTATATCACAACTACTGCACCCATCTCCACTCCAAGCCCAACCACTCCTCAGTCTCCTCTTTGTACTCCATCGATTCCTCCTTAAGCCCAAGTCTTTTCTCCATCCTTGCTCTTGTACTGCTTCTGTTAACCATTGTCCCTGCCTGCCTACCTGCCTGCCTGTGTGGCTGACACAGGGTGGGGGTGGGCATAAACCTTACATTTCCCAACCCCCTTCTCTGGCTTCC
Organism: Dipodomys spectabilis; assembly: GCF_019054845.1. Classification (NCBI taxonomy): domain Eukaryota; kingdom Metazoa; phylum Chordata; class Mammalia; order Rodentia; family Heteromyidae; genus Dipodomys; species Dipodomys spectabilis. The sequence continues at coordinate 13,105,189 of NW_024870802.1, forward strand.
CTTCTAGACCCAAACCAAATGGGCCCCTGTCCTGACTCTTTCATTACAAACCAATCCTTCTTGTCTTTGGGACGCAGATAATAACAAAATTCTTTTCTCTTTCCTGAGTCTACTTACTTTACTGTCTGGATTCTTAATTTCTTCCTTAAACCAAACTCCTAGGAGGCTTCAGATAAAAACCACTCCCTACCACCCCTTTCCTATTGGATAGCTCTCTTCAATTTCCTCCTCTCCTTAGAAAACTGTTTGGCCAGCCCCTCCCCCAATTCTCTCTACAGGCCTTGGAGACTGACACCTAGGAATAGACAAAGGCCACAGGTTGGGTTTTCTGTATTGCCCCGCCCCCTTCCAGGAAGCTTACTCTTCTTTACTCTTCTAGGTATTAAAATATTCAATTCATAAACTAATATGCCTCATTACCAAAACTGCTTGAAAGGTTTTCTGTTCTTGTTATCAAGGTTTGTTTAAGCATGCATTTTTCTAGCATGACCACATGAGTCTATCCTATTAGGCAAAATAGTACCATTTTGCCCCTGGAATTCCAGAAAACTTACATGGTTGATTTTTCAATTTTTTTTTTTTGTCGGTCGTGGGGCTTGAACTCTGGGCCTGGGCGCTGTCCCTCAGCTCTTCAGCTCAAGGCAAGCGCTCTACCACTTGAGCTACAGCACCACTTCTGGTTTTCTGGTGGTTTATTGGAGATAGGAGTCTCACGGTCTTTCCTGCCTGGGCTGGCTTTGAACTGCGATCCTCAGATCTCAGCCTCCTGAGTAGCTAGGAGCCACCGGCGCCCTGCGATTTTTCAATTTTTTAAACCTAAGTGTGCCTCAAACTCTTGTGCACAAATGTCTAAGTGTAAAACCATATTCAAAATAATGTCATTGTAATACATAAAAACTGTTAATGCAGTAGGAGGCTTGAGTGTAAGTAACTTGTTGCAGCCATCCCGGTACCTCTTGCTGGGGAGAGGGAATTCAACCAGTGCTCAAAAGCCTCATTGAATGCAGATGCCTAGCTTACTTTGAGCTAGGAAAACTGCTTCAGAGAAATGCAGAAATCATAGCCATAGCAAAGCTTTGCATATAGAGGATGTTCTGATTCTGCATTGATTAACTCCCTAAATGGCTGAAATCACTAGCCTCTGGGTAGCCTCTTAGCATACCCTCTCTTCCCTACATGGTAAAGTTCTGCTGGTACCTGAGTATGTCCATTTAAGGTCTGGCATCTTGTCTTCCTTGTAGGGAAGGGTGAAGGTGCCCCCCTTCTCAGGTGATGGGTGTACCTGGATTCCTGGAGACAAGGGCAGGCAATTGGCTGATAAGTTGCTGGACCTGTTAGTCCAGTGAGTGGGACTGGGAATTTCCCATGACCCTGCGCCCTGCCCTGACCTGGAACAACTCAGATACCAGGATGCCATGCCATGTGTCTCCGTGCGTTCTATGACGTGTCTTCTGGCCCTTCTCTGGTCAACTTCGCATCCCACTTCAGCTCTCCATTGGAGTTGAACTGGTTTGTTGGTATTGTTTTGTTCTTTCTGTCTTCTCTGGCCTGTTTCCCATGTTAAGTGTATTTGTAGGCTGCAGACTTCTAGCCTTCTAATAAAGACTCCAAGATTCCATCCTTCAAAATGTGGCTTCTCCATTTTCCCACCTTACATATAGAGGTCCTGCCAAGGTCCCAATGCCAAGGAGGGCATTTGGGTTCTTTGAAGCCTCTGGCAGATGGCCTCGATGGGCCAGCGGCCAAGTGACCGAAACCCCTAAAGGGGAGGTGTGCCCCCTGAGAAGTTCCAGAACCCTGTGGTCTTTCCACCACACTGATGCCAACAGCTCATTGACAACAGACATGCCATCCAAACATCTTTTTGGAGTCACTCAAAAATCTTCTGGAAATCTGTTTCTCTGTCTTGTTTTAAGTTTGTATGTTTTTCTGAGACCTGTGGATCCTTCTGTTTGGTCTTATATCTAGGTAGGAAATCAGAGCCTAATATATGTGCTGTCTTCTGTAAAAAGGCACTTGGAAGTGTGCAGGCAGCTGAGAACCTGGTTCAGACAACTAGCTAATCTTAGAACAATTTGAATTTTTTTTTTTTTTTGGGGTCCAGTCGTGGGACCTGAACTCTGGGCCTGAGCACTGTCCCTCAGCTCTTCAGCTCAAGGCTAGCGCTCTACCACTTGAACCACAGCACCACTTCCGACTTTTTTTCTTTTTGCTTATGTGGTGCTGAGGAATTGAACCCAGGTCCTCAGGCATGCAAGGCAAGCGCTCTACCACTGAGCCAACTTCCCAGCCCACAATTTGAAATTTGTAAAGTGCTCCTGGCCAAAATTGTCAAAAGATGGTCAGGCCACCTGGTGGGCTAAGAGATCAGTTTCAGGTAACCCTCCCTCTTATATACCAAATGCCTTGCTAACACATGCAAGCCCTAAAAAATGAGCCCTAGGTAAAGTGCTGTGTTAGAAAGTTTTGTCTTAAATCTTGGTCATCTGCAAGAGTAAGACTGGCAAAAAGATCTCTTGCCACTAAAAAATTATTCATGGTTAAGATAAAATATATCAAGTATTGTATATATATATATATATACATATATATATAGAGAGAGAGAGAGCGAGAGAGAGATATCAAGATAATTGTACATGTTCAAGATAAAACTGTCAGCATGATGTGAAAAAGAGGGAGCCCAACTAGCTGTGATGAAGAAAAGCACTAAGGATAAATGTAAATCAGAAGAATAGTTAGTTAAAAGGCCTTGAAAAGGCAAACAGAGAAAACACCATTGGATAAGAAAGGATTTGGAAAGTGAGAATTGTCTCAAATGCTTGTTCCAAAATGGATAATATAAAGCTTATTAAAATAGGCATATTGTTAAGTTAGCCGTGATTTAAACAGTGATATAAAACTAACATGTCGTTATTTATGTCCATCTAAAGTCAAATATCTTTAACCAGTCTGTAAAAATTTGCAGGCAACTCAAAAGGAGGTATGACAATCCATCCAAGGGACATAGCCTAGCCCAGATCCAGTCCATCTCTTCCAACCTGGAAGATGGCCTCACTCCTGCCTGAACCATCCTGACCATCTCCACAATGGTAAAAGTTGACTGGACACTGGCCTGACTTCATCACATGCAGCTGATTCCTAGAGAAAGACTGCTTTGGATTTGCAAAATCTAAGACTCTGGTGGGACACTGTAAACATTACCTGACCTCACTGGAAAAAGCTGGCTATGTTGTTATGCTAGTGAAACGGTGTAAGCCAGGAGAGCCTTTTATGAACTTTGATTATCAGGTTTACCAGGCAGCCAAGCTATACTATCTCTGTGCTAAAAACTCTTATCCCATTTATTGAGTTCTGTTACTACAGAATTCTGTCAAGTGTTTGTTGGTCAATTCTTGACGAGGTGCAGGTAAGCTCTACTTATTCCCATTGGTCTCCTTGTTGCTTTAATTGAACATAAAGAAAAAGGGTTTTGTGGCAAAGATTGCAGTTCCAAGCCAGCCTGGGCAGAAATATCCCTCTAAGATTCCATCTCCCAACTCACCAGGAAAGAGTCAGTCTGGAAGCATGACTCAAGAGACTCTTATTTCCAATTAACTAGCCAAATGTTGGAAGTAGCACTGTGACTCAAAGTGGTAGAGTGCTAGCTTCAAGCAGAAGTGCTCAAGGACAGTGCCCAGGCCTTGAGTTCAAAGCCCATGAATGCCAGATGGGATGAGATATCCCAGCAATGAGCACCTAGACCCCAAGATGAAGCCAATCCAGACAAGGAGGAACCATGGACAGGAGTAAGAGGATATGATGTCACATCCCACAGCCACTTTGTGCCTGCCCTCTCAAAATTAACCAGAGCCAGGAGATCAAAGGAAATAAGGAGTTTGTCCAACTAATGCCCATACCTGTCTACCTTCTAACTGGACAGGAACTTACATTCTTGCCTTTGTACCTACTATGTGCATTTATATGCATCTTAGATTCAGGGCTGTTAGCCTTGGCAGCTTCCTGGGTCTCCTATACATACTCTGTAGCGCAGACATTTACCAAGGCCTCCTATCAAGTCCCTTAACCACCCTAACCCAGGCCCGACTTCTAACTGCTGACCATGTTCTCCCTTACCTAGTTGTCATGCCAGAAGTAGCTAGGGACATTTTCCACCCACTCCAGAAGGGCCTGGAACACAGGAGATAAGAACTAGCCGATCTAGCCAAGTCATCCAATTTTTATTTTCTGCCCTGAACCTTTCTATTTGCCATTTTTTGCTTTCTAATATTTTTATTGCCCAGCCCTTGCCTCATGAGACTCCTTTGAGACTTCATTGGAGGACTCACATCTACCACCAAGGGATGGCCTGCTGCCTTCTCTTGGAGAGGACCATATCTCTTTGCCAGCAGAAAGAATCTGTGTCCTCTTTCATATAAAAGGGCTTGAGGTGTTAGATCCTCCCAGGAAGAGCTCTGTGGAAGTCCCTGTCTGTATAGGTTTAAGGCTGCTCCCCTACTGGACTCATCTCAGCACATTGTGTGCTGCCAGCCTAACCAACTTTCTCACTCCTGAATCTACTAGACCAGACAAGCCAACTCACATTCAGTCACCTTTCGAGTCACAGAAACATCAGTCACTAAGGATATCCAGGGCAGAAACATCACCAGCCATCCTATCCACCCAAACAAGTAACACTTCATGCATTTCCTCTTGGGGTGGGTTTAGGAATAGCACCCCCACCAGGCTCGCCTCTGTCTCATCAGATATTGGTAACCTAAAATACCACTATGGAGGATCCTCTTCCTAGGAGTCCTTGTGAGACTGCATGCATGATAACATCTGGTATTGCCTGGCCCAAATGACTAATACCTCTAACTTTTGTCTGTCAGGAACTGGAGATGGGACATGTGCTCTGGTCCTGCTTACTTTCGCTGAGCAAACCAGGGCCAAATATAAATACTATCTATGCTGGCTCCTAAATTTGGGGAAAGACTTTACATGAAAGTTCAGCAGATGAGCTGGGCACCCGTGGCTACAACTGTAATCCTAGCTTTTCGGGAGGCTGAGATCTGAGGATCGTGGTTCAAAGCCAGCCCAGGCAGGAAAGACCTTCAGACTCTTATCTCCAATTAATCAAGAGAAAACCAGAAGTGGCGCTGTGACTCAAGTGGTAGAGCAATTGCCTTGAGCTCAGGAACAGTGTCCAGGCCCAGAGTCAAGCCCCATGAACAAGGGGGAAAAAAAGAAAGACTGGCAGATTCTCTGATGTATACACTACCCTGGGTTACAATGCCGGAGAATAACACTTGTGCCAGGTTCAAAATTGCACCCATGTCTGTATAGAACTAAAAAGGGGCAACATTATTTGTGCCAACTATGAATACATCTTCTATGTGAAGACCCACATTTCCTTAACTAATGGCTATTTTTTTGTTGTTCTTTTGTTTTTTCACCTGTGGGAGTTATACTTTTAACTATATCCCTGCCAATCTGCCTCATAATTCCCGATGCTGCCTAAGCCATCTAGCTGTTGTACTACCCCACAAAGAGCTTTTCCAGTCTAAAAAAATCCATGAAAAAGGTCTAGTTGTAGATGAGACTTGTATTGATAAATTACACTTACTGTCTGAGACAGAGTACATTGCCCTGTCTTGATTTTTGGTGGGATACCAGGGCTGGCGGTAGGAGCCTATTAGGGTGTTATGCATGCATAGTGGCAAAAAGCATTAAAAAAAAAAGCACCTCCTATGCCATTGCACTGTTAAATCAAGAACAACAGGAAAAAAGGCAGGCTATCCTTGACAATTGCGCTGCCATTGATTACTCTTACTCCACCACCAAGCGTGTGAGGATGTTAAAAACATGTGCTGCCATGATCTAAGAGCTATGCCATAAAGGAACAAGTCAAACAACTCAGCAAACTTGCAAAAAAAAAAAATCCAAGAAAAGAAAGGGGGATGGGATCTATTCGGCCGGCCTGCTCCCTGGCTCATTCCTATCATGGGTCCCTTAAGTGAAAATTTTGCCTTAAACTGATTGTGTCTTGCCTCTTCAGGTGCATGCAGAACATCCTCATGGGAAAGATGAGACTTCTCACCAATTGGTCCATCAATCACATGCTCCTAGGAGGGCACTTGGTCAAGAGTCCTCCGTTGACCACGTCTCCCCCTTCTCAGCAGGAAGATGCTCCAGGAAAAAAGGACCTTTGCCCATGCTCCCTACCTGGTGCCCTCATCCAATTATGAAACCAAAGAGTGGGGAATGTTACCCCAATAAGCTTCCTTCCCACAGCTTAGCGTGCTCCTTTCTAGGCAACATTTGGCCCATTTAGTAAAGGCAATAAATAATCAGCTTTCAATGTCCCTCCCCGCCTTTTTTTTTCCTGAGAGGCACACTTCTGGGGCAGCTACGAGGAGAGACTTGCTGTTTCTATACAAACTACTGTGGGGTGATAAGAGAGAGTTTATCCTTAGTGCGCAAGAGACCAGCAGAAAGAGGCGAAGCTCGAAGTAAACAGCAAAACTGGTATGAGAGTCTTTTCTCTTGGTCCCCCTGGCTCACTACTTTTCTTTCAGCTATAGTGGGACCTTTAATACTAATGCTTATTGGACTTTTGGTGGGGCCATGCATTTTTAATGCTTTAATCAAATACGTTAAAGACAGAATACAAGCAGTAAAAATAATGATTCTGTGGACCCATTATAACCCAATACAGAATGAGGCTGGTTAATTAAAGATTTAATTAGGTACTAAGACCAGTGGGGAATGAACTGGAACAACTAGTTCTGAAGGAAAGACAAGGCCCAGTTGCCCCCTGGCCACCCCTTTTGCTGCAACTGGCCCAATCCCCCCTCCCTCTCCCCACCCGGGCTGCCCCTTCTACTGTAATTCCTAGTTTCATAAAGGCAAAACACCTGTCGTTGAAACCAAGAACTGCCCACTGCTTTAGGTCAAGAAATTGTTACAGGAGTATTTATGGTTTTAATTGTTTCAGGAATGTTTGTGATTCATGGGCTTGAAAAATAATTGCTAATTGCTAAGTTCTGCTTCTGTACACCAGCTTGCTTGCATCTGCTCTAAAAGAATGCATGTTTTGCCTTTATAAACCCTGAGCAATTTGAGTTTGGGGCTGCTCACTCCTGAATTGAGTTAGCCCTGGCTGGTCAATCAAATAAACTCTATCTTTTAAGATACTGATCAGTGTGCATGGCTTTGTCCAAGGGGTCAGTCCACTTTACTACCACTAATCCTCATTCCCAGCCCAGTTTGGAGCCTCTTTAAAGCACCTTACAATCTCCTTCCATTGCTGTATTTTCAGCGTTCCCTGTGGAGACAGCCAAATACTATACTTTTTCATATAACAAAACTCTCAGAATCTTTTTTCTGTACTTTCCCTCTGGATGCTGCTATTAACATTCTTATTGACTTAAAACAGTCACCACTTTTGCTCTTAGTTTGTATAAGAAAAATGGAAAACACAGACTAGATTTGATCATCAACAGATGAGGACTACTTATTGAAGAACAGCAGGATTGGAAGTTGGGCAAGGGACTGTATTTTGCTGTGGGTTTAAATAGGGCTTAACAAGGAAGGAGAGATTAAAAAATGGGCTATGATCACCTTGGGATCCAGGGTGATGTCCTTGGCTGGGCCCACAGTGGAAGCTGGGTGTGGGGGCTATTGTCTCCTGGGGACCAAGGTTGGAATGACCTTCCTGCTGACAAGCGCCTGAGCATTTACACCTGGTGCTTTGCTTGGCCCTGGGGAATAGGCAGGCCTCAATCCCTCTGTGAGCTGTTCTTTGGTTGACTCTTCTAAACATTGTGGTTCACCTGCCTTTATTGTGCCCCACTTTGGGTGCCAGATGTCTTAATCTGAGGTGACCATGGAATAGCAGGGCGATGGGGTACAGGGGAAAAGAACCAAGATATCACAGAGGATAGGAAAGTTGGAGACCCAAAAGCTCATTGCTGGGAGTGGCACTGTGGCTCAAGTGGTAGAGCACTTGCCTTGAGCTGAAGAGCTCAGGGACAGTGCCCAGGCCCAGAGATCAAGCCCCACAACCAGCCTTCCCCTCCTCCCACAAAAAAGTTCATCGCCAACTTCTGAGTCCTGATACCTTTTTTTTAAAATAAGTTTTTATTGTGAAAATACTGTACAGAGGGGTTACAATTACATGAGCAAGGTAATGAGTACATTTCTTATCAAGGATTGTTGCCTCCTCCTTTGATTTTCCCCTACCATCCCTTCCCTTCCATCTCCGCAAATACACTCCCTTCCTCCCCCACCTAAATTGTAAAGTTTGTTTTCCCACATAGCGGCTTGTACATCTTATTGTTGCCATGGATCAACCTGTATCCCTATTTAAACAATTTGTTTTTTCCCTTCTCCTCCCCAAATTATACCAACATCAAATACAGTGAAAACAGGGGTTATACTGTGGGGGAGGGACATACAAAGCAACAAAATATCATGTATAACAAGAAATATCACAGTGGGGAGGGGGGAGGCTGGGAAGGGATGTGAAGGGTAAACCAAAGGAGGAGGCTGCAATGCTTGGTAAGAAATGTACGCATTATCCTGCCCATGTAATTGTAACCCCTCTGTACAGTATGTTCACAAATAAAATAAAATAAAATTAAAAAAAAAAGAAATATCACAATAACAAGAAAGAAAAAGACACTTGTGTCCTTATCTTGGGGTTCATTTCACTTAACATCATCTTATCTGACCTTTGCTGCTTGTCTCAGACATATACTAGTTATTGCAAATAAGGGAAACCATGGGACCTATGTTTCTTTGGGCCTGGCTTACTTGTCTTACCTTTGAACCACAATTCTCAGATCTCAGACTCCTGAGTAGATAGAGCTACAAGCATGAGTCACCAGAGCCTGGCTTCTTCCATGGTATTTTGAGAGCCCAAATTTTGACTAGGAAAAACCAAGATGTACTAGTAAATAAAAGTTTATATGGCTTATTTGCACATTTTAACAATGTCTATGTAAACCTGAAATTTAATCGAAATTAGTACTTCCATTTTATAATGACAAAGAGTCTTTTATGATTACTACTTTCATATTTTGGGGGATAAACTACAGAACCTAAAAAATTTAAATATTTTCTTTCAGATAGAAATGTTAATATCATAATCTACTCCCATTATTCTTTTAATCTGTTTTACCTCTTGCTTTTCTCCTTCCATATCTCCAATTATTTTTTATATTTTTGTGTGAAATAAAGTATATAATTTTTATGTTTGTAAGTTTGGAGTTAAATTGCTTAATATAATTATCTGGATTCTTGGGTATCTTCTTAACAAATCTTTTTATTATTACAGTGCAGAGGAGGGGGCTACAGGAACATGCAGAAAAAATGGTAGTGTTATCTTTGAAGTTTGAAACACCCACATGTGACCTATTCTTGTATTTAGGTGATAAATGACTTACTTATCTTAGGGAGTGGAGGCAAGTAGTAAACATTTCAACAATTGGCATAAAGCCTTGTCTGCCCTAGGGGCCCAGACTTTTGGAGGCCTGAGTCTCTGGTATAACAAGACCATTTGATTTTTCCAGGGGTTCAGCCCACAGTGACCTGGGAGCTTTACTGAGCCACTTCAGATCTCATACATGACCTATTGGGCTCCCCACATGGCATGGATCAGATCTAGTAAACAGTACTAAAAGAAGAAAAAGTAGTTTGTAATTGTTATTCATATATCATAATGCAAGAATTCTAAGACTGGTACCATGAAAATCACCCATAGGATATTTCCCTGGAGTACATACACAATTCATTAGGCCTACTCTGATCTTCCATGAGATTCCTTTCTATGAGATGAATTGCTCAAAGACAAGTGTGGCTTAGTACAGGCTGCTCCTTATAGCCTCTTTTCACTTAGCACAGGAAGAAAGGCCCTGTTCCCTTCCACAACTGGGACTCAAGAGTAGACAGAACATTTGGTGTTACACATGCCCCATGCTAACAGAGCAGAGCCAGCCTTCTGCATTGATGACTGTACCAGAAGGGTAATACAATTTCTAATTTTCAAACCATTATTTTTTACAGACTTTTAGCCTATTGTATGTCCTGATCTATGTGGTAGGGATGTTAGTCAGTTTGCTGAACAGCTCTTTCAGTTCATGGACTCTCAGTCCTTAAGTGTGAGTCAAAGCTATAGACTTCATGGATTGGCATTCTAATATGATGCAGTTGGGAGCTTTTTCTTGCTGTGTGTTTCCTAGGGCACTAGCTTTCTTCCTCTTCCTCCTCCTGTTCCTCCTTCTCTTCTCAAGAACCTTGCACTGAGAGCTGCCTATTCTGATCATCTGGAGCAGCTTTTCTCAATACACAGAGGGCATTCAGCATGTTCTGATCTCACCCAGACAGAGGAGACTTAATAAGAAACTTTTTTGTTCCATGGCAGAATCAGAGGCACATTATTAGCATTTGGACTGGCCAATTGGCCATGATTAATGAGACATATGTCTCATTACACACACACACACACACACACACACACACACACACACACACACACACACACACAAATCCATATTTATAAAGAGAGGGGGGAGGAATTGAGAGAGAGAGAAGGGGGATGAAGGTATGGAGGGAGAGAAGAAGGAAAGAGAGACAGAGATACAGACACGGGGACAGGCACACACACACAGAAGAGAGAGAGAGAGAGAGAGAGAGAGAGAGAGAGAGAGAGAGAGAGAGAGAGAGAGACCCTCTAAGGACCAGCATCTCTTTGAGATGCCTATAGACACAGCCTCTCAGACTCTTTCTCTCCTGCCAAGAAATGAATAAGCAACTCAACTAGGTCCTCCTCTATTCAAGTAGAGGTCGTCAGAGATCAGTGTTCAGGGCTAAATATTCTGAAATATCCTTTGAAGATCCAAGTATAGTATATGTGTTTTTCTATCTGTATTCTGATTCACTCAACTCTACCTTTGGAAACACTTGTTGGACTGGTTGTTTAGAAATGTCATAGTTGTCTTATTTCTATAAGAGGATCACTTGATATGCTGAAGATGGTAGTATAGGCTGATGATAGAAGTTGAATGACCAACTCATGCATTGTTGCTTTATGTGGCTGGGCTCATGAATTCTAGACATGCTCTATCTGAAGACTTCTTGAATTATGCAGTAAGAAATCTTCTTGTTATTAACAAAGAATAAAGCTCTTTCCTAGCAGAAGCTATTTTTCATATTATAGCATTAGACTATTTTTCATATTAAGTACAGGCTCCTTTTATATTTGCTGTTGTGTTTGGCCATTGCTTGCTTAGTCAGAAGAGAAAGAAAACACACTATGTGAAGGGCTCCATTTCTTTGCTACATAGTCTACCAGATCTGATCTCAGAAAGGACATTCTGTTGGCTATTTCCTTCCAAAAATTATCCTGACTTCAGAATTATAACTGCATACAGACTGTCTTCCCTGGTAATTTACCTGCTTTGGAAGCTCTGTGCCAAAGGAAGTTATTTTTTGCTCCCATTTAACCAAACACAGGCTGATGATAATGAACCAACAATTTCTCAGAAGTTGTTACATCTAGATTGAGCCACCTTCCTGACCAAGTACAGCTCAAGGAGAGAGATTTAGACCTGAAAAAGGCAGCCAGGTTTTGGAAGGTAGACACTAACCACTTGTTCTCAACCAAGCTAGCTAACAAAACCAGCTGCTTGGCTAGGAGGCAGGTAGAGAGAATGGAAAGAGAGGAAATAAGGACCAAGCAATAAGGAGACAAATGAATATAAAAGAAGATACAAATATTTGCGTAGCATCATAAAGGAGAATTGTTGCCTTTTAAAATGAGTAGTTCACAAGAAAACTAGAATGGATTTAGGTCATTGCTTTTACCATTGGTCAGTAGTTTATTAATGAAGCATTAATCAGTAGTTAATAATCAGAGCATCTCATCAGATGGCTTTTGGAAAAGGAGCCTGGACCAACAACCTCAGCCACTCTTATAGCTTCCATCTCCAGTTCTCTTAATCCTGGCCAAGATGGAGGCCTTGGGTACTTTCTTCAGGTCATAAGCCAACCCAATGGCAGCCATGCAGTCAATGAAGAATGTGGTGAAGTTGAGGCTCCAGCGGTACTCACTGGTAGAATAGTCATAGGGGAAGGTGTGGTGGTAGTTATGGAAGCCTTCACCTGGAAGAGAAGCAAGAAGAACAGTTAGGGAACTAAGCAGATTGTGATTTGTCATCTTTCAACATTTCTCACCTAGCAGGTCCTGTGAACCTTGGAGAATCTTGCTGCTATTGAGTGAATGGCAAACCCAGGGTCTTCTACTGTAAACAGATGCCCTCAGTGGCATCGTTAGCAATGAACTAAGACATTCTACTCAAACTTCCAGGATTGGAAGTGTTTTTTTTGGGAAAAACTTGTCTCTCAGAGGGTCAAGAAAGAAGCAAGGAAATACCTTGTGAAATGCCAGAGATTTGGTAGTACTGGCCTGAGATCTCACAGGCTGTGTGCATATGTGCATGTGTTTTGATGAGGAAGGGGGCACCTAGGGAGAAGAATGACTGTGTTTCCTACAGTGGAGAGTAAGCAACACACCTTCCCCACTGAGGTCATACTCTCTGTAAGGGTAGGGGGTGGAGGAGATGGAGGGGGGTGGGGAACAGCAGGCAGAAGTCAGAGAAAAGGAGGCCCATCTGGGAGTAGAGATTCCTCACCCATTGCTGGTTCACAGTGGGCTGTTTTTTTTTTGTTGTTGTTTTTTTTGGGGGTCCCATGGTGGGGCCTGAACTCTGGGGCTGGGCGCTGTCCCTCAGCTCTTCAGCTCAAGGCTAGCGCTCTACCACTTGAGCCACAGTGCCACTTCCGGCTTTTTTCTTTTTGCTTATGTGGTGCTGAGGAATCGAACCCAGAGACTCAGGCATGCAAGGCAAGCGCTCTACCACTGAGCCACCTTCCCAGCTCCACAGTGGGCTGTTTGTGCTTCTAATTTTCTGACCTTTGAGCCTGGGATGAGAGGTGCTGATAAATCAGAACCCTGTGAAAATACTTAGAGATTACCTTCATCCTCAGAGGTTCTGAAAACTCTTGGGATGAACATTCTGTAAGAACCATCTTTCTTTCTTTTTTTTTTTTTTTGGTCAGTCATGGGGCCTGAACTCTGGGCCTGGGCACTGTCCCTCAGCTCTTCAGCTCAAGGCTAGCGCTCTCCCACTTGAGCCACAGCACCACTTCTGGCTTTTTCTGCTTATGTGGTGCTGAGGAATCGAACCTAGGGCTTCATGCATGTGTGGCGAGCACTCTACCTCTGAGCCACCTTCCCAGCCCTGTAAGAACCATCTTAAAAGATGGGTTTTCCCAGTGCTGGTGCCTCAGGCCTGTAAACTTAGCTGATTGCTGTTCAAAGTCTGTCTGGGCTGGAAATTCCATGAGACTCTCATAGCCAATTGACTACCAGAAAACACGAAGTGGTTCTGTGGCTTAAAGTGATATAGCACTAGCCTTATAGTGGTATAGCAAAAAAGAGCTCAGGGACAGCACCCAGGTCCTGAATTCAAGCCCCATGATGGACATAAATGAAAAATAAATAAATAAATCTTTTTGAGGATGAAAGCATCTACATATAACCTAGGCATAGTGGTTCATGATTGTAATCCCAGCCCTGGAGAGAATTGTGAGTTCCTGGCTCATCTAGGTTACATAATGGGACACTTGTCAGTAACTGAGACCTAGAACAGCACAACGAGGGGATACCAGGCCTACGAACTGAGAATGGAGAAAAAATAGGAAAAGGTAGCATCAGGGGACACAATTGCATCCCAGTTCTTGAGTTCTTAGATCCCACTAACAAGTCTTTTGATTCAGTTCAGGATAGGGCAGGTAACTACAGGCACATTTAGAGACTAGGGTATCAATCTGTTTTGGAAGTTACGATTACTAACATGAGAGAGTTTGATCCATATATTAATTGACATCCTAACCCTAGGAAGTGGAGGAAAGCTGTAAACCCTTCAACATTACAATAGACTTTCATCATATCTCCAAGGTCTCATATTTTTAGAGCCAAAGCAAGTCACACCTATGGTAGGAACTGGACCTCTGTTTTGCCTTGACTGATTTTTTTTTTGGGGGGGCGGTCTGGTCGTGGGGCCTGAACTCTGGGCCTGGGCGCTGTCCTTTAGCTCTTCAGCTCAAGGCTAGCGCTCTACCACTTGAGCTACAGCACCACTTCCGGCTTTTTTCTTTTTGCTTATGTGGTGCTGAGGAATTGAACCCAGGGCCTCAGACATGCAAGGCAAGTGCTCTACCACTGAGCCAACTTCCCAGCCCCTTGACGTGGATGGAGGGCAGCTGTTTGGCTGTTTGAGATGGCCTTCCAATCTCTTAACCCTTTTGTTTTGTTTTGTTTTGTTTTTGGGTCCGGTTGTGGGGCCTGAACTCTGGGCCTGGCGCTGTCCCTCAGCTCTTCAGCTCAAGGCTAGTGCTCTACCACTTGAGCCACAGCGCCACTTCTGGCTTTTTTTTTCTTTTTGCTTATGTGGTGCTGAGGAATCGAACCCAGGGCCTCAGGCATGCAAGGCAAGCGCTCTACCACTGAGCCACCATCCCAGCCCTTTCTTAACCCTTTCTAGGTCTCATAGCTTGGCTCCAGTTCCCTACAGACATGGTCTTAAAATATATATAATAAACAAACAAAAAATAAATGCATACATAAATACATACATAACGACAACAAAAGTGCCCCCATATAGAGTGAGAATGATCTAAATAGCAAGGTAATTGTTAAGTGCTACCAAATTAGCCTCTAGCTAGGACACTGAAGATATGTCATTACTCTGTATGTAGGTGGTCCATAATATGAACTAAGAAGCAGGTTGGATATTGGGGAATAAGGCCAAGGCTAAGTACTGGTAGAAGACCATTAATTTGCATACTGGTGTTCATAGCCAGGCTCTGAGTGGGCATTCATCAGGTGTCAGATTGAAAAGGAGGAGGATCATGTGTGGCAACCTGGGCAGGAAGAGGCAGGTCAATGCAGACTTAAAGGAGAGTCAGTGTGGCCAGAGAGAAGAAAGTGTGACTGAGAGCAGCGATTCAAGAAGCAAAAGAATTAGAACAGCAGGAACAGAGCTGGAGGGATAAAATGCAGGAATAATCAAGTATACATAAGAAAGTAGCAATAGAGACCAAGTAGGAGACTGGCATCAATTTTAAAAGGCCTGTCACAAGGGAGTTGAAATTGGTTGGAGGTCATTATAATTGTATATAATGCTGGACACATCTTCATCCAGATCATTGTTTTAATAAAAGCGTAAGAACACCTGTACTAGTCACCTGTACTGATGCCTGGATGATCAGGAGGCTGAGATCTGAGGACTGTGGTTCAATGATAGCCCAGGCAGAAAAGTCCATGAGACTATCATCTCCAAAAAACTACTGAGAAAAGTTTGGAAGTGGCACTGTGTTTCAAATGCTAGCCTTGAGTAGAAGAAGCTCAGGGACAGTGCTTAGGTCCTAAGATCAGGCACCAGGACTGGCAAAAAAAAAAAAAAAAAATAGAAAGAAAGAAAAAAGGAAGAAAAAGAAAATAAAATTAAGAACTATCAAGCCTAAGTGATTTATTTCAAATGTGAAATCAAAGTTAAAACATGTATGATGGTGGAAGGGGCTGAGTAAAGCATATGAAATCATAGCGAGATTACACATTCCTTCACAACTTGAAGTGTAGAAACTTAGTTCATATTACAAAATCAGTAAATATAAAATACTCATCGGCATCTCTATTGTCCTGACTCTTCTTATTATGTATCATCTGCCCAAAACAAGACTGTAGTCCAGATAGAGGTGATTGGCAAAAGGAAAGTTTAGAAAGGTTCAATAGGCATGCCATTTGGAAATGGATTTGGAAACCTGGAACTGGAGGAAGTGTTCTTCCCTGCCCCCTCCCCGCCCCCCCCCCACACCCCGGCTTTTTGCCTTAAACTTGTTGCATGGCTTACAAGTTTATCTCCATTTTGTACCCACTAGTTTTGTGGTGAATAATTTGAGATACAAAGTGTCTTAAAAACAGACTTACTTGGTATTTCCAGCTCCTAACCAAATTTGATAATTAGCACACTACTGAATGTGGTCATGTTGCACACTGCTGACTTACCCAGAGTTCCCAGCAAAACCAGGGCATTTTCATGGGCATCAATGTTCTTGTCATAAGGGCGATATCCATAGAAGTGAGCAGCGCTGTCACAAGCCAGGTCACATTGTGTGTTAGAATGGATCGCAGGAAAGTAGCAACACACAAGCTATGTTGAAAAGTTTCACCCCAACAGTACCAGGGCACTAGTGTGGGCAGGATGAAGCACATCAACAGGACACTGGGCTTGTAGTACCTACATGAGAGACCACACAGTGAGAGTATGGACAGAGGATTTTTACACAAACCCAGGCCCAGCATTCCCTCCTACACTGTGAATACAGGGGCAAACAATCCAAAGGGAATGGGTGGAAAAGCTTTTGAGAAGACAGACTTGTTCTCTCACTTTTTAAGTAGTGTTATATGAATGTATTAAATAAATGTTCTAAGAGCTTCCCATTAGTCATGCAGAGGACAAGGATAAGATTATAATGCATTGGCTTGTGTGTGTGTGTGTGTGTGTGTGCGTGCTGAACCTAGGGCTTGAACTCAGGGTATGGGCATTGTCTGTGACCTTTTTTAAATAAAAATTTCTATATTGAAATTGATTACATAAACTTCACAATATTGTGGGACAGTGCTATTTAGCTAAAGTCACAAACACATTTTAACCTTCACAAGATGAATTGTCATTATCGGTCTATAAAGCTTATGAACTCTACAAACTTTGACATACAACTATTTCTTCCAAATAGGGTGATACCTACATTTCTTTCCTTTTGCTTAATGTAAGCTGTTCCCTCTTTCTCTCTCATTCCCTCCCGCCCATTGCTTCCCTTGAGTTGCTTAGTTCACTTTCATCAATGTCCTGTGCAGCTGATGAACCCCTCTGCTGTATTTTTTCACCCATTTCCCTCTAATTCTGTGCGCTACTCCTAGCTTCCCTCATATGTGATCATGTGGGGTCAAGAACATAGAGTCATCTAAAAACAATATGACAAATTAAGAAGAGGTTCTTTGTTTCTTGAGTCCTGTTTATTTTGTCCTATCTTATTGAGTTTTGAATTTAACATCAGCATATCAGGGAGACCATGTGCTCTTTGTCTCTCTGATCTTGGCTTATTTCACTCAACATGATTTGCTCTTGTTCCATTCATTTCCCTGTGAATGCCATTATTTTGTTCTTTCTAATGGTTGCATAATATTCCATTGTATATAGGTACATGGGTGGATCCATTCATCTGTAGTGGGGCATCTGGGTTGTTTCCATATTTTGGTTATTGTGAACAGTGCAGCAATGAACATGGAGGTACATTTGTCCCTGTATCCTGATTCCTGTTGGTCAGGTAGATGCTCAGGAGTAGTATGGCTGGGTCTTATGGAAGGTCTATGTTTAGTTTTCTGAGGAACCTCCAGACTGCTTTCCAGAGTGGTTATATTAGTTTCCATTCCCACCAGCAGTGCAGTAGGGTTCCTTTTTCTCCAGCAGGCATTTGTCATTGTTAGAATTTAGGATATAGGCCATTCTGACTGGGGTAAGGTGGTATCTCAGGTTTGTTTTTATTTGCATTTCCTTTACTGCCAGGGATGATGAACATTTCCTCATGTGTTTCTTTGCCATTTTTATCTCTTCTTTGAAAAGTTTCTCTTTAGCTAGCTCCCTTGCCCACTTAATGATTGTTTTGTTAGATTTGGGAGGGATTAGTTTCTTGAGTTCCTTGTATATAATGAATATTAGGCCTTTGTCTGATATGTTGTTGGTAAATATCTTTTCCTGATTGGTTGGCTGTCTTTCTTGATGGTAGCTATGTCTTTAGCTATGCAGAAACTATTTATTTTAAGGTAGTCCATTTGTTGAGTCTCTCTCCAATTTGTTGTGACCCTGGGACTCTGTTCAGGAAGTTCCTGCCTGTGCCTATAAATTCAAGGGTCTCTCCTACTCTGTCCTGCAGTAGTTTCAGAGTTTCAGGTTTGAGTTTATGTTAGTGCATGGTTATAAGCTGGGATCCACTTTTAATTTTCTGCATGTGGCTGCCCAGTTTTCCCAGCACCAGTAGTTGAAGAGGCTATATTTATTACACTATATCTTTGGCTCCTTTGTTGAATATTAGTTGACTGTAAGTACGTGGTTTTATTTCTGGATCTTCTAATCAATTTCATTGGTCTTCGGATCTATTTTTATGCCAATACTAAGCTGTTTTTGTTATTACGGCTCTATAGTAGAGCTTGAAATCTGGTATTGTGATACCTCCTGCATTTCTTCTTTTGTCTAGAATTGCTTGTCTATTTTAGGTCTTTTGCTGATCCATATGAATTTTTGGATTGATTTCTCTGTTTCAGTAAAGAATGTCATTGGAATTTTGATGGGAATTGCATTGAAAAACAAAATAAGCCAGAAGTGGTGCTGTGGCTCAAGTGGTAGAGTGCTAGCCTTGAGCTGAAGAGCTGAGGGACAGTGCCCAGGCCCAGAGTTCAGGCCCCACGACCAGACCCCCCCCCAACAAAAAAAAAAAAGAAAATGAACAAAAGCATGATAAAGGCCAAGAAACAGCCTCCAGACAATCCAAGAAATATAGGAAGAACCCAGTTGGCACAGCCCCTAAGAAGGAACTACCAAACACCTCTCAGTCCTAACTCTCATTATTAATGGATTTAACTCTCTAATTAAGTGACATATAGATTGTCTAGTTGGATCAAAAAGCAAGATCCTTCTATTTTCTGCCTTCAAGAGACACACCTTGCCCATATATCCTGAAAGTGAAAGGCTGGAATAAAATCTACCAAGTAAACGGCCCCATAAACAGGCAGGAGATGAAATCTTAATATCAGATAAAATAGACTTCAAGTTAAAAATTAGTGAGAAGAGATAAAGAAGGTCATTACATCCTAATTAAAGGATCTCTCCTTCTGGAGGATATTACAATTCTAAGTATCTATTCACCAGATAACGGAACACCCAAATTTATCCAAGAAACACTACTTTCCCTAAAATCTCACATAGATCCAAAGACATTAATTGTTGGGGAATTTCACACACCACTATCCCCACTGGATAGATCAACCTGGCAATAACTCAACAGAGAAACCTCAGATATAAACAACTGCATAGACCAACTAGACTCAACAGACATCTACCAAATATTTCACCCAGCAGAATCAGAATACATGTTCTTCTCAGCAGCACACAGAACATTCTCCAAAATAGACCACATTAAGGTGACAAAGTAAATGTGTCCAAATTCAGAAACATTGAAATTATGCCCTGCATTCTCTTAGACCACAAGGGAATAAAATTAGAATTCAACACCAAAAGCCACCAAAGAAACTCCTGTAAAATATGGAGGCTGAACAACACACTGTTGAACCTACAGTGGGTCATGGAAGAGATTAGAAAGGAAATTCAAGTATTCATGATACGTAACAAAAATGAACACACAAATTAGCAGTTCCTCTGTGACACAACAAAAGCAGTACTGAGAGGCAAGTTTATAGCTCTAAGTTCCTACATCAACAAATTGGAGAGATCTGAAACTAACAATTTAATGAGGCACCTAAAGCTCCTTGAAAAAGAGCCACAAACTAAACACTAATCCAGTAGATGGAAACAAATAATTAAAATGAAATCAGAGTTAAATGAATTAGAGTCCAAAAAAATGGAAAGAATCAACAAAACAGAGAGTTGTTTCTTCGAAAAAAAATTAACAAAATTGACAGACCCTTAGCAAATCTTCTCAGAAAAAGAAGAGAACACACCCAAATAAATAAACTCAGAGATGAGAATGGAAACATCACCACAGAAACAACCAAGATTCAGAGTATAAGGAGTACTTCTCAAATCTTTATGCTAATAAGTTTGAGAATCTGGAAGAAATGGACAAATTTCTAGCAAAGATTGACATGCCCAAACTAAAACAAGTTGATTTAAACTAACTTAATGGACCCATATGAAGCATCAAAATAGAAACAGCAATAAGAGACCTCCCATTCAAGAAAAGCCCAGGACCAGATGAATTTACAGCTGAATTCTACAAGGCCTTCAAAGCAGAACTCACACCAATACTCCTCCAACTCTTCAATTTAATTGAAAGTGAAAGTTCACTACCAAACTCTTTCTGTGAAGCCATCATAACCCTTATCCCAAAACCAGTCAAGGACTCATTAAGGAAAAAGTAATATAGATCCATTTCTTTGATGAACATCAATGCAAAACAGCTCAACAAAATTTTGGCCAATTGACTTCAGCAACTCATCAAAAAACTCATACACTATAATCAGGCAGGATTCATTTCAGGGATGCAAAGCTGGTTCAATATTCGCAAATCAATATAATTCATCACATCAAGAAAGGCAAGGTTAAGAACCACATGATTACCTAAATAGAGGCAGAAAAAGCATTTGACAAGATCCAACACCTCTTTATGATGAAAGCTCTGGAAAAACTAGGAATCCACGGAACATTCCTCAATATAATAAAGGCTGTATATGACAAACCTATGGCCAGTGTTATACTTAATGGCAAAAAGTTAAAGCCATTTCCTCTAAACTCAGGAATGAAACAAGGATGTTCACTCTCTTCATTTCTCTTCAATTTAGTATTAGAATGCCTAGCTAGAGCAATAAGATAAGGTGAAAACATAAAGGGGATCCAACTGGGGAAAGATGAGGTAAAATTCTTCCTCTTTGCAGATAACATGATCTTGTATTTAAAAAACTCCATGGACTCCACTCCCAAGTTACTCGAGCTGACCCAGAACTTTGGCAAAATAGCAGGGTATAAAATTAACCCTCAAAAATCAATTCTTTTGGGCTGGGAAGGTGGCTCAGTGGTAGAGTGCTTGCCTTGCATGCATGAGGCCCTGGGTTCGATTCCTCAGTATCACATAAGCAAAAAAATCCAGAAGTGGTTCTGTGGCTCAAGTGGTAGAGCGCTAGCCTTGAGCTGAAGAGCTGAGGGACAGTGCCCAGGCCCAGAGTTCAAGCCCCACAACCGTAAAAAAAAAAAAAAAAAAATCAATGCTTTTTCTGTATGCCAATAGCAAGAAAAGCATGGCTGAAATCAGGAAAGCAACCCCTTTTGTAATAGCCCCCCCCCCCCCACAAAAATACCAAGGAGTTAACTAAAGAAGTGAAGGACTGCTATGATGAAAACCTTAAAAACCTGAAAAAAGAAATTAAAGCAGAACTAAGGAAGTGGAAAAACCTCCCATGTTCCTGGATTGGGAGGATTAACTTGGTGAAAATGGCAATATTGCCAAAAGCTATCTACAAATTCAATGTGATACCTATCAACATCCCAACTTCATTCTTCAATGAAACAGGAAAAGCATCCAAAAATTCATAATAAACAATAAAAGAACTCAAATAGCAAAAACAATCCTTAGTAGAAAGAACAGTACTGGAGGAATATCAATGACCAAATTTCAAACTCTACCACAAAGCCATAGTAATCAAAACAGCTAGGTACTGGCACAAGAACAGACATGAGGACCAATAGAATAGAACTGAAGACTCAGAAATGAACCTACTTACTTATATCTACCTAATCTCAATAAGGGAGCTAAAAAAATAGAATGGAAAAAAGACAGCCTTTTCAGTAATGCTGACAAAATTGGTTAAATACCTGTAGAAAACTAAAGCTAGATCCTTATATATCACCCTGCACCAGAATCAACTCCAAATACGTCAAAGACCTCGAAGTCAAAGCAGACATTGAAAACTTTACAGGAAGGAATAGGAGAAACTCTAGGGCTCCTTGGCACAGGCCAAAATGTTCTTAATAAAGACCCAGAAACACAACAAATCAAAGAAAGTTTGGACAAATGGGATTGCATGAAACTGCAGAGCTTCTGCATGGCAAAGGACATAGCAAGATCAATAGAAAGCCCATGGATTGGGAGAAGATCTTCACTAGCCATACAATGGACAAGGGTCTCATATCTAAAAAATACTTAGAACTCAAAAAATTAAATCTCCCAACAACAAATCCTCAAAGAAGCAACTGCCCAATTAATAAGTGGGCTAAAGTCTTAAAGAGACTTCTCTGAAGAGTAAATAAGAATGGCCAACAGACACATAAAGAAATGCTCAACTTCTCTAGCCATAAAAGAAATGTGAATCAAGACAACTTTGAGATTCTACCTCACTGGAGTGAGACATACAATAAAATTGTATGTCTCCATCAGAAAGAATGACACTGCCCCATTTTTTAGGAAATGGAAAGACTTGGAAAAAATTATATTAAGTGAAGTAAGCCAGGCCCAAATGTCTATAATCAAGAAATCTAATACTAACAGATGTTGGAGAGGATGTGGCCAAAAGGGAATCCTCCTGCATTGTTGGTGGGAGTGTAAATGTGTTCAACCACTTTGGCAAGCAGTATGGAGGTTCATCAAAAGACTATACATAGAGGCTGGGAAGGTAGGTAAGTGGTAGAGTGCTTGCCTTGCATGCATGAGGCCCTGGGTTCGATTCCTCAGTGCCACATAAGCAGAAAAAGCTGGAAGTGATGCTGTGGTCAAGTGGTAGAATGCTAGCCTTGAGCTGAAGACCTAAGAGACAGTGCCCAGGCCTAGAGTTCTGGCCCCATGACAGACCAAAAAAAAAAAAAAAAAAAGGCTATACATAGAGCTTCCCTATGACCCAGAAATCTCACTTTTGGGCATTTACCCAAACGATCACAAACAAGGCCATACTAAAGCTACCAGTACAACTATGTTTATCGCAGCATTATTCATCATAGCTAAGATACGGAACCAACCCAGATGCCCCTCAGTAGATGAATGGATCAAGAAAATGTGGTATATATATTTATATATATACACACAATAAAATTGTATGTCTCCATCAGAAAGAATGACACTGCCCCATTTTTTAGGAAATGGAAAGACTTGGAAAAAATTATATTAAGTGAAGTAAGCCAGGCCCAAAGAAACATAGGTCCCATGGTTTCTCTTATTTGCAATAGCTAGTATGTGTCTAAGATAATCTTGCCAGACAAGCAGAAAGGTCAAAAGCTATGTACATATGACCATATAAGATGATGCTAAGCGAAATGAATCCCAAGATATGGACACAAGAGGTTTTATCTTTGTTGCTGTTGTTTTTAATGTACTTATAATGCACTATGTGATTTTTTTTGTATGTTCTTCCCCCCATGGTATAACCCTGTTTTCACTGTATTTGATTTCAGTGCCCTACATCTTGTATATACTTTTTTCTAATTTGGGGAGGGGAAGGTAAATAACTAAATGCTGAAAGAAAGATACAGGTTGGCTCATTGTAACAATGAAATGTATAAGACACTATATTGAAAACAAACTTTACAACTTGGGGGCGGGGGGTGGGGGGGGAGGGGAAGAGGAGGAGTTGGGGAGGGAAGGGATGGTAAGAGAAAAACAAAGGAGGGGGTAACGATTCTTGAATTCTTTGAATATGGAAATTCTTTGAATATGGAAAATTAGGAAATTACTCAGGTATTAAATCACATGTCCTAAGAGAGAGGTAGTGTCCACAAATTCCACGTTTCCAAGGCCACACCCCAGTGCTATCTTCCCTTCCTCTGGAACATCAGCAGTTTCTCAGCTTTGAGGTCAGACAGGTCCAGCGAACCACCCTTCTCTCTGACAGCTGGGTGTTTGCGCACAAGCAGCCAACCCACGTGAGAGAAGAAAAATCCACGACGGGAATTGTGAGGATCAGCATGAGTCTCTGTGAACTTGTGGTGCTCACGATGATCTCAGGCCCACGTAAGTCTGTAGGGACAGAAGAGGAGGAAACCAGGCCTGAAGAGAGATGTCCTCTCGGGAGCATTGGAGTGCTCCAATACCCACAAGGGCCCAGAGCTCTCAGCCTTACATCACAGTTCCCAGGACTTTCCTCCAAGGAGGGCATATGGACCAGCCTTTTTCTCAGCATTTGCTCCTGTCACGAGTGTGGAAAATCAACTTCCAGTTCCCAAGCCCTGGAATAGCACTGATGCTTCCTGAAGGTTATGTGGCAGCACCCAATGACTTTCATTAGCCAAGAACTGCAATTCTTCATCAGGCTATGATGAAAAGAAGGGTACTCTTGGGAGTGAAATCCCTGTGCACAGACTACAAGCCAGATGGCATGGGCCCTTAGGTGCTGTTCTCTGGATAAATCTTCAAGAAGCTTCATCCTGATGCTTTCCCACATGATAGGTACCTAACACAGTAACTATGTGGTCATGACCATGAGCACATTTCCAAAGGCCTTTTTGTCTTTTTAGAGACTCTATCCATCCTTCCAAAATTTGTCAGTCTGTCTCTTCCTTCCCTTTGCTTCATGAGGACGTTGGGAACCTCAAGAAGAAGTTGTGCAGGCAGGGATGATTAGGCATATGTAGGGAGCTCTTCAGATATTGCCAGGACAGTGGAGACTAATTTGGGCTCATTTTTTTCTCTTCTCTAAATTATGTCTCACATAACAACTATAGCTAGGCAAGTTCCTGTTCCCTAATTACCTTAATCTTTCTGTTAAAAGCTTGTGGCCGGAACCAAACTCAGTACTTGATTTGGTCAGCATGGCATCCCTATTCTACCTCACCTCTCTCTGACTCATTTTCTTCTCTGTACAATAGGTGTAAAATTGCCATCTACCTCCTAAGACTTCTGTGAGTTTTCAGTGAGTTAGTCAATATCATCTTTTTGTTGTTGTTGTTGGCTATGGGGAGTGAACCTGGGCCTGGTTGCTGTCCCTCATCTCTTCAGCTCAAGGCTAGCACTCTACCACTTGAGCCACAGTGCCACTTCCGGTTTTCTGGTGGTTTATTGGAGATCAGAGGGTCATGGACTTTACTGCCTGAGCTGGCTTCAAACTGCAATCCTCAGATCTCAGCCTCCTGAGTAGCTAGGATTACAGGTGTGAGCCACCAGCAGCCAGCTTATATGTCTTTTTACCAAAGTTCTGGGCACATAGTCATTGCTACAGAAGTATTCACTCATGTGTGTGTGTGCATGTGTGCATGCATGTATGCATACATGATCTGGTCCTGGATTGTGAACTCAGGGCTTGGGTGTTGTCCCTTAGCTTTTTTGCTCAAGGTTCTACCACATGAATCACATTTCCACTTCTGTATTTTTGGTAGTTAATTAGAGATAAGAATCTCAAAGACTGTAATGTCCAACCTGGCTTCAAACTGTGATTCTCAGATCTCAGCATATTGAATAGCTAGGATTACAGATATGAGCCAACAGTGTCTGGCTGTCCTCACCCTAGTTATCAGCAACAACAAACTTCTAGACTATGTTCCATTTAACCGTTAATCCCATTATGTTGAGTCCTAAGCTACTCATGTTAAAGTTTAAGTTTAGTGTCCACTGTCTGCCCTGGAAACCAAGGTCAGGGCCTGGCTCTTATACTATGGTCCTCTATTCTGAAGAACCACAATGGCCATGCAGTTTCATAAAACATAGACCTTGGATGAAAATGACCATATACCTGGTGAGCCTTTCCTCTCTACTTTCTTCTCAGTGACTCCAGTTGAAGTGACCAGATGAGATTGGAAAAGGCCATGTCTGACCTGCTGGGACGCCTCTCCAGGTGCCAGTCCCCTTCACTCTATCCTGGATCGTTGATAGAATGGAGACACAGAGCGGAGCCCTGCCAGCTGCTCACCTGGAATGCCATGGTGTTGGCAATGATGAGGAAGAGCCTCAGAGGCAGCCGTGCTTTGTAGGTCCGGTGGCTCCACAGGCGATGAGCCCCTGCTGTGATGCCCAGGCCACTGACTACATAGCACAGCAAAGCTGCCAGGATAGAACAGTAGAAGAGAATAAGGGGTGTCACTGACCAAAAGGAAATTATCTGAGTCATTATGTGACTTAGGTAACTATAACCCCTCTGTGCATCACCTTTACAATGAAATTTTAAATAATTAGAGGCAAACAGTAGAATTCTCAGCACCTGATGAGAATACAGCGAGGCAAGGTATGTCAAGCATTCCTGTGATGCCAGAACCACCTTCTTTCGTTCTAGAGAACTTCGGGAATGCTTTCCCTGCTATCCTGAAGGGTTGCAGGCTCAGGAGGTGCCACACATGAGCTCTAGTCGGGGAGGGTTCCTTTCCATACTTATCTTTCCCTTTGTTCAGCAGCACTAGGAGGACAGCATGAGAGGCCTTGGTTAACAATTTATAACTTATGCTGGGAAAACAGATTGAAACAAGAGATTGTCTGTGGTTATAGAACTCCATGAAAGTCATCATACAATTTATAATTTTTCCTGTTCTACTGAAGCAAGAAGAGATTTCTAAACAGCTTTCTCTCCTGTCCCCTATCTCCTTCATCTTACATTGTCCTTCATATCCCCAGGAGTGCTATTGTAGTAGGAAGACCCCCTACTCAGGCAGGCAAGCCCACCTTGTCGACCGGAGTGACAAGCCCACTGCAACAAAGTTGTTAACCAAGAAGCAACTTTTAAAAAAATGTTTATTTTTTTTTAATTGTGAAAATACTGTACAGAGGCGTTACAATTACATGGGCAAGATAATGAGTACATTTCTTATCAAGCATTGTAGCCTCCTCCTTTGTTTCCTCTTCCCATCCCTTCCCATCCACCCCTGCCCCCCAACCCAATCCTCCCCGCCCCTCTCCGCCCCCCACCAAAGTTGTAAAGTTCGTTTTTGACATAACAACTTGTACTTCTCATTGTTGCAACGGGTCCACCTGTATCCTTATTTACACGACTTGTTTTTCCCCTTCCCCTCCACAAATTATACCGACATCAAATACAGTGAAACCAGGGGTTATACTGTGGACAGAAGGGAACCTTACTTCATTGTTGGTGAGAGTGTAAACTTGTTCAACCACTTTGGAAAGTAGTATGGAGGTTCCTCAAAAGACTCCACATAGAGCTCCCCTATGACCCAGCAATCCCACTTTTGGGCATTTACCCAAATGTTTACAAACAAGACCACACTAAAGCTACCAGCATAACTGTGTTTATTGCAGCATTATCTACTATAGCTAAGATATGGAACCAACCCAGATGCCCCTCAGTAGATGAATGGATCAAGAAAATGTGGTATATATACACAATGGAATTCTATGCCTTCATCAGAAAGAATGACATTGCCCCATTTGTTAGAAATGGAAAGACTTGGAAAAAATTATATTGTGAAGTAAGCCAAGCCCAAAGAAACATAGATCCCATGGTTTCCCTTATTTGCAATATCTAGTATATGTCTGAGTCAAGCAGAAAAGGTCAGATAAGGTGATGTTAGGGAAATGAACCCTAAGATATGTATTCAAATGTTTTTTTCTTTCATGTGATTGTTTCTAACGCATTTATAAGATTATTTCTTTGTTGCTTTGTATGTCCCAAGAAGCAACTTTATTGAGAAGGTTCCTACACTGATCAGTCAAGGCCACAGCACAGACTCGGGAGCTGATACTACGACCCCTAGTGGCCCACATACATAGGTTTTTTTTTTTTTTTTTTTGGTCGGTCGTGTGCGCTGTCCCTTAGCTCTTCAGCTCAAGGCGAGCACTCTACCACTTGAGCTACAGCGCCACTTCCGGTTTTCTGGTGGTTTTATTGGAGATAGGAGTCTCACGGTCTCTCCTGCCTGGGCTGGCTTTGAACTGCGATCCTCAGATTTCAGCCTCCTGAGTAGCTAGGATTACAGGCGTGAGCCACCAGCGCCCGGCCATACATTGGTTTTTAAAGGCAAAATTCACGAGGTCAAGTCTGGTCATGAGGTGACCAATGAGATTGTCACACACACAAAAGATTGCACAGTCATACCAGACTACACACAGGTGGCCAATGAGGTTATAGTTTGTCACATAATGGCTGTTTAAACCAGCCTATCACTTTTGGTTTAAATGATTCACAAATACAGCGGGTAAGGCAGAGCTTATGGTAAGCACGGCAAAAGGAGGAGATTAGTGGAGTGTACAGTAAGCTTGTGACGTTACCAGTTAGACCAGATTACATCCTGTCTGGTTTAGGTCAGTCCTTAACTGAACAATCAAGGTGGGTTAGGTTGTTAAGGAGAGGGGGACCTAGAGGCATTCTTTCCATTCCAGGAACTGGGCTGGTTGGAGCCAAGGTCTAGTTAACCTTGTTTTTCTAAAATCCCTAAAACAAAGGCAAAGCTTGGAAAGAAGCTGTACCAGCTCAAGTCTCCTCTCAGGGCCTACTTCAGTACTATGCTAACAAAATTTTTGGCCACAGTTCTTCAGATCTGGGATTGAGACACCAGGTGACATGGGGCCAGGCCATGTAGTGACTGATACCATCTTCCCACATACAATACTATGCATGTAATTAGGAAAAGTATAGTGAGTTCCAAGCCCTATAGTCATCCAGAAGGAAGGACCTGGATTCAGGAAGAGCAGACACCCTCAGCTCAGAGTCAAGAAATCATGTACATTTGTTTCATGCTACAGACATATTGGTTCTGAAAGAACATGCATATCCCAGTAGCAGCGGAATTGGAACCAGAACCCAGGCACTAGGTGCCCCTTCCATTATTTATCATGTACCCAGCTGAAGTCACTTGTATTCATTCTCTGTCATCAAGGAAGGACTGTCAGTACCTACACTGATAGTAAAGGAACATCTTGTAGATTTTCCCTGAGAAGTGGACTGGAGAGCTTTTAGCTTTCAAACCTTCAGTGATGTCAGAAATATTTCTCAGGGGGCTGGGAAGGTGGCTCAGGGATAGAGTGCTTGCCTCGCATGCATGAGGATGCATGAGGCCCTGGGTTCGACTCTTCAGCACCACATAAAAAAATACAGAAGTGGCGCTGTGGCTCAAGTGGTAGAGCACTAGCCTTGAGCTGAAGAGCTGAGGGACAGTGCCCAGGCCCTGAGTTCAAGCCCCACGATTGACAAAAAAATTTCTCAGCCCTGCCTGAAGGGCTCTTCTGAGCAGCTCCAAAAACACAGGGACACTTAAAATCTGAAAATTTTCAGGTTCCTTTGGGATAAAATAGGAAAAGCACCTAAAGTCTCCATGTGGGAGGAGAAAAAGCCCAGACTAAGACTCGACCCAGGTTTTTATTTTTTTAATCATAGAGGAAATTTGCTATCACATCTCACCACAGACATTATATAAGCCTATTCACTCATCAAAAGGCTCCAAATCTTGAGTAGACTAGGTCAGCATTTTAGCTCTGTGTACCAATTTCTGTCCAAATCACAGCATATCCACAAAAGCAAGACACTGAAAAAGAGAGCTGACATCAGCTTGATATTAGGGTGGCATTATGATCCCTGTGTATTTTACAGATTGCTAATCACAGACTGGTCAAACTAGGAATTGACAGGCCTATAAGGAGTGTCCTGGCTGATGAACCTGAGCAGAAGGGTTGGAGAATGAAATCCATTCTTCTTCTGGATTCATGATGCTACAGTTCAAGCTCTTAGAGTACACATGGAAAAGAACACATCTGTCCCTCTGGAAATCTTCTCCATAGCACAAACTAACTTATCCTGGTCTATAGGTGAAGTTTGCTTCAGTGGCAGTGATAAAACCAGGTGCCCGAAGAAACATAGTTTGAATTTGTGCTGTTACCTTCCATTTGATACTCAGGAAAACTGTTTTCCTGAAGATTGGTGATATTGGCTGCATTTCTCTAGGGCACTGGAAAGATTTTCCAGGACACACCCCAGGGATCAGATCCCATCACCTAGAATACTTAGGTGGTGGTGGCACCTCCTGGACACCCTCCACGAGATGTATAAGAGTCCCCTCACACTAGACTGCTCCTACTCCTGTCTTTTGGAAAGAAGACACTAGGCTCCATTTCAAGACTAGTCAGCCTCCCTGGAAGCAAAGAGAAATAGCTGGAAACCCAGACTGAGAGGGGATGATGTCCTCTGTGGATCCCAATTGCATCAGGCTCAGCCAGCCTCCCAGGAACCAGAGAAATAGCTGGGAAACCAGACAGGGGACACTGTCATATATGGGACTGCACCTCATTAAAGAGCAGGGAAAAACCTGGGCACTGGTTCACGATGAAGGAAGCTGCTTACCCCAGAGCCAGGTGTAGGCCTTGCAGCCAGGAACCAGGGTGATCCCATAGAGGGCTCCCAGGTGCAGCAGAGCCATGATGATGATGGTTCTCCACACATACTCAAGCTTCGGTGCGGGGCCCACCTCATCCTGGTAGGTGGGGTCATGTATGTTCTCTTTCATTTCGGGGCGGATGTCTTCTACTAAGTGGAGGGCCAGGTCCTTCAGCTTCTCTCTTTTATTCTGCAGGTCCATAGAAAGAGGTGCCGTGATGGTGGCTGTAGAGGAATCAGAGCTCTACAAGGAGAGAGCATAGTGTGTGAGGAGAGAGCAGATGCCTGGTAGGTGACTGGGAGCACTGGGCTCTGTGCTGCACTGTGGTTAGGGTACATTAGAGGCACAGACCTTGCCCTAGTGCTTTAGGTGACATGATTAAAAGAGGAAGTCTCTTGAAATTGTGCAGGTAGATGGTGACAAAGCCTCAGGGTAGACTCAGTGACTGACTCCCTGCATTTTCTTTAAACCATGTGAAACAAAAGTTGGTGCTCAAACTGCAACTCACGTCTTCACTAATAAATGGCAGCACATCAAGTACTCTGAAACTCTTAACTGTCTCCCTGTGCGCAAGTCACCCTCAGTCAGGAAATTTAGAATCTAGGGATCCCTGTCAAAGAACAAAGATTCTTGTACTAAGCCTTGAGACAATACAAATCCAAAAAGCATTCACTCCTTTGAAATGTCTGATTCTAAATGTCTAATTCTCCAAACACAAAGTTTTGCACAAAAGAGGAAGTTCCAGTGCATTCCCCTTAGCCTAATAAGAAGTTCCGTGCCTTACAAAACAGCATCCTACAGCATCTTGATATGAGACCATCATATCAAAAATAATAATAAACCAATTTTTTTTTCCAGAGCTGAGGACTGAACCCAGGGCCTTGTGCTCGCCAGGTGGGTGCTCTTCCGCTGAGCTAACCCCCCAGTCCCATAAACCATTTTTTTTTTAATTTTATTTTATTTTATTTGAGAACATACTGTACAGAGGGGTTACAATTACATGGTCAGGATAATGCATACATTTCTTACCAAGCATTGCAGCCTCCTCCTTTGTTTACCCTTCACCTCCCTTCCCAGCCTCCCCCCTCCCCCCCACCCAATCATACCCCCCCTCCCCCCCCTCCGACATTGTAAAGCTGGTTTTGACATGACATTTTGTAGGCCCAGAGTTCAGGCCCTACGACCGGACCCCCCCAAAAAAATATTACTATGTAAGTCATATAAAAAGCCAGAGTATTTTTTTCTTAATGAGTTTTTTTTAATTTAATTTTTTTTTTGTGAACGTACTGTACAGAGGGGTTACAATTACATGGGCAGGATAATGTTATCAAGCATTGCAGCCTCCTCCTTTGTTTACCCTTCACATCCCTTCCCCAGCTTCCCCCCCCCCCCCACTGACGTTGTAAAGCTCATTTTCGACATGACAACTTGTACTTCTCATTGTTGCAACAGGTCCACCTGTATCCTTAAACGACTTGTTTTTCCCCATCTCCTCCACAAGTTATACTGACATCAAATATAGTGAAAGCAGGGGTTATACTGTGGGGGAGGGACATAGAAAGCAACAAAGAGATAATCTTATAAATGCGTTAGAAACAAATGCATGGAAGAAAAAAACATTAGAATACATATCTAAGGGTTCATTTTCCTAACATCACATTATCTGACCTTTTCTGCTTGACTCAGACATATACTAGATATTGCAAATAAGGGAAACCATGGGACCTATGTTTCTTTGGGCCTGGCTTACTTCACTTAATATAATTTTTTCCATTTCCTAACAAATGGGGCAATGTCATTCTTTCTGATGGAGGCATAGAATTCCATTGTGTATATATACCACATTTTCTTGATCCATTCATCTACTGAGGGGCATCTGGGTTGGTTCCATATCTTAGCTATGGTAAATAATGCTGCAATAAACATAGTTGTGCTAGTAGCTTTAGTGTGGTCTTGTTTGTAAACATTTGGGTAAATGCCCAAAAGTGGGATTGCTGGGTCATAGGGGAGCTCTATGTGAAGTCTTTTGAGGAACCTCCATACTGCTTTCCAAAGTGGTTGAACATGTTTACATTCCCACCAACAATGAAGTAAGGTTCCCTTCTGTCCACATCCCCTCCAGCATCTGTTGTTGTTAGAGTTCTTGATTTTTGCCATTCTAACTGGGGTGAGGTGGTATCTCAATGTTGTTTTGATTTGCATTTCTTTTATGGCTAGGGATGTTGAGCATTTCTTCATGTGTCTATTGGCCATCCTTCTTTTTTCTTCAGAGAAGTTTCTCTTTAAGTCTTTGGCCCACTTATTTATTGGGCAGTTGTTTCTTTGAGGATTTGTTGTTGGGGCATTTAATTTTTTGAGTTCCAAGTATATTTTAGATATGAGACCCTTGTCTGTTGTATGGCTAGTGAAGATCTTCTCCCAATCCATGGGCTTTCTATTGATCTTGCTAGCTATGTCCTTTGCCATGCAGAAGCTCTGCAACTTCATGCAATCCCATTTGTCCAACCTTTCTTTGATTTGTTGTGTTTCCGGGTCTCTATTCAGAAAATTTCGGCCTGAGCCAAGGAGACCTAGGGTTTCTCCTATTCCATCCTGTAATGTTTTCAGAGTGTCTGCTTTGACTTCGAGGTCTTTGATCCATTTGGAGTTGATTCTGGTGCAGGGTGATATATAAGGATCTAGCTTTAGTTTTCTACAAGTAGTTAACCAATTTTGCCAGCACCATTTACTGAAGAGGCTGTCTTTCTTCCATTCTATTGTTTTAGCTACCTTATCGAAGATTAGATGGCTATAGGTCTGTAGGTTCATTTCTGGGTTTTCAATTCTATTCCATTGGTCCTGAGGTCTGTTCTTATGCCAATACCAAGCTGTTTTGATTACTATGGCTGAGTTTTTAAAAAGATGTAGCTAACTCTAATCTATCACATTTTTTTAAATAGCAAAAGGAATTTATTAAAGTTTCACTACACGTAAAAGTTCTAGATTATTATGGCCGGGCGCTGGTGGCTCACACCTGTAATCCTAGCTACTCAGGAGGCTGAGATCTAGGATTGCGGTTCAAAGCCAGCCCAGGCAGGAAAGACTGTGAGACTCCTATCTCCAATAAACTACTAGAAAACCGGAAGTGGCGCTGTAGCTCAAGTGGTAGAGTGCTAGCCTTGAGCTGAAGAGCTGAGGGACAGCGCCCAAGCCCAAGAGTTCAAGCCCCATGACCGACAAAAAAAAAAAAAGTTCTAGATTATAGACTTTACAATGTCATCACAGTGAAGTATAAAACACAATGATTAAGGATCAGCTACTTCAATACTTATCAAAACATTAATTTCTAACAAGTTAAGGAAATACTGTCAATCCTAAAATGGCACCAAGAAGCATATGCTTTGATTTTATCAATAAATCTTACTGGTAAAAAAAAAAAAACACCCTAATAAACCCTAAGGAAATACATGGATTTACATGAGCCCTGTGAGGCTAATACCCTCCTCAAGTATCAAAGATTAAGATCATTTTTTCTTTTTTTTTGGTCAGTCATGGGCTTGAACTTAGGGCTTGAATATTGTCCCTTAGCTCTTTTTGCTCAAGGCTAGCACTTTGAGCCACAGTGCCACTTCTGAATTTTGAGTGGTGAATTGGAGATAAGAGTCTCACAGACTTTGCTTCCCCAATTGGCTTTGAACTGTGAAACTCAGATCTGAGTCTCCTTAGAAGCCAGGATTATAGGTTGAGCCACCAGTGCCAGCTTAGTATCTATATCTTAATGGAACATAGCCATTAAACTCTTATAAAAGTTGATATAATTGGGCTAATCTGCTTCTGAGCATAAATTGACTTAAGGCTATAATCTTAAGTTATCAGATCTGTTCTCAGCAAGACCATTTTTTTTTTTTTTTTTTTTTTTGGGTCCGGTCGTGGGGCCTGTACTCTGGGCCTGGGCACTGTCCCTCAGCTCTTCAGCTCAACGCTAGTGCTCTACCCCTTGAGCCACATCGCCACTTCCGGCTTTTTTCCTTTTGCTTATGTGGTGCTGAGGAATCGAACCCAGGGCCTCAGGCATGCAAGGCAAGCGCTATACCACTGAGCCACCTTCCCAGCCCTCAGCAAGACCTTAAGAACTAGTTCCCTGAATAAAACTTTATTTATCCACTTTCAATGAATGATGTGTGGGGGCCAAGAGCATTCCCTCATCTAACCTAGAAACAGTGGCCCACAAGCAGCCCATTTGGAGCTTACAAAAGCAAATCAACTTAGGAGTTCATGGACACTGAACCAAAACTCCTACTCTGTCCCAATTCCAGTTAGGAGAACTGCATTTCAAAGGCTTCTCTTCAGAGTTCATGAATGTAAGATTAATTGATGGTACTTCTGTATCAGCATAGTGGATGAACACCAGGCAGGAAAGTACAAGTTGTTTACTGACATGTGCTATCAAAGAAAGTTGAGAATGTCACACCATAACTGCTAGAAATGTTTTTTTTTCTGTCTAAGAACTGACTGGATTGACAAGACTTAAACACTACCAAGCCCAAAAACACAACCTTTTGTTTGGTGAGTAGCATACACTAAGCAAGGGCTCTACCCCAGCGGTCTTTTTTGAGTCAAGGTCTAGGCTGCCCAGGCTGACAAACTCCTGGAAGCCCAAGGATTTCCTGCCTCAGGCACTCCAGTTGCTCCAAATACAATTTTCATTGACTTTAACTATAAACATGACAGGTATTAAAACTAGTCGCTGTTTGCTAATTCCTACAATGTGCAAATGCAGTAACTTACTTCACTTGGAATGAATGTTGATAAACACTTTAGCACTTTTTTTTAGCATTTTTTAAATCGTGATTAAGTGATTACATAAATTTCACAGTATTGTGGGATAGTGACACTTAGAGTATGGGGCAAATTGTCTTTATCATGGTCTATAAAGTTTATGAGTTCTATGAGTTTTGACAGTACAGCTATTTCTTTCACATCGGGTGGTAAGTACATTTCTTTCCTTTTGCTTAGTGTCAGCTGTGCCCTCTTTCCCAATCATTCCCTCCCTCCTAGCACTGCCACTGAGTTGCCCAGTTTGTTTTGATCAATGACTAGTGCAGCTGATGGGTCTTGCTGTTGTATGTTTTCCCCTGTTTCCCTCTGTTTCTGTGTCTAGTTTCCCTTCAATGTGTACATATATACCATATATGTGGTCAGCAGCATGGGGTCATTTAGTCTTTGTATCCTGGTTCCTGTTGTTCAGGAAGATGCCTAGGGGTGATATGGCTGGGTCATAGGGGAGGTCTATATTTAGCTTTCTGAGAACCCTCCAGACTGCTTTCCAAAGTGTTGTATAAATATACATTCCCACCAGCAGTATAATAGGGTTCCTCTTTTTCCACATCCCCTCCAGAATTTTTTTTGGGGGGGTCTGGTCGTGGGGCCTGAACTCTGGGCCTGGGCGCTGTCCCTCAGCTCTTCAGCTCAAGGCTAGCACTCTACCACTTGAGCCACAGCGCCACTTCTGGCTTTTTTCTTATGTGGTGCTGAGGAATTGAACCCAGGGCCTCAGGCATGCAAGGCAAGCGCTCTACCACTGAGCCACCTTCCCAGCCCCGCCTCCAGAATTTTTTGTTGGCTGAAGTTAGGATGTGGGCCATTCTGACTGGGGTAAGGTGGTATCTCAAGGTTGTCTTTATTTGCATTTCCTTTACAACCAGTGATGGTGAACATTTCTTCATGTGTTTCTTTGCCATTTTTATCTCTTCTTCTTAGAGGTCTCTCTTTAGTTACCTTGCCTATTTAGTAATTGGTTTGTTGGGTTTGGGAGGGATTAGTTTCTTGAGTTCCCTGTATATACTGGATATTAACCCCTTGTCTGATATATATATATATATATATATATATATATATATATATATATTTTTTTTTTTTTTTTTTAACCAGTTAGTTGGTTGTCTTTCTAGCTTTGTTGCTATAGCTTTAGCTGTGCAGAAAGTTTTTATTTTAAGGTAGTCCTATTTGTTGAGTCTCCAATTTGTTGTGACCCTCGGACTCTGTTCAGGAAGTTCCTGCCTGTGCCTAAGGTTCAAGTGTCTCTCCTCTGTCCTGCAGTAGTTTCAGAGTTTCAGGTTTGATGTTAAGGTCTTTAATCCATTTTGAGTTGATGTTGGTGCATGATGACAAGCTGGGGTCCACTTTGAGTTTTCTGCATGTGGTTACCCAGTTTTCCCAGCACCAGTAGTATGTATGTCTTTGGCTCCTTTGTCAAATATCAGCTGACTGTAAGTGTGTGGTTTTATTTCTGGATCTTCTATTCTATTCCATTGGTCTTCAGGTCTGTTTTTGTGCCAGTACCAAGCTGTCTTTGTTATTATGGCTGTATTATAGAGTTTGAAGTCTGGCATTGAGATCCCTCCTGTGTTGTCTTTTTTGACTACAATTGTTTTGGCTATTTGAGGTCTTTTGTTGTTCCATATAAATTTTTGGAGTTTTTCTGTATTTCAGTAATGAACATCATTGGTATTTTAATAGGAATTGCCTTGAATTTGTATATCAATTTTGGCAGTATGGCCATTTTCACTATATTAAGTCTGCCTATCCAAGAACATGGAAGGTCTTTCCATTTCCTGTTGTCCTCTATAATTTTTTCCTTTAAGTTTTTATAGTTTTCATTAAATAGTTCTTTTACATCGTTGCTTAGGTTAATTCCTAATTTTTTTTTTGGTTATTGTGAATTGGGTTGTTTCCTTGATTTCCCTTTCTGCTTGTACATTATTGGTGTACAGAAAGGCAACTGATTTTTGTGTGTTAATTTTGTATCCTGCTACTTTGTCAAAGTGGTTTATAAGTTCCAAGAGTTTGGGGGTGGATTTTTTGGGATCATGGAGGTATAGTATCATATGATCTGCAAAAAGGGATAGTTTAACTTCTTCCTTCCCTATGCAGATCCCTTTATTGTCTTTTTCTTGCCTTATTGCTCTGGCTAAGGATCACAGAACTATATTGAAGAGGAGTGGAGAGAGTGGGCATCCTTGCCTTGTTCCTGTTTTTAGGGGAATTGGTTATAGTTTTTCCCCATTAAGTATAATATTGGCTATTGGTCTGTCCTATATGGCTTTCATTGTTTTAAGAAATGTTCCTTTTATTCCTATTTTCTCCAGAGCTTTTAACATGAATGAATGTTGTATCAAAAGCCTTTTGTGCATCAATGGAGATAATCATGTGGTTCTTGACCTTGGATCTGTTGATGTGATGGATTACATTTATTGATTTACATATGTAAACCATCCCTGCATCTCTGGGATGAAGCGTACTTGATCATAATGTATGATATTTTTTATGTGTTTCTGGATTCTGTTAGCTAGAATTTTTGTTAAGGATCTTTGCATCTGTGTTCATCAAGGAGATTGGTCTGAAGTTCTCTTTTTTTGTTGGATCTTTGCCTGGTTTGGGGATGAGTGTGATATTGGCACCGTAGAATGAGTTTGGGATAGCTCCCTCTGTTTCTATTTCTTGGAAGAGTCTGAGGAGTATGGGTATCAGTTCCTCTTTAAAGGTCTTATAGAATTACGTTGTGAATACATTTAGTCCTGGGCTTTTCCTTGTTGGAAGACTTCTGATGGCTTCCTCTTTAATTGATTTATTTCTTCTTGGTTCAGTTTGGGAAATTTGTATTTCTCTAAAAATTTATCCATTTCTACTAGGTTTTCTTTCCTTAGTATAGTTTCTGGAAATAATTCTTCATAATTGTTTGGATGTTTTAGGTATTTGTTGTAATTTTTCCGGTGGCATCCTTGATCTTATTGATTTGGGTCTCCTTTTTATAGTTGCTCTTCAAAAAGCAGCTTTTTGCTTTATTAATTTTATTTATAGTTTTCCTCTATCTCATTGATTTCAGCTCTTATTTTGGTTATCTCACTCTGTCTAGTAACTCTAGGTTTAATTTTTTTCATGCTTTTTTTTTTTTTTTTTTTTTTTTTTAGCAGTTTTAGTTGCAACCTGAGATTATTTACTTGATCGATCTCTATTTTCTTGATATGACTTTAGCACTCTTAATTACCTAAAATATGTCGGGTGTGAAATAGATGGTTAGGTAGTCCTGCATCACTTATTTGTGCTCCAATGAATGAAAACCTTAACATCAATATTCACCTATTTGAAAACCTTCAAGTTACTTCAAAATACAGACTGTCTGTGTACCTAGGTTTATGTCATCAAAATGTTACATATACATGAGGTGCAAAGCCAACCATTGCAGAATAGTAAAAGACAAAGCCTTTTAGAATATGTGCCATAGTTGGGCACCAGTAGCTCATGCCTGTAATTCTAGCTACTCAGGAGGCTAAGATCTGAGGATTGCAGTTCAGGGATAATCTTATTGAATAAGTGTTGCATTCCTCTATTCTGGCAATCCTCTCCTTCATCGATCCCAGTTATAGGAAGATTAAATTTTTTTGGCATTGTCTGCCAAAAATTGACTTCCCTTTGGTAAATTCTGAGGGTTTTTCCCCCAAATCTGTGACTTTTTTTTTTCCAGCTGCTCTGTTATGTCTTCAGTTCCTGATACTGTATTTTCCATCTCATCCATTTTGTTAAGCAAGGATTTCATTATGGTTTGCATGGTGGAAATTGAACCATTTATTATTTCTATATAGGTTCCCAAAGTGTTAATTTCATCTTTTCACAAGGTGTGTACTGTGTCTATTCTTGACTGCATCTTTTTTAGATCTTGAAATTCTTTTGATATTTCTTCTCTGTGTTCTTTGAATTACTGGCCAATTTCTCGCTTTATATCTTTGGCCATTTCCTTCATCATCTCTTTGCCTTCACTGAGTTATTCCTTGGGTGGCTGCTGGCCTTTGGGGATAGTTTGCTACCTTGGCTGTTGATGAATCTTGTAATTTTTTTGCCGTGATTTTCACATGAGGATTCAGGGATTATCAGAGTCAAATGCTGAGCTCTGGCTGTTTTTGGTCAATATGGGGCTGTCTTTGCTTGGATCTGGGTTGGTTCCCTGGTCAGTTGCTGAAGTCAGCTCTCAGCCCTGGGCTGGCTGATAGGGACTTTACCTGGTCTCAGTTTCCAGGCTTGCTTTGTCAGGGAGGGGGTGTCCTCTGGCTGCTAGGCTGACCCACATAGGGCACACTCTTGATAAATTCTGGTGGGGAGAAACTCTGCCTGTTGCTCCTGCATGCGCAGTTCCTGGCTTCAGTCAGGGATGAGTAGCTCAGGCTGCTTGGGCTCCTGGCCAGGTCACACCAGTTGTGAAGCCTATGCTCAGATCTGCTCAGATCCCAACTTCAGCCAGGGACTGGCAACCTAGATTTCTGGAGCTCCCTCCCAGGGTTGCTCTTGGCAAAACCTGGAGGGTGGTGTGCATGCACAATTCCAAGCTTCAGTAGTCCAGATGGGAGGGGGAGGCGTCCAGGTAAAGCTCTGCGAGTCACTGCCAGTGCTGGGCTCCTGTGGCAGGGGAGAGGGGTATCCCCTGTGGAGTACTCACTGGTGCTGGAACTGGTTAAGGGCTGTCTAGCAGTGCTGTGGCAAATAGCTGCCACCAACCTGCTCTGCTGCAATGATTGTGGAATAATCAGTGCGGTGGTGGAACTTTAGGTCTGGGTTTCACAGTACCTTACTCTGGTCTCTGTCTCTCTACACTGTTCAGGTCCAGTACTGTGGAACTTTTCTGCATTTGGGCTCAATGGTTCTCTTGGTCCACTCTACTACTAGGCTGCATTCCCAGCCCTACTTCTGAGGTCCCAGGCAGCCCCAGGCCAGCTTTTGCAGATTGGTGGGATGGAGCCATGCTGCTGGCCAGGGGTGGGGGAGGGGTCTTCATGCTTTTCCATCTTTGTGCAGGTTCTGAGGTTTTTTCATTACTTTTTTCAGTTCTTGTATTTCTCTGGTTGTTCACAATTTTGCTGTTGTTGATCTCTTTGGGGAACTGAGTGTTGGGACTTTAACTATTTGGTTAGAGAGAGCTGTGGTATTTCCCTACTCTTTCTTTGTCATCTTGGAAGCTTTCCCAAGGGTCAGGATTCAAAGCCAGCCTGGGCAGGAATGTCCTTGAGACTCTTATCTCCAATAAACCACCAGAAAACCAGAAGTAGCACTGTGGCTCAAGTGGTAGAGTGCTAGCCTTGAGCTGAAGAGCTGAGGGACAGCACCCAGGGCCAGTATTCAAGCTCCATGACCGACAAAAAAAAAAAATGTATACCATAATAGCACTGTCAACCTCTTATGCCAGTAAAAATAGGATGTTCTATTGAATTAAAAACTAGATGTTTTATTGTAGGACAATGTGATATAACTTTCAGATACTGTCTTATTTCTACCTGGCACACAATTTGTATCTAACAGAAGCCTTATCAGGACACATGGATCAAAAGGTAGAACATTGGGGCATACACGCCCAGCAAGGCCCTGAGGACAAACCCAGCATTGGCCTCATGCTGCCTCACCTCATATAGTTGTTGTCCCAACAGAAACACAGAGGATTCAGTATAGTTCTATGTATTTGTTCTTGTTACAAGTGTACTAATGTTTAGTTTGCTCCTTTGGCTACTCTGGTTTCCATTTAGCAGTGGTTACCCTGTGCTGTACCCAAATAAACTCATTGCGTAATTTAGATTTACATTTTCAAGGAGAAACTACTTCCAACATGAATTCTTTAAAAAAATAAAAAGTGTAACAGAGAGTATGTTGTAAATTATGTAAATTGTTAGATAAACGACTTCAGAAAAACATAGTGAAGTGATTTCATTTAAGAAATGCTGAGGGGGCTGGGAAGGTGGCTCAGTGGTAGAGCGCTTGCCTTGCATGCCTGAGGCCCTGGGTTCGATTCCTCAGCACCACATAAGCAAAAAGAAAAAAGCCGGAAGTGGCGCTGTGGCTCAAGTGGTAGAGCGCTAGCCTTGAGCTGAAGAGCTGAGGGACAGCGCCCAGGCCCAGAGTTCAGGCCCCATGACCAGACACCTTCCCTCCCCCCGCCCAAAAAAAAAAAATAAAAAGAAATGCTGAGGCATACAGAAAAAGCTGTTGGTCACACTGAGATGCCCTGTACTTCTCAGTGAGTCTCAAGGCTTGTAAGTTCCTTTCTGTTGAACTCTGTTCATTTTTGCACTTACTGCATTATATATGTTTTTTGCTTTGCACCCATAGTTAGTTTGCCATGAAAATGCATATGATATAGCTCAGAGGTAGAGCATTTGCCTGGCAGGCCTTGGGTTGAATCCACAGCACCTCATATCTGCATGTGTGTGCACACATCTATATGCACACACACAGCCTATGAACTACAGGCTTCATGCCAAGGGTTAGTTTGTGGTATAAGAGATCATATGACCTTTTAAGTGTTCAAGTGGCTGACAAGTCCTCATCAAGAGCAGAAATTGTGGCAGACACAGGACTGGGTCCTGTAGGAAGACCTCAGGTATCTGACTAGGACTGACAGAAAGTAGCATCAGTGGCAATTACACTACTCTACTTCCTCATCCACAGGAAATGTGCTCCAAGACCCCAGAAGATGCCTGAAGCTACCGCTAGTATCAAACCCTATATATAAACAGTGTGCCATGACAATAGGCAATCTGATAACCAAGATAATTGCCACATGACATCCAGATGGGTAACATATCTAGCATGAATATTCTGAGCAAAAGGAAGATTCTTCCAAATAGGATGAAGTAGTGAAAAAGGGTATCAGTTACTGACAGACTAACTTCCTTTTTTTCTCTTTAGCTCTATTTTGCATGTTTACTTTCCCTCTTGAGTCACTCTCTTCCATAGTTATCTTGGATCTAGGAACCACAGATTGCAGAATCAACATCTGCTTGGCAAGGAACCAAAACTACCTCCAAGCAGCAGCAAGCCTCAGGACAAATCACCTCAGGGTGAAATCACCCTGAATGAGAACAATTACCTATGGTGCAGAGGCTTCACACCAGAACCGGGATAATCAGCTTATGGCATCAAGATTGCTCTTCTCAAGTGATGACAGTGGTGCTAGCTTCTCCAAAACTCCTGGCAAAATCAAAATTAAGATAATGATGCACCCCACCATTGACCTAATTATGATTATCTTCTTTGTCAGATGTGTACAACACAAACATCCCTTTGTCTCCTATAAACTTTCAAAAGTTCTTGTCAGTACATTTTGTAACACTGAAGCCCTTTATCTCTTCTTCCCAAGGTTGCTACATGGATTAAAAATCCTTTCTTTGCCTTTACCTTTCTCTGCCCTTTTCTAGTACTGGACTCTGATTGGTGGTTTGGGTAGGTGTCATGGTATACTCTGCTTGAACCC
Organism: Dipodomys spectabilis; assembly: GCF_019054845.1. Taxonomy (NCBI): domain Eukaryota; kingdom Metazoa; phylum Chordata; class Mammalia; order Rodentia; family Heteromyidae; genus Dipodomys; species Dipodomys spectabilis. Next base: position 13,147,582 of record NW_024870802.1, read on the forward strand.
TGGGAGCTTCAGCTTTTGCCCTAAATTTATGCAATAATAGGCAGGAGGACCTTGATCAATCAACTTCGGAAACAGAAGAGCTGCCTTTCAACAGGGCATCATGTGACCACTGAAACAGAAAATCAAGAACTTGCCCAAACCAGCTTTAACCAACATAAGTAAGGAAGATCACTATCTGTCCTCATTGTTATTATTATAACATTTCCTATTGTCATTATTATAATTTCCATTCTGTTTCTGACACCATGACACATCTGAAAACTCTATCTAATGACAATAAGCAAACACACCCTATAGAACAGAACATGGAATAGACTGTATTTTGGAAACTATGTACTCCCATTCTGGGAATTCCCTACCTCTCCTCAGCCCACCTTGTTCCTCCTCTCTAAGCTTGACAATAACATCTGCTGTCCAAAACCCAAAAGTGTGGGGGCTGGGAAGGTGGCTCAGTGGTAGAGCGCTCGCCTTGCATGCATGAGGCCCTGGGTTCAATTCCTCAGCACCACATAAGCAAAAAGAAAAAAGCCGGAAGTGGCGCTGTGGCTCAAGTGGTAGAGTGCTAGCTGAAGAGCTGAGGCACAGCACCCAGGCCCAGAGTTCAGGCCCCATGACTGGACCCCCTCTCCTTCCCCCCCCCCAAAAAAAAGAAAAAAGAAAAGGGGCAAACAAAACCCAAAAGTGTGCAACTTAGGATGAGAACACCTACATTTACCTCTTTTTGTTTTTGTTGTTGTTAGTGCTGGGCCTTGAACTCAGGGCCTGGGTGCTATCTCTTAGCTTTTTTTTTTTTTTTCTTTTTTGGGGGGGGTCTGGTCGTGGGGCCTGAACTATGGGCCTGGGTGCTGTGCCTCAGCTCTTCAGCTAGCACTCTACCACTTGAGCCACAGCGCCACTTCTGGCTTTTTTCTTTTTGCGTATGTGGTGCTGAGGAATCGAACCCAGGGCCTCAGGCATGCAAGGCAAGCGCTCTACCACTGAGCCACCTTCCCAGCCCTCTCTTAGCTTTTTTGTTCAAGGTGAGTGTTCTATCATTTGAGTCACAGCTCCACTTCCTGCTCTTTTTGGTAGTTTGTTGGAGATAAGAGTCTCATAGCTTACTGGGAATGTGGCTTAGTGGTAGAGTGCTTGCTTAGCATGCATGAAACCCTGGTTTTGATTCTTTATAAACCGAAAAATCTGGAAGTGGCACTGTGACTCAAGTGGTAAACCACTAGCTATCAGCATAAAAAACTCAGGGATAGCACCCAGGCCCAGAGTTCAAGACCCACAACCAGAACAAAACAAACAAAAAAGTCTCACAGACTTTTCTGCCCAGGAGGCTTCAAACCACAAGCCTTAGATCTCAGCCTCATGAGTAGCTAGCATTCCAGGGTGAACCACTGGCACTCAGCTCCACACTTACCTCTTTTGAGCATGGATTTTCCTTTGAATAAAAGCTCTCTTGCAATTCCTTTTTTTTTTGTCTCTGGATTCTTTCTCTGACAGTGTTAAGACCTAGAAACACTGGATGGAAGTCCTGTTCTCACTATTTGTCATTGACACTTCCCCAGCCCCTTACAATGGCAACAATAAGACAATGACTACTCAGAATGACTTATTATTTAAAACTTACAGAATAGGAGTGGTAGCATATACATATAATCTGAGTACTATAAGGCTAAAGCAGAAGGATCATGAGTTGGAGGCATTCCTGGGCTACAACTCCTCTATTAAAAACAAAAGTAGGCAATCAAATTTTTGTTAGAAATCAGGAACCTGTGGCTCATGCCTACCATCTTAGCTGCTCATAAGGCTGACATCTGAGGTTCATGATTCAAAATAGTTTAGGTAGGAAAAGCTGGAAGTAGAACTAAAAGCACTAGCTTTTGGCAAAAGAAAGCTCAGGGACAGTGCCAATGTCCTGAGTTCAAGCCCCAGGACCAGCATTCAAAAAGAAAAATAGAAAATTCAGTTTGAATACTTTTTAGAGTGCTAGTGAATATGAAGCCCTGAATTTCCTCCCCCAACGAGGAAAAAATATCTTTTCAGAAGCTACTGCTATTCTACAGCCATCTTTCGTTGTGCCTCAACAGGAGACTTTTTTTCCTATGCTGGGGATTGAACCCAGGACCTGGCCCATGCTGAGCACCAGCTCTATCTAAACTTTCAAGTCTCATGAGCCATCATTTTCAATGTACTTGTTCAGATACAAGTGAAGAGAAGGGAGAGGGAGAGCCATGTTAACATTAGATGAATGAGATAGAAGACCTGGAAACAAGCTTAGATATCTACAGCCAAAAGCATAGGATTGAGAGAAGAAAACTTCTTCAATAAACTCTTTTGAGAAAGCTGAATATCTACATTCGAAAGACTGAAGATAGATTCCTGTCTCTACCTTTTTTGTTTGTTTGTTTTTTGTGTTCTCTGTCAGTCATGGAGCTTGATCTCAGCACTTGAACTCAGACCCTGAGCTTTTTCACTCAAAGCTACCAATCTATCACTTTGAACCATAGTGCCACTTCTTGTTTTCCGGTAGTTAACTGGAGATAAATAAGAGTCTTGTAGACTTTTCCTGGCTAGAATGGCTTTAAGCCATGATCCTCAGATCTCAGCCTCCTGAGTAGAGAGGATTTAATGTGTGGGCCATGAGTGCCTGATTTGTGTTGATTTTTATACAAAGTGACAAATAGGCTCAGAGCTGGATTATTAAGGAAATACTTCAAGATATTGGTCCAGGCAAAGATTCCTGAATAGTATTCCAAACTCAGAAACCACTCAGAAACAAAAGAAGGACTTGACAAACGAGTTTGTTTCAAGTATAAAAGCTTTATACAGCAAAAGAAAGGGCCAACAACGTAATGGTACATCCTACAGAATGAGAAACGTTTTCTATTTGTTATTATGTCAGAGGATTAATAGCTAGGACATGTAAGAAGCTCAAAAACCTTAACAACAAAAGAAAAAATAATCCAATAAAAATGTTCACATATTCTAAATGGATACTTTTTCGAAAGTACAAATGACCAATAGATATGTGAAAAATATCTAAATATCTTTAGAGATTAGAGAGATGCAAATCAAAACTATACGGAGATTCTAATTTGTCCTAATAATATTAGCTATGATAAAAATAAGTTATCAGCCAAAATATTAACCAAAAATTAATACTGGGGAGGATACAGAGAGCAATGAACTCTTATGATGTTGATAATAATGTAGGCTAGTGCAGTTTCTATGGGAAATGGTAGAATTTTTCCACAAATAGAACCACCATAGGATCCAGCTATCTCAATTCTAGGTATACATCCAAAAGGAATGAAATCAGTGTACAAACAGCTACTGGTATACTTACGTTTTTGTGGTGCTATTCAATCAGGTTATTTTTAAAATTGTTTCTTTATTCTTACCTTATAAAACTCAGGATTACACAGTTACTCAAATGGAGCTTTCATTTTTGTTTTGAGGAATGGAAGATAACCCCTTCCATGAACAAAGTCAATTAGATCTTTAACAAATTTGCTGCAGTTATAGTATTTGTAAGTTGAGCCAGGCTCTGCTGGCTCACACTTGTAATCCTTATTGCTCAGGAGACTGAGAGGTGAGGATTCCATTTTGAAGCCAGCCTGGATAAGAAAGTCTGTGAGACTCATTTCCAGTTCACCACCAAAAAGTTGGAAGAGGACCTGTGGCTCAAGTTATAGAGTACTAGCATCAAGTACAAAAGAACAGCACACAGGGACAGCACCCAGTCCCTGAGTTCAAGACCAGCTTGCAAAAAAAAAAGAAAGAAAAGAAAAAAGGATTGCATATATATATATATATATATGCAATATATATATATGCATATATATATATATGACTTGTTAAAATGAGGCATCCTCCTACTGCTAATTTATGTCAATAAAGAACAAATATGTACACATACATTCCCAAATTAGAGTTCTGATTCCCAAATCCTAGAAAGCAATACAACATTAATGAGATGAAAAGTTGTCCAAGATGTTCTCAACTCTCTTACCCAACAACTACTTTGCTACAAGCCCAAACGGAGCTTCAAACATAGCTGCAGAGCCACTTCTTGGAAACTTACCTTCTCTTGCACCAGGGCAGAAACATTTTGGTTCAGATACTAGGAAGACTTTTCCCAGGACTGAGGCTGCAGCCTGGAGTGTGGTATTGCCAGAACAGAAGATGGCTTCTCCAGAGCCTGCTGGAGTGCCACAACTAGGTGCTGTACTCAGAGCCCTTCACTCTGCACTATAGGCTACATCTTTGTGTATGTATCTCCCTAAGCTTGGCATTTGAAGGCTATAGCAGCTGAGGACTAACCAATGTCTTATATATACCACACATAATTCTTCCACTGCCAACAAGGGCAAAGTGAGCAGAGCAGGCTGGTCCAATCATCCCTCACCAGAGGTAAGAGTGGTAGAAAGGAGATAAGAGAAGGTGGAGGTAGGCAGGGATTAAGCTGGGGCCTAAAGATGTTACAAACAAACACCTATCCATCCTCTGTACTTGCCCTGAGAAAATTCTATCAATTTTGCCAAAGAGAGCTTAGTGTCACCTCTACCCAACATTGCCTCTGGCTCAGTGCAATCTATTCTCTATATTACCACCATTATGTTCCTTCTCCCACAATTCTTCTAGGCTTCATTCCCATGGGCTGCTTGGGCTTTCCCTGGCACTCTTTGGCCTTAGAAGATACTAGGAAGATTTCTTTCTGTACAAGAGAGAAGACCTACTGGTCCAGTAAGGGTTAGGCCCAAGCCTAGAGATTCCCGGGGAACATGGTGAAGGTTGGGCAGTGGGACGGTTCCACGGGAAGAATGGGAAAGCCATGGTCCACCCACCATGGTGCCTCGGTTCCATGGTGTTCCTCCCTGAGAGACAGCGCTGGCCATCTTCACTGTGTGGCCCTTGTTGGAGAAGAGGCCAATGCAGTTGTCCAGGCCAGTTCTCTAGGTTTCCCACATGTATCTGTCCATACTATGCACAGAATGAGCCTGACCTCCCTTTCACTCCAACCCTTCCCTCCTGTGTATCCTGTATCCAACACAGAGAGAAAGAAAAAGGGAAAGACAGAGACACACAGAGAGAAAGAGAGAAATGCAGAGTGAGAAAGAACTCAGGCCTGTGTACAGGCACAGGTATGTGTCTAGAGGAGAGGTCTCAACTGTGGCTATGACTTTTTTTTGTGATCTTTTAAATATTTTAGTCGCAGATATTCCATTTTATTTATTTTATGTTTTTATTTTTACATTTTTTGTTATTATATCTTTAAGTAGTTGTACAAAGAAGTTCCCATTCTAAAAACAGTTTATGAGTACAAGGTGTCTGTCTGACAACATTGTCACCCATTGCTCCTAACCCATCCTTTCACTTTTTTTAAAAAAAAAATTGAGATTAGGTGATTACATAAATTCCACAGTATTGTGGAATAGTGATACTTAATGTCACAAACACATTTTAGCCTTCACAAGGCAAATTGTATGACTATCTATCTTGAGGATATGGTGGAAGTCCTGCAGATCAGAGAGTGAGTGTGGCTGGTGTGGCTGTGACTCTTCACCTCACAGGGCAGAGCGTGACAGGCAGGGTGTGTGATAAGTGTGATAGCCTGGGAAACTGACACATGGAGCCAAAGTCTCAGGGCTCTAGCAGGGCTGGAACTTTCTGTGGTGGCTTGACTCTGTAAGGATAGCTCTCTCTAGATTGATCTCTGTCTCTCTGTCTCTCCCTCACCCCACCCCTACCCTCACCCCCACTGTGGAGTTCTACAGGTGACCTTCTCCAGACTGAGACTCAGCCCCATACCTGCATTTATATGGAAAGGCAGACACACAGAAGAATAGGCTGACACCGGTCCTGAGCCTCCAATGACAAATTAATGAACAGAAAGGAAGTCCTTGCTCTGATTCTGCTTCTAGGCCAATGTGGGAGATGAGTGGGATTTTCCCAATGGCTGCCTTTGTGGTAGAGTACCATTGGCTAAGAGTACCCAGAGGAGCTGCTAGCTGTCCCCCAGAGTCCTGACCAGTGCCTTCCTCTCTCCCTCAGGTACAAGAAACAGATCTAACCCATTCCTGCTCCCTCTGCCATTCTCTTTTTGATTTTTTTCCCTCCTTAGCTGCTTACTTGAACCTACTTTGCTGTGTCCTACTGCCTCTCCCCCATCTTACAGTTACCTCATGTGCACGGATACCACCCTTGCTTTGCTCTGATATAACTCTGTACTGACCACAGTGTGGCTGCAAGAGCCAGAGGGCAGCTGGCCATGGCCTAAGAGTGTTTCCCGACCAGGAGTCTGCTTCTTTCATACAGTCCCTCTGTGCCAACATGCTCCCACCGCCCCCACCTCCCCGGGGATTAAATGTTGACTAAGCCTCCTCTGTGTCCACTGATGACCAATACTCCTTCAGTGTGGGGGAATGGAGAATGTTTGGCTGTCACCCTGGGGAATTCACAGATTTTTTTCCTTTTCAATCCTCCTTGTAAAGCTTTTCCAATTTTTAATGCATTCCAAGGGTCAGCTTTTAGGAATACTAATCACATTACCCATCTTACTGTCAGGTTTTTAGTGTCTGTGTGTAGGGAAGAGGAAGAGAAGCACCTTCATGGAATGGGAATACTGGACGAGATGTTGGTTTTACAGTGTATTCGTTCTGATCTTTTTAAATCACAGCCCACTTAATTATACATCAACTTTACCAGCTTTACTCATAAGCTCTATCTTTCAAGACATATCATCTCATCTTACTTGGACCTTCTGAATTTGTGTTAACTACTGTCTTTTTCTATTTTGGAAGGAACAAACATTGAAGACAATTCTTACTTTCTAGCTGATTTCTTATCTAAAGGAAATTGTTTTTTGTTTCCTCAATTTTCCTTTTCAATGCTTTCTTTACTAAATCTGCTCTTTCTTTACATTTCCTAATTTCCTGATTGGTTCTTCCTTAATAGATAATAGTTACACTTGTAGTCAAAAGGCCAATAATTTTAGGAAATATCAGTACCAAAAATATTACCGTACAAAACAGGAACAATTTAGTTTGATAGGGAAGACTACTTTTTTCACACCATGATGACAGTTTTCATGTATTAAAATATCAGATTATTTTCAACTTCTTCACATATACATGCATTTCCACAAAAGTTTTAAGGTGATCTAAGGTTTAAAAATTAAAATTGAACATAAATTCTTTTGAATTCCATTGGCAAGTGACATTATTTTGCCTAATATGATGGATCCATCTGATTGGTGTTAGACAACACAAAGCAAATTAGAAGACAAAATGTAAAACCCAAATCTCTTGCTAACAATACACAGCATTTCTCACAGATAATTAAGATCTAGATGGCATAGAACAGAATATGTTTAGATAACTTTGTTAGCAAGGCATATTAGCATATGAATTGATCTGAGTATCTTTTAGATAAGTTTTAGTCTTCAGGGTCTGTAAAGAGAATCTGAGAAAAGGGAGGAATCTTTCCTGAATTATTTTATGAATGTAATAGAGATCTGTTGATGGGTCTATCACCCTGCATCCTACAGGAAGAGGGTTATTTTACTTATACAAGGCTCTGGATTTGCTTAGAGTTTTTTTTTGGGGGGGGGGGTCTAGTCATGGGGCTTGAACTCTGGGTCTGCACGCTGTCCCTCAGCTCTTCAGCTCAAGGCTAGCTCTCTACCACTTGAGCCACCGTACCACTTCCAGCTTTTTTCTTTTTGCTTATGTGGTGCTGAGGAATCGAACCCAGGGCCTCATGCATGCAAGGCAAGCCCTCTACCACTGAGTCACCTTCCCAGCCCCTAGAGTTTGGTTTTTGTTGTTGTTGTTTGTGCAATTTTTTTGTATCCCATTTATCCACATCTAAAACATTTTGTAACCTTTTATTTTGAGTCCAATTATGGCTACAGCCATGATTATAAGCTTTAATATACGTATCCTGGCTGATCTCCCTTTCCCATACACCTAGTACCTGATTAATTGTTTGGTAATTGTACAGTACTTGTCTATCCACTCCCAGTCAAGCTGCCTGCCACCTAAGTCAATCAGCCCCAGTTTGTATGGGGGCTAGGGGAGTGGGCATGCTGATTTCTTAAAGTTTGGCTGTGGACTTCCTCATTTTACCATATTCTGACTGACAGATACTGGCTAGGTGAGGATTTTCCCTTGCACAGACACACACTCTGATAACAGAGGAGTTTGGAAAGTCTGTAACACCATTATAATTAAATTACATAAGTATCTAATTTTTAATGGGACAATTTGCCCTTGATTTTGGGCCTTTTTTTGTTTTGCCTTTCTTGAAACCTGAACTCTGGGCACGGTCCCTTAGCTTCTTTTGCTCAAGGCTAGCACTCTGCCACTTGAGCCACAGTGTCACAGTGTCACTTCTTGTTGTTTCTGTTTATGTGGTAATGGGGAATGGAACCCAGGGTTTCAGGCATGCTAAGCAAACACAATAAACAAAGTCACCTTTGCAGCTAGGTTTGGAGCCTTTTTAATGACCTCAAATCTCCTTCCATTGCTGCATTTTCAGCATTTCCTGTGGAGAAAGCTAGCAACCATACTTTTTCATGTAACTAAACTCTTAGAATCTTTTTTCTTGACTTTTGCTCTGGTTGCTGCTATTAACATTCTTATTGACTTAAAACACTCAGTCCTTTTGCTCTTAGTTTGTGTAGGGAAAATGGAAAAGGCATAGGCTTACTCTATCACAACAGGTGAGGACTGTTTATTTTTTATTTTGGGTCCGGTTGTGGGCCCTGAACTCTGGGCCTGGGCGGTGTCCCTCAGCTCTTCAGCTCAAGGCTAGCGCTCTACCATTTGAGCCACCGTGCCACTTCCATTTTCTGAGTGGTCTATTGGAGACAAGAGTCTCACTGACTTTATAACTATAGATTTTCAAAAGCTGTAAAGAAACTTTCCTTTTTTGGTCCAATTGTGGGGCCTGAACTCTGGGCCTGGGTGCTGTCCCTCAGCTCTTCAGCTCAAGACTAGCACTCTATCACTTGAGCCACAGCACCACTTCTGGCTTTTTTCTTTTTGCTTATGTGGTGCTGAGGAATCGAACCCAGGGCCTCAGGCATGCAAGGCAAGCGCTCTACCACTGAGCCACCTTCCCAGCCCAATGAGGACTGTTTATTGATGAACAGTGTTGAGTACACACCTTCTCAAGATTGGAGATTACACAAGGGACTGGATTTTGGGGTGGGCTTATACAGGGCTTAACAAGGAAGCAGAGAATAAAAAATGGGCTATAATCTCCTTGAGATTAAGGGTGATGTCTTTGGCCAGGTCCACAGTGGTAGCTGGAGGTTGGGGCTATTGACTCCTGGGGGGCCAAGGTCAGAATGACCCTCCTGCTGACAAGCACTTGGTGCTTTGCTTGACCCTGGGGAATAAGGCAGGTCTCAATCCTTCAGTTCTTTGGTTAACCTTTCTTACCACTTTGGTTTACCTGCCCTTAGTGTGCCCCACTTTGGGCACCAAATGTCTCAATCTTAGTTGACCTTGGAACAGCAGGACAATGGGGTATGGGGCCAAAGAACCAAGATATCAAAGAGGATAGGAAAGTTGGAGACTCAAAAGCTCATCACCAGCATATGAGTCCAAGATACCCTCAACAAATCTTTTTATTAGTACAGTGCAGGGGAGGGTGTTTACAGGTACATGCAGGAAACATGGTACCAATATCTTTGGAGTTATAAACACCCACATATGACCTATACTTGTATTGTGAGAAATGGTTTCCTTATCTTAGGAATTGGAGGCAAGTAGTAAACATTTCAGCAATTTGCACAAAGTCTTAGTCTACCTCAGGAGCCTAGACTTTTAGAGGTCTGAGTCTATGTTATGCCAAGACCATTTGATCTTTCCAGGGCTTCAGCCCACAGTGATCTGAGAGCTTTACTGAGCCACTTCAAAACTCATAGCTCAGCTACTGAGCTTCCCACAGCGCATGGATCAGATTCAGTATTAAAAGCAAAGAAGAGAAAGTTGCTTGAAAAAAATTGTTTCTATATAATAAAGCAAGCATTCCAAGGCCTGTACCATGAAAATCACCCAGGACATTTCTCTGGAGTACATACACAGTTCAGCAGGCCTAGTCTGATCTTCCATGAGATTCATTTGTATGAGATGAATAGCTCAAAGATAAGGCTAGCTTAGTGCAAGCTGTTCCTTATAGCTTCTTTTCACTTAGTACAGGAAGAAAAGCATTGCTCAACAACTTGGGCTCAAGAGTGACAGAACATTTGGTGTTACACATGCCAGTCCTAACAGAAGAGAGCCAATCTTCTGCATTGATGACTGTACCAGAAGGACAGTAGAATTCCTAATCTTCAAAACATTGTGTTTTCACTCCTGTAATCTTAGCTACTCAGGAGGCTGAGGTATGAGAATCCCACTTCAAACCTTGCCCAGGCAGGAATGTCCCTGAGACTTATCTCCAATTAACCACTAGAAAACAGGAAGTGGGGTGTGGCTTAAATTGGTAGAGTGTTTGCCTTGAGGAAAAGAGTTCAGAGACAGCACTGAGGACCAGAGTTCAAGCCCTACAACCAACAACAATAGCAACAACAAATGTGTTCTTCTAGACGTCTAACCTATTGTCTGCCCTGGTCTGTGTGGTAGAGGATGCCACTTAATTTGCTAAACAGAATCTGTTTTCAGCAAAGTTCATGACAGGTCTGCTTTGCAGCAGACCCTAACTCCAGGGATCTTGTGGCCTTTGAATCTCATGCACTTGGGAATTTGCCCTAGCTCTATTTGTTTCCCAGAGGACTAGTTTCCTCGTCCTCCTCCTTTTCTTCCTCCTACTAATAAAAGTACTGCACTGTGAGGTGCATGTACTGGTCAGATGGAGAAGCATTTCTGGAACACAGGGGTTTTTCAGCAAGCTGTCTGTTCTCACCCAGACTTAGGAGAGTAACAGTAAAGTTTTTTTGCTGTGTGGCTGGCTGACCTAGTAGCACAGCATCAACATTTGTCGTTTGTTAGTTTTCAAAATGAGACCTTGCTATGTAGCCCAGGTTGGCCTGGAACTTTACCATATAGCCCAGACTATGCTGGAACTCTTGATCTTCCTGTTCACTCTCCAAGCTGACAGAAATAAAACATGCATGTTTTATACATACACATGCACACATGCACACACACATACACACATACACACACACCTTGTAAAGGCCTTGTGGATTGACACCTGGTAAAGGCCTTGTGGATGCTTGGAAATGTCCTGGCCGTCTCACTACTATGAGAAGAATAATCACTGTCCTAAAGATGACAAAATGGAGTAATGAAAGAAGTTAGTTGAACAGCTCAAGGACACTCCAAAACTCTTAGCATCTGTACACACCAATTTTGAATACATTCTAACTGAAGACTTCTTGTTCTATGAAATTTTTTTTTTTTTTTTTTTTTTTTTTTGGTCGGTCGTGGGGCTTGAACTCTGGGCCTGGGCACTGTCCCTCAGCTCTTCAGCTCAAGGCGAGCGCTCTACCACTTGAGCTACATCGCCACTTCCAGTTTTCTGGTGGTTTATTGGAGATAGGAGTCTCACGGTCTCTCCTGCCTGGGCTGGCTTTGAACCACGATCCTCAGATCTCAGCCTCCTGAGTAGCTAAGATTACAGGCGTGAGCCACCAGCGCCTGGCTGTTCTATGACATTTTTAAAACTCCCCCTTTAAGTGGATGCTTAGGCCTAGCTACTGATTGCTGATGATTGTGGTTCAAAGCTAGCTGGGACAGGACAGTCTGTGAAACTCTTTTCTCTATTATCCAGCAGAAAGCCTCAAATGGAGCTGTAGTTCAAGTAATAGAGTGCTAGTCTTGAGCAAAAGAGCTAAAGGACAGTGCACAGGCCCTGTGTTCAAGATCTAGGACTAGCATGCACATTAAAACAAAACAAAATTAACTCTTCTTGTTAATTAAAGGAAAATAGGTCCCTTCACAGTGGAAACATTTTACCAAGCAATGCCACTCTAGTTATGCACCCAAATGAATTTAAAACTGGTGCTGAAGGTTTGTGCACAAGGTTAATATTCACACTCACCAGAAGGTGAGTGAACATCAATTCATGAATGGATAAATTGGTTGTGAGTTACACAGGCAGTGAGATCTTAATCAGCAGATAAGACAATAAAGTAGTGATTTGGGCTGCAGTGCCATGAGTGCCCCAAAAAATGTAAGAGAAAGAATCCAGAGATAAGGTGGCATATTGTATGATTTTATTTTTGATTAATCTGTAGAACAGGAGAACAATTGGTAGTCATCATGTAACACGGGCTCCAGATAGGACTGCCCCAGGAAATCCTCTGTTGTGTGAAGAAGGGCTACCTGCAGGAGCCTTGATGCAGGTAGATTATCTCCAGGCTTTTGTTTCTTCCTTCCATGACACTGTAATGAATAAGGTAGAAATGGCTTGAGATGATCTCATTCCTAGTTTTGATAAAATGGCAAATAAATGCGTTTTTCCGTACATATATAATGTATACACACATATATGCATAGAAAATTCGTATCTATGTGTGCATGTATGTGTATGTATAGATATATACATATATATATGTATATATATGAATGAAACTAACTGAAAGGAGAGATGGCCATCCAGAATTCTCTAAAACAGAAACAGAAATAGAATCATGAGCAATCCTGGGTGGCCTTCTGCTTCCATTCACATTCCTCACGTTTCTTCTAATTGTTCACTGATTTCCTGTAATTATTCATAAAGGTTGCTATAGCCTGGTTACTCACTCCTGCCAGAGAGATGGCTCTGTAAAATAACCTGTTTACCCTTTCTCAGCAGGGTCTTTTCTGGATCCAAAACCTCCATGAGTCAACACAGCACAGGCTGCCCTTTTGTGACTCTCCGTTGCCTGGGTTTAGAAACTTGGGAGGACAGTGAGAAAGAACAGATCTGAGTACCCAAAGGAGGAGGGTTCTGTCTGCCTCTAGCAATTGCAGGATAGTGTCAGCTCCTTGTGGCCTATGAGTATTGCCTGAGTCATTTTCCCAAAATTCATTGTACAAAAATCTACCACAAAGAAAGCTAACTGTAGGTTATAGAACAGGACTCCCACTCACTGTGACACCACAGTTTTTAGCAGAGACAGACCTTTAAACACAGATCTTTCCGTTTTACTAAGAACAGATGATTTAGTTCAGGGAGACATTTCCAACAGGGAAAGCTGCTTTAAGGAGCTCAGAGCTTTAAAGGAGGGTAGCTATGATTGAAAAGTAAACAGGAAAGGTCAGATCAGCTTCAATGGTCTATGCAGAGCCTCATGAGCAGATGTGGTTGGAAGTTAAGATGAATCTCTAGGAGGAGTAAGGTGGGTTCTTGAGAACAAAGGATGTTTGTGTAGGTTAACTGGACACAAATTCAGTTTCCTACTATTGCCAGCCAGAGAAGAGAGTCACACCAGCAATGTAACTGGATATCACCACATGTACTTAGGTATTTAGATATTCTGGTTCAACTACTTTGTCCTTTGTTCCACACCCAGGATATCAGGAGATAGGGCTACAGTTCTATCGCCTGATCACTACACCACTACCCATTCTCTCACTGCTTCTTTCTCTGGCTCTTCATAAATGAGGTTTGAACAGTAACAGCATCTGCTGATGCCACAGGGAGATGATGCATCCTCCAGCCTGCAAATGCAATGTCTGACTGGAGAAATGTAGTTATTGGCATTATCACTAGATCCTTCCATCCATCCATAAGACTGAAAACTAATATTTCCCATTCCAAATTTCCTATTACTCATTGTTACTTAAGATAAATACAACTGATTTTTATTTTGGCAGTCCTAGGTGATGAACCCAAGGTCTTGCATTGAGTATGTAGGGGTTCTACCACTTGAGTCATACTCCCAGCCCTCCGTATTTTAGTTGTTTTTTAAGGAAAGTCTCCCTGTTTTTTCTGAGTCCAGCCTGAACTGCAGCCCTCCTAGTTTATGCCCCTTGTGTAGCCATGATAATAGACATGTACTGGTATGCCCAGTTTTTTTCATTGAGATTGGGTATGCCAATCTTTTTTCTTTTCTTTTTCTTCCTGACCTGGGTTGACCTTAAATATAATCTTCCTAATCTGTGCCTCTTACATAGCGAGGATTACAAGTATGAGCCACTGCTCCTGGCTACAATTCAATTTTGTATGTTGATATTGTTAGGAAATTAAAGAGGCTGCAGAGTAAGGAGAACAACACACGTGTGGAATTTAGGGAAGGAAAGGGATAGGTTTAGTCACCAGATGGCTGGCTGCAGGCTATGTTGGCACTCCATATGGCTGGACAAAGCAGCATCTGACCCCGCCCATGCCTTATCTACAGTAGGGGTGGGGAGAAGTTATGGCCAGGTATAGGGAGGTGGGACCATGTAAGAGGAGGTTTGACCAGGTGGGAGAAGGGGTGGGATCTGGATGTGACCTCAGCAGATGTGGATGTGACTTCCTCCAGGAATACAAGTTACCTAGGTAACGCAGGTACTGTGCAGAGACGTGGCACAGTTGAGGAAGGTGTCTACCTGCCATCCAGACATGGACCTTACAGAAACTAGGTCACAGTTTGCTTGTATATATGAGTTCTCTCTAGGATGCTTGTTATTGTTATACTGAGTACTGAGATGTAAAGACAGAGCCTTAGACTTCCTGGGTAGATGCTTTATCACTTGAGCCACACTCTCATCACTTTTTGGCTTTACTTATTTTTTAGATAGGGTCTTGCAATTTTGCATATGCCTCATACCTAAGATGGCAGGTATACATCACCATGCTCAACTTGTTCAATAAGATGATTTCTCACTAACTTTTTGCCTCTTCTGGCCTCAAACTATGATCCTCCTGACTTCTACCTCCTGAGTAGCTAGAATTATAGCATAAGCTGCTGTGCTGGGCTGGATTTTTGTTTGTTGTTTGCTTTTGAGACAGTGTATTTATATATTTTAATAACAAGTAGGGCCAAATCCCACCCCATGCTGATATCATCGCCCTGTGGCCTGGCCCGCTGGAGGGGGTGGGGTATCGGGGCAGGCCTCACTGGCACAGTAAGCTGGGACACTGGAGGGGGTGGGGCATGGAGGCTGACATCAACGCCCCATGGGGAGGGTTGTCAAGAGGTGTCAAGGAGTGGTTGGACAGTGGGTGGCTTTGGGAAGGGGCATAAATGGCGGTTGAAACCGTTAGAGCCATTGGAGTAGGGGAGGGTCACAGCCTATATATAGGCTGCATGTTCTGACTAGTGGGTGGGTGGAGAGAGATGGTGGGGAGAAACACAGCAAGAGGAGCCTACTGGAGCAGAGTAGCAAGTCTTGTGGAGAGGCCTCTACTGGAGGAGGGGAGGCCTGTAGAGATGACTGAGGCCTGTGGAGAGGCCTGGGGAGAGGCCTCTGGATGGTGGAGAAGCCTGCAGAGAAGGAGCAAAGAAGGAAAAGGCAAAGCCTTCCCTTTTGGAAGGTTGGAGCTTTGGAGGTTTTGGAGATCTAGGGTTTGGAGGTTTGCAGACCATCTAATAAAGTTCAGGGCTGCCCATTGGGGGCTTGGAGGTTTGGTTCTGGGTAGCTAGCCCAGGACAAGTTAGTCGTAAGCCCCTTTTCTGGTATAAATAGTGTAAATAAAATTCTTTTTTAATTATTATTAATAAGTTTTTATTGTGAAAATACCGTATAGAGGGGTTACAATTACATGAGTACATTTCTTATCAAGCATTGTTGCCTTCTCCTTTGTTTCCCCTTACCATTCCTGCCCTCCCATCTCCCCCCATCCCAAATAAAATTCTTTTGTCATTTTTAACTCTGTCTCAATCAATTGTCTTTCTCTCAAGTCATAATATTAGGAGGTTCCAGCGAGATAATCCATCTGGCTCCCGGGAAATGCCCTTGTAGTTGAGAGCCTTGACCCTCAGGGGACAAAGCTTCCTTTAAGTTTCTGTTTCCTGAGGACCAACGTGGACAGGAGTCATTTTGAAACCCTCTAGGGGTGAGTCTGGGCAATCCTGCTAGCCTGCATCTGGGACCCCCTCAAGAGGCCATTTGAGGCCTTCTCAAGAGGCCATCTGGAGCTTCCTTGAGAAGCCATGTGGGACTTCCTCTAGAGGTCATCTGAGGCTTCCTTGAGAAGCCTCCTGGGACCTCCTGAAGAGGTCATCTGGGACCTCCTTGAGAGGTCATCTGGGATGTCCTGAAGAGATCATCTGGGTCCTCCTCAAGAGTCAATCTGGGACTTCCTTGAGAGGTCATCTGGGGCTTCTTTGAGAAGTCATCTGGGACCTCCTTGGGAGATCATCTCTGGGACTCGTGGGACATGTAGGTTAAGTGTCTGTGCCTACTTGTCTGCTTTTGTTTATTACTAGTTCTATCTGTATCCTGTATATACCTCTGCTTATTCCTTCCCAGGATGGGAAAACAATGTCCTAAGGTTCTTGTAAGCAAAACTGTAACTGAAAAATCTCCCTGGTGTTACAGGATCCTCCAGAAGATGACCCACTGGTGTAATCTCCCTCTTATTCTGTTTAATGAGCACCTTTGACATTAAGTCCCCCTCCCATACTTTAAGTGGTTTCTTGTACCAGCTGAGGTGGTACAAAGTGGTACAGTTCCCTTACTACCCTTGAGAGAGATGCTGGGGGAGACTGTGGGCAAGACCCCTTTTTAGTGTATGTTTCCTTCACAACTGGTGACCTGTACAAATGGAAACAGCAAAATCTGTCCTTTTCTGAAAAACCCCAAGGGCTCATCTCATTATTTTTTATAGCTTATAAACACCACTATTATTAGAAAAGTTATACATAACATAACATCAACTATTTTCAAGAATAATATTAAACCCCCAAAACAGCAAAAACCAGACTAACAAAATGTGCAACGAGAAACTATTGACCTTTCTATAATCAAACATTCAATTATCTACAATGTCTTTTTTACAAGGGGGAAAACCCCTGGTTTATAGGTACATCATATTGAAAATAAAACTTCAATAGAATTTTCAAACAATTACAAATCTTATTCTTTTTTTTGGGGGGGGTTGTCCGGTCATGGGGCCTGTACTCTGGGCCTGGGCGCTATCCCTCAGCTCTTCAGTTCAAGGCTAGTGCTCTACCACTTGAGCCACAGCGCCACTTCTAGCTTTTTTCTTTTTGCTTATGTGGTGCTGAGGAATCGAACCCAGGGCCTCATGCATGCAAGGCAAGCACTCTACCACTGAGCCACCTTCCCAGCCCACAATTACAAATCTTAAACTGAATGATTAAAACAGTACTTACGAGGTCACAAATTCAAAATATTTCACACAATTTTAAATTACTGGGTATACATGGAAGTCTGAATTTTAAGTGATTTTTCCCACAAAAGTGCCAACACTTAAGCTAGAACTTTTAGCGTAATTTTGCCCTAAAAACCTCCGGAGGCCCAGGAACTGTTCCTGACCCAGACCAGCAAAGGTGCGGGCACCACCAGTGCTGCTCCTGGGTATGGGGCAGGTCGAGGGCAGGCCTCACTCATCTCATTATTGGAGACAGTATTTTTCACACCACAGCCCACCTGGGATGATTGACAACAACTCTTACAGGTACTTTTCACCTGAGAGGAAAGGGAGCACATCATGCACAGTGCCTGGTAGGCAGTCCTTGGACCAGATGGTTCTCCTACTGATGACCTAGTCCATTTGGAGCAAGTCTTTCCCCAGACTCACCCAAGTTGGGACTACAACAGTGATCAAGGTAAGGAGGCACTTACCAGTTATTTCCAGATACTGTTAGCAGGGATACAGGCAGCAGCTAGGAAGCCAACTAATTTATCTAAGGTGAGTGAGACTGTCCAGCTCCCCAGTGAGTCCCCCACTGCTTTTCTGGAATGGATCTTGGAGGCCTATAGGACCTATACACCCATAGATCCTGAGGTCCCAGAGAATCGAAGAGTCCTAAATGTGGCCTATGTTACCCAGCTGGCCCCAGATATTAGAAAAAGACTTCAAAGATTAGAAGGTTTTGAGGGAAAGGTTTTTTCTGAACTGGTAGCAGTTTCCTAGCAGGTGTTTGATAACAGAGATACCCTGGAGGAAAAACAGTTCGAGGAAAAAGGCAGTTCGAGTTTTAGTAGCAGCACTAAGACAGGGATCAAGAAACCCTCAGCAACAGCCTAACTCATTTGCAAATGGCAGTAGGGAACCTCTAGGACTAGACCGATGTGCTTATTGCGAGCAAAACGGACATTGGAAAAAGGAATGTCCAAGGAGGAGAAAGATGGAAAATGACAGGTTAAGTAAGCATGTTAGCTGCCTGGAAAATGTGTTCATATCTCTTGGGAAACATGGAAAGGAGCTGGGCATTCTGAAATTCAACCTTGTTGAACTTAAAAATCAGCTCTCTGAACTTAACTTAAAGTGTGGTGAAGAAAAAACTCACATACTCCTGTCTGAAAACACTGGCTTGAAAAAGACTCTGAATTTCCAGCATGTGCCAGTCAAAACCCATGAAGAGGTTAAGCACACTAACCAGAACGCTGGAGAAAATGAAGAGAGAATTATCGGATGTGAAGAAAAAATTTGAAGACATAAATCAGGAACTTGTAAAAGTCAAAGATGGGAATGAAATCCTCAAAAGGAATCTGGAAAACAGATCAAATGAAAGCCAAGTATATCAACCTGGGTAAGCATGAGGCAAAACTGGGAGCCATGAGTCATAGGCTGAAAGAAGCTAGGACACCAATGCTGCCATCCTGGCTGACTACAAGTAAGGCCAAGAGGAGATCGTGATGCTGCATGTGGAAATCAAGACCCAGAAGAAGGAGCTGGGCATGATACAAGAATGTATTAGGCTGAAGTACACAGTATCTCAGCTTTGAAGGGTGTGAGTGGAAATTCATAGCAACAGAGAAAGAACTGAAAGAACAGTTAGTGGAGCAGACACAGAAGTGTCGTGTCAGAAAAGAAGAGACTAAGAAAAGTGAACAGGAAAATCTCGAGAAGGAGATTGTCACTCTTTGGAAAGGGTTAGAGGCCACACATGCTCTGATGAGGAATGCCCGGGAAATGGAAAGAGCACTAGGCAGAAAAACAGAAGAGCGAAACAAACAGTTGAAAGATCGGTTACAAAAATCCACTGAAGTAAAAAATGAGAAAGAGGTGGTACGAGAGGACGTTCCTCTGCCAAGTTCCTCACCATACAAATTCTAATGCAGAAGCAGCATGTCCCAGTAGAAGAGGTGAAGGTGCTGAAAAAGTCTCTCCGTTGAGACCTAAAAGGAGGAGCTGAAGAGCAAGCAAAGGTGCCGGGAGAAGCAGCAGCAGTTGGACAGTCAAAGGCATTCTTCTATCCTGCAGAACACTGCAGGATGAGGAGGACTTTGAGAAGGAGGTTGGGATTGTGAAAGTGAGCTTGATAGAAAAGCCAAAATAACATGGAAGACATCTCCAAGCTCCAGATGGAGCATCAGAGTACTAAGCAGGTGTTAGTATTAAAGAAATTAGAGACCCCTGAGGTTCAGGAAAACAACCAAGCTGATCAAGTAGCTTGGGAGGCTGCCCTAAAACCAGTGGGGTCTCTAGAGTTATTAGTCATTTAGATGAAAGGAAGATACATGAAAAACAGTGGTTAACAGGTGTGCAAATGTGGAGACTGCACTTGCAAAAATTGGTTACAAGCTCAAGGCTTCTGTCTGTTTATATCTGGTTATTTGTTGCCCTGTCAAATTGTTTTAGGCCATTGCCTAAAACTGTCTTGAAAACCAGTGGGGCCTCAGCTGTGAAGCCTATGTAATGTATGTAGAAAGTTACCAACAGGTAAATGCTGGAAAGAAGGATCACGTGGAAAGGGCATGTATGAGCGGAACCTTGTCTGGTGAATTTTGGGGAGTGGACTTCACGGAGGTAAAGCCTGGAAAGTACGGGTATTGGCATCGGTTAGTACTAGTGGGCACTTCTTCAGGCTGGGCTGAGGCACTCCTGGCAAAAACCAAAAACACTCAGGTAACAGTTAATTCCTCGATTCGGCTTGCCCTTAGCAGTGGGGTCTGACATTGGCCTGGCCTTCATGGCCCAAGTCACTGAAATTAGCTAAGGCCCTAGGAATAATTGGAAGTTACATTGTATTTATAGACCTCAGAGTTCAGAACAGGTGGAAAGAATGAATAGGACCTTAAAGGAAACTTTGAGTTAATTACACAGACTGGCCATGACTGGGTAAGCCTCTCCCCTTTGCTCTCCTCTGACCAAGATGCACCCCTTTAATATTAGAGGATTTACTCGCTTCCAAATAATTTATGGTAGACCCTTTGGTCTACCCCTTTGGTTCCTAAACTTGAGGAAGCTATATTAACAGAAATGTCTAACCACAATCCTGTACAGTCCCTGTAGGCTTTGCAACATGTTCTTTTACATACCTATCCTTTGTTAGCCAAGACCCCCCAGGCTTCTGAGAAAAACTCCACCTACTCTTTCTCATCTAGACAGCTGTGTGGGTAGAAAGGCATCATGCTCCTGAATTGGAGCTCAAGTGACAAGAACCTTACTTGGCAGTGCTAACTACACCGTTGGCTATTATAGTTGCAGGTAAACAGCACTGGATCCATCACTCTCAAGTGAAACAGGCAGTGGAACAATATCCAGAGATGGCTGCAAGATGGACTGTTCAGAGGCACTCAGGGGATCCTTTAGGGATAAGACTTACCAAGTGTTAACGAGGGTCAATTAGTGTGCTTCTGTGGTTACCCCTCCTTGTTACCTGTTCAATTTGCATTTTAAGCCTGTTCAGTGGGGAGGGGAGGAGTTTAGGATTGGCTCAAAGGAAGGATGTAAAAATCAACGATTTGATTGGACTTGAAAACAAGAGTGGGGAGTAATAACCATCGAGACTGAAGCCTGCCCCATGCTAACATCACCCTCCTGTGGCCTGGCCTGCTGGAGAAGGTGGGGTGTTGAGGCTGACCTCACAGCTCCATTGGCCAAACCTCACTGTTCTGTGGACTGGGCCACTGGAGGGGGCAGAGTATTGAGGCTGGTCACCACCTCATGGGGTGTCAAGGAGTGGTTGTCAAGAGGTGTCAAGGAGTGGTTGGACAGTGGGTGGCTTGAGGGAGGGGCATGAGTGGCAGTTGAGTCGTTGGAGTGGGGGAGGGGCATAGTCTATATATAGGCTGTGTGTTCCAAGGAGTGGGGAGAGGGGTGGAAAGACAGTGGGGAGAAAGACAGCAAGAGGAGCCTACTGGAGCAGAGCAGAGCAGAGCAGGCCTGTGGAAAGGCCTGAGCCCTCTAGAGAGGCCTGTGGAGAGGTGCAGAGTAGAAAGGCCCGTGGAAAAGCTTCTACCAGAGCAGAGCAGGGCAGGCCTATGGACAGGCCTGGGAAGAGGCCTGCGGAGGGTGGAGAGGCCTGCAGAGAAGGGAAGAAGGAAGGAAAGGGAAAAGGCTCCCCCTTTGGTAGTTTGGAGCTTTGGGACTTTTAGAGGTCTGGGGTTTGGAGGTTTGCAGACTGAGGTTTGCAGACCAACTACTAAAGGTTGGGGCTGCCCATTAGGGGCTTGGAGGTTGAGGCTGCTCTTGGTCCTGGGTAGCTAGCCCAAGATAAGGTAGTCGCAGGCCCCTTTTCTGGTGTAAATAGTGTAAATAAAATTCTTTTGTCAACTTTAACCGTGCCTCAATGGGTTGTCTTGCTCTCGAGACATAATATTTTATTATTTATTTATTGTCAGTCATGGGGCCTGAACTCTGGGCGTGGGGCACTGTCCCTCAGCTCTTTAGCTCAAGGCTAGTGCTCTACCATTTGCACCACAGCACCACTTCTGCCTTTTTCTGCTTATGTGGTGGTAAGGAATCGAACCCAAGGCCTCATGTATGCAAGGCAAGCACTCTACCACTGAGCCACCTTCCCAGCCCCCAAGTCATAATATTTATATATAACCTAGGCTAGCCTTGATTTCTTGATACGCCTGCCCCAAACTTGTAGGTGGTTGAATTACTAGTCTATGTCAGCTTGGCTGATACCTTTATAATTTTCTATATGCAATGTTGCATTCTATGCAAGTAGTGATAGTTTTATTCCTTTCCAAGCAAGATGCCTCTTTTTTTCTTTTTCTGCCCTGTAATAACCTGGGTTTTTTCTGGACCACAAGGTAAAAGATCAACTTTCCCAGGCAATTTATTCTGTTTTCAGCCTCCTATGGGATCTCTATCTTGGGCCACTGACCAAAGACACATGGAGACATGACACTTCCCCAGACCAAGGTGTCAGCTGGTATTTGTGTTTGATTTAATGTCACAGAAAGTTTATTTCCTGCTTTAATGGTTTAATAAGTTACCCTTAGGAAGTGGAGGACAGGTTATTTGGGTATGATTCAACCTCCCTTGCAGCCTTTTCTCCTCCTCCCCCTCCTCCTCTTCCTCCTCCTCCTCCCCCTCCTCCTCCCCCTCCTCTTCCTCCTCCTCCCCCTCCTCTTCCTCATCTCCTCCTCCTCCTCCCCATCCTCCTCCTCCTGCTCCTCCTTTTTCTTCTTTTAGCTTTTCAAAAGATAGGACATGACTAGACTGGTGGGCCAGAGAGATTAGTCCCAAGAGATTATACCAAAGCACTAAAGCTCCCAGACACAGTAAAAAATCAGCTTCAGCCGGGCACCGGTGGCTCACACCTGTAATCCTAGCTAATCAGGAGGCTGAGATCTGAGGATCGCGGTTCAAAGCCAGCCTGGGCAGGAAAGTCCATGAGACTCTTATCTCCAATAAACCACTAGAAAACCGGAAGTGGCGCTGTGGCTCAAGTGGTAGAGAGCTCCCCTTGAGCTGAAGAGTGCAAGGACAACACCCAAGCCCAGAGTTCAAGCCCCATGACCGACAAAAAAAAAATCAGCTTCACTTCATGTTTACAACTAAGATATTAATACACATATTCCAGAATTCTTCTTAGGTCATAGACAACTACTACTTTACATACAAAGAAAAGAACAGTCCCGCCCAAGGAATGAACAGTGTATATTTTCATGTACCCTTTGTTCATGTTCATATGTTTGCTGCATAGTGAGTTCTAGGCTACTCTGGGCTCAATAGTGAGACCATGTCTCAAAAAACAACAGACAAGAAATGTATCCTTGATCAGTATTTCTCAGTAATGTGTCATTTGAATTAACCCTTGGAATTGTGAAAATAGTGTTGTTTTCTGAAACAGAACATTCCACCTTACAACACAGCCTGAGTTACTCATCCATTGTTATGTAGGGACCTGGGTGGCATGGATCAGATCCAGTGAATAGTATTAAAAGAAAGAAGAGAAAGTCGCTTGTAAAAATTGTTCATATATCATAAAGCAAGCATCCAAGACCCGTATCATGAAAATCACCCATAGGACATTTCCCTGGAGTACATATACTGGAGGCAACAAAAAAAGTAGCACCCAGCTTTACTTGTCCGATTCCTGGTGGTTCAGTGCCCTTGAACCTTATGTTCAGCAGGCCTACTCTGATCTTCCATGAGATTTTTTCTATAAGATGAATAACTCAAAGACAAGGCTAGCTCAAGATCAATAGAAAGCCCACGGACTGGGAGAAGATCTTTACTAGCCATACAACGGACAAGGGTCTCATATCTAAAATATACTTGGAACTCAAAAAATTAAACCACCCAACAACAAATCCTCAAAGAAACAACTGCCCAATAAGTAAGTGGGCTAAAGACTTAAAGAGAAGCTTCTCTGAAGAAGAAAGAAGGATGGCCAATAGACACATGAAGAAATGTTCAACATCCCTAGCCATAAAAGAAATGCAAATCAAAACAACATTGAGATATCACCTCACTCCAGTTAGAACGGCAAAAATCAAGAACTCTAACAACAACAGATGCTGGAGGGGATGTGGACAGAAGGGAACCTTACTTCATTGTTGGTGGGAATGTAAACTTGTTCAACCACTTTGGAAAGCAGTATGGAGGTTCCTCAAAAGACTTCACATAGAGCTCCCCTATGACCCAGCAATCCCACTTTTGGGCATTTACCCTAATGTTTACAAACAAGACCACACTAAAGCTACCAGCACAACTATGTTTATTGCAGCATTATTTACCATAGCTAAGATATGGAACCAACCCAGATGCCCCTCAGTAGATGAATGGATCAAGAAAATGTGGTATATATACACAATGGAATTCTATGCCTCCATCAGAAAGAATGACATTGCCCCATTTGTTAGGAAATGGAAAGGCTTGGAAAAAATTATATTAAGTGAAGTAAGCCAGGCCCAAAGAAACATAGGTCCCATGGTTTCCCTTATTTGTAATATCTAGTATATGTATGAGTCAAGCAGAAAAGGTCAGATAATGTGATGTCAGGAAAATGAACCCTTAGATGTGTATTTTAATGTTTTTTTTTCTTTCATGCATGTGTTTCTAACACATTTATAAGATTATCTCTTTGTTGCTTTGTATGTCCTTCCTCCACAGTATAACCCCTGCTTTCACTATATTTGATGTCAGTATAACTTGTGGAGGAGATGGGGAAAAACCAGTTGTTTAAGGATACAGGTGGACCTGTTGCAACAATGAGAAGTACAAGTTGTCATGTCCAAAACGAGCTTTACAACGTTGGTGCGGGGAGGGGGGGGGGAAGGAGAAGGATTGGGATTAGGTGGGGAGGGGGGAGGCTGGGAAGGGATGTGAAGGATAAACAAAGGAGGAGGCTGCAATGCTTGGTAAGAAATGTACGCATTATCCTGCCCATGTAACTGTAACTCCTCTGTACAGTATGTTCACAAATAAAATTAAATTAAATTAAAAAAAAAAAAAAAAGACAAGGCTAGCTTTGTGCAGGCTGCTCCTTATAGCTTCTTTGCACTTAGCACAGGAAGAAAGTCCCTATTCCTCCCACAACAGGGACTCAAGAGTAGATATACATGCCCCATGCTAACAGAGCAGAGCCAGCCTTCTGCATGATGACTGTACCAGAAGGACGGTAGAGTTTCTAATCTTCAAATCATGATGTTTTTACATACTTCTAGCTGATAGTATGTCCTGATCTGTGTGGTAGGGGATGTTAGTCAGTTTGCTGAACAGCTCACTTCATGGCCTCTCTGACTTTAGATTAGTCCCAGGAGACTATACCACAGCCCCAAAGTTCCCAGACACAGTAAAAATCAGCCAAATCAGTTTTCTCAGCCAAAGCTTTGCTACAGACTTCATGGATTGGCAATCTTCTAATGTGATACATTTGGGAACTTTCTCTTGCTCTGTGTGTTTCCCAGAGTACTGGCTTCTTCTTCATCCTTCTCCTCCTGTTCCTCCTTCTCCTCCTAAGAGACTTGCGCAGGGACCTGCATATTCTGATCATCTGGAGCAGCTTTTCTGAACACACAGAGGACATTCAGCATGTATTCTTCTCACCCAGACAGAGAAGACTTAACAACACACTTTTTTGTTACATGGCAGAATCAAAGGCACATTGTCAGCATTTGGATTGGCCAATTGGCCATGACTAATGAGACATATATCTCATTACGTGTACACACACACACACACACACACACACACACACACATACACACACACACACACACACACACACACCCATATCTATAGGTGAGAGGGAGAGAGAGAGACAGATGGATGGAGGGAGGGAGAGAAAGACAGAGGGATGGAAGGAGAGAGGGACAGAAAGTGACAGAGAGAGAGAGAGAGAGAGAGAAAGACAGAGAGACAGAGAGAGAGAGAGAGAGAGAGATCGCACCTCTAAAGTCCAGCAGTTATTCAGAAGCTGGTGCCCTTGTTTGGATTCATTAGTGTGGCAGAAGTCCAAGAGGTGGTGAAAATCTGGAGGCAACAAAAAAAGTAGCACCCAGCTTTACTTGTCCGATTCCTGGTGGTTCAGTGCCCTTGAACCTTATGTTTATAAGCATGTCTTTCCTGCCCTGAATATACACACAAGAGCTGCCTGTGCGACCAAGGAAAGAAAAAAGGTTAAGGAATAAAAAGAATAGGTAAGAGAACAGAAAGGTGGTAGAGATGAAAAAATTCAGAAGCAAAGTAGTTGAGAGATTCCTACTCCTCCCATTTTGCCCTCTTATACCTGGGCTGTTTGGTTATAGAGGAGGGAAGTGTGAAGGGAAAAATACCACCATGGAGAGAACCTAATTATTATATAATCCAAAAAGCAGTTGAAACAAATAAAACAACTCAACTTCACACTTGTTTCTTCTTGACAACTAATAGTTTACTCTGTCTTCTGAATCCCCTGGATATCTTCCGGAGCCCCTTTCCCTGTAAAGTTATCTCTTTGGAGATGCCTATAGACACAGCCTCTCAGTCTCTTTCCTGCCAAGAAGTGAATAAGCAGCCCAGCTATTCAAGACTTCTATTAAAGTAGAGGTCTTCAGAGATCAGCGTTCAGGGCTAAATACTTTGAAATATCCTTTTCAAGATCCAAGTATAATATTTATGTTTTTCTTCCTGTATTCTGATTGACCCAACTCTACCTTTGAAAAACTTTGTTGAATTGGATGTTTAGAAATGTCATAGCTGGGCTGGGAAGGTGGCTCAGTGGTAGAGTGCTAGCCTTGAGCTGAAGAGCTGAGGGACAGCACCCAGGCCAGAGTTCAGGCCCACAACTGGACCCCTCTCCCCGACCAAAAAAAAAAAGAAATGTCATAGCTGTCTTATATGAGGCTCGCTATTTGCTGAAAATGGTAGTATAGGCTGATGACTGAGTTGGATCACCAGCTCATGCATTGTCACTACATGTAGCTGTGCTCACAAATTTTAGACATGCCATATCTGAAGACTACTTAATTTCTGTAATAAGAAATCTTGTTATTAACAAAGATTAAAATTACTTCCTAGCAGAAACTATTTTTCATATTAAAGTATTAAACTACTTTTCATATTAAGTACATGCTTTGTATATTCTTCCTCAAGCTATATTTAGACATTAAGATTTGCTATTGTACTTGACCATTGCCTACTCAGTCAAGAGAGAAAGAAAACACATTATGTGGAGGGGTGCATTTCTTTGCTACATAGATTACCAGATCTGATCTCAGAAAGGACATACTTTTGACTTATTTCCTTCTAAAGATTATCCTGACTTCAGAATTATAACTGCATACTGACTGTCTTCCCTGGCAATTAACCTGCTTTGAAGCTCTGTGCCAAAGGAAGTTACTTTTTGCTCCCATTTAATAATACACAGGCTGATGATAATGAACCAACAATTTCTCAAAAGTTATCATATTTTCATGCCTGTAATCCTAGCTACTCAGGAGGCTGAGATCTGAAGATCGCGGTTCAAAGCCAGCCAGGGCAGGAGAGACCGTGAGACTCCTATCTCCAATAAACCACCAGAAAACCAGAAGTGGCGCTGTAGCTCAAGTGGTAGAGCGCTCGCCTTGAGCTGAAGAGCTGAGGGACAGCGCCCAGGCCCAGAGTTCAGGCCCCATGACTGGACCAAAAAAAAAAAAAGTTATCATATTTCAAGCTTGAGACATTTTCTTGAACAAGTACAGCTCAGGGAGGGAGATTTAGACTGTAAAACAGCAGCCAGGCTTTGGAAGCTAGACACTAACCACTTAATCTCAACCAGCTGCCTAAGAAGACCAGCTGCTTAGCTGGGAGGCAGTTAGAGAGATAGGAGAGAGGAAATAAGGACCAAGCAACAGGAAGGCAAATGAACATGAAAGAAGATATGAATATTTGTATAGCATCATTAAGGAGAATTGTTGCCTTTCAAAATGAGTAGTTTACAAGAAAACTAGAATGGATTTAGGTCATTGCTTTTAGCATTGATCAGTAGTTTATTAATAAAGCATTAATCAGTAGTTAATAATCAGAGCATCTCATCAGATGGCTTTTGGAAAAGGAGCCTGGACCAACCACCTCAGCCACTCTTATAGCTTCCATCTCCAGTTCTTTTAATCCTGGCCAAGATGGAGGCCTTGGGTACTTTCTTCAGGTCATAAGCCAACCCAATGGCAGCCATGCAGTCAATGAAGAATGTGGTGAAGTTGAGGCTCCAGCGGTACTCACTGGCAGAGTAATCATAGGGGAAGGTATGGTGGTAGTTGTGGAAGCCTTCACCTGGAAGAGAAGCAAGGAGAACAATTAGGGAACTCAACAGAATGCAATTTGTCATCTTTCAACATTTCTTACCTAGCAGGTCCTCTGAACCTTGGACAACCTTACTGTTATTGAGTGAATAGAAAACCCAGTGTCTTCTACTTTAAAGTAAAGATGACATCAGAGACATCCTTAGGTGTAACCTGAGATATTCTACTCAAATTCCCAGGATTGGGAGTGATTTTGGGGGAAAAATGTGTCTCAGAGGATCAAGAAAGAAGCAGGTTCTTCTGAGAAAATACAGGAAATATCTTGTGAAATATCAGAGATTTGGTAGTACTAGCCTGAGATCTCACAGGTTGTGTGCATATGTGCATGTGTTTTGATGGGGAGGGAAGGGACTTAGGGAGAAGAATGACTGTGCTTGTTACAGTGGAGAGTAAGCAACACACCAACCCCACTGAGGTCATGCTCTCTGTAAGGGTAGGGGGTGGGGAAATGAAGGGGATTGGCGAACAGCAGGGAGAAGTTAGAAAAAAGGAGGTCCCATCTGGGACTAGACACTCCTCAACTATTGCTGGTTCACAGTGGGCTGTTCTTGCTTCTAATTTTCTAACCTTTGAACCTGGGATGAGAGATGTTGATAAATTAGACTCCCTCTGAAAATACTTAAGAGATTCCTTTTATCCTCAGAGATGTGAAAACTCTTAGGATGAATGTTTTGTAAGAAGCATCTTGAAAGATGGTTTTGCCAGGTGCTAGTGGCTCACATCTCTAATCCTAGCAACTCAGAGGCAGAGACCTGAAGATCCTAGTTCAAAGCCCACGTTCATGAAACTTATCTCCAATTAACAATCCAAAAGCCAGAAGTGAAACTGTATTTCAAAGTGGTAGAGCAGTGGCCTTGAGCAAAAGAGCTCAGAGAAACTACCCATGTCCTGAATTCAAGCCCTATGACTGACCCTCCCTCCTAAAAAAAAAAAGAAAAAAAGAAAAAAAATACGATTTTACTTGGCTCTGTGAAAAGTCCCCCAGTTTGTGTCTGTGCCATTGGTCTGAGCTATGCTTTGCTGCTGCCCCTTTGTAATTACCGTGGGCTCCAGGAGAAAAAAAAATCACTGATAATTATCCTGTATGGAAGGAAAACTACCTCTGAAACATGTAGTGCCTTCTTCTCACCATCTTAAAGAAAACAAGAGATTACTTTGTTCCTGTTCTGTTCCAGTAGTAAAGTGAAAACAACTTCTTTGGAACTCCTCCAAGAACTAAGACTGAGATATTGGTCAAGTAGGTCATAACCTGTGACTTGAGACTCTTGTGGGTATGAGACTGTTGTAACTTCTCATTTCCTTCCCCTTAATGTTTCCAATTTAACCTGAAGCCAATGTCTATATCCCTTAAAATGTCTGAAGATGTACTGACGTGCTGTCTTCCCAGGGCTGTCATGTAATACATCTCTTTATCTGCCCTTCACCTTGTATCTTTATTTGGCACATGGCAACAACTGCTGGACTTTAGGCTTAGGGTCTAAAAACCGTTTCAACTTTATTTTGAAAGGAAAATAAACATTCTAGATTGAGGACAGTTTCTTTAGTAGTACAGATTTGGAAAATCCTCAGTTTGGTATCTTTTGGCAGTGAAATAAGGACACTAAGTAATTTTTTGTAGCCATTTTTAATGTCTCTTGCTTGGGGGGAGGGGGAGGATATTCTCTACCCAGTGCTGAAAAACCTAGTGGTGAGAAAGGCCATTCATTGAATGTAGATGCCCAGCTCTAGGTGAGCTAGGAGAGCTCAGCTTCAGAGAAATGCAGATACCATAGCCTTGGGAAAGCTTTGCCTATAGTGAATGCTCTGAGTCTACATTGAGTAACTTCCTAAATGGCTTGAATCACCAGCCTCTGAGTAGCCTCTGAGTATCCCTATATGGAAGGTTAAGACTTCTCTTCCTTACCTAGATGGAAAAGTTCTGCTGGTACCTGAGTATGTCTATTTAAGGACTGGCATCTTTTCTTCATGGTGGGGGAAGGTGACATCTCCTACCCCATGTGATAGGCATGCCTAGATCCCTGGTGTGTGTGTGTGTGTGTGTGTGTGTGTGTGTGTGTGTGTGTGTGTGTGTGTGTGTGTGTGTGTGTGTGTGTGTGTCGGGACACTTGGCTGATAGGTTACTGAACCTGTAGGTCCTGTGCCTGGGACCAGGATTTTCCCGTGACTCTGCTCCCTCCCCTGACCGTAGTTAGACCTGGACCTGCAAAGGTGCCATTATGCCAAGCCACGTGTCTCCATGTTCCTGTTCTGTTTCTGGCTCCTGGCTCGTCTCAGGTCATCATGTGTCCCAGTTCAGCTTTCTATCAGACTTGCATTGGTTTGTTGGTATTGTTTTTGTTCTTTCTTTCATCTCTGGCCAGTGTTATCTAACAGTGTTAGGTGTATTGGTGGGCTGCAGGCCTTTGTTACAACCAGCTGCCTGCAGACTGCTAACTGTGTAATAAAGATCCAAGATTCAGTCATTCAAAACGAGGCTTTTCTGAAAATTTACTTTACAAAAGCAGGATGCTTCTTTCTGCATCAATCTAAACAATAACAACAGGTTAGTGTTGGCATTCTCTGCATCTCAGATCCTCAGATCCTACCATCTTTCCCAGGGAAGTTTGTAGCCCCCAGCTCTACCCAAACCTGAGCTCTTCCCTGCCCTAGAGTTCTGACCATGGTAGCTGGCCACTTCTACTCTCCACCCAGACCTACCTGCATATGCAAAGTACCTCCTACCACTAATCCTAGAGTTAGGAGCTACTGCCTGGATAGGAGCAGATGCCATATTGTTCTCTATCTCATGGGCAAGTTGGCTCCACTAATAAACCTCTTTATAATCCCTCTCCTCCCATACATGCCTGCCTCCATGTGGTCCCCTAGGAAAGCTGGGACGGATTGTTTCAGTTAGGGTTGTAAGCCAGCAAAAGCCCCCTCACAGACCTAGGCTCTGCCCTTGATAGCAGTACCTGTGGGGTCGGTGAGGCACCTCCCACCTCCAGCCTCAGGCAAAACACCTCTAGCCCTGACTGTATAAAAGGGTCCCCTGAGGAGTCAAAGGGTGCCATTTTTTCTCTCTCTCGTGAGAACTTGGCCTTGTCAGTTCCTCTGGCAATAAATCTTTCTCTGCTGTGTGACTTTTGTCCGCATGGTCTTTTGGGTTACTTTACCTTTCATAGTGTTGCCAGCTCCCTAGATAGGTTTCTCAGTGGATTTGCTCTCCACCATGGCCAGATTGGGGGGGAGGGGAGGTAACAACCAGTGGCTCCAGGACCCAACCCATGGACCTAAGCAGACCCAAAAGACTGCCAAGCTGGTTTTCTCCTGACTGAACGCCACCTTCCCATCCACCAGCAGCTAATTCAGTCCAACTCCCAGGTAAATGACCAGTCTGGAGGCTTAGATTCTGCTGTTCAGGCCACCAGGCCTCTGTGGGGGCTTCAGGCCCCAGAAAGTGTGGCCAAGTATATAAGTCTCATTCTGAGGGCCTTCTGTGGCCTAGGGACCTGGTGATTCAGTGATTATTCAGTCTGGCTGTTGAGAACCAAACTGCACTGCCAAAGACACTTTGCAGCAAGCTTTTGATTCCAAAGGTCCCTTACCATGGGGGTGGGGGTGGGGATGACACAATCTAATATGCCTAACATTCCTTAGGACTCTCTTCTGGATTGTCTCTTAAATAATCTAAAACTCTCAAACTTGAATCAGACATTGACCCACAGGAGCTCATACATTTATGTACTGAAATCTGGCCCTAATATTCACTGGAAAACTAGTCCACGTGGCCCATTCATGGGACACTGGATCCTGGTATTATATGGATCTATCCAACTTCTGTAGATGTTTGGGCAAGTTAAAGGAGCTATGTAGAGGGGGGACCAAGATGGCGACGGGGCAGTAGGGAAACGCCACAGCTCTCTCCAACCAAAAAGAGAGTTCGAGTTCCAACCTTTAATCTCCCCAAGAGACCGACAACAACAAAAAGACGAACACTCAGAGAAAAACCAGAGGTGGAAAATAACAAAAAAAGAAAGAGAGGAAAAGAAGAATTTCAGAACAGAGAAGAGCGAAGACCCCTCCCCCAACCTTTACTGGCCGCGCGGCAGTGCGCCAAGCCGCCGGCCAGCCGGCCCGGCAGGGGCTGCCGGAGCCACAGAGACACAGGGGGCTGCTTGCAGATCACCAGGTACCGGATTGCAGAACAGCCGATCGCCAGGAACAGAGAAACCTACCAGCCGGGAGTCTCCAGGAGGATCCCACCCCACCCATCACTCTCCACCGGAGCGGAGAGGCTCCATCCCGCCAAAGCCGCCCCGCACCAGCAGCGCCACAAAGGGACCTGTCGCAATCGCAACGACCCGGCGGGGGGCCGCCCAACCCAGCCCGCAACCACCCCAACTGAACTCGGACTGCAACAACAACTGACGGACTGCAACAACAACTGACGACCTACAGGGTGAGTACCCATCAGGGGACAGGGAATCCATCAAGGGAGACCAGAGCTGGAGGGAATCCCCAGACCCTGACCTAGACTCCCTACCCCAACACCCGGACCACAGGACCCACTAAAACTGGGAACTATTCGAGAGCTCCACCAGCCGGTGGAGCACACTCTGCTGGCCAGGCCAGAGCAAGAGCGTCCCTGGAAGGGAGCTTAAATGCTCAAGCCAGGAACAGTGCCCCTGGGTCAAGACTACCAACAGTAGAAGAAATTTGAACTGTGTCCTCCAGGCTGCATAACCAAGGTGGTATACACATTAGCACAGGCCTAACGAGCGCGCTCCAGGCTGGGGCCGGAACCAGGCCAGGGGACCGGCGCCTGAACAAAGCAAAAAGGGTCAGAAGTGGGGCTGTGGCTCAAATGGTAGGGTGCCAGCCCTGAGCTGAAGAGCTGAGGGACAGCACCCAAACCTAGAGTTCAAGCCCACAACCAGCCCAAAACAAACAAACAAAAACACATCAGGAGCCCATAGCAGACTCCAGTATTTGGGAGAGTGCATCCAGAGCATCTGATCTTCCCAAGAGCACCCGCAGGAGCAAACACAAGCAGTCCAGGCTGCTCAACCCTTCCAAAGGCGGGAATTGCTACAGCAGAGAGCTGAGAATCCTAAGTGAATAGCAGCTGGAAATAGGCTCCCAACAGAATCCAGATCAGGCACAGACTCTCTCTACCAATACAGAATCAGCAACCAAGCAAAGACAGACACACCAAAACAAGATTGAAGAGCAGTCTCCTGAACCCCCATGCGAAAATCACAGAGAAAAATCACAAGGTTTACCACTACCCAGGACAGCAAGCTCACCTCAAAAGCCAGCAGCCACGCAGGGGAGAGCCCCAGTGGGAGCAAAGCAGGAATGGAAGACAAAAACTACATCCAAGGGTTGCTGGAGGCAATGACTCAAGAAATAAAGCGAGAAATGGATCAGAAATTGAAAGAGCACAAGGATGAACTATCAAAAGATATACAGGATATCAAACAAAAATTGGATGCAAAAATAGAAGCTGCACAAACCTCAGTAAGAAGTGAGATAAACGCCAAATTAGAGGTAATGCATACTGATCTCACCTCATTGAGAGGTGAGATCAGTACTCTGAGAACCAACATTGAATCCATAAAGGGATCCATTTCCACCATGCAAACCACAATAGAAGCCACGGTCAACAGAGTGAATGAAATGGAAGGTAGAGTGTCAGATACAGAAGACAGAATACACCAACTGGACCAAAAAGTGACAGATATGGAAAAATCACTCAAATTAAACCAAAGGGAAATTCAAGAGCAAGCAGATAATGCTAAAAAATTTAACCTTCGCATAATCGGAGTGGACGAAGGTGAGGAATTCCAGAGCAAGGGAATGCAACACCTATTTAACAAGATAGTCAATGAAAATTTTCCCCACCTCAAAAACGACCATCTTAGCTACATCACAAAAGCTTATCGAACACCCAACAAGCAAGATCCCAGGAGAAACACTTCTAGGCACATAATAGTAACAATGATGGATCTGAATAATAAGGAAACAATCCTGCATGCAGCAAAAATGAAGAAGGAGCTATACTACAACGGGAAAAAAATTAGAATCACTGCAGATCTCTCCACACAAACAATGAATGCAAGAAAAGCCTGGGAAAGCACCATACGAGCCCTGAGAGCCAATAACTGCCAACCCAGACTGATATACCCGGCAAAGCTAGCATTCACATTCGATGGAGAACTGAAAACTTTTAATAGCAAAGAAAAACTAAATGAATACATAAACATTAAGCCAGCATTACAAAGAATTCTAAGAGGGGGGACACAACCTGAAGAAAGCAACCAGGAACTGGGACCTGCCCCAAACAGGCATTACTCAAAGTCTAACTGAGCAAGCACAGGAGGAAAGGAAAGAAGAAAAACTTAGGAAAACGGAATGGCAGGGACAACAATGCATCTCTCTATACTTTCTCTTAATATAAATGGGCTGAATTCGCCAATTAAAAGAAAACGAACTGAGGACTGGATCAGAAAACAAGACCCATCCATCTGTTGCCTTCAGGAGACCCACCTCTCAGCCAAACATACAAACAAACTCAGAGTGAAGGGGTGGAAAAGGATCTACCAATCAAATTCCCCCAATAAGAAAGCAGGTGTAGCTATCCTGATATCTGACAAAATAAACTTTTCATTAAAATCAGTACAGAAAGACAAGGATGGACACTACATATTAATAAAGGGAACAATCCAAGAGGAGGATATAACCATCATCAACTTATATGCCCCAAATATTGGTGCACCCAGATATGTTAAACAAATGCTCTCAAACTTACAGAATAAAATAGATCCCAATACGATAATACTAGGAGACTTTAACACGCCACTCTCACCAAAGGACAGGTCTACCAACCAGAGGATTGGTAAAGAAGCTACCGAATTAAGTGAGGCCATACTTCAAGCGGAATTAACTGACATCTACCGAGTATTTCACCCTAAAACAACACAGTACACATTCTTCTCAGCAGCTCATGGAACTTTCTCCAAAATAGACCATATCATAGTTCATTCAAGGAACTTAAGCAAATACAAAGGGATCGACATAATCCCCTGTATCCTATCTGACCACAGTGGAATCAAGCTAGCTCTCAATAACAAAGCATACCGCAGAAATTTCTCTAATACATGGAAATTGAACAGCACACTCCTTAACAAGGCCTGGGTAACAGAAGAGATCAGAGAAGAAATAAAGCATTTCCTAGAACTCAATGAAAATGAAAACACCTCACAAAGAAACTTGTGGGACACAGCAAAAGCAGTCCTGAGGGGCAAATTTATTGCCCTCAGTGCCCACATCAAGAGAATGGAGACAGACCAAGTAAATAATCTCATGTTGCAACTAAAACAGCTAGAAAAACAAGAAAAAATGGGACCTAAAGCTACTAGACGAAGCCAGATAACCAAATTGAGAGCAGAGATTAACCAATTAGAAAATCAGAAAACCATAACCAAAATAAACCAAACAAAAAGCTGGTTCTTTGAAAAAATAAACAAAATTGATGGCCCGTTGGCAAGATTAATTAAAAAAAGAAGAGAGGAAACCCATATTAATAGGATTAGGGATGCCACGGGAAACATCACAACACGTACCCAAGATATCCAAACAATTCTAACAGACTACTTTCAAAAGCTATACTCTCTAAAGGAAGAAAATCTGGCGGAAATGGATGCATTTTTAGAGAAATACAAGTTACCCAAACTGAGCAAAGAAGAAGTTAACCAATTAAATAAGCCAATATCCTATAATGAGATACAGGAAGCTATCAAAAGTCTTCCAACAAAAAAAAGCCCAGGACCAGATGGATTCACAGCAGAATTCTATAAGACCTTTAAAGAAGAACTAATACCCATACTCCTCAAGCTCTTCAGAGAAACAGAGAAGGAGGGAGCTATCCCAAACTCATTCTACGAAGCCAATATCACACTCATCCCCAAACCAGGCAAAGACCCAACCAAAAAGGAGAATTACAGGCCAATCTCCTTGATGAACACAGATGCAAAGATCCTTAACAAGATTCTAGCTAACAGAATCCAGAAACACATAAAAAAAATAATACACTATGATCAGGTAGGCTTCATCCCAGAGACACAGGGATGGTTTAACATACGTAAGTCAATAAATGTAATCCAGCATATCAACAGAGCCAAGGTCAAGAATCACATGATTATCGCCACAGATGCAGAAAAGGCCTTTGATAAAATTCAACATTCATTCATGCTAAAAGCTCTGGAGAAAATAGGAATAGAAGGAACATTTCTAAAAACAATAAAAGCCATTTATGACAGACCAATAGCCAATATTATACTTAATGGGGAAAAGCTACAACCAATCCTCCTAAAAACAGGAACAAGGCAAGGATGTCCACTGTCTCCACTCCTCTTCAACATAGTCCTAGAACCCTTAGCCAGGGCAATAAGGCAAGAAAAAGACATTAAAGGGATCCGCATAGGGAAAGAAGAAGTGAAACTATCCCTTTTTGCAGACGACATGATACTATACCTCCACGATCCCAAAAACTCCATCCCCAAACTTTTAGAAATCATAAGTCACTTCGGCAAAATAGCAGGATACAAAATAAACCCACAAAAATCAGTTGCCTTCCTATACACTGATAACGCACAGGAAGAGAGGGAAATAAAGGGAGCAACCCCATTCACAATAACCTCCCAAAAAATAAAATATTTAGGAATTAACCTAACCAAAGATGTAAAAGAACTATTTAATGAGAACTATAAAAAGTTAAAGAAAGAAATTGCAGAAGACACTAGGAAATGGAAAGACCTCCCATGCTCCTGGATAGGCCGACTTAATATAGTAAAGATGGTGATACTTCCAAAACTAATATACAAATTCAATGCAATTCCTATTAAAATCCCAATGACGTACATCACTGAAATACAGAAAACAGTCCAAAAATTTATATGGAACAACAAAAGACCTAGAATAGCCAAAACAATTCTAGGGGATAAAGACAATATGGGAGGGCTATCCATGCCGAACTTCAAACTCTACTACAGAGCTATAATCACAAAGACAGCATGGTACTGGCACAAAAACAGACCCGAAGACCAATGGAACAGAATAGAAGATCCAGATATAAATCCACAGGCCTACAGCCAGCTGATATTCGACAAAGGAGCCAAAGACATACAATGGAAGAAACACAGCCTCTTCAACCGCTGGTGCTGGGAAAACTGGGCAGCCACATGCAGAAAACTAAAAGTGGACCCCAGCCTATCACCATGCACCAACATCAACTCAAAATGGATTAAAGACCTTAACATTAAACCTGAATCTCTGAAACTACTGCAGGACAGAGTAGGAGAGACACTTGAACTAATAGGCACAGGAAGGAACTTCCTGAACAGAGTCCCAGGGTCACAACAAGTTGGAGAGAGACTCGACAAATGGGACTACCTTAAAATAAAAAGCTTCTGCACAGCTAAATCTATCGCAACTAAGCTAGAAAGACAACCAACTAATTGGGAAAAAATATTTACCAGCAATATATCAGACAAGGGGTTAACATCCTGTATATACAGGGAACTCAAGAAACTAATCCCTCCCAAACCTAACAAACCAATTACTAAATGGGCAAGGGAACTAAAGAGGGACTTCTCAAATGAAGAAATAAAAATGGCAAAGAAACACATGAGGAAATGTTCATCATCCCTGGTGGTGAAGGAAATGCAAATAAAGACAACCCTGAGATACCACCTTACCCCAGTCAGAATGTCCCACATCCACAAATCAGCCAACGACAAATGCTGGAGGGGATGTGGAGAAAGAGGAACCCTATTACACTGCTGGTGGGAATGTACACTTATACAACCACTTTGGAAAGCAGTCTGGAGGGTCCTTAGAAAGCTAAAGATTGACCTCCCTTACGACCCAGTCATACCACTTCTAGGCATCTACCCTGAACAACAGGAACCAATATACAAGGACACGTGCACCTCCATGTTTATTGCAGCACTGTTCGCAATAGCCAGGATATGGAAACAACCTAGATGCCCCACCACAGATGAATGGATCCAAAAATTGTGGTATCTATACACAATGGAATATTATGCAGCCATTAGAAATGACAAAATAATGGCATTTGCAGGGAAATGGATGGAGCTAGAAGGAATCATGTTGAGCGAGGTAAGCCAAGAACGAAGAGACAAACGGTACATGGTCTCCCTCATAAGTGGATGCTAAATCCAAAAGGTTAGGTGATACGACAAAACTAACAGGACTTAAGAAACAAAGAACTCCCGCTCATCTGGTTGAACCACTACTAAATATCCTCATGCTGCTGATCACAAATATGGTATATAACATGTGAACACTGTTATATATTACAGACTGTGGTAGACAATTTGCTCCAGGGAAGTTAGAATGAACTTGTGACTTTGAAATTATGTAATCATTTAATCACAATCAAAAAAAAAAAAAGAACCTCGGGGAAGGGAGGGAGGGAGGGGATGGTAGGGGGAAAACAATGGAGGGGGTAACAATGTTCAAGAGGAAGTGTACTCATAACCTCACTCATGTAACTGTAACCCTCTGTATAGTAGCTTTACAATAAAAAAAAAAAAAAAAAAAAAAAAAAAAAAAAAAGAAAAAAAAAAAAAAAAAGGAGCTATGTAGATGTTTTCTCTCTCTTTCTCCAGACTAAACTTCTTCCTAAGTCCTCACGTTTTCCTACCCAATTCCTCCCAGCCATGAGGCCACTGGCTTATATCCCAGACCCTTTTCCAAATCCCAAGGATGAGATCCTACCATTTAGAACACGTGGGGCAAGAGCCCCTCCCCCTGCTTTGGAGGGACTTCCGTCGGAGGAGGCTGAACATCCGCCAAAGGCAGAACTTCCTCCCCCTGACATTGCTCCAGCAGCCCTCACCCAACTGTACCCTCCACTCTTGCACCCTCTGAGGCCAAGGCCTTCTTCTGTCAGCACCCCTTCACCCCCCTCAGGCCTCCCTAAACAAAAACATGCTGGCCTGGCCACTGTGATCCAGCCATCTCAACTGAGTGATGTCCTGGAGGTTGTTGTGCACTTTGAAGAAACATTATCATCCTTACCCAGACCCAAACTCAAGGGTCTGCTGCAACTCAGAGTTCTACCTCAGCCCGCCTTCTCCCTTTACATGAGGTGACAAGGACCAATGGAATAGTTAGGGAATACATGCTGTTTTCATTAAATGATTTATCCCAGATTGAAATGTGCCTGGGGTGTTTCTCCTCCAATCCCACTGCCTACATCAAGGAGCTGCAGAGTATGTTCCAATCCTATGAGGTAACCCGGTGTGATGTATATGTAATCTTGAGTGGTACCCTCCTACCAGGGTTACAGTGGGAGGTTTGGGAAAAGGCCCACTGCTATGCAGATGAGACCCACTGGACCACCCCTGATCATCCAATTGGGACTGAGGCTGTGCCCAACCAGGAGCCTCACTGGGATTCCAATTCCACAGTGGGTTGCCAAAGGCAAAATCATTTATTGCCTGTATAATTGAGGGTCTCAAACAGGTGGGCCACAAAGCCATCAATCATGACAAAATGACTGCAGTCACACAAGACAAAAATGAGAACCCATCTGCCTTCTGGGCCAGACTTAGTCAGACCACCTTCCTTCAGTATACTAACCTAGACCCCAAGTCTGTGGACGGACAGTGCTGTTTAATGACTCATTTTGTTAATCAGTCTACTCCAGACATTCAGAATAAACTAAAAGAATAAAAAGCTAGACAGGGGGCCCCTGACACTCACTAGTGAGGGTATGGAGGCAATCTTTAAGGTGTCTCATGGCAGGGAGGAAAAGGCCAAAAAGCTCAATACCAGATGCTAGCCCAAATCCACCAGCCTCAGGCCTTGCAACCAACCCCTTCCTGATGGGGTCCACCTGAGTCCTGCTGTGGATGTAGTCAAAAGGGGCACTGGAGGGGAACCTGCCCCCTGAAGAAGCTGTGCTACCCATGTGGCCAACCAGGCCATAGAGGCGCAGCCTGCCCACAGCCAAAAACCAACCCAGCTGTGCCCCAAGTGCAATGGTTCAGGGCACTGGGCCGTGGACTGTCCATCATCCTCTCAGGGACGGTGGCCATCCACTAAGGCCCTATCGTCCTCTCCTGACATTCTGAGACTGGCTGCTGGAGAAGACTGAGGAGGCCCTGGACTCCTGGCCCCAACCACTCCCATCACCATGCAGGTGCCCAGGGTGACAATCATGGTTGCAGGTGAGATAATCTTGCTTTTGGTGGACACAGGTGCTATGTATTTGGTGCTTACTGAGGTCCATGGCCAGACTTACCTAGCCAATACCTCCATAGCTGTGATGGAGGGAAAACCTTACAAGACCCCCTTCGCCATCATTTGTCTTTTTTCAGGAGTGACCTTTTGTCATTCCTTCCTTGTTATTCCCCACTGTCCAGTTCCATTCCTTTTGTCCAAAATTGGACCCTCCATTACCTGATGCCCTTCCCAATCGGCACAACGTGATTCTGCCTCCCCCACAATCTCCTTGCTGATGGCTTTAGTAGGCTCACCCAGTGACTCCTTGGATTTCCCTTTTCTTCCCTCCAAGGTATGGGATAAGCACAACCCCTCTATTGCTAAGCACCACCCTCCCATTCACATCTCCCTGAGGGATCCCAACACTTCCCTTCACAACCCCTTCTCGCTGCAGTCTTCTGGGACTGCAACCCACTGTTAAAGACTTACTGATAAAAGGGCTGTTATATCCCACGAACTCTCCTTATAATACCCCCATCTCACCATAGCCCAAACTAACAGCTCATTCCTTCTTGTGCAGGCTCTTTGCCTTATAAAAGCTGCTGTTATCGCCACACCCTATTGTACCCAACCCTTATTCACTGCTTTCCACAATCCCTGTGATGGTTGCCTTCTACTCAGAATTAGACTCAAAGGATACATTTTTTTTTTTTTACTATCCCTTTGTCCCCCTCCTCCCAGGACCTCTTTGCCTTTACGTGGACTGACCCGGTTACCCAAACCTCAGCTCAGCTCACCTGGACTGTGCTGTCGCAGGGCTTCCAGGATAGTCCCCATCTGCTTGGCCAAGCTTTAGCAAGGGACTTAAGAGACCTAAATTTAGAACCATCCACCCTTATCCAATATGTGGATGATATTCTCCTCTGCAGTCCCACCAAGCTATTGTGTTACAACCATACAGTAACACTTCTTAACTTTCTGGCCTCCCGGGAATACAGAGTCTCACCCAATAAGGTACAGGTGGTTCAGTAGTTCATGACTTATCTGAGTGTTCAATTCACTCCCACCACAAGGCTATTACTATCCCCAGAAAACAATCTGATTACTCACTACCCCACCCATTCCACTAACTCTGAGCCTCTCTCTATTTTGGGTCTAGCCAGCTACCTCAGGTCCTGGATCCCTAACAACTCCCTCCCAACATGTCCCTTACATGAGGCAGCTAGAGGGTCACCCCTTTACGTCCCCTCCTCTCCCATTTCTCACGTTAGGAGGCTCCAATGGCCCTTATTGCAGGACCAGCCCTCAGTCCGTGGGATCTTTCATGCCCATTTTTCCTGCACGTAACTGAAAACCAGGTTTCTGCATTGGGCATTTTAGGTCAACAGATCAGACCCTTTATTTGTGCCAGTTGCTTACTTGTTGAAATGCCTGGACCCTACCATTAGGGGCTGGGCTCCCTGCCTCCACGTCCTAGCCACCTCTTCTGTCTTAATACAGGAGGCAAAGAAGCTGACCTTTGCCACAGCCCTTACCATCCTTTCCCACCATCACCTCTCTAAGTTGCTAACCTGTAAGGGCCTATAAACTATGCCTTCCTCCCATATTCTCTCCCTTCAGGTGTTGCTGGTAGGAGACCTCACTCTGACCTTCCAGCCCTGCCCTCCGCTAAACCCCTCCACCCTATTACCCATTCTAGATACAAAGACCTTGCTAGCACACTCCTGTGTGGAAACTGGAGAACGTGCTACCTCACCCAGACTACATTAGTGAAGGGCCAGTTTACCTGGTTTATTGATGGCAGCTCCTTCCTCTGGGAAGGCTCACAGGTGGCTAGATATGCTGTTGTGTTGATTTCTGGTGTTGTGGAGTTTGGCCCCCTGTCTTTCCAGACCACCAATTGACAGGCTGAGTTTGTAATCCTAACATGGGCCTTCCATCTGGCCTCAGGCATTCCCTGATGGTACACACAGACTCTAAATATGCTTTCCATACTGTCCTTTCTCATGCAGCTGTTTGGAAGGAATGAGGCCTGCTAACAACCAAGGGGTTGTAATAAATAGTTCAGTAATAAATAGTTCATATATTACAGCTCTTAAAACCCTCTTTTCTCCCCTCAGCCATTGACATAGTTCACTGCAGGGGCCACAGGTCAGATGACTCAGTTATAACTAAAGGAAACAGCCTGGCTGATGAAACTGCCAAATGGGCTACAATGTCCTCAAAACAACAGAC
This sequence comes from Dipodomys spectabilis, assembly GCF_019054845.1. Taxonomy (NCBI): domain Eukaryota; kingdom Metazoa; phylum Chordata; class Mammalia; order Rodentia; family Heteromyidae; genus Dipodomys; species Dipodomys spectabilis. The sequence goes on from NW_024870802.1 coordinate 13,190,106, forward strand.
ATTAACACTAACACTAACAGAGGATTCTGCCCATCTCTTTAGGCAAGATATCCTTAAATACCTCTACCATCTTTTCTACCCCAGACAGGGGCCTTAAAGGAGTTCCTAAAACAGAGCCTTCTCCTAACCCCAGAAGACACACAATTTCTCACACAGCTGTCACAGACCTGGGAAGTATGGGCAAACCCAAATACCAATGTGCAGCCTACTCCCTTTCCAATCCATCAGGCTCGAGGTAACTCCCAGGAGTGGATTGGCAAATTGATTTTACCCATGTGCCAACCGTCCACAAATACAAGTACCTGGTGGTGCTTGTAGACACCTTCACAGGATGGATAGAGGCATTTCCTACCACCATTAAGAGGGCCTCCTCTGTTTCTCAGCATCTCTTACAGGAAATAATTCTCTGCTTTGGCCTGCCTGCTTCCATCCAGATAGACAATGGCCTGGAATTTGTCTCCTCCATGATCCAGCTATTGACTAAGTCTCTAAATATCTCCTGTTCTTTTCATAATCCTTATCACCCTCAGTCTTAGAGGGAGGTAGAATATGCCAACTACTCCCTTAAGCAAACTCTGACCAAACTATCCCTTGAACTGCATCTAGATTGGCTAAAGCTTTTACCTTTCGCTCTTTTCTGCTTAAGGGTCTTGCCAAGAAAGCCTCTAATGTTAAGTCCTTTTGAAGTTATGTATGGCCACCCACCTTTGTATCCCCTATTTCGGGCTTCAGACTCTCCTTTACCCCTTCTCCCATGCTGTCTTCTTTCTCTCAGCACCTGTGCAGTTTTCTCTGGAAATATGTGGATCAATATAGCCCTAAACCCTTCACATTGTCCTCTAGGCCCTCCATCAATGCTGGGGACCTAGTGTACATTTCAAAAAAATACCTGCCATGGACACCTGGTTCCACCAAGCTTTCTGCTAAGTGCTATTCAGTAATTCTCTCTACTCTCACAATGGTACAGGTTCAGGGCTGTCCACACTGGATTCATTTCTGCCACATCAAATGCCACCTCTCTGATCAACCTTCATACACCTCCAAACCAATGGGACCCCCTGTCTCTATGAATAAGAAAGATTGAACCCAGTCTTCTTCCTGTCATTGAGGAACCAGAGGACCCCACACTGGACAAGGAACATCTTCATAACCATCAGGACCTTGGTCAACTTCATGTACCCACCCCACCTCCTATTAACTACCTCACCCCTCTCAGCTGGAAGTAGCTCCAGAAAAAGACCTTTGCCCATACTCCCTGCCTGGTACTGTATATATAAAATCAAAAAGGGGGGTGGGGAATGTAAGCCAGCAAATGTCCCCTCACAGACCTAGGCTCTGCACTCCATGGCAGTGCCTGTGGGCAGGTGAGACACCGCCCCTCTCCAGCCTCAGGTAAAACATCTCCAGTCCTGACTGTATAAAAGGATCCTCTGAGGAGCCAGACAGTGCCATGTTCTCCTCTTCCTCCTGAGAACTTGGCCTTGTCAGCTCTGTTGGAAATAAATCTTTCTCCTCTATGTGACTTTTGTCCTTGTGGTCTTTTGGGTTACTTTTCCTTTCATAAGTAAAGAATAACTAATAATAGGTCTTTTGCTGGGCACTGATGGCTCATGCTTGTAATCCTAGCTGCTCTGAGGCTAGATCTGAGGATTGCAGTTCAAAGGCAGCCTGGGCAGAAAAATCCATAAGACTCTTATCTTCAATTAACCACCAGAAAACAGAAGGCAATGCTGTGGCTCAAGGTAGTAGACTACTAGCCTTGAGCAAAAAGAGCTCAGGGATAGCTCCCAAGCCATTAGTTCAAGACCCATGACTGACCAAAAAATCAAAAATAAACAAACAAACAAGTAAATAAATAAATTAAATGTCTTTTGAGGGTAAATATATCTCCATATAATCTAAGCATCATGGCTCATGATTGTGAAGTAACGTAAAGACTACATCTAAGTAAGTCACCCTGTTCTCCCAGCCATCCTATTGCCTAACCAGGAGATGGAGGATGTCCACCCAGCTTCAGAGGCCTGAAGGTGAGACAAGCCATCCTTTGAATTGCAGATGCCTATCTCAGTAGGTACAGCAAAGAGAGCTGTCTGTTTTAGAGGATATGCAGATATCATGTTGGTTCGCCCTGGGAAGCTGCTTCTTGTGCTTTATGTTGGGGCTTTGTGGTTTTTGTCTTTAAAACCTTGGTGCAGGCTTTGTGCAGCAGAAGAGGGAGCGGGGTATGCTAGTCTTTGAGATAACAGTCCACCATGTAGACACTGGCTTTCTAATAAAGACTCCCAATTCCATTTCTCCAAATGTATCAGTAGCTCACCAACTGGATTGACTTTATAACAATTGTAATCCCAGCACTTGAGAGAATTGTGAGTTCTTGGATAGTCTAGGATACATAAGGAGCCACTCTTAAAATACAGTAAATAAACACATACCTTTATATGTATGTACACACTGACCACAAAAGTGCCCCCATATAGAGTGAGAATGATCTAAATAGCAAGCTAGTGATGAAGTGCTGCCAAACAAGCCTCCAGCTAGGACATTACTCTGTACAATGGTGATCCATAGTATCAACTAAGAAGTAGGCGGGGAGTTGGGGGATAAGGCTGAAACTAAGTGTACTGACAGAGAATGCTAACTTTCACGCTGGTGTTCACAGCCAAGTTCTGAGTGGGCATTTATCAGGCCTAGGTGTCAGATTGAAAAGGAGAATGATCATGTGTGGCAACCTGGACAGGAAGAGGCAGGTCAATGCGGACTTAAAGGAAGGTCAGTATGATCAGAGAGAAGAAAATGTGATTGAGAACAGTGATTCAAGAAGCACAAGAATTAGAATGGCAGAAAAGAGAGCTAGAGGAGAGACAGGGTAGGATAAAATGTAGGAAAGAGCAGGTATATAGAAGACAGCGGCAACAGGAACCAAATACAAGACTGACAACCAATTAAAAAGGCCTGTCATAAGGCAGCTGAAATTGGGGAACAGTCATTAAATTATTTAGAATGCTCTTACATCTTAGTATAATTATTCTGTTCAGAAAAATGTAAGAAAAAGCCAGGTGCTGTTGGCTCATGCCTATAATCCTAGCTACTCTGAGGCTGAGATCTGAGGATCATGGTTCAATAACAGCAGAAAAGTCCATGAGACTCTCATCTCCAATAAACTACTGAGAACAGTTAGGAAGTGGTGCTGTGACTCAAGTGGTAGAACTATAGCCTTAAGCAGAAGCAGCTCAGGGACAGTGCCAGGACCACCCTCTCCCCCTCCCCAACCAAAAAGTTAATGTAAGAACTGTCAAGCCTAGGTGATTTATTTAAACACGAATCAAAGTTAGAATAAGTGCAATGGTAGATGGGGCTAAGAGGAGCATATGAAATCATAGCAAGGAGATTACATACACTTTCACAGAAGAACTTGAAGTGTATCAACCTAGCTTATATTACAGAATCAGTCAATATAAAATACACATCTTATTGGCCTCTCTACTGATCCGACTTTTCTAATTATGTATCACCTGCCCAAAACAAGACTGTAGCCCAGACCAAAGGTGACTAGAGAAAGGAAAGCTTAGAATAGTTCAATAGGCATGCCATTTGGAAATGGATTTGGAAGTGGAAGTGTTGCTTTTCCCTTTTTTTTTTTTTTTTTTGCATAAAACTTGTTTCATGACTTGCAAGTATATCCCCATTTAGTAAACACTAGTTTTTTTTAGGGTCACAAAATGTCTTAAATACAAACTTAGCTGATAGTGCTGGCTCCATACTGAATGTGGTCATGTTGTACACTGCTGACTTACCCAGAGTTGCCAGTGAAATCAAGACAGTTTCACGGGCCTCAATGTTCTTGTCGTAAGGGCGATATCCATAGAGGTGAGCAACGCTGTTCACTAGCCAGATCATATTGAGCACTGCAGCATATCGCAGGAAAGCAGCAACATACAAGCTGTGCTGAAAAGTTTCACCCCAACAATACCAGGGCACTAGTGTGGGCAGGATGAAGCACATTAACAGGACGCTGGGCTTGTAGTACCTACATGAGAGACCACACAGTGAGAATATGAACAGGATTTTCACACAAGCCTGGATTACTCATTCTTTCTGGGCTGGGCCCAGCATTCCCTCTGTGAATATAGAGGAAAACAAGCCAAAGGGAATGGATGGACCATCTTTTGAGAAGACAGAGTTGTCTTTTCACTGTTTTATATAATGCTGTATAAATGTGCTAAATAAATATTCTAAGATCTTCCACATTAGGAATGCAAAGGACAGGGATATGAATATCATGTTTTGATTTTTAAATGCATTGTTTCCTTTTGTGTGTGCTGTTCCTAGGGCTTGAACTCAGGATATGGGCACTTCCCTGAACTTTTGTGTTCAAAACTAGCACTCTGCCACTGAAGCCATAGCTCCACTTCAAGATTTTTGGAGGGCCGTTGGAGATAAAAGTCTTCATAGACCTCCTGCCCAGGATGCCTTTGAACCACTATCCTCTGATCTCAGCCTCTTGAGGAGCTAAGATTACAGACCTGAGCCACTGGTACACAGATTGCATCCTTTCTTTTCATGAGACCACAGGTCATGTTGGTCAAACAGGCAGGGTCACATCACAGTCACATCAGCTAAATTCTGGAGACCTTTCTCTTGCTCATCTGTGTCACTGGCAGAAAGCATGGCAAATGTCATGCCTTCATTTCCTGTTACCACACCTTAGTTCTTTGCTTGGCTTTTCCCTCAGGAAGTACACTCAGTGTCTGTGACCACAACTTTTCTCTCCTTCAGGAGACCCTGTTTCCTTCAGTTGCATATAGACAAAAGCCATTGACTTTGCCTATGTGCCTCAGACACATCTTCTGTTTTGATGTCACTGACATTCCTACATCAAACTCTTTCCCTATCTTGTCACTGCTTCCTTGGCTTGAGTCCCCCCTACCATCTATCTTGTGTTTCCACTTCTCATCTCTCTGCCTGAATGGTACTTTCACTTGTCCTGAAGAAGCCTCTTGAAAGCATATCTGACTTTGACACATGGAAACTCTTTTATGATTCCCTGTTGATGATGAAATGAATCCTAAATTTATATCAAAGAGTCTACCAGAGCGATCTCTGTCTACCTTTCAGTCCCTTTCCCTGTCATACTATAAACTGCAAGCAGAAAGACTGTTGCAGGTACCAGCTTGATGTGTTAGCTCATGCTTTCTTTCTGTTTGAACTATCTACTCGTCAATATTCATTATGGTCTCTCTATGTAGGTTGGCTCAGTCATATTTTGTTCATGCACCTTGACCTCCTTTTCCTCATTGACCAAGTTGTTTTCGTTTGTACCATCCTAGTACAGATATGATTCTGCTTTGTATAATGGTTATTGGGTACTTTCCCTATCCCTCTACTCTACTCTGCTAAAAACTCAAATGAAAGACATCAACCCCGTTCACTTATCTGTCTCTGACTATCCTGCTTCAGTGAAATTAGTGGTGTTTAATTGGTTTCATTAAAATAGCTCAGAGAGAAAGGAACAGAAAAATAAAACATGGCTTTTGGGCTTTTAGACCATAAAAATGGTCAAAATTATAATTTTGAAAATTTGAATATGGAAACAGGAAATTATTCAGGTATTAAATTACATGTCCTAAGAGAGAGTTATTCTCCCTAAATTCCAATTTCCAAGGCCACACCCCAGTGCAATCCTCACCTCCTCTGGAACATCACCAGTTTCTCAGCTTTGAGGTCAGACAGGTCCAGCAAACTACCCTTCTCTCTGACAGCTGGGTGTTTACGCACAAGCAGCCAACCCACATGACAGAAGAAGAAGCCACGGCGAGAATTGTGAGGATCAGCATGAGTCTCTGTGAACTTGTGGTGCACACGGTGATCTCGGGTCCATTCATACACATCATTCTGGATGGGACAGAAGGAAAACTAGGCCTTAGGAGACATGTCCTCTAGGGAGGATTGGTGTGCCAAGATGTCTGCAAGGGTCCAGAGCTCTAAGCTCAGCATTACAGTTCCCAGGACCTAGACTCCAAAATAGGCATACGGCCTGCCTTCTTCTCAGCATTTGCTCCTGATACCAGTGTGAAAAATCAACTTCAAATTCCCAAGCCCTGGAATAGTACTGATGCTTCCTGAAGGTTATGTGGCAGTACCAAAGGAGTTTCATTAGCCAAGAACTGCAATTCTTCATCAGGCTAGGATGAAGAGAAGGGTACTCTTAGGAGTGAAATCCCTGAGCACAGAGTACAAGCCAGATGGTATGGACCCTTAGGTGCTGCTCTCTGGATAAAACTTCAAGAAGCTTCATCCTGATGCTTTCCCACATGATAGGTACCCAACACAATAATTATGTGATCATGACCATGAGCACATTTCCAAAGACCTTCTGGTCTTTTTAGAGACTCTATCTATCCTTCCAAAATTTGTCAGTCTGTCTCTTCCTTCCCTTTGCTTCATGAGGACATTGGGAACCTCAAGAAGAAGTTGTGCAGGCAGGGATGATTAGGCATATGTAGGGAGCTCTTCAGATATTGCCAGGGCAGTGGAGGCTAATTTGGGCTCATTTTTTCTCTTCTCTAAGTTATGCCTCACATAACAACTATAGCTAGGGAGTTCCCCTTCCCTAATTATCTTAATCTTTTGTGAAAAGCTTGCTGCCTGAACCACTATCAGTACTTGATTTGGCCAGCATGGCATCCCTAGTTAACACTATAAGGCTAGTTTAACCTCATCTTTTAGTGACTCAGTTTTGTTATCTGTAAAGTAGGCATAACACTGCCATCTATTTCCTGGGACCTCAGTAGCGAGTTAATGATTTAATCTGTATCAGCTTTTTACACATAGTCATTGTGCACAAGTATTCACTCATGTGTGTGTGTGTGTGTGTATACATGTGTGTGAATACATGAGTGGACATATAAGCTTGTCATGGAGCATAAAGTCAGGTCCTTGGTGCTGTCTTTAGCTTTTTTGCTCAGTGCTGTTTTGCTCTGCTACTTGGGCCACAGTTCCACATCTGGGTTTTTGGTAGTTAATTGGAAAGAAGAGTTTCACAGAATTTCCTGCCCAAGCTGACATCAATCTGATCCTCAGATGTTGGTCTATTTAGCAACTAGGATTACAAGTGAGAGCCAATAGTATCTAGCTGTGTTGACCCTACTTATCAGCAAGTATGACTGTGTGCTATGTCACCTTTAATCCCATCATCTTGAGTCCTAACATAGTCATCTTTACATTTAGTGTCCACCCAGAAACCTAGGTCTCCAGAAACCTAGGTCAGGGCCAGGCTTTTATACTATGGTCCTCTATTCTGAAGGGCCACAATGGCCATGCAGTTTCATAAAACATAGACCTTGGATGAAAATGACCATATACCTGGTGAGCCTTTCCTCTCTACTTTCTTCTCAGTGACTCCAGCTGAAGTGACCAGATGAGATTGGAAAAGGCCATGTCTGACCTGCTGGGACGCCTCTCCAGGTGCCAGTCCCCTTCACTCTATCCTGGATCGTTGATAGGATGGAGACACAGAGCTGAGCCCTGCCAGCTGCTCACCTGGAATGCCATGGAGTTGGCAATGATGAGGAAGAGCCTCAGAGGCAGCCGTGCTTTGTAGGTCCGGTGGCTCCACAGGCGATGAGCCCCTGCTGTGATGCCCAGGATACTGACTACATAGCACAGAAAAGCTGCCAGGATAAAATAGTAGGAGAGTCACCACCTGATGGGAGTAGAGCCAGGGGAGGCATGTCAAAGCACTCCTGTGATGCCAGAGCCAGCTTCTTTAGAGTTTAGGAGAAGATCTGCTTTACCTTGAACCCTAGGAATGCCTTAGTCTTGGGCTTCTAAGTTTTACTACTTGAAAATCTGTGCTCATCACTTACCCTCTCCTCCCAAGAATGGAGATAAGGAGTCCCAGGAGCTAAGAAGACATAAAGACAAGCAAAGGAATAGGGCTCTCAGTCACTTGTAATTGTCAAACCATAGGCATAAGTTTCTATTTCCTTTGGCCTTCAGCTGACCTTTCTGAAGTGTTCAGGCAGAGTATCATTTCCAAAGGTGTACTAAATATATTAGTCAGAGTAATTTAGACACTGCTCAATTGAAAGTGACTTACATTTTGGTTTGCCAACCGACACAACAGCATTTCAGTATTATAGCAGGCGCTATGGCCCCCTGAGGGGCCCCACACAGAGTCATATTTGCATAATGGCTCAAGCTTTATCAAAATTGTTAATATTCTCATATTTACCATACAGCTTGAACAGGATAAATACTATGAGCACTCCATGTCACAGTTGAGTGAACAGATGAAGTGAGAGGTATGTTATTTAAGGTCACAGGGATCGTAAAAGTGAAGCCATGTTTCAAGCTAGGTTATCTGTCTCTGATGATGGAGAATCCAAGAATGGAATTCTGCAGGGCTTCAGGATTGCCTTCCCTACCATGCTGATGGCTTGCAAGTTCAGGATCTCTAGTGGCTAAGGGGTTCCTTGGCATACCCATCCTTCCCTCTGTTCAGCGGCACTAGGAGGACAGGATGAAGCCTTGGTTAAAAATTTATAACTTATGCTGGGAGAATAGATTGAAACAATAGGTTATCTATGGTTATAGAACTTCATGGAAGGCATCATACACTTCATAAGTTGTCCTGCTATACTGCAGCAAGAAGAGATTTCTATACAGCTTTCTCTTCTCTCCTGCTATCTCCTTCATCTTATCCCTTCCTTCATGATGCCCAGGAAGGCCATAGGATCAGTATTATCTTAACAAAAGTTCTGGCCACAATTCTTCAGGTCTCGGATTGAGACCCAGGGGAGATGTGGCCAAGCCATATAGTGATTGATACCATCTTCTCATATACAATGCTTCACAGGTAATTAGGGAAAGTCAGGGTCATATAATTATCAGGAAGGAAGATCCTGGGATCAGGAAAATCAGAAATCCTCAGCTCAGAGCCAAGAAATCACGTACAATTGTTTCATGTTGCAGACATATTGGTTCTGAAAGAACACGCAATGCTCATTAACAGTGGAATTGGAACAAGAACCCAGGCACTAGGTTCATGTTTTATTATTTATCATGTGCCCAGCTCAAGTCACTTCTATTCATTCTCTATCACCAAGGAAAGACTGTCAGTGGCCATACTGATGGTTAAGCAACATCTTGTAGATTTGCCCTAAGAAGTGGCTTGGGGAGATTTTATCTTTCAGACCCTCAATGATGTCAGAAATATTTCTCAGCCTTGCCTGATGGGCTCTTCTGAACAGCTCTAAAAATAAGAGGACATCTCCAAATCTAAAAATTTTCAGTTTCCTTTGGAATATAAACAGGAAAAGCACCTAAAGTCTACAGGTGGGAAGAGAAAATGCCCAAGCTAAGACCTCTGTGATTCTTTTTTTTTTAATTAATTAATTTTTTTAATGTGAGAATACTGTACAGAGGAGCTACAATTACATGGGCGAGATAACGAGTACCTTTCTTATCAAGCATTGTTGCCTCCTCTTTGTTTCCCCTTCCCATACTCCCCTCACCTCTCCCCACCCAATTCTCCCCCTATTCTTTTGTTTTTTAATCATAGAGGAAGTTTGAAATCCACATTTCACATAGACACTCTGTCAACCTAATCACTCATCAAAAAGCCCTGATCGAGTAGAATAAGTCAGCATTTTACCTCTGTGTACCAATTTCTGTCCAAACTCACAGTAGATCCACACAAGCAACACACTTAAAGCTAGATATCATAGCCTTAATGCTAGGGTGGCATTATGATCCCTGCACATTTTCCAGGGTGGCTAATCACAGACTGGTCAACCTAAGAACAGAGTGAGGCCTACAGGGAGTATCCTGGCTGCAAGGGGCTTGCCACTGATGAACCAGTTTGTGAAGAATCTCCTGGGAAGAAGAGGCAGAGAAGGAAACCCATTCTTCCTCTCGATTCATAATGGTAAAGCCCATAGTACATGGTACAGCTTATAGTACACCAGCTAAAGAACATAAGTGTCCCTCTAAAACTCTTGAACAATACACAAGCTAATTTTTCCTGGTCTATAGTTGAAGCTTCCTTCAGTGGCATTGATGAAGCCATGTAACCGAGAAACATAGTCTAAACATGTATTGTTATCCTCTACTTGGTACTCAGCAAAACTGTTTTCCCGAGGATCAAAGATTTTAGTTGTATTTCTCCAGGGTACTGGAAGGATTTCCCAAAACAAAACCCAGGAATCAGATCCCTCAACCTAGAATACCTAAAAGGCTCAGGTGGCAGTGGCACCTCCTCGCTGATCAGTCCTATATTACTACCATCCACGACAGCTACCTACTAATCCCCTCCCAGTGGACTGTTCATTCTCCTGTCTTCTGGAGAGACCACACTAGTCTCCACTCCCAGACTAGTCAGCCTCCCTGGAAACAAAGACAAATGGCTGGAAACCCAGATTGAGAGGGGATGATGTCCTTTGTGGATCCCAATTCCATCAGGCTCTATTCCAGCTCAGCCAGCCTCCCAGGAACCAGAGAAATAGCTGGGAAACAAGACAGGGGACACTGTCCTATGTGGGACCACACCTCATTAAAGAGCAGGGAAAAAAACCTGGGCACTGGCTCCGGAAGAGGAGAGCTGCTTACCCCAGAGCCAGGTGTAGGCCTTGCAGCCAGGAACCAGGGTGATCCCATAGAGGGCTCGCAGGTGCAGCAGAGCCATGAGGATGACATTTCTCCACACATACTCAAGCTTGGGTGGGGGGCCCACCTCATCCTGGTAGGTGGGGTCATAGATGTCCTCTTTCATTTCGGGGCGGATGTCTTCTACTAAGTGGAGGGCCATCTCCTTCAGCTTCTCTCTTTTATTCTGCAGGTCCATAGAAAGAGGTGCCGTGGTGGTGGTTGTAGAGGAATCAGAAATCTACAAGGAGAGAGCATAGTGTGTGAGGAGAGAGCAGATGCCTGGTAGGTGACTGGGAGCACTGGGCTCTGTGCTGCACTGTGGTTAGAGTACATTAGAGGCACAGACCTTGCTCTAGTGCTTTAGGTGACAAGATTAAAGGAGGAAGTCTCTTGAAATTGTGCAGGTAGATGGTGGTAGAACCTCAAGGTGAAGGGGTAGAACTGAAATGACTGCTTCACTGCATTTTCTTTAAACTTGGTGAAAGAAAAGTTGATGAATCAACTGTTCAAGATGAAATTCACATTTTCACCAACAGATGGCAGCACATCAAGCACTCTGAAGCTCTTAACTGTCTTCCTTGCCCATGTCAGGAAACAGAATGTAGGGGGAAGGAAGGAAGGAAGGAAAGAAGGAAGGAAGGAAGGAAGGAAGGAAGGAAGGAAGGAAGGAAGGAAGGAAGGAAGGAAGGAAGGAAGGAGAGTGAGAGAAAGAAAGGAAAAAAGGAAGAAAGGAAGGAAGGGAGGAAGGAAGGAGAAGAGTAAGGAAAAGAGGAAAGAAAGAAAGAAAGAAAAAGAAAGAAAGAAAGATGTATGTATATGGAAATGCATTGTTTTTGGCTAAATTCCTGCACCAAGCCTGGAGACCAGACTAGTCCCCAAAGCAATCATTCATTCCAAATGTGTAAATGTCTAATTCTTCAAAGTTTTTCACAAGAGTGATGTTGCAGTGTATTCATCTCAGTGTGATAATAAGTTTCATGCCTTGTAAAACAGCATCTTAGGGGGCGGAGGATGTGGCTTAGTGGTAGAGTCCTTATTTAGCATGCATGAAGCCCTAGGTTTGATTCCTCAGTACCATATAAAGAGAAAAGCCAGAAGTGGCTCTGTGGGTCAAGTGGTAGAGTGCTAGGCTTGAGCAAAAGAAGCTCAGGGACCTTGCCAGGCCCTGTAGTTCAAGCCCTAAGACTGGCAAACAAACAAACAAACAAACAAAAGCCCCAGTACCGGATAGCATCTTGATGTGAGCTCATCATATTAAAAATAATAATTAACCAATTTTATTTTGTTTTTCTAGTAGTGTTCTTAAAACACTACAGCTTGGTGAACAGTTTAAATGAGTATAAGTCATATTAAAAACAAGAGTTTTTTTCTTAGTGAGTTATTAAATAGATGCAGCCAAAATTATGCAAGTCCATAGAAAGAGATGTTGTGATGGTGGTTGTAGAGAAATCAGAGATCTACAAGGAGAGAGCATAGTGTGTGAGGAGAGAGCTGATGCCTGGTAGGTGACTGGGAGCACTGGGCTCTGTGCTGCACTGTGGTTAGGGTACATTAGAGGCACAGACCTTGCCCCAGTGCATTAGGTGGCAAAATTAAGAGGAAGTCTCTCGAAATTGTGCAGGTAGATGGTGGTAAAACCTCAAGGTGAAGGAGTAGAATTCAAGTGACTGATTCACTGGTATTTAAAAAAATTTTTAATTTGGTATTTTTAAATACCAAAAGAAGTTTATTAAAGTTTCACTATGTATAAAAGTTTAGGCTTATGGACTTTACTATATCATCATGGTGAATTATAAAACAGAATAATTAAGGATCAACTACTTCAAAGCTTTTCAAAACATTAAACATTGGCACGTTAAGAACATACTGTCAATCCTAAAATGGTATCGACAGGCACATGCTTGGATTTTATCTATAAATCTTACCATTAAAAACCCTAACAAATCCTCAGCAGATACATGGCTTTTCATTACTTCTGTGAGGCTAATACCTCCCTCAAAAATCAGAGATGAAGATCTTGTTTTTTCTTTTTTTGGTCAGTCATGGGGCTTGAACTTAGGGCTGGAGTGCTGTCTCTTTTTGCTCAAAGCTCACACTCTACCACTTTGAGCCACAGTGCCACTACCGAATTTTGAGTGGTTAATTGGATGTAAGAGTCTCACAGACTTTGCTGTCCCAGTTGGCTTTGAACCATGATCCTCATACCTTAGCCTCCTGATAAGCTAGGATTATGGTGTGAGCCACTAGTGCCCAGCTTAGTATATATGTCTTAATGGGTCATAGCCATTACACCCTTTAAAAAGTTGACATAATTGGGCTAGTCTGCTTCTGAGCATAAATTGACTTAAGCTATAATCTTAAGTGATAAGATCTGTTCTCAGCAAGACCTTAAGAACTTGTTCCCTGAGTATAACTCTATTTATCCACTTTCAATGAATGATGTGTGGGGCCAAGAACATTCTCTCATCTAACCTAGAAACAGTGGCCCACAAGCAGCCCATTGGGCTTACAAAAGCAAATCAATTTAGGAGTTCATGACACTGAACCAAAACTCCTACTGTATCCCAATTCCAGTTAGGAGAGCTACATTTCAAAGGCTTCTCTTCAGAGTTCATGAATGTAAGATTAATTGATGGTACTTCTGCATCAGCATAGTGAACGAACATCAGGCAGGAAAGTACAAGTTGTTTACTGAGACAGATGCTGTCAAAGTAAGTTAAGAATGTCACACCATAACTCCTAGAAACTTTTTTTTTCTGTCCAAGAACTGACTGGATTGACAAGACTTAAACACTACCAAGCCCAAAACACAACCTTTTGTTTGGTGAGTAGCATACACTAAGCAAGGACTCTACCCCAACCCTCCTTCTGAGACAAGGTCTAGGCTGCCCAGGCTGATATACTCCTGGAAGCCCAAGGATTTCCTGCCTCAGGCGCTCCAGTTGCTCCCAAATACAATCTTCATTCACATAAACTATAAAACATGACAGGTATTAAAAATAGTCACTCTTTGGGCTGGGACGGTGGCTCAGTGGTAGAGTGCTTGCCTTGCATGCATGAGGCCCTGGGTTCCATTCCTCAGTATCACATAAGCAGAAAAAGTTGGAAGTGGCACTGTGGCTCAAGTGGTAGACCATTCAAACAGAAAATCAAGGACTTTCCCATACCAGCTTCAACCAACATAAGTAAGGACGATCACGATGTGTCCTTATCGTTATTATTATTATAAATCTTATTATTGTCATCATTGTAATTTCCATCGTGTATCTGACATCATGACACATGTGAAATCTCTATCTAATGACAACAAACAAATAAGCCCTATGGAACAGAAAAGGGAATAGACTGTATTTTGCAAACTACCCAATCTCATGCTGGGAATTCCGTATCGCTCTCCAGCCCACCTTATTCCCCCCCCCCCCTTGTAAGCTTGACAATAAGGTCTGCTGTCCAAAATCCAAAAGTGTGCAACTTAGGTTGAGAACACCTACATTTACCCCTTTGTGTTGTTGTAATTTTTAGTGCTTGGGCTTGAACTCAGGGCCTGGGTGCTATCCCTTAGGTTTTTTTGTTCAAGTTGAGTGTTCTATCAGTTGAGCCACAGCTCCACTTCCTGCTTTTTTGGTAGTTTGTTGGGATAAGAGTCTCATAGCTTACTGGGAATGTGGCTTAGTGGTAGAGTGCTTGCCTACCATGCATGCAGCTCTGGGTTCAATTCCTCAGTACCGCCTAAACAGAAAAAGCTGGAAGTGGCACTGTGACTCAAGTGGTAAAGCACTAGCCCTCAGCAAAAGAAGCCCAGGAGAGCACCTAAGCCCAGAGTTCAAGCCCCACAACCAGAACAAAACAAAAGAGTCTCACAGACTTTCCTCCCCAGGAGGCTTCAAACCACAATCCTCAGCTCTCAGCCTCCTGAGTAGCTAGGATTACAGGCATGAACCACTGGCAGCTCCACACTTACTTCTTTTGAGCATGTTCCTTCATAATAAAAGCTTTCTCTCAATTCATTACTCTCTTTTGCATTTGAATTCTTTCTCTGACAGTGTTAAGACCTGGAAACACTGGGTTGAGATCTTGATCTCCCCATCTGTCATTGACGCTTCCCCAGCCCTTTACCAGTGGCAACAATAAGGCAATGACTACTCAGAATGACATCATTTAAAACTTACAGGATAGGAGTGGTGGCACTCATCTGTAATCTCAGCACTACAAGGCTAAAGCAGAAGGATCTTGAGTGTGATGCAATCCTGGGCTACACCTCTTCCAAACAAAACAAAACAATACAATAAAGCAGTCAATGGAAATGTTTGTTAGAAATTGGGAGCCTATGGTTTCTACGTATCACCTTAGCTACTCTGGAAGTTGATCTCTGAGGCTGATGCATCCAATACAGCCTAGGCAGGAAAGTCTGTGGGACTCTTATCTCCAAGGAACTACCAAAAAGCTGGAAGTCAAACTTTGGCTCAATGTAGAGCACCAGCTTTGAGCAAAGAAAGCACAGGGATAGTGCCAACACCCTGAGTTCAAGCCCCAGGACCAAGATTCAAAAAGAAAAATAGAAAATTGGGTTGGAATACTTTTTAGAGTCCTAGTGAATGTGAAGTCCTCAATTCAATCCCCAATAAGAAAAAAATACCTTTTCAGAAGCTTCTGCTATTCTACAGGCATCTCCGGTTGTGCTTAATTCAGGAGACTTTTTTTTTTTTCCAGTGCTGGGATTGAACCCCGGACCTGCCCCATGCTGAGCACCAGCTCTATCTGACCTAGACTTTCAAGCCCTATGAACCATCATTTTCAAATACTTGTTCAGATACAGGGAAGGGAAGGGGGAGGGAGGAAAAGCCAATTAAAATATGCTACAGAGCTATGTTAACATTAGATGAATGGAATAGAAGACCTGGAAATAAGCTCACACATCTTCAGCCAAAGCATAGGTTTGAGAAAAGAAAACTTCTCCAATAAACCATTTTGAGAAAGCTGAATATCCTCAAGCGTAACACTGAAGATAGATTCTTATCTCCCACTCTTTTTTGTTTTGTTTTTGTTTTGTTTTCTCTGTCACGGGGCTTGGACTCAGGGCCTGGAATCTTACCCTGAGCTTTTTCACTCAAAGCTAGTCGTCTATCACTTTGAGCCTTAGAGCCACTTCGGTTTTCTGGAGGTTAATGGGAGATAAGAGTCTTACAGGGGCTGGGAAGGTGGCTCAGTGGTAGAGCGCTTGCCTTGCATTCATGAGACCCTGGATTTGATTCCTCAGCACCACATAAGCAAAAAGAAAAAAGCCGGAAGTGGCGCTGTGGCTCAAGTGGTAGAGTGCTAGCCTTGAGCTGAAGAGATGGGATGGCGCCCAGGCCCAGAGTTCAGGCCCCACGACCCCCCTCCCCCCCAAAAAAGTTTGCAGACTTTTCCTGGCTAGGATGGTTTTGAGCTGTGATCCTCAGATCTCAGTCTCCTGAGTAGAGAGGATTTCAGGTGTGGGCCACCAGTGCTTGGCTTGTGTTGATTTTTATAGAAAGAGAGAAATAGGCTCGATCCTGGTTCATTAGAAGTAAATATAAGGAAATTCTCCAAAATATTGGTCCTGGCAAAGCTTCCTGAATGGTATTCCAAACTCAGAAACAAAAGAACAAATTGACAAATGAGTTTGCTTCAAGTTTAAAAGCTTTTATACAGCAGAAGAGTCAACAAAGTAACAATATATCCTACAGAATGAGAAACATTTTCTGTTTATTAATCTGTCAGAATATTAATAGCTAGGATGTATAAGAAGCTCAAAAACCTTAACAAAAGAATAAGTAATCCAGTAAAAATGGTCACATGATCTAAATGGACACTTTTTCAAAAGTACAAATGGCCAATAGATATATGAAAATTTTCTCAATATCTTTAGCTATTAGGGAGATGCAAATCAAAATTACATTGAGATTCCATTTGATCCCAGTAATGTTAGCTATGTTAAAAAAATAAATTATCAACAAAAATATCAACCATAAATAAATAAATACTGGGGAGGATACAGAGAACAATGAACTCTTTCATGATGTTGATAGGAATGTGTGTTAGAATGTTCGAAGTGGTACGAATGTTTCTTGAAAAACTAACAAAAGAATTACCATAGGATCTAGCTATCTCAAATCTGGGTATATATCCAAAAGGAATGAAATCAGTGAACAAATGAGCTACCTGTATGGTTATGTTTATTGTGGCAATATTCAATCTGGTTATTTTAAAAAAACTTTTTTATTCCTACCTTATAAAACTTAGGATTACACAGTTGCTCAAACGGAGCTTTCATTTCTGTTTTAAGGAATGGAAGATACCCCCATCCAGTGAACAATCAAAGTCAATTAGATCTATAACATATTTGCTGCAGTTATAATATTTGGTTTTGTTTTATTTTCTTTTTTGGGTCCATGGTGGGGCCTGAACTCTGAACTCTGGGCCTGGGTGCTGTCCCTCAGCTCTTCAGCTCAAGGCTAGCGCTCTACCACATGAACCACAGCGCCACTTCCGGCTTTTTTCTTTTTGCTTATGTGGTGCTGAGGAATCGAACCTAGGGCCTCAGGCATGCAAGGCAAGCGCTCTACCACTGAGCCACCTTCCCAGTCCCATGTAGTTAGAATATTTGGAAGTTGAGCCAGGTACTGCTGGCTCACACTTGTGATCCTTATTGCTCAGGAGACTGAGATGTGAGGATTCCACTTTGAAGCCAGCCTGTATAGGAAAGCCTGTGAGACTTGTCTCTAATTAATCACCAAAATGTTGGAAGTAGAGCTGTGGTAGAGTGCTATCCTTGAGCATAAAATCACAGGGACAGCACTCAGGCCCTGAGTTCAAGACCGGCTTAGAAAAAGACAGAAAGAGGAAAAAAGGACCATATGCATACATGGACTTGTTAAAATGAAGCATCCTCCTACTCCTAATTTATGTCAATCATAAACTAATATGCACGCATACATTCCCAAATTAGAGTTCTGATTCCCAAATCCTGGAAAACAATACAACACTAAAGAGATGACCAAGTCCTCCAAAATGTTCTCAACTCTCTTATCCATCAGCTACTTTGGTACAAGCCCACACTGAGCTGCAAACATAGCTGCAGAGCCATTTCTTGGAAGCTTACCTTCTCTTGCAGCAAAGATATGGGAAGACTTTCCCAGAACTGAGGCTGCAGAGTGGAGCGTGGTACTGCCTGGACAGAAGACGTCTTCTTCTCCAGAGCCTGCTGGAGTGCCACTACTAGGTGCTGCACTCAGAGCACTTCACTCTGCACTGTAGGCCAGATCTTTGTGTATGTATCTCTCTGAGCTGGGCATTTGAAGACCACAGCAGGTGAGGAGTAACCAATGCCTTATATATAACACACACATTTTTCCTACTGCCCACAAGGGCATGGTAAGCAGAGCTGGCTGGTCCAATCATCCCTAACCAAAGGTGAGAGTGGTAGAAGGGAGATAAGAGAAGGTGGAGGCAGGCAGGAATTAAGCCAGGGCTTAAAGATGTTACAAACACCTATCCAGCGTCTGTTCTTGCCCCTGAGAAAATTCTGTCATCTCTGGCACAGAGTTGGCTAAAGAGAACTTAGTGTCACCTCTACCCAACATTGCCTCTGGCTCTGTGCATTAATACCACCACTGTGATCTCTCTCCCACACTTTTCTTCTAGGCTTCATTCCGAAGAGCTTCTTGTACTCTCCCTGACACAGTTACAGAGGAAGAATGAGAAAGCCATGATCCACCCACCAAGGTGCCTTGGTTCCATGGTGTTCCTCCCTGAGAGACAGTGCTGGCCATCTTCACTGTGTGGCCCTTGCTGGAGAAGAGGCCAATGCAGTTGCCCAGGCCAGTTCTCTAGGTTTCCCACATGTATCTGTCCATACTATGCACAGAATGTGCCTGAACTCCCTTTCACTCCAGCCCTTCCCTCCTATGTATCCTGTATCCAACACTGAGAGAAAGAAAAAGGGAAAGACAAACAGAGACACACAGAGAGAAAGAGAGACATCCAGAGTGAGAAAGAACTCAGGCCTGTGTACAGGCACGGGTATGTGTCTGGAGGAGAGGTCTCAACTGTGGCTATGACTATCTATCTTGAGGATATGGTGGAAGTCCTGCAGATCAGAGAGTAAGTATGATTGTGACTCTTCATGTCACAGGGCAGAGTGTGATATGCAGGGTGTATGATAGCCTGGGAAACTGAGACATGGAGCCAAAGTCTTAGAGCTTCTAGCAGGGCTGGAACTTTCTGTCGTGGCTTGACTCTGTAAGGATAGCTCTCTCTAGATTGTAGTCTCTCTCTGTCTGTCTGTCCCTTACCTCACCCCCACCCCCATCCACACCCCCACTCCCACTGTGGAGTACTATAGGTGACCTTCTCCAGACTGAGACTCAGCCCCATACCTGAGTTTATATGGAAAGGCAGACACAGAGAATAGACTGACACCAGCCCTGAGCCTCCAATGACTAATTAATGAACAGAAAGGAAGTCCTTGCTCTGACTCTACTTCTAGGCCAATGTGGGAGATGAGAGTGATGTGTCCCATGTCTGCCTTTGTGGTAGAGCTAGTCCCATTGGCTAAGAGTACCCAGAGGAGCTGCTAGCTGTCCCCCAGAGTCCTGACCAGTACCTTCCTCTCTCCCTCAGGTACAAGAAACAGATCTAACCCATTCCTGCTCCCTCTGCCATTCTCTTTTTGATTTTTTTCCCTCCTTAGCTGCTTACCTGAACCTACTTTGCTGTGTCCTACTGCCTCTCCCCCATCTTACAGTTACCTCATGTGCACGGATACCACCCTTGCTTTGCTCTGATATAACTCTGTACTGACCACAGTGTGGCTGCAAGAGCCAGAGGGCAGCTGGCCATGGCCTAAGAGTGTTTCCCAACTAGGAGTCTGTTTCTTCCATACAGTCCCTCTGTGCCAATGTTCCCCTCTGGGGATTAAGTGTTGACTAAGCCTCCTCTGTGTCCACTGATGACCAATACTCCTTCAGTGTGGGGGAATGGAGAATGTTCTGCTGTCACCCTGGGGAATTCACAGATTTCTAAGAGAAATGGAACAAAGCACAGTAACAACATATGCTAGCCAGTGTCTGATGGGCACCAAGTATAAACATACTACATTATATGGGGGAGGAGTTTAGGGAAGGGAGAGGAGCTCTCAATAGAGGAGGCCTTAGGATTGGTCAGAACAAAAGAGCAGGTCTGAGACAGAGAAATGTGGCAATATTTTAGCTTCTTATGTGCACTGTGCTAGGTGCTTTGACTTCTTTGCAGGCTCAGAAAGGTTATTGAGGTGGGGGACGATGTGGTGGGAATATACTAGAACCTAACATCTCCAAGATACATGCAGGTACTTTGTGTATCTTCCATGCACAAAATAATTTTTTTTTTTTACAACCATAGAACAGACATGCTAATCAATACTCTGGGCCCTGTTTCTCCTGGTCCCACCTCTATCCACTCTTGTTCCATGAGCCCACCCTGGCCATAGACACTGTGGAACCTGGTCCTGACCCTTGGGAAGGGCATGTCTGAAAGGCCTCCTAAGCCAGTTAGAGGCATTTTCCTTTCACTCTCCTGTCCAACTATACTTTCCCTCACATCTCTCCCTGTTCAAGAGGGAAAAGGGAGGTATCCCAAGCTAGAGCTCATTCTTGCTTTGGTCATACAAGGAAAAAGTGAATGCAACCTTGGTGCAATTTCAGGCTTTTCTCAGCTTTACCAGGGGGTTTGTCTGTATTCTCCCCACCCCTCTTTTTTTTTGGTCTGTCATGGGACTTGAACTCTGGACCTGGGTGCTGTCCCTCAGCTCTTCAGCTCAAGGCTAGTGCTCTACCACTTAAACCGCAGCACTTTTTCCGGTTTTCTGGTGGTTTATTAGAGATAAGAGTCTCACGGACTTTCCTTCTCTGGCTGACTTTGAACCACGATACTCAGATCTCAACCTCCTGAGTAGCTCAGATTACAGGCCTGAGCCACTGACGCTGGGCTGGGTTTGCTTTTGTACTTCTTGCTTTTCACAGGTTCTGGATTTGAAATGCCATCTTGGCCCAGAGCTGCTCTTTTGGAATGCTTTGTTTTTCCATGGCCTTCTTCATGTGGCAGTTCAAAGGGACAACTGCATTCATTCCTGCAGACCTGCCAGGAAGAGAAGAGCTGTTTCTAGGCTCCATACTATACAGCCTGCTATCCCTCCAAATCTTCTACCCTCAAGAACACTCACAGAGCCCCAAAGGGGGCTTGTCTAATCCTTAGGACATAACAGGCATCAGCATTCCTGTCCACTCATTTTATCTTTACAAATATCTATCACAGAGAAGAGTCAACATGTTCCTGATGTTCAAGAAATGTCTACCTGTCCTTCTGAGCTACTTGGCAATGCTGTGCCTTGTTCTTGGCGTGAACCACAACTTCACTGCTGAGTATGATGCCAGGAGAGGGTTAGCTGAGAACCGTCTCCTGGAATGGGATCAAGCCTGATGCTCACTGCTTCACTTTCTGCCAAAGCCTGTGGGTTGGGGCTGAAGTCAACAAGTAAGAAGTCAATCTCATTTTCTCCTTCACGTTATCAAACTAAAAGTAAGAAGGAAAACAATTCTTACTTTCAAACTGCTTTCTGATCCAAAGGAAACTTTTTTGTTTCCTCAATTTCAGTTTCCAAGGCTTTCTTTACTAACTCTTCTCTTTCTTTACATTTCCTAATTTCCTGATTGGTCCTTCCTTAATAGATAACAGTTACAATTGTAGTCAAAAGGTCAATTATTTTAGGAAATATCAGCACCAAAAACATTACCATACAAAACAGGAGCACTTTAGTTTGATAGTGAAGATTACTTTTTTTGCACCTAGATGACAGTTTTCACGTATTAAAATATCAGATTATTTTGAAAATCTTCAAACACATACACAGTTGTGCACATAGTTTTTAATGTGACCTAAGGTTCAAAAATGAAAATCGAACGTAAATTCTTTTGGAATTCCAATGGCAAGTGACATTATTTTGCCCAATACATTAGAACCTGCTGGTCAGTTTTAGACAAACAAAGCAAACTAAACGACAAAACACAAAGCTATTGCTAACAATACACATTTCTCACAGATGATAAGACCTAGATGGCCATGACTAGAATATGTTTAGATAACCTTGTTAGCTAGGTATATTGGCCTTCAAATTGATCTTCTGAATATCTTTTGATATATTTTATTCTTCAGGCCCTGCAAAGAGAATCGGAGAAAAGGGAGGCATCTTTCCTGAATTATTTTATGAATATAATAGGATTTTTAGAAGTGTCTAGCACTGTCCATCCTACAACTAGAGGGTTATTTAACTTATATAAGGCTCTGGATTTGCGAGGAGTTTGGTTTTTGTTGTTGTTGTCTCTGAACTTTTTTTTGTATCCCATTTATCCACACCTAAAACATTTTGTAACCTTTTGATTCCAATTATGGCTGCAGCCATGATTACAAGCTTTAATATACTTATCCTGGCTGAGCTATCTTTTCCCATGACCTGCATTCCAGATTGTTTGATTTTTGTACAGTACCTGTCTAGCCTCTCCTCGCCAAGCTCCTGGCCACCTAAGTCAATCAGCCTCGATTTGTATGAGGAGAGGGTGTGGACATGCTGATTTCTTAAAGCCTGGCAGTGGGCTTCCTCATTCCACCACATTGTGATGTGCAGATACTGGCTAGGTAAACAAGTTTCCTCTTTCTGCATGGGAGTTTCCCCTGCACAGATCCACACTCTGATGATGGAAGAGTTTGGAAAGGCTGCAACAGCATTATAATTAAGTTAAATAAGGACTAAATTTTTGATAGGATGATTTCACCTTTGTTTTGGGGTTTTTTGTTTTGCCGGTCCTGGGGCTTGAACTCAGAGCCTGGGCACTGTCCCTGAGGTTCTTTTACTCAAGGCTAGCACTCTACCACTTGAGCCACAGTGCCACTTCTGCTATTTGGTACTGAGGAATGGAACCCAAGGCTTCATGCATGCTAGGCAAGCACTCTACCACTGAGTCACATTTCCAGCCAGGTTTGGAGTTTTTTTTTTTGGTCAGTTATGGGGCCTGAACTCTGGCCCTGGGAACTGTCCCTCAGCTCAAGGCTAGCAGTCTACCACTTGAGCCATAGTGCCACTACTGGCTTTTTCTGCGTATGTAGTGCTGAGGAATCAAACCCAGAGCCTCATGCATACAAGGCAAGCACTCTACCACTGAGCCACCTTCCCAGCCCCGGCTTGGGGCCTTTTTTAAAGCACATTACAATCGCCTTTCATTGCTGCATTTTCAGCATTTCCTGTGGAGACAGCCGGCAACCACACTTTATCTTATAACTGAACTCTCAGAATCTTTTTTCTTTACTTTCGTTCTGGATGCTACTATTAATATTCTTATTGATTTAAGACACTCAGCCCTTTTGCTCTTAGTTTGTGTATGGAAAATGGAAAAGGCATAGGCTGGACTCAATTGTCAACAGGTGAGGACTGTTCATTGAGGAGCAGTGAGGAGCACAGACCTTCTGTGGGATTGGAGGTTGTGCAAGACACTGGATTTTGCTGTCTGCTTAAGAAGGAAGCAGAGAATAAAAAATGGGCTATGATAATCTTGGGATCAAGGGCAATGTCCTTGGCCAGGCCCACAGTGGAAGCTGGGTGTGGGGGCTGTTGTCTCCTGGGGATCAAGATCTGTATGACTTGTCTGATGACAAGCACCTGAGCACACACCTGGTGCTTTGCTTGATCCTGGGGAATAAGGCAGGACTCAATCCTTCAGTTTGCTGTTCTTTGGTTAACTCTTCCAATCACTTAGGTTTACCCACCATTACTGTGTCCCCCTTTGGGTGCCAGATATCTTAATCTGAGGTGACCATGGAACCAGTAGGGCAATGAGGTATAGGACCAAAGAACCAAGATATCAGAGAGGATAAGAAAATTGGAGACTCTAAAGCCCATCTCCAGCTTCTGAGTCCTGAGATCCCTTTAACAAATCTTTTTATTAGTACAGTGCAGGGGAGGGGGATACCGGTACATACAGGAAACATGGTCACAAGACCTTTGAAATTGCAAGCACCCATGTGTGACCTATCCTTGTATTTAAGTGAGAAATGACTTCATTATCTTAGGAAGTGGAGGCAAGTAGTAAACATTTCAGCAATTTGCACGAAGTCTTAGTCTACCTCGGGAGCCTAGACTTTTGGAGGCCTGAGCCTCTGTTAGTCCAAGACCATTTAATCTTTCCAGGGTCTCAGCCCACAGTGATCTGAAAGCTTTACTGAGCCCTTTCAGAACTCATAGCTTGGCTACTGAACTCCCGACAGACATGGATTAGATCCAATGAACAGTATTAAAAGCAAAGAAGAGAAAGTTGTTTGTAATAATAATTGATATATGGGAAAGGAAGCATTCCAAGGCCTGTACCGTGAAAATCACCCATAGGACATTTCTCTGGAGTACATTACAGTTCAGCAGGCCTACTCTGACCTTCCATGAGATTCTTTTCTGTGAGATGAATAGCTCAAAGACAAGGCTAGTTTAGTGCAGGCTGTTCCTTCTTGGCTCCTTTTACTTAGCACAGGAAGAAAGGCTTTGTTCGCTCAACAACTGGCCTCAAGAGTGGAGGCTAATCAGGATGCTGAGATCTGAGGATCCCAGTTCAAAGCTAGCCAGGGCAGGAATGTCCTTGAGATTCTTATCTCCAATTATCCACTAGAAAACTGGAAGTGGGGGTGTGGCTCAAAGTGGTAGAGTGCTAGCCTTGAGCAAAAGAGTCAGCACTGAGTTCAAGCCCCACAATCGGCAACAATAGCAACAACAAATGTGTTTTTCCAGATTTCTAATTTATTGTGTGCTCTAGTCTATGTGGTAGAGGATGCCACTCAATTTGTTTAACAAAAGCTGTTTTCAGCAAAGTTCATAACACTTCTGCTTTGAAGTAGACCCTGACTCCGGGGATCTTGTATCCTTTCAATCTGATGCTCTTGGGAACTTGCCCTTGCTCTATTTGTTTCCCAGAGGACTAGTTTTCCTCTTCCTCTTCCTTCTCTTCCTCCTGAAGTATTCCAACTTCTGGGGGCCAGTGGCACTTAAACCCACTATAGGCCAAAGGAGGCACTAACACTCACTCAATCAGGCTTGGAATGCTCCCCACTCTATTGGGAAAATTAAGAACAGCAGTAAAGTCAAATAGCTCAGGGTATTTAAAGGCAAGATCCATGGGGGAGGGGAACGCTGCTTGCTGGTGATCAGTGGTAGTTTCATGATGGGCAAAGAAGCAAGTTACAGAAGCAGGTTAAAATTTCAGTCATTCCAATAACCAAGGCAACAAGTTATCAAGGCACACTTCTTATCCCAAATCTTTCCAGCAAAGAAGCAAGTTAGTGAAATAGCAATTACAGTCTCAATAAGCAAAACAATCCCAAACTTCTTACTTATCACACCCAAATCAAACCACCTTCCAGGTTTTCTGGCTCTTTCACTGTTATTTACCAAATTCCAGTAACCCAGTGTTTAACTCACTAATTTACTTCAAGCCTTTATCTTTGCAATTTTTCCTTTTAATGACTAGCCTGGAGTGTTTTCTCTACAGGGAGATCTTGCCTTTCAAATTTGGACCCATTCTCTTAATACTAATTTCATTTCTAATTTCATATTTTATGTTCTTTTTGTAGGGTTCCTCACATTTCTCCTCCTCCTCCTCATTCTGCTCCTCCTCCTCCTCCTTCTCATAAAAGCATAGCACTGTGGAACAGCCTTTCTGGAAACACAGGGGGAGCATTCAACACACTCTCTGTTCTCACTCAGACTAAAAGTAAAGATTTTTTGCTGTGTGGCTGACCTAGTAGCACAACATCAGCATTTGTTGTTAGTTAGTTTTCAAAATGAGATCTTGCTATGTAGCCCAGGTTGGCCTGGAACTCACCATGTAGCTCAGACTATCCTGGAACTCTTGATTTTCCTACCTCACTTTCCAAACTAATAGGATTAAATATGCATGTGCATGTTTTATATATGCACACACACACACACACACACACACACACACACACACACACACACACACACACACAGATTGACCAACTCTAACTTCTAAAGGCCTTGCTTGTAAATGCATCTCACCACTATGAGAAGAACAATCACTATCCTAAAGACAGCAGAGTAGAGTAATGAAAGAAGTTAGATGGGCTGTTCAAGGACATTCTAAAACTCTTAGTATCTATACACATCAATTTTGAACACCTTGTAAGTGAAGACTTTTTGTTCCATGAAATTTTAAAAATTCCCCTTATAACTAGATGCTGGTGGCTTATGCCTAGCTACTGAGATCTAAGGATTGTGATTCAAAGCTAGCTGGGGCAGGAAAGTCTGAAACTCTTCTCCAATTATCCAGCAAAAAGGTACAAGTGGAGCTGTAGTGCACGTGATATAGTGCTAGTCTTGAGCAAAAAAGCTTAGGGACAGTGCACAGATCCTGAGTTTGAGCTCCGGGACTAGCTTGCACGTTAAAACAAAAAGAACATTAACTCTTCTTGTTATTAAAGGAAAATAAGACCCTTTACGCAGAAACATTTTACGAAGCAATGCCACTCTAGTTATGCACCCAAATGAACTCAAGGTTGGTACTTGTTTTGTGTACAAAGTTAATATTCACACTCACCAGAAGGTGGAGACAACTCAAGTGAACATCAGTTCATGATTGGATAAATTGATGGTGAGTTACACATACAATGAGATCTAAATGAGCAAATAACAAAATAAAGTAGTGATTTGGGCTGCATTGTCCGTGAGTGCCCCAAAACACTATGATAAGAGAAAGAAACCAGAGACAGAGGGAGCATATTGCATGATTTTATTTCTGTGTAATCTGTAGAACAGGACAACAATTGGTTGTTACCATGTAACAGGGGCTCCACATAAGACTGCCCCAGGAAATCAACTGTTGTGTGAAGAAGGGCTACCTGCAGGAGCCTTGATATACAAAGAAAGACTAACTTCTGGCTTTTGTTTCTTCCTTCCTACACGTGACACTGTAATGAGTAAGGTAGAAATGGCTTGAGATGATCTCATTCCCTACTTTTGGCTAAAACAGCAAATAAATTTATTTTTTCATATATATATGTATAGAAAAATACATATCTATGTGGCATGTATGTTATACACACACACACACACACACACACACACACATATGTATGTGAAACTAACTGAAAGGAGAGGCCAGAAATAGAAATAGAGCCATAAGCAATCCTGGCTAGCCTTCTGCTGTCTTTCGCATTCCTCACATTTCTTCTAATTGTTCACTGAGTTCCAGTAATTGTTCACAAAGGTTGCTATAGCCTGGTTACTCAATCCTGCCAGAATGTTCCCTTTCTCAGCTGGGTCTTTCCTGGACCCAGAACCTCCATGAGTCAACATAGCACAGGCTGCCCTTTTGTGACTTTCTGTGTCCTGGGTATAGAAACTTGGGAGGACAGTGAGGAGGAATAGATCTGGGTACCCAAAGGAAGAGAGGTCTTTCTGGCACCAGCAATTCCAGGATAGTGTCAGCTCCTTGTGGCCTATGAGTATTGCCTGAGTCATTTGCCCAAAATTCATTGTACAAAAATCTTTCACAATGCTGGGTGCTGGTGGCTCATGGCTGTAATCCTAGCTACTCAGGAGGCTGAGACCTGAGGATCATGGTTCAAAGCCAGCCTGGGCAGGAAAGTCCGTGAGACTCTTATCTCCAATAAACCACTCAGAAAATTGGAAGTGGTGCTGTGGCTCAAGTGATAAGAGCACTAGCCTTGAGCTGAAGAGCTGAAGGACAGCACCCAGGCCCAGAGTTCAAGCCCCACGACTGCCAAAAAAAATCTACCACATAGAAAGTTAAATGTAGGTTAACTGTAGGTTACAGAATAAGACTCCCACTCACTGTGACACCACATTTCTTAGCAGAGACAAACCTTTAAACACAGGAAATCTTTCCATTTTACTAAGATCAGACAATTTAGTGAAGGTAAAGCTGCTTTAAGGGTCTCAGAGCTTTACAGGAGGGTAGCTATGATTGAAAAGTAAAGAGAAAAGAGGAAAGATCAGATCAGCTCCAATGGTCTATGCAGAGCCTCCTGCGCAGTTAAGATGAGTTACCCAGGGGGAGTAAGTTGGATTCTTGAGAACAAAGGATGTTTGTGTAGGTTAACTGGACACAAATTTAGTTTTCTACTGTTGCCACCCGTAGAAGAGAGTCACACCAGCAATATAACTGGATATCACCACATGTACTTAGGTATTTAGATATTCTGGTTCAGCTACTTTGTCCTCTGTTCCACACCCAGGATATCAGGAGATAGGGCTACAGTTCTATCGCCAGACCACACCACCACTACCCATTCTCTCACTGCTTCTTTCTCTGTCTCTTCATAAATGAAGTTTGAACAGCAAAGCATCTGCTGATGCCACAGGGAGATGATGCATCCTCCAGCCTGCAATAGGCAATGCCTGACTAGAGAAATGTAGCTATTGGCATTACCACTGGATCCTTCCATTCATAAGAATGAAAACATATTTCCCACTCAAAATTTCATATTACTCATTGCTAGTTAAGAAAAATACAACTGATTTCTATTTTGGCAGTACTAGGTGAAGACCCTAAGGCCTTGCATCTAGTATGTAGGGGTTCTACCACTTGAACCATACTCTCAGCCCTCTGTATTCCAGTTATTTTTCAAGGAAGGTCTCACTTTTCTTTCTGAGGCCAGCCTGAACTGCAGCCCTCCTAGTTTATGCCCCCTATGTAACTTGGATAATAGGCATGTACTGTATGCCCAGATTTTTCATTGAGATTGAGTCTACCTAAATTTTTATTTTCTTTTTTGACCTGGGTTGACCTCAGGTATAATCTTCCCAATCTGTGCCTCTCATGTAGTCAAAATTACAAGTGTGAGCCACTGCTCCTGGCTACAATTCAATCTTGTATATTGATTTTGGGTCACAGTTTGCTTGTATATATGAGTTCTTTAGATGCTTGCTATTGTTATACTGGGTACTGAGATTTAAAGACAGAGCCTTGGTGTTGCTGGACAGGAGCTTTATCACTTGAGCCACACTCTCATCACTTTTTGGCTTTACTTATTTTTAATAGGGTCTTGCATTTCTGCCTAGGCTAGCCTCAAGCCATGGTACTCCAACCTAGGCTTCCCTCATACCTGAGATGGCAGGTACACATCACCATGCTCAGCTTGCTCATTAAGATGATGTCTCACTAACTTTTTGCCTGCTCTGGCCTCAAACTATGATCCTCCTGACTTCTGCCTTCTGAGTAGGTAGGATTACAGCATAAACTCCTTCGCTGGGCTGTATTTTTGTTTGTTGTTTGCTTTTGAGACAGCGTATTTATATATAACCTAGGCTATCCTTGATTTCTTGGTACACTTACCAGACTTCCAGGTGGTCAAATTACTAGCCTATGTCAGCTTGGCTGACATGTTTATAATTTTCTACATACAATGTGTCATCCTTTGCAAATAGTGATAGTTTTATTCCTTTCCAGGCAAGATGCCTCCTTTTTACTTTTTCTGCACTGGAATAGCCTGGGCTTCTTGTCTGGACCACAAGGAAAAAGATCAGTTTTCCCAGGCAGTTTCTTGTTGCTGCTCTCAGCCTCCTGTGGGATCTCTGTCTTGGGACTATGAACAAAAACACATGGAGACCTGGCACTGCCCCAGGCCAAGGTGTCTGCTGGCATTTGTGTTTGATTTAATGTCACAGACACTTGAGTTTCTGCTTTAATGGTTTAACAAGTTACCCTTAGGACGTAGAGGACCCTTTATTTGAGTATGACTCAACCCCCCTTGCAGCTGCTGCTTCTGCTGCAGCTGCTGCTCCTGCATCTTCTGCTGCTGCTGCTGCTTTAATTTTTTTATTTTATTGTAAAGATGCTGTACAGAGGTGTTACAGTTACCTGAATAAGGTAATGAGTAAATTTCTTGTCCAGTATTGTTACCCCATCCTTTGTTTTTCTCCTACTATCCCTTCCCTTCCCCATGCTCCCCTCCCTCCCCATAGGACACTGGGTGTTGCTGACTCACGCCTGTAATCCTAGCTACTCAGGAGGCTGAGATCTGAGGATCACAGTTCAAAGCCAGACCTGGCAGGAAAGTCCTTGAGACTCTTATCTCCAATTAACTACCAGAAAACCAGAAGTGGCGCTGTGGCTCAAGTGGTAGAGTGCTAGCCTTGAGCTGAAGAGCTAAGGGACAGCGCCCAGGCCCAGGGTTCAAAACCCAGGACTGACAAAAAAGGTATAGGACATGACAAGATAGATTAATCCTAGGAGACTATACCACTGGCCAAAAAGCTCCCAGACACAGTAAAAATCAGCTTCACTTCATGTTTACAACTCATTTTGGAGTTGATATAAATACACTTATTCTAAAATTCCTCTTAGGTTATAGACAACTACTACTTTAGACAGAAAGAAAAGCGCAGTCCCACCAAGGAATGAACAGTGTACATTTTCAAATACCTTTTGTTCATGTTCATACGTTGGCACATAGTGAGTTCTTGGGTACTCTGGGTTCAATAGTGGGGAGGGGAATAGAGGGAGAGAGAGACAGAGACAGAGACAGAGAGAGACAAAGACAGACAAAGAGAGAGAGGCTCTAAGGACCAGCAGTTTTTCAGAAGCTGGTGTCCTTGTTTGGATTCATTAGTGTGGCAGAAGTCCCAGGCATGGTGGTGAAGATCTGGAGGCAACAGGAAAGCAGCATCCAGATTTACTTGCCTGACTCCTGGTGGTTCAGTGCCCATGAACATTATGTTTACAAGCATGTCTTTCCTGCCCTGAATATACACACAGGAGCTGCCTGTGCAACCAGGGGGAGAAAAAAGTCAAGGACTGAAAAGAATAGGTAAGAGAACAGAAATGTGGTAGAGAAAAAAATTCAGAAGCAAGGTGGTTGAGAGATTCCTACTCCTCCCACTTTGCCCTCTTACACCAGGGCTGTTTGGTTACAGAGGAGGGAAGTGTGAAGGAAAAATACCACCATGGAGAGAACCTAATTATTATCTAATCCAAGGAGCAGTTGCAACAACTAAAACAACTCAAGGTCACACTTGTTTCTTCTTGACAACTAATAACTTAGTCTATGTTCTGAATCCTCTGGATATCTTCCAGAGCCCCTTTCCCTGTAAAGTTATCTCTTTGGAGATGCCTATAGACACAGCCTCTCAGTCTTTTTTCTCTCCTGCCATGAAGTCAATAAGCAGCCCAGCTAGGTCCTCGTCTATTCAAGTAGAGTTCTTCAGAGATCAATGTTCAGGACTAAATACTCTGAAATAGCCTTTTCAAGATCCAAGTATAGTATATATGTTTTTTTATCTGTATTCTGATTCATCCAACTCCACCTTTGGAAACCACCTTTCAATTGGCTGTTTAGAAATGTCATAGCTGTGTTATGTTTATAAGAGGATCACTTGATATGCTGAGGATGGTAGTGTAGGCTGATGACAGGAGTTGGATGACCAACTCATGCATTGTTGCTTCATGCTGTTTTCATGAATTCTAGACATGCTCTATCTGAAGACTTCTTGAATTATGCTATAAGAAATCTGCTTGCTATGAACAAAGAATAAAATTCCTCCCTAGCAGAAACTATTTTTCATATTTAAGTATTAGACTATTTTTCATATTAAGTACATGTTCCTTTTATATTTTTACCTCAAGGTATATTTAGACATTAAGATTTGCTGTTGTACTTGACCGTTGCTGGCTCAGAGGGGAGAGAAAGAAAACACACTATGTGGAGGAGTCCATTTCTTTGCTACGTAGACTACCAGATCTGATCTCAGAAAGGACATTCTGTTGGCTTATTTCCTTCTCAAGATTATCTTGACTTCAGAATTATAACTGCATACTGACTGTCTTCCCTGGGACTTTACCTACTTTGCAAGCTCTGTGCCAAAGAAAGTTACTTTTTGTTCCCACTTAACAAAACACATGCTGATGATAATGAACCAACAATTTCTCAGAAGTTGTCATGTTTAAAGAAGCTTGAGCCACCTTCTTGACCAAGTACAGCTCAAGGAGAGAGATTTAGACTCTAAAATGGCAGCCAGGCACTGGAAGCTAGACACTAGCCAAGCTAGCTCACAAGACCAGCTGCTTGGCTGGGAGGCAGGTAGAGAGAAAAGAGAGACAGGAAATACGGACAAAGCAATAGAAAGGCAAATGAACATGAAAGAAGATACAAGTATTTGTATAGTATTATAAAGGAGAATTGTTGCCTTTCAAAATGGGTTGTTTGCAAGAAAACTAGAATGAGTTAAGGTCATTGCCTTTAGCATTACTCAATAGTTTATTAATGAAGCATTAATCAGTAGTTGATAATCAGAGCATCTTATCAGATGGCTTTTGGAAAAAGAGACTGGACCAACCACCGCAGCCACTCTCATAGCTTCCATCTCCAGTTCTCTTAATCCTGGCCAAGATGGAGGCCTTGGGTACTTTCTTCAAGTCATAAGCCAACCCAATGGCAGCCATGCAGTCAATGAAGAATGTGGTGAAGTTGAAGCTCCAGCGATACTCACTGGCAGAGTAATCATAGGGGAAGATGTGGTGGTAGTTATGGAAGCCTTCACCTGGAAGAGAAGCGAGAATATCAGTTAGAGAACTCAGCAGATTGCTGATTGGTCATCTTTGAACATTTCTCACCTAGCAGGTCCTGTGAACCTTGGAGAATCTTGCTGTTATTGAGTGAATGGCAAACCCAGTTCTTTCACTCTAAAGTGAACAGATGCCCGCAGTGGCATCCTTAGCAATGAACTCAGATTTTCTACTCAAATTTCCAGAATTGGGAGTTTTTTTTGTCTATTTGTTTGTTTGTTTTTGGTAAAACTTGTCTCTCAGAGTATCAAGAAATAAGCAGGGCCGGGCGCCAGTGACTCACGCCTGTAATCCTAGCTATTCAGGAGGCTGAGATCTGAGGATCGTGGTTCAAAGCCCGGGCAGGAAAGTCCATGAAACTCTTATCGCCAATAAGCCACCAGAAAACCGGAAGTGGCACTGTCGCTCAGGTGGTAGAGCACTAACCTTGAGGTGAAGAGCTGAGGGACAGTGCTCAGGCCCAGAGTTCAAGACCCACAACCGACAAAAAAAAAAAAAAAAGAAAGAAAGAAAGAAAGAAGAAAGAAGCAGGTTCTTCTGAGAAAATATAGGAAATATCTTGTAAAATGTCAGAGATTTGGTAGTACTGACCTGAAACCTAGGGCGAGAGGTTCTACAGTGGAGAGTGAGCAACACACTTTCCCCGCTGAGGCCATGCTCTCTGTAAGGGTAGGGGGTGCGTTGATGGAGGGGATTGGGGAACAGCAGGCAGAAGTCAGAGAAAAGGAGGTCCAGATTGGGAATAGAGATTCCTCAACCATTGCTGGTCCATAGTATGCTGTCCATGCTTCTAATTTTCTGACCTTTTAGCCTGGGATGAGAGGTGCTGATAAATCAGAACTCCTGTAAAAACACCGAGAGATTCACTTCATCCTCAGAGGTTCTTAAAACTCTTGGGATGAATGTTTTGTAAGAAGCGTCTTAATAGATGATGTTGCCAGGTGCTAGTGGCTCATTCCTGTAATCCTAGCTACTCATGAGGCAGAGACCAGAAGATCATGGTTCAAAGCCTGTGTTAATGAGACTCCTCTCCAATTAACATCCCAAAAGCCAGAAGTGGAACTGTGTTTCAAAGTGGTAGAAGACCACTAGCCTTCAGCAAAACAGCTCAAGGAAAGTGCCTAGGCTCTGAGTGATCAAAAAAGGAAGGAAAGAAGGAAAGAAGAAAAGAAAGAAAGAAAGAAAGAAAGAAAGAAGGAAAGAAAGAAGGAAGGAAAGAAAGAAAATAGGAAAGAAAGAAAGAAGGAAAGAAAGAAAAAAGAAAGAGAGAAAGAACATGAACAGCACACTATGAGTAGTAGAAGAGAGTAGCAATAGTGACCAAGTAGAAAACAGGTAGGCATTTTAGAAGTCCTGTCATAAGGCAGTTGAAATTGGAGGACAGTCATTATAATTATTTATAATGTTGGTCACACCTTAGTACAAATTATTCTGTTAAGAAAAACATAAGAACTAGCTGGGTGCTGGGGCTCATGCCTGTAATCTTAGCACTCTGAGGCTGAGATCTGAGGATCATGATTCAGTGACAGCCTGGACAGAAAAGTCCACGAGACTCTCATCTCCAATAAACTACTGAGAATAGTTCAGAAGTGACTCAAGTGGTAGAACTCTAGCCTTGAGCTGAAGCATCTCAGGGATAGTGCTTAGGTCCTAAGATCAAGCCCCGGGACTGGCAAAAAATAAAAAGTAAATCCAAGAAGTATAATGCCGAAGTGATTTATTTCAAACACAAATCAAAGTTAGAACATGTCCAATAGTGGAAGGGGATAAGAGAAGCGTATGAAGTCATAGCAAGAAGATTACGCACACTTTCACAGTAGCATACTTGAAGTGTATCAACCTAGCTTACATTACAGAATCAGTAAATATAAAGTACTGATTTTATTGACCTCTCTATTGACCCAACTGTTCTATTTATGTATCACCTGCCGAAAACATGACTGTAGCCCAGACCAGAGGTGACTGGAGTAAGGAAAGCTTAGAATGGTTCAATAGGTATGCCATTTGGAAATGGATTTGGAAACCTGGAACTGGTAAAAGTGATATTTTTCCACTGTTTTGCATAAAACTTGTTTCATGGCTTGCAAGTACATGCCCATTTATAATTACTAGTTTTGTGGTGAAAAATTAGGGGCACAAACTATCTTAAATACAGACTTAGCTGATATTGCCAGCTCCTAACCAAATACTGAATGTGGTCATGTTGTACACTGCTGACTTACCCAGAGCTCCTAGTGAAAGCAGGACATTTTCACGGCCCTCAATGTTCTTGTCGTAGGGGCGATATCCATAGAGGTGAGCAACGCTGTTCACCAGCCAAGTCACATTAAGTACTACAGCGTATCTCAGGAAAGCAGCAACATACAAGCTGTGTTGAAAAGTTTCACCCCAACAGTACCAGGGCACTAATGTGGGCAGGATGAAGCACATTAACAGGACACTGGGGCTGTAGTACCTACATGAGAGACCACACAGTGAGAGTATGGACACAAGATTTTCACACCAACCTAGATAACTCATTCTTTCTGGGATGGGCCCAGCATTCCCTCTACACTGTGAATACAGAGCCAATCAAGCCAAAGGGAATAGGTAGAAAACCTTTTGAGAAGACAGAGTTGTCCTCTCACTTTTTAAGTAATGCGAAATGGATGTGTTAAATAAGTGTTCTAAGATCACCTCCTTAGGGCTGCAAAGGACAAGGAGAAGAATGTCATACCTGGGTTCTAAATGTACAGTTTCTTTTTGTGTGTGCTGATTCTGGAGCTTGATGTCAGGGTGTGGATACTCTCCATGAACTTTTGTGCTCAAAGCTAGCACTCTTCCACGGGAGCCATAGCTCCACTTCCAGATTTTTGGTGGGTCAATGGAGATAAGAGTCTTCACAGACTTCCTGCCCAGGATGACTTTGAATCATTATCCTCTGATCTCAGCCTCCTGAGAAGCTAAGATTACAGACCCAAGCCACAAGTACTCCACAAGTACTCCTTTCTTTCCATGAGAACTCACGTTATATTGATCAAACAGGCAGGGTCCCCTCACAGCCACATCTGCCAAATTCTGGACACCTTTCTCTTGCTCATCAGTGTCATTGGCAGAAAGCATGGTAAATGTCACGCCTTCATTTTCTCCTACCACCCCTTCGTTCTTTGCTCTGCTTTTCCCTCAGGAGGTACACTCAGTGTCTGTGACCACAGCAGGTCTCTCCTTCAGGAGGCCCTGTTTCCTTCAGTCCCATGTAGACAAAAGCCATTGACATCGCAAGAGAATCAATTGCCAGTGTGCCTCAGTCATCTGTTTTGATGTCACTGACAGTCCACATCAAACTCTTTCCCCATCCTGTCACTGCTTCCCTGGTTTGAGTCCTCCCTATCATCGGTCTTGTGTTTCCACTTCTCATCTCTTTACCTCAATGGTACTTACACTTGTCCTGAGATTGGCCTCTTCAAAGCATGCCTGACTGTGACACATGAAACTGGAAAATCTTTTATGATTCTCCATTAAGGCCTGAATTAATCCTAAATTTATATCAAAGACTCTACCAGAGTGTTATCTGTCTACCTTTCTTGCCTTTCCCTGTCATATTGTAAACTACAAGCAGAAAAACTGTTTCAGCTACCTGCTTGGTGTGTTAGCTCATGCTTTTCTTTCTGTTTGAACTATCTACCCATATTCATAATGGTCTCTCTATGTAGGTCAGCCCAGTCATACTTTGTTCATGCACCTTGACCTCATTTTCCTCACTGGCCAAGTTCTTTTCCTTTTCTACCATCCCAGTACAGATAATATTCTCCTTCGTACAATGGTCATTTTTGATACTTGCCCTATCCCTTTACCCTACTCTGATAAAAACTCAAAAGAAAAGTGTCAGA
This sequence comes from Dipodomys spectabilis, assembly GCF_019054845.1. Lineage (NCBI taxonomy): Eukaryota > Metazoa > Chordata > Mammalia > Rodentia > Heteromyidae > Dipodomys > Dipodomys spectabilis. The sequence continues at coordinate 13,226,260 of NW_024870802.1, forward strand.
CAGATTCATTTTTCTGTCTCTGACTATCCTGCTTCAGTGAAATTTGTGGTGTTTAATTAGTTTCATTAAAATAGCTCAGAGAGGAACAGAAGAATAAAACATGGCTTTGGGCTTTTAGACCATAAAAATGGTCAAAATGACAATTTTGAAATTTTGAATATGGAATCAGGAAATTATTCAGGTATGTTACATGTCCTAAGAGAGAGGTAGTGTCCCTAAATCCCACATTTCCAAGGCCACACCCCAGTGCTATCTTCCCTTCCTTACCTCCTCTGGAACATGAGCAGTTTCTCAGCTTTGAGGTCAGACATATCCAGCAAACCACCCTTCTCTTTGACAGCTGGCTGTTTGCGCACCAACAGCCAACCCACGTGACAGAAGAAAAAGCCACGGCGAGAATTGTGAGGATCAGCATGAGTCTCTGTGAACTTGTGGTGCACACGGTGATCTCTGGCCCATTCATACACGTCATTCTGAATGGGACAGAAGGAAAACTAGACCTTAGAGAGATGCCCAGTAGGGAGGATTGGAGTGCCCAGATGTCTGCAAGGGCCTTGAAGTCTCAGCCCAGCATCACAGTTCCCAGGACCTTGACTGCAAAGAAGGTATATGGGCCTGTCTTCTCAGCATTTGTTCCTGACACTATTGTGGAAAATCAACTTCTAGTTCCCAAGCCCTGGAATAGCACTGATGCTTCCTGAAGGTTATATGGCAGTACCCAAAGAGTTTTATTAGCCAAGAACTGTAATTCTTCATCAGGCTAGGATGATGAGAAGGGTACTCTTGGGAGTGACATCCCTAAACACAGAGTACAAGCCAGATGGAATGGACCCTAAGGTGCTGTTCTCTGGATAAAGCTTCGAGAAGCTTCATCCTGATGCTTTCCCACATGATAGGTACCCAACACAATAACTATATAGTCATGACCATGAGCATATTTCCAAAGGCTCTCTTGGCTTGTTAGAGACTCTATCCATCCCTCCAAAATTGTCACTATGTCTCTTCCTTCCCTTTGTCTCATGAGGACGTTGGGAACCTCAAGGACAAGTTGTGCAGGCAGGTTGATTAGGCATATGTAGTGAGCCCGTCAGATCTTGTCAGGACAGTGCAGACTAATTTGGGTTCATTTTTTCCTCTTCTCTAAATTATGCCTCACATAACATCTAAAGCTAGGAGAGTTCCCCTTCCCTAATTATCTTAATCTTTCTGTGAAAATCTTGTTGGCTGAACCAATCTCAGTACTTGACTTAGCCAGCATGGCATCTCTAGTTATCACTATAAGGCTAGTCTACCTCACCTCTCAGTGGCTCAGTTTCATTATCTGCAAAGTAGGCCTAACAGTTCCATTGACCTCCAAAGACCTCAGTAGAGAGTTTATGAGTTAACCTCTCAGCTTTCTTACCTTAGTGCTGGGTACATAGTCATTGCAACATAAGTATTCACTCGTGTGTGTGTGTGTGTGTGTGTGTGTGTGTGTGTGTGTACATGAGCAAACATTAGCTTGTCATGGAGCATGAAAGTGGGGTCTAGGAGTGCTGTCCTTTAGCTTTTTGCTCAAGGCTGTTTTGCTCTGCTACATGGGCCACAGTTCCACTTCAAGGGCTTTGGTAGTTAATTGGAGATAAGAGTCTCACAGAAATTCCTGCCCAACCTGGCTTCAAACTAATCCTTAGACGTCAGCCTATTGAATAACTAGGGTTACAAGCGTGAGCCAAGTGTCTGGCTGTGTTCGCCCTAGTTATCAGCAAGTAAGACTGTGTGCTACATCCTCATTAATCCCATTATCTTGAATCCTAAAATAGTCATCTTTTAGTGTTCACTGACTGCCCCAGAAGCCTAGGTTGGGGCCTGGCTCTTATACTATGGTCCTCTATTCTGAAGGACCACAGTGATCATACTGTTAGATAAAACATAGACCTTGGATGAAAATGACCATATACCTGCTGAGCCTTTCCTCTCTACTTCCTTCTCAGTGACTCCAGCTGAAGTGACCAGATGAGACTGGAAAAGGCCATGTCTGACCTGCTGGGACTCCTCTCCAGGTGCCAGTCCCCTTCACTGCATCCTGGATCATTGATAGGATGGAGACACAGAGCGGAGCCCTGCCAGCTGCTCACCTGGAATGCCATGGAGTTGGCAATGATGAGGAAGAGCCTCAGAGGCAGGCGTGCTTTGTAGGTCCGGTGGCTCCACAGGCGATGAGCCCCTGCTGTGATGCCCAGGATACTGAATACATAGCACAGAAAAGCTGCCAGGATAAAGTAGTAGGAGAGTCACCACCTGATGGGAGTACAGCCAGGGGAGGCATGTCAAAACACTCCTGTGATGCCAGAGCCAGCTTCTTTAGAGTTTAGGAGAAGATCTGCTTTACCTTGAACCCTAGGAATGCCTTAGTCTTGGGCTTCTAAGCTTTTACAACTTGAAAATCTGTGCTCATCACTTACCCTTTTCTTCCAAGAGTAGAGCTAAGCTAAGGAGCTAAGAAGGCATAAAGACAAGCAAAGGAATAGGACTCTCAATCATTTGTAATTGTCAAACCTTAGCCATGTAGTTCTATCTCCTTTGGCCTTCACCTGACTTCTGAAGTGTTCAGGGAGCAGTTAAGACACTGCTCAATTGAAAGTGCCTTACATTTTGATTTGCCAACTGGTACAACAGAATTTTCAGTATTATACCAGGTACTACGCCCCCGTGAGGGGCCCTCCACACAGTCATGTTTGCTTAATGGCTCAAGCTTTATAAAAATGGTTAACATTCTCATGTTTAACATACAGCTTGAACAGGGTAAATACTATGAGTACTCCATGTCACAGTTCAGGGAATGGATGAAGTGAGAGCTGTATGATTTAGGGTCACAGGGCTAGTGAATTGAAGCCATGTTTGTAGCGAGGTTATCTATCTCTGATGATGAAGAATCCCAAGAATGGAATTCTGGAGGACCTTAGGGTTGCCTTCTCTCCCATCCTGAAGGCTTTCAGGTTCAGAAGGTGCCACACATGATCTCTAGTGGGTAAGGGGTTCTTTGGCATACCCACCATTCCCTTTGTTCAGCGGCACTAGGAGGACAGGAAGAGGCCTAGGTTAAAAATTTATAACTTACGTTGGGATAACAGATTGAAACAATAGATTGTCTGTGGTTATGAACTTCTTGGAAGGCACCAAAAACTTTATAAGTTGTCCTGTTCTACTGAAGCAAGAAGAGATTTCGAAACAGCTTTCTCTCCTCTCCCCCATCTCCTTCATCTTACCCTGTCCTTCAAGGTGCCCAGGAGTGCCACAGCATTAGTATTATCCTAACAAAAGTTCTGGCCACAATTCTTCAGATCTGAGATTGAGACCCCAGGTGACATGTGGACAGGCCATGTAGTGACTGATACAATTTTCCCACATACAATACTACACGTGTAATTAGGGGAAGTATGGTGAATTCAGAGCCCTATAATCATCAAGAAGTAAGGGCCTAGATTCAGGAAAAGTACAAACCCCCAGCTCAGAGCAAAGAAATCATGTTCATTTGTTTCATGCTGCAGATATATTTGTTCTAAAACAGCATGCAATGCCCATTAGCAGCAGAATTGGAACCAGAACTCAGGAACTAGGTGCCTGTTTTATTATTTATCATGTACCCAGCTGAAGTCACTTATATATTCATTTTCTGCCACCAAGGAAGGACTGTCAATACCTACACTGATGGTGAAGGAACATCTTGTAGATCTGACCTGAAAAGTAGGCTGGGGAGGTATTACTTTCAGACTCTCAATAATGTAAGAAATATTTCTCAGCCCTGACTGAAGGGCTCTGCTGAGCAGCTCCAAAAGTAAAGGGACAAAACATCTCCACATCTGAAAATTTTTAGTTTCCTTTGGGATAAAACAAGGAAAGCAACTAAAGTCTACAGGTGGGAGGAGAAAATGTCCAAGCTAAGACCTCTACCCTTCTTTTTTTTTAATCATTGAAGAAATTTGAAATCCACATTTCACCATAGACACTCTGTCAACCTAATCACTCATCAAAAAGCCCTGATCAAGAGTAGAATAAAACAACATTATAGCTCTGTGTACCAATTTCTGTCCAAAGTCACAGCAGACCCGCACAAGGAAGACATTAAAGAGGTAGATACCATAGCCTTAATGCTAGAGTGGCATTATGACCCCTATACATTTTCCAGGGTAGCTAATCACATATTGATCAAACTAGGAACTGATGCCTACAGGGAATTTCCTTGCTGGAAGGGGCTTGCAGCTGATGAACCTGTTTGTGAAGAATCTCCTGGGAAGAAGGGGTGGAGAAGGAAACCCATTCTTCCTCTCGATTCATTATGCTACAGCTCATAATACATAGTGAAACTCATAGTATACCAGTAAAAGAACATAAGTGTCCCTCTACATCTCCTAAACTATACACAAACTTGGAAACTATTCCAAAGCGAATTTTTTCTATAGTTGAAGTTTCCTTCAGTGGCTATGATGAAATGATGTAAACAAAAACCAAAGTCTAAACATGTGTTGCTATCCTCTACTTGGTAGTCAGCAAAACTGTTTCCTAAGAATCAAAAATCTTAGTTGTATTTCTCCTGGGAACTGGAAGGATTTCCCAAGACAAAAGCCAGGAATCAATCTTACCACCTAGAATACCTAAAAGGCTCAGGTGGTGGTGGCACCTCCTTGCACCATCCAAGACAGCTACCTACTAATCCCCTCACATTGGACTGTTCATCCTCCTGTCTTCCGGAGAGAAGACACTAGTCTCCACTCCCAGACTAGTCAGCCTCCCTGGAAACAAAGACAAATGGCTGGAAACCCAGACTGAGAGGGGATGATGTCCTCTGTGGATCCCAATTGCATCAGGCTCTATTCCAGCTCAGCCAGCCTCCCAGGAACAAAAGAAAGAAACAAGAGAGAGAACACTGCCCTTTGTGCTCTTCACTAAAGAGCAGGGAAAAACCTGGGTACTGGCTCAGGATGAAAGGAGCTGCTTACCCCAGAGCCAGGTGTAGGCCTTGCAGCCAGGAACCAGGGTGATCCCATAGAGGGCTCCCAGGTGCAGCAGAGCCATGAGGATGATGTTTCTCCACACATACTCAAGCTTCGGTGCGGGGCCCACCTCATCCTGGTAGGAGGGGTCATGTATGTCCTCTTTCATTTCGGGGCGGATGTCTTCTACTAAGTGGAGGGCCAGGTCCTTCAGCTTCTCTCTTTTATTCTGCAGGTCCGTAGAAAGAGGCGTCATGATGGTGGTTGTAGAGGAATCAGAGATCTACAAGGAGAGAGCATAGTGTGTGAGGAGAGAGCAGATGCCTGGTAGGTGACTGGGAGCACTAGGCTCTGTGCTGCACTGTGGTTAGAGTACAATAGAGGCACAGACCTTGCCCTAGTGCTATATGTGACAAGATTAAAAGAGGAAGTCTCTTGAAATTGTGCAGGTAGATGGTGGTAGAACCTCAAGGTGAAGGGGTAGAACTCAAGTGACTGCTTCACTACATTTTCTTTAAACTTGGTGAAAGAAAAGTTGATGAATCAACTGTTCAAGCTGCAATTCACCTTTTTAACAACGGATGGCAGCACAGCAAGTACTCTGAAGCTGTTAACTGTCTTCCTTGCCCACAAGTCACCCTGAATCAGGAAACTTAGAATGTAGGGATCCCTGGGAAGGAAGGAAGGAAGGAAGGAAGGAAGGAAGGAAGGAAGGAAGGAAGGAAGGAGAAAAGGAAAGAAAAGAAAGAAGAATGAAAGATATGTTTGTATATGGAAAGCCATTGTTTTAGGCTAAATTCCTGAGCCAAGCCTTTAGATCAGACCAGTTCCCAAAGCAATCACTCATTCTAAAGGTGTAAATGTCTAATTCCTCAAAGACAAAGTTTTTCATAAAAGAGGAATTTCTGGGGCATTCCCATCAGCCTAATAGAATTTTCCTGCCTTACAAAACAGCATCCTATGAAGGCTGGCAATGTGGCTTAGTGGTAGAGTGCTTGCCTAGCATGCATGAAGTTCTGGGTTTGATTCCTCATTACCATATAAACAGAAAAAGCCCGAAGTGGTTCTGTGGCTCAAGTGGTAGAGAGATAGCCTTGAGCATAAGAAGCTCAGGGACAGTGCCAGGCCCTGTAGTTCATGCCCCAGAACTGGCAAAAAACAAACAAAACCCAAGCATCCTATAGCATATTGATGTAAGATCATAATATCAAAAATAATAATAAACCAATTTTATTTTGCTTTTCAAGTAGTGTTCTTAAAGCAGTACACTTGGTAAATAATTTAAAGTAGTGTAAGTCATATAAAAACAATTTTTCCCTTAATGCAGGCAACTATAACCTATCACATTTTTTAAACACTAAAAGGAGTTTATTAAAGTTTTACTACATATAAAAGTTCAGGCTTATGGACTTTATAATCTCTTCCTTGTGAAGTACAAAACAGAATAATTAAGGATCAGCTACCTCAATACTTCTCAAAACATTGAACACTGGCAAGTTAAGGAAATACTCTCAATCCTAAAATGGTATCCATAGGCATATGCTTTGATTTTATCTATAAATCTTACTAGTAAGAAACCCTAACAAATCCTCAGCACCTACGTGGCTTATCAATACTTCTGTGATGCTAATACCCTCCTCAAAAATCAGTGATTAAGAGATTTGTGTGTGTGTGTGTGTGTGTGTGTGTGTGTGTGTGTGTGTGTGTGTGTGAGTCATGGGGCTTGAACTCAGACAACACCCAGGCTCTGGGTGTTGTCCCTGAGCTCTTTTTGCTCAAGGCTAGCACTCTACCACTATGAACCTCAGTGCCAAATCCAAATTTTGAGTGGTCAATTAGAGATGTGCCTTACAGACTTTGCTGCCCCAGATGGCGTTGAACCACGATCCTCCTCAGATCTCAGCCTCCTGAGAAGATAGGATTATAGGTGTGAGCCACCTGTACTCAGTATATATGTCTTAATGGGATATAGCCATTACACCATTTAAAAAGTTGATGTAATTGGGCTAGTCTGCTTCTGATCATAAATTGACTTAAGGCTATAATCTTAAGTGATAAGATCTATTCTCAGCAAGACCTTAAGAACTAGTTCCCTGAGTATAACTCTGTCTATCCATTTTCAATGAATGATGTGTGGGGCCAAGAACATTGTCTCATCTAACCTAGAAATGGTGGTCCACAAGAAGCCCATTTGGGGCTTGCAAAAGCAAATCAACTTGGGAGTTCATGGACACTGAATCAAAACTCCTACCGTGTCCCAATTCCAGTTAGGAGAACTACATTTCAAAGGCTTCTCTTCAGAGTTCAGGAATGTAATATTAATTGATGGTACTTCTGCATCAGCATAGTGAATGAACGTCAGGCAGGAAAGTACAAATTGTTTACTGACATGTGTTATCAAAGAAAGTTGAGAATGTCACACCGTAACTCCTAGAAACATTTTTTTTCTGTCCAAGAACTGACTAGATTGACGAGACTTAAACACTACCAAAAAAGGAAAAAAAAGACACAACCTTTTTTTTTTTCTTGATGAATAGAGTACACTAAGCAGGGGCTCTACCCCAACACTCTTTTGCAAAAAAAGATCTAGCTGCCCAGACTGACAAACTCCTGGAAGCCCAAGGATTTCCTGCCTCAGGCTCTCTAGTTGCTCCCAAATACAATATCCAATTTACATAAATTATAAAATATGGCTGGTATTAAAAATAGTCACTCTTTGCTAATTCTTACAGTGTTCAAAAGTATAACTTACTTCACTTGGAATGAATCTTGATAAACACTTTAGCACTCTTAAGTACCTAAAATATGTTAGGTGTGGAAGAGATGCTTAGGTAGTCCTGCATCATTTATTTACTCCCCGATTAAAAAATTTTTTAACATCAATATTCACCTAAAAATCTTCAAGTTACTTCCAAATACAGACCTGTCTATGCACCTAAGATTATGCCATTTCTTTTCATCAAAATATTACGTTTAAATTAGGTGCAAAGACACACATTGCAGAATAGTAAAAAACAAACTCTGTTAAGAATGTATGTCATGGAATCATCGTCAGCCTCTTCTGCTAGTAAAAATGGGAGGTATTATTGAACTAAATACTAGATGTTTTACTGTAGTTTCTGATAATGACAATGTGAATTAACTTTCAGATACTGTCTTATTTCTACCTGGCACATAATTTGTATCCAACACAAGCCTGGGCTGGAGGCATGGCTCAAATGGTGGAGTGCCTGAAGTGGTAGGACACCTCCCTACCAAGGCCCTGTGGACAAACCCAGGTATTGGTCTCATGCTCCCTGACCTCAAAAAATTATTGTCCCAATAGAAACACAGACTATTTAATATATTTCTATATACTTGTATTTGTTGCTAGTCTACTAAAATTTAGTTTGCTCCTTTGGCTACTCTGGTTGGCAGTGGTTAGACTCTGCTGTACAAAAATAAACTCACTTCGCAATTCAGATTCATGTTTTCAATGACAAGCTACTTCCCACATGAATTCCTTTAAAAAATACAAAGTGTGACAGAGTATATGTTGTAAATCATGTAAATTGTTAGATAAACAACTTCAGGCAAACACAGTGAAGTGATTTCATTTAAGAAATGCTGAGAGATACAGAATAGGCTGGTAGTCACACCGAGATGCCCTGTTCTTCTCAGTGAGCCTCAAGAGTTGTAAGTTCCTTTCTGTTGAACTCTGTTCATTTTTGCACTTACCACATGATATGTTAGTTTTGCTTTTTGCTTTGCATCCAGAGATAGTGTGCCCAGAAAATGCATGATATAGTTCAGAGGTAGAGCATTTGCCTGGCAGGCCTTGGGTTGAATCCACAGCACCTCATACATGCATGTTTGCACATACATACATGTTTGCACACACAGCTTATGAACTCCAGGCTTCATGCCAAGGTTAGTTTGTGGTATAAGAGATCATGTGACCTTTTAGGTGTTCAAGTGGCTGACAAGTCCTCATCAAGAGCAGAAATTGTGGCAGACACAGGACTGGGTCCTGTAGGAAGACCTCAGGTATCTGACTAGGACAAGCAGAACTAGCATCAGTGGCATTTACACTACTCTATTTCCTCATCCACAGGAAATGTGTTCCAAGACCCCAGAAGATGCCTGAAGCTACAGCTAGTATCAAACCCTATATATAAATAGTGTGCCACAGCAATAGGCAATCTGATAACCCAGATAATTGCCATATGACATGCAGGTGGGTAACTTATGTAGCATGAATATTCTGAACAAAGGGAAGATTCTTTGAAACAGGATGAAGTAATGAAAGAGGGCATCAGTTACTGGCAGATTAATTTCCCTTTTTCCTCTTTAGTTCTATTTTGCATGTTTATTTTCCCTCTTGAGTACTCTCTTTCATAGTTATCTTGGATCTAGGAACCACAGATTGCCAGATCATCAGCTGCATGGCAAGGAACAAAAACTACGCCAAAATCATCAACAAGCCTCACAGGACAGATCACCTCATAATGAAATTACCCTGAATGAGAGCATTACCTATGGTAGTGGGGCTGCACACCAGAACCAGGATAATCAGCTTATGGCATCAAGATTGTTCTTCTCAAGTGGTGACAATGATACTAGTTTCTTCAGATTCCCTTGCAAAATCAAAATTAAGATGATGATCCACCCCACCATTGATCTAATTATGGTTATCCTCTCTGTCAGTTTTGTACACCACAAACATCCTCTTGGTTTTCCTCTGCTATAAAATCTCAAAAGTTCCTGTCAGTAGATTGTGAAGCTCTTTATCTGTTCTTCCCAATGTTACTACATTGATTAAAAATCCTTTCTTTGCCCTTGCCTTTCTCTGCCCTTCTCTTCTACTAGACTTTGATTGGTGGTTTGGGTAGGCGTCATGGTATACTCTGTTGGAACCCCTGGAGCCTGGGCTTTTGCCCTAAACTTATGCAATAATTAGTGAGGCCAGAGGACGTTGATCAATCAACTGTATGGTAATAAAAAGCTTCTGAAAGAGAAGAGCTGCCTTTCAACAGGACATCATGTGACCACTCAAACAGAAAATCAAGAACTTGCCCAAACCAGCTTTAACCAAGATAACTAAGGAAGATCACTATGTGTCCTCATTGTTATTATAATAACATTTATTATTGCCATCATTATAATTTCCATCCTGTATCTGAAGCCATGACACATCTGAAAACTCTATCTAATGACAACAAACAATCAAGCAAACAAACAAGCCCTATGGAATAGAAAATGCAAATAGACTATTTTGGAAGCTACCCATTCCCATTCTGGGAATTTTCTACCTCTCCTCAGCCCACCTTCTTCCTCCCCTCTAGTAAGCTTGACAGTAAGAGCTGCTATCCAAAACCCCAAAGTGTGCAACTTAGGGTGAAAACACCTACATTTACCTCTTTTTGTTTTTATTGTTTATGCTGAGCCTTGAACTCAGGGCCTGGGTACTATCTCTTAGCTTTTTTGTTCTAGGTGAGTGTTCTATCAGTTGAGCCACAGCTCCACTTCCTGCTTTTTTGGTAGTTTGATAGAGATAAGAGTTTCATAGCTTACTTGGAATGTGGCTCAGTGGTAGAATGCTTGCCTACCGTGCATGAAGCCCTGGGTTTGATTCCTCAGTACCACATACACAGAAAAATCTGGAAGTGACACTAACCATCAGCATAAAAACTCAGGGACAGGGGCTGGGAAGGTGGCTCAGTGGTAGAGCGCTTGCCTTGCATGCCTGAGGCCCTGGGTTCGATTCCTCAGCACCACATAAGCAAAAAGAAAAAAGCCGGAAGTGGTGCTATGGCTCAAGGGGTAGAGCACTAGCCTTCAGCTGAAGAGCTGAGGGACAGCGCCCAGGTCCAGAGTTCAGGCCCCATGACCGGACCCCCCCCAAAAAAAAACAACAACTCAGGGACAGCACCCAGGTCCAGGATTCAAGACCCACAATCAGAACAAAACAAAACAAAACAAAAAGAAGTCTCACAGACTTTCCTACCCAGAGAGTCTTCAAAGCACAATCCTCAGCTCTCAGCCTCATGAGTAGCTAGGGTTACAGGCATGAACCACTGGCACCCAGCTCCACACTTAACTTCTTTTGAGCATGAACTTTGCTTTAAAATTAAAGCTCTTTCTCTCAATTACTTACTTTCTTGTATCTCTGAATTCTTTCTCTGACAGTGTTAAGACCTGGAAACACTGGGTTGAGATCTTGATCTCCCCATCTGTCATTGACACTTCCCCAGCCCTTTGCCAGTGGCAACAATAAGGCAATGACTACTCAGAATGACTTATCATTTAAAACTTACAGGATAGGAGTGGTGGCACCCATCTGTAATCTCAGCACTAAAAGGCTAAAGCAGAAGGATCATGAGTGTGATGCAATACAGGGCTACACCTCTTCCAAAACAAAACTAAAAAAAAATAAAGAAGCCTATCTAAATGTGTAAGAAACTAGGAGATGGTGGCTCATGCCTATTACCTTAGCTGCTCCAGAAGGTGACATTGGTAGCTGATGCATCAAAGGAAGCCTAGGCAGGAAAGTCTGTGGGACTCTTATCTCCAATGAACTATCAAAAAGCTGGAAGTTGAACTTTGGCTCAATTGTAGAGCACCAGCTTTAAGCAAAAAACAGTCAGGTACAGTGCCCTGAGTTCAATCTCCAGGACTAGCATTCAAAAAGAAAAATAGGAAATTTGGTTGGAATACTTTTTAGAGTCCTAGTGAATGTGAAGCCCCCAATTCAATCCCCAATAAGGAAAAAATATCATTTCAGAAGCTTCTGCTAATCTACAGGCTTCTCTAGGTGTGCTGGGGATTGAACCCAGGACCTGGCCCATGCTGACCACCAGCTCTACCTGACCTCAACTTTCAAGCTTTATGAGCCATCATTTTCAATATACTTGTTCAGATACAGGGGAAGAGAAGGGAGAGAGAGAAAGAGCTAATTAAAGTATGCTATAGAGCCATGTTAACATTAGATGAATGGAATAGAATAGAAGACCTGAGAATAAGCTCACACATCTACAGCTAAAAGCATGGGTTTGTAAAAAGAAAACTTCAGTAAATCATTTTGAGAAAGCTGAATATCCACATGCCAAAGACTGAAGATAGATTCCTACCTCTCAATTTTTTGTTTGTTTTTTGGCTTGTTTTCTCTATCAGTCATGGGGCTTGAACTCAGGGCCTGGGCTCTGTGCCTGAGCTTTTTCACTCAAAGCTAGCACTCTAACACTTTGAGCTGTAGCACCACTTCTGGTTTTCTCGTGGTTAATTGGAGATAAGAGTCTTACAGACTTTTTCTTGCCAAAATGATTTTGAGCAGTGATCCTCAGATCTCAGCCTTCTGAGTAGATAGGATTTCAGGTGTGGGCCACCAGTGCCTGGTTTGCATTGCTTTTTATACAAAGTTAGAAATAGGCCCAGTGTTAGTTCATTAAGGAAATACTTCATGATATTGGTCCAGGCAAAGATTCCTGAATGGTATTCCAAACTCAGAAACAAAAGAACAAATTGATAAATGAGTGTGCTTCAAGTTAAAAAGCTTCTATATATCAGAACAAAGAGCCAACAAAGTAATAATAAATCCTACAGAAAGAGAAACATTTTCCATTTATTAATCTTTCAGAGGATTAATAGGTAGGATATATAAGTAGCTCAAAACTTAACAATAAAAGAACAAATAATGAAATAAAAATGGTCACATGATCGAAGTGGACACTTTTTCAAAATTATCAATGAGCAATACATGTATAAAAAGTTCGGAAGTGGTGCTGTAGCTCAAGTGGTAGACATTCACCTTGAGCTGAAGAGCGCAGGGACAGCATTCAGACCCAGAGTTCAAGCCCCATGACCAACAAAAAAAAGAAAAAAGTTCTCAATATCTTTACCTGTTAGAGAGATGCAAATCAAAACTACATCGAGATTCCATTTCTTCCCAGTAATATTAACTATGATCAGAAGTAATAAATTATCAACCAAAATATCAACCAGAAATAAATAAATACTGGGGAGAATACAGAGAACAATGAACTCTCATGATGTTGATAGGAATGTGTGTTAGTAGAGTCTCTATGGGAAATGGTATGAATGTTTCCACAAAAACTAACAGAAGAACTACCATAGAATCCAGCTATCCCAATTCTGGGTACATATCCAAAAGACATGAAATCAGTGTACAAAGAGCTACCTATATACTTATGTTTATTGTGGCACTATTCAGTCAGATTATTAAAAAATTTTTTATTCCTACTTTATAAAATTTAGGATTACACAGTTGCTCAAATGCAGTTTTCATTTCTGTTTTGAGGAATGAAAAACACCCCCATTCAGTGAACAATGAATGTCAATTAGATCTATAACAAATTTTCTGTAGTTATGATAGTTGAAAGTTGAGCTAGGTACTGCTGGTTCACATTTGTAATCCTTATTGCTCAGGACACAGATCTGAGGAATCCAGTTTGAAGCTAGCCTGTATAGGAAGGTCTGTGAGACTCATCTCTAATTAACCACCAAACTATTGGAAGAAGATCTGTGGCTCAAGTGGTAGAGTGCTATCCGTGAGCACAAAAGCACAGGGACAGCATCCAGACTCTGAGTTCAAGACCAGCTTGCAAAAAAAAAAATAAGGAGCTGGGAAGGTGGCTCAGTGGTAGGGTGTTTGCTTCGCATGCATGAGACCCTGGGTTCGATTCCTCAATACCACATAAACAGAAAAAAATGAAAGTGTTGCTGTAGCTAAAGTGGTAGAGCGCTAGCCTGGAGCAGAAGAGCTGAGGGATAGAGCTCAGGCCCAGAGTTCAAGCCCGCCCCATGACAAACAAATGAAAAAAAGAAAAAGAAAAAAAGAAAAAAGGATTGTCTGCATACATGGACTTGTTAAAATGAAGCATCTTCCTACTGCTAATGTATGTCAATAATAAACAAATATGCACACATACATTCCCAAATTAGAGTTTTGATTTCCAAATCCTGGAAAGCAGCACAGAAATAAAAAAATATGACTGAGTCTTCCAAGATAATCTCAACTGTCTTACCCATCAACTGCTTTGGAACAAGCCCAAACTGAGCTACAAACATGCAGAGCCACATCTTGGAAGCTTACCTTCTCTTGCAGCAAGGGCACAGGCATTTTGGTTTCTGAAACTCTGAAGACTTTCCCAGGACTGAGGCTGCAGACGGCAGTGTGGTACTGCCAGGACAGAAGATGGCTTCTTCTCCAGAGCCTGCTGCTGGTGTACCACAAGTAGGTGCTTACTCAAAGCCCTTCACTCTGCAATATAGACTAGATCTTTGTGGGCATTTGAAGTCTATAATAGCTGAGGAGTAACCAATGTCCTATATATATATATACCACAAACTTTTTTAACCTGCCAACAAGGGCAAGGTGAGCAGAGCAGGCTGGTCCAATCATCCCTCACCAGAGGTGAGAGTGGTAGAAAGGAGATAAGAGAAGGTGGAGGTAGGCAGGGATTAAGCTGAAGCCTCAAGATGTTACAAACAGATACCTATCCAGCCTATGTTCTTGCCCATGAGAAAATTCTGTCAATTCTGCCAAAGAGAGCTTAGTGTCACCTCTACCCAACATTGCCTCTTGTTCAGTGCAATCTGTTCTCTATAATATCACTACTATGTCTTTCACCAAAACTTTTCTTCTAGGCTTCATTCCCACAGGCTGCTTGCTCTCTCCTTGGCACTCTTTGGCCTCAGATGATACTAGGGAAATTCCTTTCTGGACAAGAGAGAAGACCTAGTGCTCCAGTGAGGGCTAGGCCCAAGCCTAGAGATTCCCTGGGAACATGGTGAAGGTTGGGCAGTGGGATGGTTACACAGGAGAATGGGAAAGCCATGGTCCACCCACCATGGTGCCTTGGTTCCATGGTGTTCCTCCCTGAGAGACAGCTCTGGCTCTTGTTGGAAAAGAGGCCAATGCATTTGTCCAGGCCAGTTCTCTAGGTTTCCCACATGTATCTGTCCATACTATGCACAGAGTGTGCCTGATCTCCCTTTCACTCCAACCCTTCCCTCCTGTGTATCGTGTATCCAACACAGAGAGAAAGAAAAAGGGAAAGACAGAGACACATAGAGAGAAAGAGAAACATGAAGAATGAGAAAAAAACTCAGGCCTGTGTATAGGCATAGGTATGTGGCTAGAGGAGAGGCCTGGGCTCTGGCTCTGATTACCTATCTTGAGGATATGGTGGAAATCCTGCAGATCAGAGAGTGATTGTCACAAGACAGAGTGTGATAGGTGTGTGATAAGTGCTGATAGCCTGGGAAACTGAGACATGGAGTCAAAGTCTCAGGGCTCTAGCAGGGCTGGAACTTTCTGTGGTGGCTTGACTCTGTAAGGATAGCTCTCTCTAGACTGTAGTCTCTCTCTGTCTCTCTGTCTCTCCCTCACCCCACCCCTTCCCCACCCCCACTGCAGAGTCCTACAGGTGACCTTCTCCAGACTGAGACTTAGTCCCATACCTGTATTTACATAGAAAGGACAGACACAGAGAAGAATAGGCTGACACTGGCCCTGAACCTCCAATGACAAATTAATGAGCAGAAAGGAATTCTTTGCTCTGACTCTGCTTCTATGCCAATATGGGAGATGAGAGGGATTTGCCACATGTCTGCCATTGTGGTAGAGCTAGTCCCATTGGCTAAGAGTACCCAGAGGAGCTGCTAGCTGTCCCCCAGAGACCTAACCAGTGCCTTCTGCTCTCCCTCAGGTACAAGAAACAGATCTAACCCATTCCTGCTCCCTCTGCCATTCTTTCTTCTTATTTTTTCCTCCTTAGGTGCTTCCCCTCAACCTACTTGCTATGACCTACAGCCTTACCCCCATCCTACAGTTACCTCACATGCACTGATATGATCCTTGCTTTGCTCTGACAACTCTGTACTAGCCAAAGTGTGGTTGCTAGATCCATAGGGCAGCTGGCCATGGCCTAAGAGTGTTTCCCAACCAGGAGTCTGTTTCTCATACAGTCTCTCTGTGCCAGTGTGCCCACCTGGAGACTGAGCATTGACTAAGCCTCCTCTGTGCCCACTGGAAGGCCAATACTCCCTCATATTAGGGCAATGGAGAATGTTCTGCTGTCACCCTGGGGAATTCACAGGTTTCTAAGAGAAATGGGACAAAGCACAATAGCAAATTATGCTAGCCAGTATCTGATGGGCACAAAGTATAAAATACTACATTATATGGGGGAGGAGTTTAGGGAAGGGGGAGGAGCTCTCAATAGAGGAGGCCTTAGGATTGGTCAGAACAAGAGAGCAGGTCTGAGGCAGAGTAATGTGGCAGTATTTTATTTTCTTCTGTGCACTGTGCTAGCTACTCTGACCTCTTTGCAGGCTCAGAAAGGTTGTTGAATTAGGGGATGTTGTGGTGGGAATATACTGGAGCTACTAGGTGCATGCTGGTACTTTGTGTATCTTCCATGTACAAAATAAGTAACTTTTTTACAAGTAATTTTTACAAGTAATTTTTTACAAAGAAGAGACATGCTAATAAAAAATCTGGGCCGGGGCTAGGAAGGTGGCTCAGTGGTAGAGCACTTGCCTTGCATCCTGAGGCCCTGGGTTCAATTCCTCAGCACCACATAAGCAAAAAGAAAAAAGCCGGAAGTTGTGCTGTGACTCAAGTGGTAGAGCGCTAGCCTTGAGCTGAAGAGCTGAGGGATAGTGCCCAGGCCCAGAGTTCAGGCCCTACAACCGGACCTCCCCCCCCCCCCCAAAAAAAATCTGGGCCCTATTTCTCCTGGTCCCACCTCTATCCACTCTTGTTCCATGAGCCCACCCTGGCCATAGACACTGAGGAACCTGGTCCTGACCCTTGGGAAGGGCATGTCTGAAAGGTCTCCTAAGCCAATTAGAGGCAATTTCCTTTCACTCTCCTGTCCAACTATACTTTCCTTCCCATCTCTCCCTGTTCAAGAGGAAAAGGGAAATATCCCAAGCTGGTTCTCAGCTTTGCTTTTGTCACACAAAGAGAAAGTGAATGCAATCTTGGGGCATTTCCAGGATTTGCTCAGCTGTTACCTCACCTGGGTGTTTGTCTGGGTTCCCTGTTTTACTTCTCACTTCCCACAGATCCTGGATTTGAAATGCTATCTTAGCCCAGAGTTGCTCTTTTTTGTATTGCTTGATTTTTCCATGGCCTTTTTTATGTGGCAGCTCAAAGAGAAAACTGCATTCATCCCTGTGGACTTCCCCAGAAGAAAGGAGCCATGTCCAAGGCACCATACTCTGTAGACCCCATTCCCTCTACATCTTCTATCCTCAAGAACACTCACAGAGCCCCAAAAGGGACTAGTCTAATCCTTAGGACATAACAGGTGCCAGCATTCCTGTCCACTCATATTATCTTCACAAATATGTTTATTACAGACAAGGGTCAACATATTCCTGGTGCTCAAGAGGTGTCTACCTGTTCTTCTGAGCTACTTGGCAATGCTGTGCCTTGTTCTTGGCATGAGCCACAACTTCACTGCTGAGTCTGATGCCAGGAGAGGGTTAGCTGAGAACAGACTCCTGGAAAGGGATCAAGCCTGATGCTCACAGCTGCACTTTCTGCCAGAGACTGTGGGTTGGGGCTGAAGTCAACAGGTAAGAAGTCAATCTCATTTTCCCCTTCATGTTGTCAAACTACAAGTAAGAAGCAATCAGAAGCAGAAATGTGGAAGGGCTGAAGTTGGCATAGAGGTCAATCTATCTGGCTTCTTTCAAGTGCAGAATCCCATTTAGTGAGTAGGATGACCCTTTGCCCTGGTCCCTGGGAAGCGATTGAGAAAGGAATAAAGTCAGCACAGGAATGAAGGGGTGAGGAGCCAATTGTGCCCCATGAGAGTTGGAGAGCTGCCAGGGCATGGAGGCCACAGGGAAGGACATCCCAGATTTCTATCCAAAGGGAGAGTTATTGACTGACTGCTCACCTGGGGGGCTGCCTTTCCCAGCACTGCTCCCTCATGCTCTCACTGACCATTTCTTAGACTCTACCACAGTCACGCAGCCAGTCTCCTTTCCCCAATCTTACTCTCTGATTAGGTTGACTGACAGCCTGTCAGCAAAGCCGTCTCTTCCCCCTCACCTCCTGCACTGTGTTCTTTCATGGGTGTTTCCTCTGTGAAAGCCTTGAGTAATGTCTAGTCTGGATGTGCTGTCTAGAGCACCCAGCTCCACACAGAGAATTTTAGGTCTCTCATATGACTGATCCTTGTGGTTAGGATGGCAGGGACAGACAGGAGCCTTCCCAGGTACCCAGAGGAAACGAGTAAGTAACAGAAAAGAGCTAGTGCCTAACCTGGGAGGGCACAGATCTCCAAACTGGTTTGTGGGCTTGTCCTTCAGGAAAGAGCTGTGGTTCCCTTTGGATGGAGGTGGGGCCAGGGTCATGCTGCCACCCTGTGACTGTCAGGGAGAGAAGGAGTGGAGACTGTTCCATCAGAGCCCTGATTCTGAAGCTAGATTCAACTACAAGTTCTTTCTTTCCTTGTTTCTCCTGTGTCTTCATCTTATAATCCAAACCTGCCCTGAAGGACCATGTGAGAACGAAAACAGTGCTGTTTAAACATGTCTAGCTTCTGGGTAGTAAATTCATGATAACAATGCTTTCTTTCTGTCTCTTCAAACGCTCCCCATCCTTCCAAGCCCATCTCAATGTCATTTCTTTCCAGATCCCTTTCTGTCTTTGCTACTTCTTGGCCAAACCTACCTTCTTATTTAGCTGCTGTCTCACTGGCAGCACAGAATGGTTATTCTCCTTGAAGAATCTGAAGGAGGATAGCAAGTAAGCAGAAATGTGCCTCCTGAAGCAATGGGATAATTGAGCCAATAGGCTGTCGGACATGTGGTCTGATAGACCACAGGGGTGTCATATACTTCTTGTTTTTTTCTTTGTTCTATGTGAGTGAGTTTCTGGGTGGTTGTTCAAGTTTGTGTGTGCACACACCACCCTCTAGTGCATGCCTAGCTTGAACTCAGGGCCTAGGCATTGTTGTTTAGCTTTTTTGCTCAAGGGTAATGCTCTGCTGGGAGAGGGATTATGGGGAGAGGGATTAGTAGGAAATAAGAGGCTTATGGATTTTCCTACTCAAATCTCAACCTCCTGAGTAGCTAGGATTACAGGTGTGAGCCACCAGTACTTGGCACTCTTTAGAGGTGTTTTCATTCAAAGTCTACCTTGCACATCTCTCCAGCCCAGAGTAGTGTTCTTCTGCTGCCAGCTCGTGGGAATGGAACAGTGTGAACACATCCAAGTCTGTTCCCACATCCCTCAATGATGATGTCAACACAGTCTGGGCTGAAGTTGTTTACCTTGCCATAAACTGGGTCAGTTAATGGCATAGGAATGGATGTTGTGAGATGATTAAATTTGGTCTGAGATTCAAAGAAGAAAACTTATATATTCTCTATATCGTCTAAAACTCTCTTTCATAGCACCAGGACAGTGAGTGCATGGATGCATGTGTGCATTCATGTACGTGTGTGTGTGTGTGTGTGTGTGTGTGTGTGTGTGTGTGTGTGTGTGTGTCTTACTGGGGACTAATTTCATGAACGTGAAGTAGCTAGTCAGATGCTCCACAATTTGAGTCATGCCTCCAGCCTGTTTTTGTGTTATTTTTTTTTGGGGGGGGTCTGGTCGTGGGGCCTGAACTCTGGGCCTGGGTGCTGTCCCTCAGCTCTTCAGCTCAAGGCTAGCGCTCTACCACTTGAGCCACTTCTGGCTGTTTTTCTTTTTGCTTATGTGGTGCTGGGGAATCGAACCCAGGGCCTCATGCATGCAAGGCAAGCACTCTACCACTGAGCCACCTTCCCAGCCCCTGTTTGTGCGTTACGTGTTGTTTAGGTAGGGTCTCATTACAAGTCAACCTGGGTTGTACTCCTCCTACTTGCACTTCCCCTTTCATTGTGAAAACAGGCACCAGCCATTAGTTAAGATTAGGTCTTGAGGGGAGTCTGGAGGAAAATGGCAGAGATGAAGCTGGGGGCTAAACAAACTCTCTCGTAGAATCAAGTTTTAGTGTTCCAGTGGAAAGTCTAAGCCTAGAGAGTCACACCAAGTGTGTGATCATAGTACAGAGAGTTTGGCTAGAGAGGAAAAATTCAGGCAGTTTGATTAAGGAGACAGATTTGAGCACTCGCTGGTGTCCACAGTGGGGGTGGCAGCAGTGGCTGCTGCTCCAGCCGACTTACCAACAGAGAGAGAGACTGGGACAAAGGTACCAGAGGCGGTGTGTGAGCAGATTCTACTCACTGCCAGCAAGAACTGACAAGGAGTGGAAATCTTCATCCTGCTAACCTCAGGCAGTTGCAGACCATGAACAGCTTGGAAACTAAGGGAAAGGTGTGAGTACCTCCAAGACATCCTCACTCCTCATGGACCAGGGGTGAGAAGGTAGCCCCTCCCCCACCACTGGAGAAGAACTCCATCTTTGATATTGACAAAGGCCAGAGCAAAGGCCAGAGCAGTTAACATCTAACTCAGGACTTGGAAGAAGACAATAGGAGCCATTCAACAGGTCAAAGGAACCTGACCTGTGGGGCTCTGAACTTACCTCTGGGGTAAGTTGCCCTTCCCAAGCAGAGGCAGCTCTGCAAGGGGAGTGACTGTCCTCAGTGGGTAAACAGAGCCAGAGGCTGCCACACACCCCTCTGCAAGTTGGCAGCAACTCCAGCTGCTGGAGGATTGAAGGAAAACAATTGGAAACTCATTACACATAAATTCGGAGAATGACTCCAGGCTGGGCTGCTTGAGTCTTTCAGGAGCTAGCCCATCAGGGTGAAGCTACTGATTGCTAACAGGCCATAGCCCTACCTACAACCTAGCTCCCCTACAGCAACTCCAAGATAAAGGAAACAGCCATCTCCTTCTTTTGTGAAAATCAAAGCAGATCATCCTCCCACTGAACTAGCCCGGAGGAGGGTCATAAAGTCCCTGGTAAGGCAAAGCTTTGTTCTGCCTGTTCAAACAAACTGATTTAAGAAACCAGTCAAGCCACAGGAAAACCAAATGCTACAAGCAAACCAGAGACTCTACCAAGAGACTGGTTACAGACACAGGGGAGACACAAGATCTGCTCCCCCACCTCCCAAAAAAAGAAAAATCAAAGAATTATATTTTCTACCTTATTTTATTTTATTTTTATTTTATTTTTTGTCAGTTGTGGGGCCTGAACTCTGGGCCTGGGCACTGTCCCTCAGCTCTTCATGTAAAGGCTAGCACTCCACCACTTGAGCCTGTGCCACTTGCGGTTTTTTTCTTCTTATGTGGTGCTGAGGAATAGAACCTAGGGCCTCATGCATGCAAGGCAAGCACTCTACCACTGAGCAAGCTTCCTAGCCCCTCTACCTAATTAAAGTTTTTAAAAATTGTTTTCTATTTTTTTCATCATTTTTATTTAGGTTTATTTTTTTGTTTGGGGCAGTTGTTTGTTTGTTTATTTTTATTCTCCTTATAAACTTTCCCCTTTTGCTCCTTTTTTTTTTTTTTGCTTTACTTATTTGTTGTTCAGTTCATCCCCAGATATATACCTGTCTTCAATTATAGACGTTATCCATCATTGTATGCATGCTTAATTCAGATATTGATAACTCAATTCACAAACTCTCAGCCTTAACTCATTTAATTGTAGCATTATTTCTTTAAAATTATATAATTTTTAAGTGTTTCATTTTTAAATTTTTTATTTTTCTTTTTTCCTTTTTCTTTATTTCTCTTCTCCTTTCCTTCTATCCCTCTCCTCCCTGTGAATTTAGGTCTTGGTTATATTCCCTTTCTCCATTTCCCTTCCTATATTTTCCTTTTTTTTTTCTTTTTTTTTGGGGGGGGGTCTGGTTGTGGGGCCTGAACTCTGGGCCTGGGTGCTATCCCTCAGCTCTTCAGCTCAAGGCTAATGCTCTACCATTTGAGCCACAACACCACTTCCGTCTTTTTTCTTTTTGCTTATGTGGTGCTGAGGAATTGAACCCAGGGCCTCATGCATGCAAGCGCTCTATCACTGAGCCACCTTCCCAGCCCCCCTTCCTACATTTTTCTAATCTTGCTTTCTCCTTACAATTCTCCCTAAACCTATTACTTTCTGGTCGGCTGACTCCTTCTTTGATTTTCTTAGTCCATTGATCCCTAGTTGTTTGTTGTTGAACTGAATTGTATCTGTTGAACTAAATTGTATCTGTACTCATTTTGATTGTGCTAAACAATCTGCACAACTACAGGGTTCTGGTTGATGTTTGCCTTAAATTAGTGTTCTACCATGGAATTGGTTTTTCTTTAATACCCAAATGGGCAGAACAAACCAGAGAAACAGAAGAAAAAATGTCAAGTCCATGTATCTCAACTCCCACTCATGATAATCAGGCAACAGAGCAGTTAATGAATAATCCAGAAGAGAGTTTCCAAAATGCTCTACAAACACTACTGGTAAATGTACTGAATGAAAAGATTGAAAGCCTGCAAAAGACTCTATGTGAGCATGATAGGGAAATGTGTGAGCATGATGAGACTAACCAAAGATTAATACAGAAATTTCACCAGCGTGAGGAGGCTAACCAAAGATTAATAGAGGAATTGTGTGAGTGGATGAGAAAAACAAAGATGAATAGAAGCATTCATGGAATCCACAAAAAATATGTTGAAGGAATCCATGGAGGCCACAAAAGGAATGCTGAATGAAGCCCTACAGAAGGAAAGGGAATCAATGAAACTATAACCAATCCACTAAGGGATTTGAGAATGAACACGAAACAAAATTAAGGAGGTAAAGAAGTTTATACAAGATCTAAAACAAAACTCCAACAAAGAATTTGAAGCCTTCAAATCTGACCAATTAG
Organism: Dipodomys spectabilis; assembly: GCF_019054845.1. Classification (NCBI taxonomy): domain Eukaryota; kingdom Metazoa; phylum Chordata; class Mammalia; order Rodentia; family Heteromyidae; genus Dipodomys; species Dipodomys spectabilis. Next base: position 13,249,044 of record NW_024870802.1, read on the forward strand.
AAGGAAAGGAAATAAAAAACAAAGTAAAAAGTCTTGACAGTAGGTTAGACCATGCAGAAGATCAAATCTCTAGGTTGGAAGACAGCTTAGACATTATATAGAAAGAACAGACAAGTATTCAAGACAAATTTAAGAAAGATGATAGATCTATTCAACATTTAGAAGACACCATCAGAAGGCCTAATCTGAGAATAATGGGTGTAGAGAAGGGCCTAGAGACAGAAGTTAGTGGTTTAGAAAATTTGTTTAACAGTATCCTAGCAGAGAACTTCCCAAACATACAAAAAGATAGGTCCATTCAGATACAAGAAGCTTTTAGAACTCCAAATAGACCAGACCAAAACAGGACATCCCACCATCACACATTGTAATCCACACAAGATCAATTCAGGCCAAGGAAAGGATCTTTAAAGCTGACAAGGAGAAAAGATCAATCACTTATAAAGGGAAACCAATCAGAATGACTTAAGATTTCTCAGCAGAGACAAAGCAAGAAGAGCCTGGAATGATGTACACCATGTACTGAAGACAAACAACTATCAACCAAGAATACTGTACCCAGCTAAACTCTCCTTCATAACAGAAGGACAAATAAAAACCTTCCAAAGCAAAAAAAATTGAAACAATATATCTCTACCAAACCAGCCCTACACAAGATACTTAAAGATATCCTACACATAGAAAACCAACAAGAGCATAATAAAGGCCAAGAAACAGCCCCCAAACAGAGAATCCAAGAATCATAGTAAGAACCCAGTTGGCACAGCCCCCAAGAAGGTGGATAACATGGCAGGAACTCCCAAACACCTCTCAGTTCTAACTCTCAATATTAATGGACCAAATTTCCAATTAAGTGACATAGACTGTCTAGTTGGCTTAAAAAGCAAGATCCTTCTATCTGCTGCCTTCAAGAGTTACACCTTGCCCATAAAAAACAAACATATTTTGAAAGTGAAAGGCTGGAACAAAATCAACCAAGCAAATGGCCCCCATTAAAAGGCAGGAGTTGCAATCCTAATATTAGATAAAATAGACTTCAAATTAAAATTAGTGAGAAGAGATAAAGAAGGTTGCTACATACTAATTAAAGGATCTCTCCTTCAGGAGGATATTACAATTCTAAATATCTATTCACCAAACAACGGAATAGCCAAATTTATCCAAGAAACACTACTTTCCCTCAAGTCTCACATAGATCTAAAGACATTAATTGTTGGTGACTTTAACACACCACTATCCCCACTAGATAGATCAACTCAGCAAAAACTCAACAGAGAAACCACAGATCTAAACAACTGCATAGATCAACTAGATTTAACAGACATCTACCGAATATTTCACCCAGCAACATCAGAATACACGTTCTTCTCAGCAACACACAGAACATTCTTCAAAATAGACCACATTTTAGGTTACAAGGCAAATTTGTCCAAATTCAGAAACATTGAAGTTATGCTGTGCATTCTCTCACACCACAAGGGAATAAAATTATAATTCATCACCAGATACCACCAAAGAAAATTCTGTACCACAAGGAATCTGAACAATACACTGTTGAACCACCAGTGGTTCACAGAAAAGATTAGAAAGAAGATTCAAATGTTCATGATATTTAACAAAAATGAACACACAAATTATCAGCTCCTGTGGGACACAGCAAAGGCAGTACTTAGAGGCAAGTTTATAGCTCTGAGTTCCTACATCAACAAATTGGAGAGATCTGAAACCAACAATTTAATGAGGCACCTGAAGCTCCTTGAAAAAGAGCAACAAGCTAAACCCTAATCCAGTAGATGGAAACAAATAAGTAAAATGAAATCAGAATTAAATGAATTAGAGTCCTTAAAAAACATAGAAAGAATCAACAAAACAGAGAGTTGGTTCTTCAAAAAAATTAACAAAATTGACAGGCCCTTAGAAAATCTTATCAGAAAAAGAAGAGAACATACCGAAATAAACAAACTTAGAGATGAGAATGGAAACATCACCACAGAAGCAACCAAGATTCAGAACATTATAAGGGAATACTTTTCAAATCTTTATGCTAATAAATTTGAGAATCTGGAAGAAATGGACGAATATCTAGCAAAGATTGACATGCTTAAACTAATCAAGATGATTTAAACCAACTTAACAGACCTATATCAAGCATCAAAATAGAAACAGCAATAAGAGACCTCCCATTCAAGAAAAGTCCAGGACTGGATGGAGTTACAGCTGAATTCTACAAGGCCTTCAAAGCAGTACTCACACCAATACCCCTCCAACTCTTCAATGAAACTGAAAGTGAAAATTCACTACCAAACCCTTTCTATGAAGCCCTCATAATATTATCCTCATCTCAAAACCAGGCAGGGACTCATCAAAGAAAGAGAACTATAGACCCATTTCTTTGATGAATATTTTCTCAACAAAATCTTGGCCAATCGACTTCAACTATTCATCAAAAAAATCACACACCGCAGGGGGGTGGGGGAAGGAGAAGGATTGGTACTGGCGGGGGAGGGGGAGGCTGGGAAGGGATGTGAAGGGTAAACAAAGGAGGAGGCTGCAATGCTTGGTAAGAAATGTACGCATTATCCTGCCCATGTAATTGTAACCCCTCTGTACAGTATGTTCACAAATAAAATTAAATTAAATTAAAAAAAATCACACACCATGATCAAATAGGATTCATTTCAAAGATGCAAAGCTGGTTCAATATACGCAAATCTATTAATATAATTCATCACATCAACAAGAGCAAGGGTAAGAACCATATGATTATCTCAATAGATGCAGAAAAGGCATTTGACAAGATCCAATACCCCTTTATGTTGAAGACTCTGGAAAAACTAGGAATCCAATATAATAAAGGCTGTATATGACAAACTTATGTCCAGATAAAAGCTAAAACCATTTCATCTAAATTCAGGAATGAAACAAGGATGTCCATTCTTTCCATTTCTCTTCAATTTAGTATTAGAATGCCTAGTTAGAGCAATAAGACAAAGTGCAAACATGAAGAGGATCCAACTAGGGGAAGATGAGGTAAAAGTCTTCCTCTTTGTAGATGACATGATATTGTATTTAGAGAACCTCATTGAAGCCGGGCAGCAATGGCTCACACCTGTAATCCTAGCTACTCAGGAGGCTAGTTCTGAGGATCTCGGTTCAAAGCCAGCCCAGGCAGGAAAGTCCGGGAGACTCTTATCTCCTATAAAAATCACTAGAAAACCGGAAGATGCACTGTGGCTCAAGCAATAGAGCACTTGCCTTGAGCTGAAGAGTGCAGGGACAGCGCCCAAGCCCAGAGTTCAACCCTCGTGACCGACAAAAAAAAAAAAAAAAAAAAAGAACTTCGTGGATTCCACTCCCAAGTTACTTGAGCTGAACTGGCACTTTGGCAAAGTAGTAGCGTATAAAAGTAACGCTCAAAAATCAATGGCTTTTCAGTATGTCAATAATGAGAGGAGCATGGCTGAAATCAGGAAAGCAACTCCCTTTGTAATAGCCCCACAAAAAATAAAATACCAAGGAGTTAACTAAAGAAGTGAAGGACCTCTATGATGAAAACTTTAAAAACCTGAAAAAAGAAATTAAAGCAGAACTAAGGAATTGGAAAAACTGCCCATGTTCCTGGATTGGGATGTTAAAATGGCAATACTGACATGGCTATCAAAAAATTGAATGTGATACCTATCAATATCCCAACTGCATTCTTCAATGAAATAGAAGAATCAACCCAAAAATTTATATGGAACAATAAAAGACCCTGAGAAGCAAAAACAATCCATAGCAGAAAGAGCAGTGCTGGAGAAATATCAATACCAAATTTCAAACTTTACCACAAAGCCATAGTAATCAAAACAGCTAGGTACTGGCACAAGAACAGACATGAGGACCAATAGAATAGAACTGAAGACCCAGAAATGAACCCACAGACCTATAGACACCTAATCTCAATAAGGGAGCTAAAAAAAAATAGAATGGAAGAAAGGCAGCCTCTTCAGTAAATGGTACTGACAAAAGTGGTTAAACACCTGTAGAAAACTAAAGCTAGATCCTTATATATCACCCTGCACCAGAATCAACTCCAAATGCATCAAAGACCTCGAAGTCAAAGCAGACATTGAAAATATTACAGGAAGGAATAGGAGAAACTCTTGGGCTCCTTGGCACAGGCTGAAATTTTATTAATAAAGACACAGAAACACAACAAATCAAAGAAAGGGTGGACAAATGGGATTGCATGAAATTGCAGAGCTTCTGCATTGCAAAGGATGTAGCTAGCAAGATCAATACAAAGCCCATGGACTGGGAAAAGATCTTCACTAGCCATATACTGGACAAGGGTCTCATATCTAAAATATACTTAGAACTCAAAAAATGAAATCTCTCAACAACAAATCCTCAAAGAAACAACCGTCCAATTAATAAGTAGGCTAAAGACATAAAGAGAGACCTCTATGAAGAAAAAATAAGAATGGCCAACAGACACATGAAGAAATGCTCAACTTCTCTAGTCATGAAAGAAATGGAATCAAAGCAACATTGAGATTCCACCTCACCCCAGTTAGAATGGCTATAATCAAGAAATGTAATAACAACAGATGCTGGAGGGGATGTGGCCAAAGGGAACTCTACTGCATTGTTGGTGGGAGTGTAAACTTGTTCAACCACTTTGGAAAGCAGTTTGGAGGTTCCTCAAAAGACTCCACATAGAGCTCCCCTATGATCCAGCAATCTCACTTTTGGGCATTTATCCAAATGATTACAAACAAGGCCATACTAAAGCTACCAGTACAACTATGTTTATCGCAGCATTATTCACTATAGCTAAGATATGGAACCAACCCAGATGCCCCTCAGTAGATGAATGGATCAAGAAAATGTTAGATAGATAGATAGATAGATAGATAGATAGATAGATAGATAGATAGATAGATAGATAGATAGATATACAGATATAGATATATAAAGGTATTCTATGCCTCCATCAGAAAGAATGACATCACCCCCATCTGTTAGGAAATGGAAAGACTTGGAAAAAATTCTATTACGTGAAATAAGCCAGGCCCAAAGAAACATAGGTCCCATGGTTTCCCTTATGTGCAATTACTAGTATATGTCTAGGACAAGCAGAAAAGGTCAAAAGCTATGTACATATGACCATATAAGATGATGCTAAGCGAAATGAACCCCAAGATAGAGACTCAAGAGGTTTTATCTTTGTTGCTGTTGTTTTTGTTGCACTTATATTGTACTATGTGATTTTTTTGTTTCTTTTGTCTGTTTTTCCCCATAGTATAACTCCTGTTAACACTGTAGTTGATTCCAGTATCCTACATCTTGTTTATATATTTTTCAAATTTGGAGAGGGGAAGAGAAGTAACAAAATGCTAAAATAAGGATAGAGGTTGACCCATTGTAACAATGAGATATACAAGACACTATGTTGAAAATAAACTTTACAATTTCGGGTGGGGGAGGGATGAGTTGGGGAGGTGGGGAGGGAAGGGATGCTAAGGGAAAAACATAGGAGGGGCTAACAATGCTTGAGAGGAAATGTACTCATTACCTTACTCATGTAACTGTTTTATATATAAATGTCTTATATATATATATATATATATATATATATATATATATATATATATATAATAAAAATTAGGTCTTGGGGCTGGGAAGATGGCTCAGTGGTAGAGCGTTTGCCTTGCATGCATGAGGCCCTGGGTTCAATTCCTCAGCACCACATAAGCAAAAAGAAAAAAAAAAACTGGAAGTGGCACTGTGGCTCAAGTGGTAGAGCGCTAGCCTTGAGTTGAAGAACTGAGGGACAGTGCCCAGGCCCAGAGTTCAGGCCCCATGACCGGACCCCCCCCCAAAAAAAAGATTAGGGTCTTGAAAACTTTTATTCCCAGGCTGGCTTCCATCCAAGGTACCTGAAACTCTGCTTTTCAAGTGGCTAAGATTACAGACTTGAGCATCACACTGAGCTTGGGAAGGCATTTTTATCAACACTTTGTAGATAGGTAAAATGCTTTCAAAAGGGACTTGTCCAGAATCATTGATGTGTTGCTAAGCAAATAGCTAAACTCAGAACTGTAATCCAAATTCAAATTCAAGGCCTGGAATTTTGCTGAGCTGGTCAATAGGCAGGCTGAGCCTGTATCCCCCTAACTGTGTTTGCTTTCATAAAGTCCCTTACACTTCTTAGGTAGGTGCTTTACCACTTGAGCCACATCCTCAGATCATAAATGCTTGCCCTTAAGCAGGAAAAGGCCAGTGCTTGTACAAGCTTGTAGAAGTTCAAGGACATGGAACAATGCTGTACAAAAAAAACTCACCAGGTGATTTAACATGATCATTGCATTTGCAACTTTTGAGTATGTTTAAACACGATTGGAATACGGAGCATTTTTTGAGATTTTTTTAAAACTGTGCTTCATAGTTGTCCCTTGGGCCAACATGCGTGTCCACACAGAAGGGGAGTGCTCATCACAGAGCAGAGGAAAGCAACAGGATGGGGCCTGGGCAGGGGACCTTGAATGAAGCTCTATGGTTTGGACTTAAGCTCTCAAAATGGGGAGACTGTCAGTGAAGAATCCTAAAGCCTTGCCAATCACAGGACTTCTTAAGAGTTACAAATTAGTTGTGTGCAGGTGGCCTACTCCTTTAATCCTAGCTACTCAGGATCTGAAAATCACAGATCAAATCCATCCTGTACAGAAAAGACTATGAGACTCTTAGCCCCTCGAAACTACCAAAAAAGGCAAAGGTAGAGCTAAGTGGTAGAGCTCAATTGGTAGAGTGCTAGCCTTGGGCAAAAGAAGCTCAGGGACAATACCCAGGCCCTGAGTTCAAGCCCCAGGACTGGCACCAGCAAGAAAAAGAAGAATAATTTCAAATTACCCAAAGGGAATAAGAAACCATCTTGAGTTTCTATGTCTGCATCTCAAGGCCACATTGTTGGTTTCCTGTTCTTAGTCGTCTCTTTTATTCATTTACTTTTTAATTTACTTACAAATTTGGGAGTACTGAGGTTTGACCTCAGGACTTTACACTTGCTAGGCAAAAACTCTACCATTGCTTTAGATATTTTGGGAGAAGTTCTCATGTTTCTGCCTTGGACAGGCCTTGAACCATAGTTCTCCTATCTATGTCCCCCCACATAGCTGAGATCATAGGCACACCTTCCTGCTGCGTGCCTATGTGTGTTTAGATTAATGTCCTAACTTTTTTTCCAGGCTGTCCTCCCACCAAAATCCTACTCTTTGATAGCTATAATTACAGGTATGAGCCAATGCACCTGTATCCCCTTATGCTGTCTTAAGACCGGAGTCTTGGTGCAGCTATTCAAAAGGCTCTTTCTTGGGGAAAATGCGGTAGCTCTCCATTCCCTTCTCAGGTGATCTAACCCAGGAGAGTTGACACTGATCAGTTTCTCATCATTTTATGTGCAAAGAAAACAAGGTTTTAAGAGAGACCCTAGGAGCAAAGCAAGTAGAGCAATCCTGTCATCTCTCCTATTTCCATTTTGTGCTCAGGCTTATAATTCTAGGCCCAGGGTTAAGCAAAATCCCAGGAAAAGATGACCAGCTCAACTGGATCCAGATGTGCAGTCCCAATAAGGAGTTGCAAGTGGCATGGTTGCCCTATGTTCTCTTTTGATCTTCCACATCAGCCCATACACAGCATTTATCCGAGGCCGAGCCTCCTGCTTGAAAAGCATGCTTTTATGGTTACTATTCCTATAAGCCATGGGGAAAAATATCCTCATGCCCCGCAGGTATGGCCCACAGACAGATACATACATGCACATGTTTATATGTTTTTCTGAGACCAAGGGATTAATCCTTCTGTTTGGTCTTGTGTCTCTAGGGGGGAAATCAGAGCCTACTTAGGCTGTCTCCTGCAAGAAGTCAGTTGGGAGTGTGCTGGCAGCTGAGAGCCTGGTTCAAACAACCAGCTAATCTTAGTCTCTGTATAAATTGAAATTATAAAGTGCTCCTGGCCAAAATTGGCAAAAGACAGTCATGACACATGGTGGCCTAAGAGGTCTGTTTCATGTAGCCCTCTCTGTTATATACCAAATGCCTTGCTAACACAAGCAAGCCCTAAAAAATGAGCCCCAGGTAAAGTGCTTTGTTAAAAAGTTTTGTCTTAAATCTTGGTCATCTGCAAGAGTAAGATTGGCAAAAAGATCTCTTGCCACTAAAAATTATTTATGTTCACTATAAAATATATCAAGATAATATGATATATCTTGATATACAGATATATTAAGATAATTGTACAGGTTCAAGATAAAAACTGTCAGCTGATGTGAAAGAAGGAGTCCAACCATCTGTGATGAAGAGAACCACAGAGGAGAAATGTAAACCAAGAGGAAAGTTAGTAAAAAAGGCCTGGGAAATGTAAGGTCTGATTCTGGATGGAAAGCAGACTCTGCCTCCTCACAGCCAAGTCTCTGCCCAGTACCTGTGTTGCCTAAACAAATGGCACACCTGGAAGAGGTCACATCTGCATCCACTGAGGTCACACCTAGATTCCATGTGGCCATACCTTTCCCCGACCCTACCCTGGATAAGGCCTAGCCCAGGGCCAGATACTCTCTTTCCCAGCCATGTGGAGTGCCAACCTGGCCTGGTGCCAATGGGAACAATGAATAAACCTACCCTTTTACCTGAATACCATGTGAGTGGTGCTGTTCTTACTTGGCAGCTTCTTTAAAAACCTAACATAAATGGTGCTGTGAACCTGGGACAGGCTTAAAATCAGGATAGGTGGGATTCCTCTCTGGTTTCTTTTCTTTTCTTTTTTCATTCCCCCCCACCCCCCTTCTTTCACTCTGAGGAATACCCCAGTTCTGACAGCCTTTTTTGCGAACTGGTCTGCTGCTGACACAGCATATTAATACCATTGCTGGCCTCTGCACCTACCTCCATGCTTTTACATTTTGGTGAGTGAACTATTCTCTAAGGGTTCTCTGTCACTCAGTCTCTCTCCAGACATGGTACCATGCCAGAGAACCTGCTAGGCCTTTAACTGAAAGGTCGATCACCTCTGGAGCCAAGGACTCTTGATTCTTGTTGGTTGGCCACTCCTCCCTAGAGGGGTCGGTGGTAAGTCAGGACCCCGCTTCCATCCAATAAGCCCTCCTTTATTCACTGATTTTCCTCTCCTATGCCTTTAATGGGGTGCTGTGTGTCACTCCCGAGCCATGAAACCTCTCTGAAATGCCTCCAGCCCTCCCTAGAAAGCCAGCGTGCCTAATTTTTTATGCCGTTCTCAGATTTAGACAATTTTTGCCACTGCAATGGTAAATGGTCAGAAGTCTGTTTACTTTCAGGCTCTCTTTGCTTTCTCTGCTAATCATGTCCAACTTTCTCTATCTCTCCCTTTCTGTTTTCTACAACTTTTTGGATTGTGCCCTGAAGAGTGCGACATGGGCTGGGTCCAAGGGACCGGCATCTAGGTTCCTTCTCAAAGGCTAGCCATTCTAGGTTTGAAAATTGTCAGTTTCCATTTGTTCAGGTTTTCTTTGTGTTTTTTGTTTGTTTGTTTGTTTTTACAAATTTGCCATCTTAAGTTCACATCTTGGCCACATAGTGGGTTATGGGTTTGGCCCATCTGACCCATACCCTTCCACCAAGCTTACCACTCCATCCAGCTATTCTAACGTGCCTTGCGAACAAGTTGCTCCTTTCACAGGCCCTGGTAAGTGAGGCCCAATCATCTGATGTGCTTTGTTAGCAAAGATGTCTAAACATTGTTATAAAAAATTTTAGGTTTTGAGTTTGGCCTTTTTGTTGGGTGTTGTGTATTCTACTACTGACTATGTGGTTCTAAAATACTGGGCATATCTGTGCTAAAATTCTCATCACATTTAACGAGTTTTGCCATTGCAGAATATTTGTTGGTCAATTCTTGATAAGAACAAGGTAAGCAATACTTATTCTATTTGATCTCCTTGTTGCTTTAATTGGAAATAATAAAGGGTTTTTGTGGCAAAGATTGGAGTTCAAAGCCAGCCAGGGCAAAAAAAAAAAATCCCTGAGACTCCATCTTCCAACTAACCTGCAAAGAGCCAGGCTGGAAGCATGGCTTAAGACTCTTATCTCTAATTAACTAGCCAAACACTGGAAGTGGTACTGTAACTCAAAGTGGTAGAGCACTAACCTTGAGCAGAAGTGCTCAGGGACAGTGCCCAGGGCTTGAGTTCAAACTTCTGTGTATACCAACTGGGACAAGCCATCCCAGCAATGAGCTCCTAGACTCAACCAGTCTGGGGAACAAGGGACAGTGGAGAGGAGGAAGAGGAGATGATGTCACATCAGCCACTTTGTGCCTGCCCTTTCAAAATTAACCAGAGCCAGGAGGTCAATAGAAGTAAGAAGCCTGCCCATCTAGTGTCCATACCTGAGTACCTTTTATCTAGACAGGAATTTACATTCTTGCCTTTGTTACCTGACACTTCCCCCTACCTAGTCACAAGATGTCAGAAGTAGCTAGGGATATTTCTATCAACTCCAGGACAGCCTGGAATGCAGGAGATCAGAAATAGCCATTCTAGCCAAGTCATCCATTTTTTAATTTTCCACTCTAAGCCCTTCCATTTGTTTGCTCTCTAGTATTTTTTTTTTTTTTTGGTCCAGCTCTTCAGTGCCTCATAAGACTTCCTCCAGACTTCATCTAAGGACTCACGCCTACCAAAGGACAGCTGCTGCTTGCTGCCTTCTCTGGGAGGGGCCACATTCTGGCCTTTTACCCCTAAAGTCGACACTCCTTGTCAGCAGAAAGTAGCCAGAAAGAATCTGCACCCTATTTCATGATTATTAAAAAGCTGGAATGTAAGGTCTGCTCCTGAATGGTGAGGAGACTCTTCGAGGCCAAGTCTCCTCCCAGTACCTACATTGCCTAAATAACTGGCAAACCTGAAAGAGGTCACATCTGCATCTGCTGAGGTCACATCTGGATTCCATATGGCCAGACCTTTCCCATCCCCTATCCTATATAAGGCTTAGCCCAGGACCAGACACTCTCTTTCCCAGCCCCATGGAATGCCAACCTGGCCTGGTGTCAGCCGGAACAATGAATAAGCCTACTGCTTACCTGAATACCATGTTCTTACTCAGCAGCCTCTTTAAAAACCTAACAATGAGCAGCTCAAGAATACTCCAACACTCTTAGTATCTGTACACAGATTTTGAACACATTCTAACTGAAGACTTTCTGTTCTATGAAATTTTAAAAACTCCCCTTGTAACTGGATGCTGGTGGCTTATGCCTAGCTACAGAGATTTGAGGATTGTGGTTCAAAACTAAACAGGGCAATTATCCAGCAAAAGGCCTCAAAGGGAGTTGTAGTTCAAGTGATAGAGTGCTAGTCTTGAGCAAAAAAATCTATGGGACAGTGCACAGGCCGTGAGTTCAAGCTCCAGGACTAGCATACACATTAAAACAAAAACAAAAACAAAATTTACACTCCTTGTTATTAAAGGAAAATAAGACCCTTCACAGCAGAAACATTTTACCAAGCAACACCACTCTAGTTATACACCCAAATGAATTCAAAACTGGTACTCAGTGTTTTGTGTACAAGGTTAATACTCACACTCACCAGAAGGAGACAACTCATGAACATCAATTCATGAATGGATAAAATGATGGTGAGTTACACATACAATGAGATCTTAATCAGCAAATAACAAGGTAGTGATTTGGGCTGCAGTGTCCATAAGTGCCCTAAAACAATATGATAAAAGAAAGAAGCCAGAGACAGAGGGAGCATATTGTATGATTTTATTTCTGTGTAATCTGTAGAACAGGACAGCAGTTGGTTGTCACCATGTAACAGGGGCTCCACATAAGACTGGCCCAGGAAATCGACTGTTGTGTGAAGGGCTACCTGCAGGAGCCCTGAGGAAGAAAAACTATCTCCAGGCTTTTGTTTCTTCTTTCCTACATGTAACACTGAGTTAGGTAGAGATGGTTTGAGATGATCTCATTCCCTAGTTTGGCTAAAATGGCAAATGAATTTGGTTTTCCTCTCTCTCTCTCTCTATAGATATAGATATAGATATAGATATAGATATAGATAGATAGATATATACATACACACATATGTATGGAAAAATACATATCTATGTGTGCAAATATGTTTATATATATGAAACTAACTAAAGGAGAGGCTGCCATCCAGAATTCTCTAAAGCAGAAATAGAAATAGAGCCATAAGCAATCCTGGGTAGCCTTCTACTGTCTTTCACATTCCTCACATTTCTTCTAATTGTTCACTGAGTTCCTCTAATTGTTCACAAAGGTTACTATAGCCTGGTTACTCACTCCTCCCAGAGAGAGGGCTCTGTGAGAGAATCTGTTCTACCTTTCTCAGCAGGGTCGTTCTTGGACCCAGAACATCCATGAGTCAATACAGCATAGGTCACTCTTTTTTTTTGCGGGGGGGGGGGGGCGGTCGTGGGGCCTGAACTCACCATGCTCAACTTGTTCATTAAGATGATGTCTCACTAAATTTTTGTCTGATGATCCCCTGACTTCTGCCTGCTAAGTAGCTAGGATTATAACATAAACTGCTGGGCTGGGCTGGATTTTTGTTTGTTTTTGAGACAGAGTATTTATATATAACCTAGGCTGTCCTTGATTTCTTCATAAAACTGCCTCAGACTTCTAGATGGTCGAATTCTAGCCTATGTCAGTTTGGCTGACATCTTCTCATATAATGTGTCATCCTATGCAAGCAGTGATGGTTTTATTCTTTCCCAAGCAAGATGCCTGCTTTTTTTTTTTTTTTTTTTCTTTTTCTGTCCTGCAATAACCTGGGCTTCTCTGGACCCCAAGATAAAAGAACAACTTTCCCAGGCAGTTTCTTGCTGCTGCTTTCAGCCTCCCATGGGATCTCTATCTTGGGCCTACGACCAAGGACACATGGAAACCTGGCACTGCCCCAGGCCAAGGTGTTAGCTGGTATTTGTGTTTGATTTAATGTCACAGAAAGTTGATTTCCTGCTTTAATGGTTTAATGGTTTACCCTTAGGAATTGGAGAGCAGGTTATTTGGCTTTGACTCAACCCCCCTTCCTGCTTTTACTTCTGCTTCTGCTTCTCTCTCTCTCTCTTTCTCTGAGTGAGCCAGAGAAATTATTTCCAGGAAACTATACCATAGGCCAAAAGCTCCCAAAGTAAAAATCAACTTCACTTCATGTGAAGTTTGGTTGGTATTAATACAACCAACTTCGGTTGGTATTAATATACTTATTCCAAATTCCTCTCAGGTTATAGACAACTAGTACTTTATACACAAAGAAAGGAACAGTCCCACCCAAAGAATAAACAGTGTACATTTTCATGTACATTTTGTTCATGTTCAAATGTTTGCTACATAGTGAGTTCTAGGCTACTCTGGGCTCAATCTGAGACCCTGTCTCAGAAAACAACTGAAAAGAAATGCATCCTTGATAAGATCAGTGTTTCTCAGTAATGTGTCATTTGAATTAAGCCTTGGAATGTTGGAAAAAGTGCTCTTTACTGAGCCAGAACATTCTACCTTACCAACACATCCTGAGTTACTCTTCCATTCTTATGTACAGATCTAAATGACATGGATCATATCCAGTGAACAGTATTAAAAGTAAAGAGAAAGTCTCCTGTAAAAATTGTTCATATATCATGAAGCAAGCATCCAAGGCCTGTGGCATGAAAATTACCCTTGGGACATTTCCATGTAGTACATACACAGTACAGCAGGCCTACTCTGATCTTCCATAAGATTCTTTTCTCATGGAAGATGAGTAGCTCGAAGCAAGCCTGGCTTAGTGCAGGCTGATCCTTATAGCCTCTTTGCACTTAGCAAAGAGGAACAAAGAACCTGTTCACCCCCACAACTAGGACTCAGGTGTGGACAGAACATTTGGTGTTACACATGACCCAGGCTAACAAAACAGAGCCAGCCTTCTGCATTGATGACTGTACCAGAAGGACATTAGAGTGCCGAATCTTCAAATCATGATGTTTTTACAGACTTCTAGTCTATTGTATGTCCTGATCTGTGTGGTAGGGGATGCCAGTCAGTTTGCTGAACAACTCTTTCAGTTCATGACCTCTCAGACCTTAGCTGTGAGCCAAAGCTTTGCTACAAGCTTCATGGATTGGCATTCTTTTAATGTGATGCATTTGGGAGCTTTTTCTTGTTCTGTGTGTTTCCCATGGCACTAGCTTCTTCTTCTTCTTCCTCCTCCTCCTCCTGTTACTCTTTCTCTTCTCAAGAACCTTGCACTGGGAGCTGTTATTTCTGACCATCTGGAGTAGCTTTACTGAACACACAAAGGGCATTCAGTGTGTTCTGTTCTCACCCAGACAGAGAAGACTTATCAATACACTTTTTTATTATAAGGTTTATTAGAGGAGCCATAGCTCCCTAAGAGGGAGCTCATGGCCTCCGTCGCCATCCAGGTAGCTGGAGGGTCTGGGGAATAGGAAGTGAGGTAGATGGGCATTCAGGTGGGTCTGGTGGAGAGAGGGAGGGGCCAGCTGTATGGAAGGAACTTCAGGAATGGGAGGGGGCCCAGGTCTGGGTGGAGCTGAGGACCAAAGGTGAGCATAATACTAACAAGTGGCTATTATTTTGATATTAAGGGGAAAAAACTCCTCTAAGCCAGGCACTGGTGAGTCACACATATAATCCTTTCTACTCAGGAGAATGAGATCTGAGCGTAGTGGTTCAAAGCCAGCCTGGGCAGGAAAGTCTGTGAGACTCTTATCTCCAATTAACCATTAGAAAAATGGAAGTGGTGCTGTGGCTCAAAGTAGTAGAGTGCTATCCTTGAGAAAGAAGGAAGAGAGAAAGAGAAAGAAAGAAAGGAAGAAAGAGGGGCTGGGAAAGTGGCTCAGTGGTAGAGCGCTTGCCTTGCATGCCTGAGGCCCTGGGTTCGATTCCTCAGCACCACATAAGCAAAAAGAAAAAATCCGGAAGTGGAGCTGTGGCTCAAGTGGTAGAGCGCTAGCCTTGAGCTGAAGAGCTGAGGGACAGGCTCCATGACCAGATCACCCCCCAAAAGAAAGAAAGAAAGAAAGAAAGAAGGAAAGAAAGAAAGGAGAGAGAGAAAGAAAAAAGAGAAAGAAAAGAGAGAGGGAGGGAGAGATGGAAGGAGAGGGAAGGAAGGAAGAAAGGAAGGAAGGAAGGAAGGTCAATAAACTTTTTTGTTACATGGTAGAATCAGAGGCATGTTATCAGCACTTGGATTGGTCAATTGGCCATGATTAATAAAACTAACATGTCTCATTACACGTGCATACACACACAGAGACACACACACATATCTATATAAAGGGGGGAGGATTGAGAGAGAGGGGAGGGAGGGAGAGAAAGAGATATGGAGGGAGAGAGAGGCAGAGAAAGACACAAAGAGAGACATAGAGACAGAGAGCCTTTAAGGGCCAGCAGTTGTTCAGAAGCTTCTGTACTTGTTTGTATTACCTAGTTTGGCAGAAGTCCCAGGCATGTTGGTGAAATTCTGAAGGCAACAAGAAAACAGCATCCAGATTTACTTTCCCAGTGCCTGGTGGTTCAGTGCTTATGAAAATTATGTTTACAAGCATGTCTTGCCTGCCCTGAATATACACAAAGAGCTGCCTGTGTGACCAGGGAAAGAAAAAAAAGTCAAGGAATAAAAAGAATAGGTAAGAGAACAGAAACATGCAAGAGAGCTAAAAATTCAGAAGCAAGGTGGTTGAGAGATTCCTACTCCTCCCACTTTGCCCTCTTACACCTGGGCTGTTTGGTTACAGAGGAAGGGAAGTATGAAGGGAAACACCACCATGGAGAGAAGCCTAATTATTATATAATCCAAGGAGCAGTTGAAACAAATAAAACAACTCAACTTCATACTTTTTTATGACATTCAATAACTTACTCTATCATCTGAATCCCCTGGATATCTTCCAGAGCCCCTTTCCCTGTAAAGTTATCTCTGTGTCTATAGATAGCCTAAACACAGACTCTCAGTTTCTTTCTCTCCTGCCAAGAAGTGAATAAGCAACCCAGCCAGGTCCTCCTTTATTCAAGTAGAGAACTTCAGAGATGAGTGTTCAGGGCTAAATACTCTGAAATATCCTTTTCAAGATCCAAGTATAGTATATACATTTTTCTATCTGTATTCGATTGATGCAACTCCACTTTTGGAAACCACCTTTCAACTGGCTGTTTAGAAATGTCATAGCTATGTTATTTCTATAAGAGGATCACTTGATATGCTGAAGATGGTAGTACAGGCTGATGACAGAATTTGGATGGCCAAATTATACATTGTTGCTTCATGTGGCTGTGCTCATGAATTAGAGAAATGCTCTATCTGAAGACTTCTTGAATTATGCAATAAGAAATCTGATTGCTAGTAACAAAGAATAAAATCCTTCCTAGCAGAAACTATTTTTATATAAAAGTATTAGACTATTTTTCATATTAAGTACATGCTCCTTTTATACTTTTACCTCAAGGTATATTTAGACATTAAGCTTTGCTGTAATACTTGACCATAGCCTGCTCAGTCAGGAGAGAAAGAAAACACACTATGTGGAAGGGTCCATTTCTTTGCTATATAGACTACTAGATCTGATCTCAGGACTTTTGGCTTATTTCCTTCTGAAGATTAACCTGACTCAGAATATAACTGCATATGGAGTGTCTTCCCTGGTACTTTCCCTGCTTTGCAAGCTCTGTGCCAAAGGAAGTCACTTTTTGCTCCCATTTAACAAAACACAGGCTGATGATAATGAGCCAACAATTTCCATATTTCAAGCACGAGCCACCTTTTCGACCAAGCACAGCTCAAGGAGAGAGATTTAGACACTAAAATGGCAGCCAGGCAGTGGAAGCCAGACACTAACCACTTGTTCTTAACAAAGCTAGCTAACAAGACCATCAGCTTGGCTGGGAGGCAGGTAAAAATAAAGGAGAGACAGGAAATAAGGATCAAGCAATAAGAAGGCAAATGAACATAAAAGAAGATACAGATATTTGTATAGCATCATAAAGGAGAATCATTGCCTTTCAAATTGATTAGTTTACAAGAAAACTAGAATGGATTTAGGTCATTGCCTTTTGCATTGCTCAGTAGTTTATTAATGAAGCATTAATCAGTAGTTAATAATTAGAGCATCTCATCAGATGGTTTTTGGACAAGGAGCCTGGACCAACCACCTCAGCCACTCTTATAGCTTCCATCTCCAGTTCTCTTAATCCTGGCCAAGATGGAGGCCTTGGGTACTTTCTTCAGGTCATAAGCCAACCCAATGGCAGCCATGCAGTCAATGAAGAATGTGGTGAAGTTGAGGTTCCAGCGGTACTCACTGGTAGAGTAATCATAGGGAAAGGTGTGGTGGTAGTTATGAAAGCCTTCACCTGGAAGAGAAGCAAGGAGAGGAGTTAGGGACTCAGCATTTTGTGATTTGTCATCTTTGAACACTTCTCGCCTAGCAGGTCCTCTGAACCTTGGAGAATCTTGCTGTATTGAGTGAATGGCAAACCCAATGTTTTGTACTCTAAAGTATGCCCTCTGAGGCATCCTTAGGATTGAGCTAAGATATTCTACTCAAATTTCCAGGATTGGGAGTCGTTTTGGGGAGGGAAAACTGGTCTTCAGAGTATCAAGAAAGAAGCAGGCTCTTCTGAGAAAATACAGGAAATACCGTGTGAAATATCAGAGATTCAGTTGTACTAGCCTGAGATCTCACAGGCTGTGTGGATATGTGCATGTGTTTTGATGAGGAAGGCAGGACCGAGGGAGAAGAATGACTGTGCTTCCTACAGTGGAGAGTAAGCAACACACCTTCCCCACTGAGGTCATACTCTCTGCAGGGTAGGGGGTGGAGGAGATTAGGGAACAGCAGGCATAAGTCAGAGAAAAGGAGGTCCAGACTGGGAGTAGAGATTACTCGCACATTGCTGGTTCACAGTGGGCTGTTTGTGCTTCTAATTTTCTTTCTTTCTTTCTTTCTTTCTTTCTTTCTTTCTTTCTTTCTTTCTTTCTTTCTTTCTTTCTTTCTTTCTTTCTTTCTTTCTTTCTTTCTTTCTCTCTTTCTCTCTCTCTTCCTTCCTTCCTTCCTTCCTTCCTTCCTTCCTTCTTTCTTTCTTTCTTTTTTTAGGTCCAGTCGTGGGACCTGAACTCGGCCTGGGCGCTGTCCCTCAGCTCTTCAGCTCAAGGCTAGCACTCTACCACTTGAGCCACAGCGCCACTTCCGTTTTTTTTTTCTTTTTGCTTATGTGGTGCTGAGGAATCAAACACAGGGCCTCATGCATGCAAGGCAAGCGCTCTACCACTGAGCCACCTTCCCAGCTGTGCTTCTAATTTTCTGACCTTTGAGCCTGGGATGAGAGGTGCTGATAAATCAGAACCCTCTGAAAACACTTAGAGATTCCCTTCATCCTCAGAAGTTCTGAAAACTCTTGGGATGAACATTCTGTAAGTAGCATCTTAAAAGATGGTTTTGTCAGGTACTGGTGCCTCAGGCCTGTAATCCTACCTGGGGATCACAGTTCAAAGCCAGTTGGGCAGGAAATTCCTTTAGACTCTTATATCCAATTGTCTACCAGAAAACAGGAAGTAGTTCCATGGCTCTAAGTGGTATAGCACTAGCCTTACAGTGGTATAGCACTAGCAAAAAGAGCTCAGGGACAGCACCCAGGTCCTGAATTCAAGTCCCATGACCGACATAAATGAAAAATAAATAAATAAAATAAGGCTTTTTGAGGATGAAAGTATCTATATATAACCTAGGCATAGTGGTTCATGATTGTAATCCCAGCCCTGGAGAGAAATTGAGTTCCTATCTCATCTAGGTTATATAAGGAGATACTTGTCACTAACTGGGACCTAGAACAGCACAGGGGATACCAGGTCTATGAACTGAGAAAAGAGAAAAAAAAAAGAAAAGGAGGCATCAGGGGACCTAAACTTCCTCCCCAGCCCATCAGTTCCTAGATTCTATTAGCAAGTCTTTTGATTCAGTTCAGTACAGGGCAGGTTACTACAGGCATATGTAGAGACTAGGGTATCAATCTGTTTTTGAAGTTACAATTACTAACATGAGAGAGAGTTTGCATACATATGTTAATTGACTTCCTAATCTAGGAAGTGGAGGAAAACAATAAATGCTCCAACATTACAATAGACTTTCATCTTATCTCCAAGGTCTCAGATTTTTAGAGCCAAAGCAAGTCACACCTATGGTAGGAACTTGGACCTCTGTTTTGCCTTAACTGATCTTTTGTGGATGGAGAGCAGCTGTTTGGCTGTTTGAGATGGCCTTCCAATCTCTTAGCCCTTTCTAGGTCTCATTGCTTGGCTACAGTTTCCTACAGACATGGTCTTAAAATATACATATTAAACAAACAAACAAAAAATAAATGTACATATAAATAAATAACAACAATGAAAGTGCTCCATATAGAGTGAGAATGATCTAAATAGCAAGCTAGTGATGAAGTCCTGCCAAATAAGCCTTCAGCTAGGACACTGAAGGTATATCATTACTCTGTACATGGGTGGTCCATAGTATGAACTAAGAAGCAGGCTGGAAGTTGGGAAATAAGGCCAAGGCTAAGTGTGCTGGCAGAGGACTGCTAACTTTCACACTGGTGTTTACAGCCAGGCTCTGAGTGGGCATTCATCAGGCCTATAGGTGTCAGATTGAAAAGGAGATGGATCATGTGTGGCAACCTGGCAGGAAGAGGCAGGTCAATGCAGGCTTAAGGAAAGAGAGAAGAAAATATGACTGAGAGCGGTGATTCAAGGAACAAAAGAATTAGAACAGCAGGAAACAGAGCTTGGAGAAAGTCAGGGTGGGATAAAATGCAGGAAAGGGCAGGTAGACAGAAGAGAGTAGCAATAGAGACCAAGTAGGAGATTGGCAGTGATTTTAAAAAGCCTTTCATAAGGCAGTTGAAATTAGGGGGCAGTCATTATAGTTGTATATAATGCTGGGCACATCTCAATCCAGATCATGTTTGTATAAAAATGTAAAAACACCTATACTAGTCACCTGTACTGATGCCTGGATGATCAGGAGGCTGAGATCTGAGGACTGTGGTTTAATGACAGCCCAGGCAGTAAAGTCCATGAGACTCTCATCTCCAAAAAACTACTGAGAGAAGGTTGGAAGTGGCACTGTGTTTTAAATGCTAGCCTTGAGCAGAAGCTCAAGGCCAGGGATTAGGCCCTAAGATCAAGCACCAGGACTGGCACACAAAAAAAGAAAGAAAAGAAAATTAAGAACTATCTAGCCTAAGTGATTTATTTCAAATGCAAATCAAAGTTAAAACATGTGTGATGGTAGAAGGAGCTGAGTAAAGCATATGAAATCATAGCAAGGAGATTACCCATTCATTCACAGTAGCATACTTGAAGTATGTAAACTTAGTTCACATTACAGAATCAGTAAATATAAAATACTCATCTTACTGGTCTCCCTATTACCCTGACTATTCTAATTAGTAACATCTGCCCAAAACAAGACTGTAAGATACAGTGCTCTACCACTTTGAGTTACAGTACCACTTCCAGTGTTTGGCTAGTTAATTAGAGATAACAGTCTTGAGCCATGCTTCTAGCCTGGCTCTTTGCAGGTTAGTTGGGAGATGGAGTCTCAGAGATTTTTTTTGGTCCAGGCTGGCTTTGAACTCTAGTCTTTGCCACAAAAACCCTTTATTATTTCCAATTAAAGCAACAAGGAGATCAAACAGAATAAGTAGAACTTACCTGGTCCTTATTAAGAATTGACCAACAAATATTCTGCAAAGACAAAACTTGTTAGATGTGATGAGAATCTTAGCATAGTTATGCCCAATATTTTAGAACCACGTAGTCAGTACTAGAATATACAACACCCAACAAAAAAGGCAAAACTCAAAACCAATTCTTGATAAGGACCAGGTAAGCTCTACTTATTCTATTTGATCTCCTTATTGTTTTAATTGGAAATAATAAAGGTTTTTTGTGGCAAATATTGGAGTTCAAAGCCAGCCAGGACAAAAAAAAAAATCCCTGAGACTCCATCTCCTAACTAACCTGCAAAGAGCTATAGCCCAGACTATAGCCCAGACTATAGCCCAGACTAGAGGTGATTGGAGAAAAGGAAGTTTAGAAAGGTTCAATAGGCATGCCATTTGGAAATGGATTTGGAAACCTGGAACTGGAGGAAGTGTTCTTCCCCTCCCCCCAAACTTGTTGCGTGGCTTACAAGTTTATCTCCATTTTGTACCCACTAGTTTTGTGGTGAATAATTTGAGATACAAAGTGTCTTAAAAACAGACTTACCTGTATTTCCAGCTCCTAACCAAATTCGATAATCAGCACACTACTGAATGTGGTCATGTTGTACACTGCTGACTTACCCAGAGTTCCCAGTGAAACCAGGGCATTTTCACGGGCATCAATGTTCTTGTCGTAAGGGCGATATCCATAGAGGTGAGCAGCGCTGTTCACCAGCCAGGTCATATTGTGTGTTAGAACGGATCGCAGGAAAGTAGCAACACACAAGCTATGTTGAAAAGTTTCACCCCAACAGTACCAGGGCACTAGTGTGGGCAGGATGAAGCACATCAACAGGACACTGGGCTTGTAGTACCTACATGAGAGACCACACAGTGAGAGTATGGACAGAGGATTTTCTCACACACCTGGATTACTCAGTCTTTCATGGCTGAGCCCAGCATTCCCTCCTACACTGTGAATACAGAGGGAAATAATCCAAAGCGAATGGATGGAAAAGCTTTTGAGAAGCCAGAGTTGTCCTCTAACTTTTTTTTGGGTCCGGTCGTAGGGCCTGAACTCTGGGCCTGGGCGCTGTCCCTCAGCTCTTCAGCTCAAGGCTAGCACTCTACCACTTGAGCCACAGCACCACTTTCAGCTTTTTTCTTTTTTGCTTATATGGTGCTGAGGAATCGAACCCAGGGCCTCAGGCATGCAAGGCAAGCGCTCTACCACTGAGCCACCTTCCCAGCCCCTGTCCTCTCACTTTTTAAGTAATGCTTTATGGATATGTTAAGTGTTCTGAGAGCTTCCCATTAGGCATGCAGAGGAAAAGGATAAGAATATCATGTCTTGATTCTAAATGCATTATTGTTTCTTTTTGTGTGTGCTGATCCTATGGCTTGAACTCAGGGTGTGGGCACTGTCCCCGAACTTTTTTTTTTTTAATTTCTTTATTGAGATAGATTACATAAATTTTAAAATATCGTGGGACAGTGATATTTATCTAAATTCACAAACACATTTTAACCTTCATAAGGTGAATTGTCATTATCATGATCTATAAAGCTTATGAACTCTACAAACTTTAACAATACAACTATTTTTTCTAAATGGGGTGATACCTACATTTCTTTCCCTTTGCTTAATGTAAGCGGTTCTCTCTTTCCCTCTCATTGCCTCCCTCCCTCCCATCACTGCCCTTGAATGGCTTAGTTCACTTTTATCAATGTCCAGTGCAGCTGATGAGTCCCTCTGTAGTATGTTTTCCCATTTTCCTCTGATTCTGTGTCCTCCTCCTAGCTTCCCTCAGATGTGCACATATATACCATACATGTGATCAACAACATTGGGTCATTTAGTAATGACACAAAAAGATGAGTGGAGGTCCTTTGTTTCTCAAGTCCTGTTTACTTTGTTGTATCTCCTTGCATTTTGGATTTAACATATCAAGGAGACCATGTGCCATTTGTGTCTTTGATCTTGGCTTACCTCACTCAAAATGATTTTTTCTAGTTCCATCCATTTCCCTGGGAATGCCTTTATTTTGTCCTTTCTAATGTTGATCAAACAGGCAGGGTCACATTACAACCACATCAGCCAAATTAAAATTCTGCTCCCTAAATGGTCTGACTTTGGATGCCTTTTCTCTTGCTCATTAGTGTCATTGGCAGAAAGCATGGTAAATGTCATGCCTTCATTTCCTGCTACCACCCCTTAGTTCTTTGTTCTGCTTTTCCCTTAGGAGGTACACTCAGGTGGTACACTCAGTATCTGTGACCAGAGCAGGTCTCTCCTTCAGGAGACCCTGTTTCCTTCAGTCCCAGGTAGACAAAAGCCATTGACATTGCAAGACAGTCAGTTGCCTGTGTGCCTCAGTCACATCTTTGTTTTGATATCACTGACATTCCTACATCAAGGCCTTTGCCCATCCTGCCACTGCTTCCCTGGCTTGAGTCCTCCCTAAATATATCTTGTGTTTCCACTTCTCATCTCTCTGCCTGAATGATACTTTCACTTGTCCCGAGAGTGGCCTCTTCAAAGCATGCCTGGCTGTGGGAAAATCATTTATGATTCTCTGTTGATGATTGAATGAATCCTAAGTTACTTCAAAGACTCTACCAGAGCTATATCTGTCTACCTTTCAGTTTCTTTCCCTGTCATACCATAAACTTCAAGCAGAAAGACTGTTTCAGGTACCTGATTGATGAGTTAGCAAATGCTTTGCTTTCTGTTTGAACTTTCTATTCATTCATATTCATAATGGTCTCTCTTTGCAGGTCAGCTCAGTCATACTTTGTTCATGCACCTTGACCTCATTTTCCTCACTGACCAAGTTGTTTTACATTGTACCAGTCCCAGTACAGATAATGTTCTGCCTTGTGTAATGGTTATTTTGGGTACTTGCCCTATCCCTCTACTCTACTCTGTGAAAAGCTCAAAAGAAAGATGTCAGACACATTCATTTGTACATTTCCGACAATCCTACTTCAGTGAAATTTATTGTATTTAATTGGTTGCATTAAAATAGCTCAGAGAGAAAGGAACAGAAGAATAAAACATAGATGTGGCTTTTAGACCATAAAAATGGTCAAAATGATAATTTTGAAATTTTGAATATGGAAACTGAGGAAATTACTCAGGTATGTTACATGTCCTAAATTCACGTTTCCAAGGCCACACCCCAGTTCTGTCCTCCCTTCCTCACCTTTTCTGAAACATCAGCAGTTTCTCAGCTTTGAGGTCAGACAGGTCCAGCGAACCACCCTTCTCTTTGACAGCTGGGTGTTTGCGCACAAGCAGCCAACCCACATGACAGAAGAAGAAGCCACGGCGAGAATTGTGAGGATCA
The DNA here is from genome assembly GCF_019054845.1 of Dipodomys spectabilis. NCBI lineage: Eukaryota > Metazoa > Chordata > Mammalia > Rodentia > Heteromyidae > Dipodomys > Dipodomys spectabilis. The sequence continues at coordinate 13,273,142 of NW_024870802.1, forward strand.
GCATGAGTCTCTGTGAACTTGTGGTGCACACGATGATCTCGGGCCCATTCATACACGTAAGTCTGTAGGGACGGAAGAGGAGGAAACCAGGCCTGAAGAGAGATGTCCTCTCGGGAGCATTGGAATGCTCCAATACCCACAAGGGCCCAGAGCTCTCAGCCTCACATCACAGTTCCCAGGACTTTCCTCCAAGGAGGGCATATGGACCAGCCTTTTTCTCAGCATTGGTCCTGACACCAGTGTGGAAAATCAACTTCCAGTTTCAAAACAGGAATAACACTGAAGGTTATGTAGCAGTACCCAAGGAGTTTCATTAGCCAAGAACTGCAATTCTTCACCAGGCTATGATGAAGAGATGGTACTCTTGGGAGTGAAATCCCTGAGCACAGAGTACAAGCCAGATGTTATGGACCCTAAGGTGCTGCTCTCTGGATAAAGCTTCAAGAAGCTTCATCCTGATAGGTGATAAGTACCCAACACAATAACTATGTAGTCATGATCATAAGCACATTTCCATAGGCCCTCTTGTCTTTTTAGAGAGTCTATCCATCCCTCCAAAATATGTCAACATGTCTCTTCCTTCCCTTTGCCTCCTTGAGAGCCTCAAGGAGAAGTTGTGCAGGCAGGTTGATTAGGCATATGTAGGGAGCCTTCAGATTTTGCCAGGACAGTGGAGACTAATTAGGGTTTTTTTTTTCTCTTCTCTAAATTATGCCTCATGTAACAACTATAGCTAGGGAGTTCCCCTTCCCTAATTACCTTAATCTTTCTGTGAAAAGCTTGTTGGCTGAACCAATCTCAGTACTTGATTTAGCTAGCATGGCATCCCTAGTTAACACTATAAGGTTAGTCTACCTCATTTCTCTGACTCATTTTCTTCTCTGTACAATAGGTGTAAAATTGGCATCTATTTTCTACAACCTCTGTGAGGATTTAATGAGTTAATTGATATCATCTTTCTTGTTGTTGTTGGCTGTGGGGCATGAACTCTGGGCCTGGGTGCTTTCCCTCTTCAGCTCAAGGCTTCTACCACTTGAGCCACAGTGCCACTTCCAGTTTTCTGGTGGTTTGTTGGAGATCAGAGTCTCACAGACTTTACTACTCAGCCTGGTTTTGAAGTGTAATCCTCAGATCTCAGCCTCCTGAGTAGCTAGGATTACAGGTGTGAGCCACAGGCACCTGCCTTATATGATCTTTTACCATAGTTGTTGGCATATAGTCATTGCTACACAAGTATTAACTCATGTGTATGCATGATCTGGTCCTGGATTGTGAATTCAGGGCTTGGGTGCTGCCTCTTAGCTTTTTTGCTCAAGGCTGGTGCTCTACCACATGAGCGCATTTCCACTTCTGTATTTTTGGTAGTTAATTGGAGATAAGAATCTCAAAGACTTCCCTCCCCTATGGTATAGCCCCTGTTTTCACTGTATTTTATGTAGGTATAATTTGTGGAGGGGAAGGTGGACCCTTTTATGTCAAAAAACGAACTTTAGCCAGGCGCCGGTGGCTCACACCTGTAATCCTAGCTACTCAGGAGGCTGAGATCTGAGGATCATGGTTTAAAGCCAGGCTGGGCAGGAAAGTCCTTAAGACTCTTATCTCCAATAAACCACTAGAAAACCGGAAGTGGCGCTGTGGCTCAAGCAGTAGAGTGCTCGCCTTGAGCTGAAGAGCACAGGGACAGCGCCCAAGCCCAGAGTTCAAGCCCAACTACCGACCAAAAAAAAAAAACCAACAATGAACTTTACAACTTTGGCACGGGATGGGGGAAGGGGGGAGGGAGGGGAGATGGGAGGGAATGGGAAGGGGAAACAAAGGAGGAGGCAACAATGCTTGATAAGAAATGTACTCATTATCTTGCCCATGTAATTGTAACCCCTCTGTACGGTATGTTCACAATAAAAAAAAATCTCAAAGACTTTAATGTCCAGTCTGGCTTCAAACTATGATTCTCTGATCTCAGCATATTGAATGTCTAGGAGAACCAATATGATCCAACAGTGTCTGGCTGTCCTCACCTTAGATATCAGCAACAACAAACTTCTTGACTATGTGCCACATAACCCAGTATGTTGAGTCCTAGGATACTCATGTTAACGTTTAAGTTTAGTGTCCACTGACTGCCCCAGAAACCAAGGTCAGGGTCTGGCTCTTATATTATGGTCCTCTATTCTGAAGGACCACAGTTATCATACTGTTAGATAAAACAGACTGCCACGCCTACTCCGGTGGAGTCTGCTTAGCATGGGAAATCTGCTTTCAGATCTGAGAATGGGGCTTCAAAGAGGCCTACCTCCTGGAAAGGCTGGCAAGCCCCTGGGAAAGATGTGTTTCTGTTCCTGTTTTTCTTTTCTTCGCTGTATAGGAGTGCCTATTAATCTTTTACTGTTCCTGCTGCTTGTTCTACTTACTCATGCTTAATGTTCCCTTATTCAAGGCTTTCTTAAAAGTGTTGACGACTCCAACAGCCGATGAGTGTCCTGAGAATATGACTAACTCATTAAGTTAAGTGCTACCCTAAAAGCCCCTCTTATGGAGGCTATTAGACAAGTCATAAGTAAATATAAAAGTATTGGGGGTTTCATGACATCACTTCAGCAGAAGGAATTGTTTGTAAGAGATTTACAAGAAGCTGTAGGCACGGCTAGAGCAAAAAGAGTGTATGGCTACTGGAGACTTTCCTTTAATCCTAAAGCATATATAATAGATTCATATAGATATCCTGTAGATAAGAAAGATGTAGAGGGATATTTAGACCAAAAGCTAAATAAGATTCCTAAAAAGGTTGGTAGATAAAAGGTGGAAATGGCTTATCAGAGGAAAATGGTGGGATCCTCCATTATCTAGAGGACCCCAAAGACTTCCCCCAGATCCATATCCTTTAACAGGTGTGTATGATAAGGATGGCAACCGTTGGGTAAACTACTTAGGAGAAAGAACTTCCTATTACTCTCTTTCATTTACTGAGAGGCTTGCTAGATCTAGGCCTCCTTGGTGCTTACTATCAAAGAAGGAACAAGAAAGATCTTATGAGACAGTTAAGGCCTCTATGGAGAAGAGTAAACGATTATGTGAAAGGATTACAGAAAAGACACTATGAGCCTGAATTTGATATATGGCCAGATTTAACTAAGTATACTGAATATCATGATTTTTGGCCACAAATTGGGGACCCTCCAAAGAATGGCAAAGAAGCACAATTGCTTAGAAAAGATTTGAAACGTATAAAGTATAAAACTAAACAAAAGTAACTATGAAGTACTAGAGTTCATGCCTTTCTTTCAGCACCTTGCCCATATGCTCTGGCTAATGGTTAATAGGTGATAAACATCGAAACCAATTGTATTTCTTAAAAATAGAGGTAAAGCCTGGAACAAGTGCCTATCGTCATAACTCGTCATCCAAAAAACAAGATCAGGCGACCAGCTGGTGACCACCCAAGAACGAAGCCTTGCAGCAAGATTGTGTAACCTTTTGCCCTTTCTCATGGAGACTTTTGCTATAAAAGCTTGCTATCCTCTGCAATAAATCGCACTCAGCATCCACTCCTCTTGTGTGTGAGTTGTCTGTTTGCCATCTCCCCACCTATTCCAGTTCCTCCACTAGGTGTCCTCCGTCGTCCCAACAGAGCAGGTCCGCCGCAATAGACCTTGGAAGAAATATGACCATATACCTGCTGAGCCTTTCCTCTCTACTTCCTTCTCAGTGACTCCAGCTGAAGTGACCAGATGAGACTGGAAAAGGCCATGTCTGACCTGCTGGGACTCCTTTCCAGGTGCCAGTCCCCTTCACTCTATCCTGGATCGTTGATAGGATGGAGACACAGAGCTGAGCCCTGCCAGCTGCTCACCTGGAATGCCATGGTGTTGGCAATGATGAGGAAGAGCCTCAGAGGCAGCCGTGCTTTGTAGGTCCGGTGGCTCCACAGGCGATGAGCCCCTGCTGTGATGCCCAGGCCACTGAATACATAGCACAGCAAAACTGCCAGGATAGAACAGTAGAAGAGAAGAAGGGGTGTCACTGACCAAAAGGAAATTATCTGAGTCATTATGTGACTTAGGTAACTATAACCCCTCTGTGCATCACCTTTACAATGAAATTTTAAATAATTAGAGGTAAACAGTAGAATTCTCAGCACCTGATGAGAATACAGCGAGGCAAGGTATGTCAAGCATTCCTGTGATGCCAGAACCACCGTCTTTAGTTCTAGAGAACTCCGTGATTGCCTTCTCTGCTATCCTGAAGGCTTGCAGGCTCAGGAGGTGCCACACATGAGCTCTAGTGGGTAAAGGGTTCCTTGGCATATCCACCCTTCCCTTTACTCAACCACACTAGGAGGACAGGATGAGGCCTTGGTTAAAAATTTGTGACTTACTCTGGGATAACAGATTGAAACAATAAATTGTCTGTGGTTATAGAACTTCATGGAAGGCACCACAAACTTTATAGTTGTCCTGCTGTACTGAAGCAAGAAGAGATTTCTAAACAGCTTTCTCTCCTCTCCCCCTATCTCCTTCATCTTACCCTGTCCTTCATGATGCCCAAGCATACCATAGGATCAGTATTATCCTAACAAAAGTTCTGGCCACAGTTCTTCAGATCTGAGATTGAGACCCCAGATGACATGTGGCCAGGCCATGTAGTGACTGATACCATCTTCCCACATACATTACTACACGTGTAATTAGGGGAAGTATGGTGAATTCAGAGCCCTATAATCATCCAGAAGGAAGGACCTGGATTCAGGAAAAGCAGAAACTCTCAGCTCAGAGCCAAGAAAGCATGTACATTTATTTCATGTTGGATACATATTGGTTCTGAAAGAACATGCGTATCCCAGTAGCAGCAGAATTGGAACCAGAACCCAGGCACTAGGTGCCCCTTCCATTATTTATCATGTACCCAGCTGAAGTCACTTGTATTCATTCTCTGTCATCAAGGAAGGACTGTCAGTGCCTACTCTGATGGTGAAGGAACATCTTGTAGATTTGCCCTGAGAAGTAGACTGCAGAGGTTTAACCTTTCAAACCTTCAATGATGTCAGAAATATTTCTCAGGGGCTGGGAAGGTAGCTCAGTGGTAGAGTGCTTGCCTTGCATGCATGAGGCCCTGGTTTCGATTCCTCAGCACCACATAAACAGAAAAAGCCAGAAGTGGCACTGTGGCCAAGTGGTAGAGGGCTAGCCTTCAGCTGAAGCCTGAGGGACAGCACCCAAGAATAGAGTTCAAGCCCCACCCCACCCCCACAACAACAACGAAGAGAAATACTTCTCAGCCCTGCCTGAAGGCTTCTTCTGAGCAGCTCCAAAAGTACAGGGACATCTCAAAATCTGAAAATTTTCAGTTTCATTTTGGATAAAGCAAGAAAATCACCTAAAGTCTACATGTGGGAGGAGAAAATGCCCAAGCTATGACCTCTACCCATCTTTTTATTTTTTAACCATAGAAGAAATTTGATACCACATTTCACCACAGACATTATGTAAGCCTAGTCACTCATTAAAAGGCCCCAGATCTAGAGTAAGCTAGCATTTTAGCTTTGTGTACCAATTTCTGTCCAAATCACAGCAAATTCACAAAAGCAAGACACAGAAAAGGGGAGCCAGCATCAGCTTAATATTAGGATGGCTTTATGATCCCTGTGCATTTTGCAGGTTGCTAAACACAGACTGGTCAAACTAGGAATTGAGAGGCCTACAAGGAGTGTCCTGGATGGAAGGGTATTGCAGCTGATGAACCGGAGCAGAAGGGTTGGAGAATGAAATCCATTCTTCCTCTGTATTCATGATGCTGTAGCTCAAGCTCTTTGAATACACATGGAAAAGAATACATCTATCCCTCTAGAATTCTTCCCCATTACACAAACTTATTCTGGTCTATAGGTGAAGTTTACTTCCATGGTAGTGGTAAGCCTTATGCCCACCTTTGGTCCTCAGCTTCTTCCAGACCTGAGCCCCTTCCTGCCCTGGAGTTCCCACCATACAGCTGGCCCCTCCCTCTTTCCACCCATACCCACCTGAACTCCAATCTACCTCACTTCCTACCCTAGACCCTGCTGCTACCTAGATAGCAGAGGCTGCCATGTGCTCTCTCTCTGGGGCAAGTATGGCTCCTCTAATAAACCTTGTAATAATCTTTCTCCTGTGCCTGCCTGCCTCTGCATGGTCCCCTGGGATGGATGTGACAGATCCTTTCAGTAGTGATTAAACCAGGTACCTGAAGAAACATAGTTTAAACTTGTGCTGTTACCCTCTACTTGAAACTCAAAAATGTTTTCCTGAAGATTGGAGATATCAGTTGTATTTCACCAGGGCATTGGAAAGATTTACCAAGACACACCCCAGGGATCAGATCCTACTACCTGGAATACCTAAAAGGCTCAGGTGACAGTGATTCCTCCTCAATACCCTCCAAGAGAGCTGTATAAGAGTCCCCTCATATTGGACTGCTCCTCCTCCTGTTTTTTTTTTTTTGAAAGAAGACACTAGGTTCCATTCCAAGACTAGTCAGATTCCCTGGAAACAAAGAGAAATAGCTGAAAACCCAGATCGAGAGGGGATGATGTCCTCTGTGGATCCCAATTGCATCAAGCTCTATTCCAGCTCAGTCAGCCTCCCAGGAACCAGAGAAATAGCTGGGAAACCCTAGTGGGGTCACTGCCCTATGTGGGACTGCACTTCATGAAAGATTAGGGAAAAACTTGGGCACTGGCTCAGGATGGGAGCTGCTTACCCCAGAGCCAGGTGTAGGCCTTGCAGCCAGGAACCAGGGTGATCCCATAGAGAGCTCCCAGGTGCAGCAGAGCCATGATGATGATGTTTCTCCACACATACTCATGCTTCGGTGGGGGGCCCACCTCATCCTGGTAGGAGGGGTCATAGATGTCCTCTTTCATTTCGGGGCGGATGTCTTCTACAAAGTGGAGGGCCATCTCCTTCAGCTTCTCTCTTTTATTCTGCAGGTCCATAGAAAGAGGTGCCGTGATGGTGGCTGTAGAGGAATCAGAGCTCTACAAGGAGAGAGAATAATGTGTAAGGAGAGAGCAGATGCCTGGTAGGTGACTGGGAGCACTGGGCTCTGTGCTGCACTGTGGTTAGGGTACATTAGAGGCACAGACCTTGCCCTAGTGCTTTAGGTGACAAAATTAAAAGAAGGAATTCTCTCAAAATTGTGCAGGTAGATGGTGGTAAAACCTCAAGGTGAAGGGGTAGAACTCAAGTGACTGCATTTTCTTTAAACCTTGTGAAACAAAAGTTGGTACTCAAACTGCAATTCACATTTTCACCAATGGATGGCACTACATGAAATACTTTGAAGCTCTTAACTGTCTCCCTTGCCCACAAGTCACCCTGAGCCAGGCAACTTAGAATCTAGGGATCCCTGTCAAAGAAGAAAGAAACACACACACACACACACACACACACAAACACACACACATACACACACACACACACAGAGGATATGGAAAGCCATTGTTTTAGGCTAAATTGTTGCACTAAGCCTTGAGACCATACAAGCCAGAAAGCATTCACTCCTTCAAAATGTCTGATTCTAAATGTCTAAATGTCTAATTCTCCAAATACAAAGTTTTGCACAAAACTGGGAGTTCCAGTGTATTCCCCTCAGCCTAATAAGAAGTTCCCTGCCTTACAAAACATCATCCTACAGCATTTTGATGTAAGATCACCATATTTAAAATAATAAACCAATTTAATTTCCCTTTTCAGTAGTATTCTTAAATCACTACAGCTTGGTAAACAATATAAATTAGTATAAGACATATCAGAAGCCAGCATTTTTTTCCTTAATGAGTTTTTTTAAAAGATGTAGCAAACTCTAACCTATCGCATTTTTTAAATACAAAAGAATTTATTAAAGTTTCATTACACATAAAAGTTCCAGTCTATGGACTTACAATATCATCATAGCAAAGAACAAAACAGAATGATTAAGGATCAGCTACTTCAATATTCAAACATTAAACACTGGCAAGTTAAGGAAATACTGTCAACCCTAAAATGGCAACAGGCATATGCTTTGATTTTTATCTATAAATCTTACTGGTTAAAAACAACAACAAAAAGAAATGTACTCATTATCTTGCCCATGTAATTGTACCCCCTCTGTACAGTATTTTCACAATTTAAAAAAAAAAGAAGAAAAGAAGAAAACAACAACAGCAACAAAAAGAACAAACCTTAAGTAATACATGGCCTTGCATAACTCCTGAGTGGCTAATACCCTCCTTAAAAATCAGAAATTAAGATCTTTTTTACTTTTTCTTTTCTTTTCTTCTTTTTTTTTTTTTTTGTCAGTCATGGGGCTTGAACTTAGGGCCTGAATGCTTGTCCCTGAGCTCTTTTTGCTCACGGCTAGCACTTTACTACTTTGATCCAGAGTGCCGCTTCTGAATTTTGAGTGGTTAGTTGGAGATAAAAGTCTCACAGACATTGCTGCCCTATTTGGCTTTGAACTGTGATCCTCAGATCTCAGCCTCCTGAGAAGCTAGGATTATAGGTGTGAGCCACCAGTGCCCAGCTTAGTATATATGTCTTAGTGGGTCACAGCCATTACATCCTTTAAAAAGTTGACATAAGGAAGTGGCACTATGGCTCAAGCGGTAGAGTGCTTGCCTTGAGCTGAAGAGTACAGGGACAGCACTCAGGCCCAGAGTTCAAGCTCCATGACTGACCAAAAAAAAAAAAGTTGACATAATTGGGCTATTCTGCTTCTGATCATAAATTGACTGAATGTTATAATCTTAAGTGATAAAATCTCTTCTTAACAACACCTTAAGAACTAGTTCCCTGAGTACAACTCTAGTTATCCACTTTCAATGAATGATGTGTGGGACCAGAGCATTCCATCTTGTGAGGGAAGATGGATAAATACCAAAAGGAATTTATTAAAGTTTCACTACACATAAAAGTTCCTGTCTATGGACTTTACAATATCATCACAGCGAAGAACAAAACAGAATGATTAAGGATCAGCTACCTCAATAGCTGATCACAACCACAACCACCCCATTTGGGGCTTACAAAAGCAACTCAACATAGTTCATGTACACTGAACCAAAACTCTACTGTGTCCCAATTCCACTTAGAGAACTACATTTCAAAAGCTTCTTTTAAAAGTTCAGGAATATAAGATTAATTGATGGTACTTCTGCATCAGCATAGTGAACAAACACCAGGCAGGAAAGTATAATTGTTTACCAAAACAGATGTGATAAAGTAAGTTGAGAATATCATACCATAAACTCCTAGAATCATTTTTTTCTGTCCAAGAACTGACTGGATGGACAAAACTAAAACACTTCCAAACCCCAAACACAACCTTTTGTTTGGTGAGTAGTGTATAGTAAGCAAGGGCTCTACCTCAACGGTCTTTTTGAGATAAGTTCTAGGCTGCCCAGGCTGACAAATTCCTGGAAGCCCAAGGATTTCCTGCTTCAGGCGCTCCAGTTGCTCCCAAATACAATCTTCATTGACATTAACTATAAAACATGACAGGTATTAAAAATAGTCACTGTTTGCTAATGCCTACAATGTCCAAAAGCAGTAACTTACTTCACTTGGAATGAATGTTGATAAACACTTTAGCACTCTTAATTACCTAAAATGTGTAGGGTGGGAAACAGATGTTTAGGTAGTTCTGCATCACTTAGTTGCTCCCTGATTAAAAGAATTTTTAACATCACTATTCACCTATTTAAAAACCATCGTTACTTCAAAATACAGATGTGCCTATGCACCTAAGATTATGCCATTTCTTTTCATCAAAATGTTACACATACATGAAGTGCAAAGACAACCATTGAAGAATAGTGAAAGACAAACTTTATTAAGAATGGTTGTTATAGTAGCATTGTCAAACTTTTATGCCAGAAAAAATGGGATGTTTTATTGAGTTAAATACTAGATGTCTTACTATAGTTTTCTGGTAATGACAATGTGAATTAACTTTCAGATCCTGTCTTATTTCTACTTGGCACATAATTTGTATCCCACACAGGCATGGCTGGAATAGTGGAGCTCCTGAAGTGCTAAGACACTTCCCTAGCAAGGACCTGAGAACAAACCCAGTTATTGACCTACCCTACCCTAACCTTTTTGCACCCCCACCTCAAAAAGTTATAGTTATTGTCCCAACAGAAACACAGAATATTTAATGTATTTCTATGTACTTGTATTTGTTGCAAGTCTACTAAAGTTTAGTTTGCTCCTTTGGCTACTCTGGGTTCCATTTAACAGTGGTTAGACTCTGCTCTACCCAAATAAACTCACCTCACAATTCAGATTCATGTTTTCAATGAGAAACTACTTCCCCCATAAATTCCTTTAAAAAATAAAAAGTATGACAGATTATGTGTTGTAAATCATGTAAATAGTTAGATAAATGACTTCAGAAAAACATAGTGAAGTGATTTCATTTGGGAAATGCTGAGGGATACAGAATAGGCTGGTGGTCACACTGAGATGCCCTGTTCTTCTCAGTAAGCCTCAAGGGTTGTAAGTTCCTTTCTGTTGAACTCTGCTCATTATTGCACTTACCACATGATAGGTTAGTTTTGCTTTTTGCTTGGAGTCCAAAGTTAGTGTGACATGAAAATGCATATGATATAGCTCAGAGGCAGAGCATTTGCCTAGCAGGCCCTGGCTTGAATCCACAGCATCTTGTACACGCATGTGTGCTCACACATACATGAGTGCACAGACAGCCGGTGAACTCCAGGCTTCATGCTACGCGTTAGTTTGTGGGATAAGAGATCATGTGACCTTTTAGGTGTTCAAGTGGCTGACAAGTCTTCATCAAGAGCAGAAATTGTGGCAGACACAGGACTGGGTCCTGTAGGAAGACCTCAGGTATCTGACTAGGACAAGCAGAACTAGCCTCAGTGGCAATTACACTACTCTACTTCCTCATCCACAGGAAATGTGCTCCAAGACCCCAGAAGATGCCTGAAGCTAGAACTAGTATCAAACTCTATATACAAAAGTGTGCCACTGTAATAGTCAATCTGATAACCAAGATAATTACCACATGACATACAGATGGGTAACATATATAGCATGAATATTCTGAACAAAAGGAAGATTCTTCTAAACAGGATGAAGTAGTGAAAGCAGGTACCATTTACCTAGAGACTAACTTCCTTTTTTTCTCTTTAGCTCTATTTTGCATGTTTACTTTCCCTCTTGAGTCACTCTCTTCCAGTTATCTTGGATCTAGGAACCACAGATTGCAGGATCAACATCTGCATGGCAAGGAACCAAAACTACCCCAAGCAGCAGCAAGCCTCAGGACAGATCACCTCAGAGTGAAATCACCCTGAATGAGAACAATTACCTATGGTGGTGAGGCTCCACACCAGAACCGGGATAATCAGCTTATGGCATGCATCAAGATTGCTCTTCTCAGGTGATGACAGTGACACTAGCTTCTCCAGAACCCCTTGCAAAATCAAAATTAGGCGATGACACATCCCACCATTGATCTAATTATGATTATCCTCTCTGTTAGCTGTGTACAACACAAACATCACCTTTGTCTTCCTCTCCTATAAAATCTCCGAAGTCTTGTCAGTATATTTTGTACCACTGAAGCCCTTTATCTGTTCTTCCCAATGTTGCTACATTGATTAAAAATCCTTTCTTCGCCCTTGCCTTCCTCTGCCCTTTTCTAGGACTGGACTCTGATTGGTGGTCTGGGTAGGCGTCATGGTATACTCTGTTGGAACCCCGGAAACCTGGGTTTTTGCCCTAAACTTATGCAATAATAGTGAGGCAAAAGCACCTTGATCAATCAACTGTATGGTAACAAAAAGCTTCTGAAACAGAAGAGCTGCCTTTCAACAGGACATCATGTGACCACTCAAACAGAAAATCAAGAACTTGCCCAAACTAATTTTAACCAACATAAAATAAGTATGATCACTATCTGTTCCTATTGTTAGTATTATAATAATATTTATTATTGTCATTATTATAATTTCCATCTCATATCTGAGGCAATAACACATCTGAAAACTCTGTATAATGACAACAAGCAAACTCTATGGAACAGAAAATGGGAATAGACTGTATTTTGGAGACTATGCACTCCCATTCTGGGAATTCTCTACCTCTCCTCAGCCCACTTTATTCCTCGCCCCCTATTAAGCCTGACAGTAGCATGTGCTATCCAAGTGGGCAACTTAGATTGAGAACAACTACATTTACCTCTTTTTGTTTGTTGTTGTTAGTGCTAGGCCTTGAACTCAGGGCCTGGGTGCTATCCCAAAGCTTTTTTGTTCAAGGTAGGTGTTCTATCCATAGAGCCACAGCTCCACTTCCTGCTTTTTGGTAGTTTGTTGGAGATAAGCGTCTCATAGTGAGAGCGAGAAAGAGCTAATTAAAATATGCTATGGCTCTATAGCATCTACAGTCACATATCTACAGTCAAAAGTATAAGTTTGAGAAAAGGTTCAAAAACCATTTTGTAAAAGCTGAATATACACATGTGTAAGACTGAAGATACATTCCTATCTCTCACTTTTTTGTTTGGTTTGTTTTCTCTGTCATTCATGTGGCTTGAACTCAGGGCCTGGGCTCTGTGCCTGAGCTTTTTCACTCAAAACTAACGCTCTACCACTTTAAGCCATAACACCACTTCTGGTTTTCTCGTGATTAATTGGAGATCAGAGACATACAGACTTTTCCTGGCCAGGTTGACTTTGAGCTGTGATCCTCCAATCTCAGTCTTCTGAGTAGACAGGATTATAGGTGTGGTCTACCAGTGGCTGTCCTGTGTTGATTTTTATAGAAAGTGAGAAATAGCCCGGTGCTGGTTCATTAGAAGTAAACATAAGGACATACTTCAAGATATTGGTCTAGGCAAAGATTCCTGAATTGTATTCTAAACTCAGAAACAAAAGCAAGAATTGACAAATGCGTTTGCTGCAAGTTAAAAAGCTTCTATCCATGAGGGAATGGGTGACAAAGTAGATGAGACATGTATTTATTGCCTTACTTATGTAACTGTAATTCCTGTGTCCATCACCTTGACAATAAAAAAATGAATTCTAATAACCAAGCAAAAAAGAAATGTACTCATAACTCGGCTTATGTAACTGTAACCCTTCTGTACATCATCTTTACAATAAAAATAATAAATGAATAAATTAAATAAAATAAAGATTCTATAAAGCAGAAGAAAGAGTTACCAAAGGAATGATACATCCTACAGAATGAGAAATATTTTCCATTCATTAATCCCTCAGAGAATTAAGAGTATATATAAGAAGCCAAAAACCTTAACAACAAAAGAATAATCAAAAAAATCAGTCACATGATCTAAATGGACATTTTTTCAAAAGTACTAATGACCAATAAATATATGAAAAAGTTCTCAATATATTTAGCTTTAGGGTGATACAAATCAAAACTACATTGAGATTCCATTTCATCCCAAGACCAGCTTGCAAAAAAGAAAGAAAGAAAGAAAGAAAAGACAGATTATATGCATACATGGACTTGTTAAAATGAAGCATCCTCTACTCCCACTTTTTGTCAATAATAACTAAATATGCACACAGGCATTCCCAAATTAGAGTTTCAATTCCCAAATCCTGAAAATCAGTAAAACACTAAAGAGATGAACGAGTCTTCCAAGACATTCTCAACTCTCTTACCCAACAACTACTTTGCTACAAGCCCACACTGAGCTGTAAACATAGATGCAGAGCCACTTCTTGGAAGCTTACTTACCTTCTCTTGCAGCAAGGGCACTGGCATTTTGGTTTCAGATACCGGGAAGACTTTCCCAGGACTGAGGCTGCAGACTGGAGCGTGGTACTGCCAGGACAGAAGATGGCTTCTCCAGAGCCTGCTGGAGTGCCACAACTAGGTGCTGTACTCAGAGCCCTTCACTCTGCAATATAGGCCAGATCTTTATGTTTGTATCTCTCTAAGCTGAGGAGTGACCAACATCCTACATAGCCCACACACCTTTTATCCACTGCCAACAAGGACAAGGTGAGAACAGCTGGCTGTCAAATCATCTCTCACCAGCGATGAGAGTGGTAGAGGGGAGATAAAAGAAGGTGGAGGCAGGCAGGAATTAAGCCGGGGCCTAAGGAGGTTACAAACACCTGCCCTACCTCTGTTCTTGCCCTGAGAAAATTCTGTCACCTCTGGCACATAGTTGGCCAAAGAGTAGTTTCACCTCTACCCAACATTGCCTCTCACTCAGTGCGATCTGTTCTCTCTAATACCACCTGTATGTTCTTTCTCCCGTACTTTTCTTCTAGGCTTCATTCCCACAGGCTGCTTGCTCTCTCCCTGGCACTCTTTGGCCTCAGAGGACACTAGCGAGCGAGATTCCTTTCTGGACAAGAGAGAAGACCTAGTGCCCCAGTGAAGGCTAGGCCCAAGCCTAGAGATTCCCCGGGAACATGGTGAAGGTTGGGCAGTGGGACGGTTACACAGGAAGAATGGGAAAGCCATGGTCCACCCACCATGGTGCCTCGGTTCCATGGTGTTCCTCCCTGAGAGACAGCGCTGGCCATCTTCACTGTGTGGCCCTTGTTGGAGAAGAGGCCAATGCAGTTGCCAGGCCAGTTCTCTAGGTTTCCCACATGTATCTGTCCATACTATGCACAGAATGAGCCTGACCTCCCTTTCACTCCAACCCTTCCCTCCTGTGTATCCTGTATCCAACACAGAGAGAAAGAAAAAGGGAAAGACAGAGACACACAGAGAGAAAGAGAGACATGCAGAGTGAGAAAGAACTCAGGTCTGTGTATAGGCACAGGTATGTGGCTAGAGGAGAAACTTCAACTATGGCTATCTTGAGGATATGGTAGCAGCCCTGAAGATCAGAGAGTGAGTGTGACCGTGACACCTCATGTCACAGGGCAGAGTGTGACAGGCAGGGTGTATGATAAGTGCTGATAGCCTGGGAAACTGAGCCATGGAATCAGTCTTAGGGATCAAACACAGCTGGAACATTCTGTGGTGGCTTGACTCTGGAGGATGGCTCTATCTAGATTATAGTCTCTCTCTCTCTTTCTCTCTCTGCCTCTCTGTCCTCCCTTACCACCCACCCACAAGTGGAGTCCTCCAGGTAACCATCTCCAGAGTGGGAATCACCCCCATACCTGAGTTTACACAGACATGGAAGAGAATAGGCTGACACCAGACCTGAGCCTCCAATGATAAATTGATGATCAGAAAGGAATTCCTTGCTCTGACGCTGCTTCCAGGCCAATGTGGGAGATAGGAGGGATGTGTCCAATCTCTGCCTTTGTGGTAGAGCTAGTCCTATTGGCTAAGAATACCCAGAGGGGCTGCTAGCTGCCTCACAGAGTCCTGAACCAGTGCCTTGGTCTCTCCCTCAAGTACAAGAAATACATCTAACCCATTCCTGCTTCCTCTGGTCATTCTTTCTTCTTTCTCTTCTTAGCTGCTTCCCCTCAACCTACCTTGCTGTGATCTATAGCCTTCCCCCATCATACAGTTACCCCGTGTGCACTGATATCATTCTTGCTTTGCACTGAACATGACTTGTACTGACTACAACTTGGTTGCAAGATCTAGTGACAGCTGGCCATGGCCTAAGAGTGTTTCCCAAACAGGAGTCTGTTTCTCCCATACAGTCCCTCTGTGCCAGTGTGCCCCCCAGGGACTGACTGTTGTTAAGCCTCCTCTGTGCCCACTGGAAGGCCAATACTCCCTCATATTAGGGGAATGGAGAATGTTCTGCTGTCACCCTGGGGAATTCACAGGTTTCTAAGAGAAATGGGACAAAGCACAATAGCAAATTATGCTAGCCAGTATCTGCTGGGCACAAAGTATAGACATACTACATTATATGAAGTAGGAGTTTAGGGAAGGGAGAGGAGCTCTCAATAGAGGAGGCCTTAGGATTGGTCAGAACAAGACTCTTGAATGACCAATCCTAGGGGGTTAGGGTGGCAGGGCCAGTCAGGAGCCTTCCCAGGTACCCAGAGGATAACAGTAACAGAATAAAGCTGGTGACCAGACTGAGAGTGCCCAGCTCTCCAAACTAGTTTGTGGGCTTTTCTTTCGGGAAAGAGCTGTGGCTCCCTGTGGATGGAGGTGCAGTCAGGGTCATGCTGCCACCCCTTGACTGTTGCAGGGAGGGAAGCAGTAGAGACTGTTCCATCAGAGCCCTGGTGTTAACACTAGATTCTACTACAAGTTCTCTCTGTCTGTCTGTCTGTCTGTCTGTCTCTCTCTCTTTCTCTCTCTCTCTTTCTGATTCCCCTGTTTCTTCATTTTATAATCCAAGCCTAGCCTCATCATCAAATCTTGGAGTTTATATTAAAAAGCTAGTGACTATTTGGTGGACTCCAGTGGAGGTGAATTGGGATGCCATATTGACCAGAGAAGAGCCAGGAGAAAGGACATGAACACGAAGACGTGTGGCATGGTGCAAAGGCACCTGAGCTGGTCCAGGCCCAATTAGGGCCAGGTCAGGGGGCAGGATCATAGGAAACTGCCAGTCCCAGGCACTGTACTGACAGGTCTCATAACCTATCAGCAAAGTGCCCACTCTTGTCTCCAGGGATTCAGGCACACCCATCACCTGAGAGATGGGGGCTTCACCTTCTTCCACCATGAAGACAAGATACCAAACCCTACCATCCACCATGTGGCTAAGATTGCACAGGTCCCATTTATGGGTTATTACATTTCACAGTACAATTTAAGTACAACAGTTTACCCAGCATTGGCACCTGCCAAGCATAGGCTTGTACTGTGTAGGAGGCACTAGAGGTATGAATAAGTGCCATCATTACAAAGACATTGCACTAATTTCCTGCCCATTGTCCTTTAAGTGTCTCTCAACTTCTTGAGAAAGTTTCATCTGTTGCCAGGTAGGAATGGTCACTGTTCTGGTTCTGGCTGTTCTCCGGGTGCCTTGAGTTATCCTCATTCTCTTGATGGATTCCTCCAGAGGTTCCTAGGTGTTGGGTGATCTTCTCTTCCTTTTTGCCAGCTTGCAAACTGACAGCCAGATGTCTGAAGAACCTGTGGACACACAAGCACAAGCACAGCTCCATACTTTTACAGTTCTGGGTTTCCAGTTATTATCTGTGTTATTTTTCCACCATATAGACTGACATGAAGATTGTAATTTTTTCAGATCCTTTGAACGTTTATCTGCTGCTGAAGTATTGGATGGAAAATTCAAATTTTTTAAATTAAGAATATATAATGCCATTGCTAACAGTTCTTTGGGGGTCCAGTAACCTACATCTATCTCCCCTTTTTGTTTATTTAATTGGGACTGGAGTGTAAGGTTACTGAGTTTAATAAGCCACTTATTGAGGTCAGTTTACAATTTAGTAGTAATATAGGCAGGAACATTGTCTGTTTTAATAGTAAAGGGGACACCCATAGCAGCGAAGCAGGAAAGAAGATGGGTGTCTATATGATTAGAGGTTTCTCCAGATAAAGGCATAGCCCAAATAAAGCCAGAGAAGGTGTGAATAGTGACATGTATAAAATTTAATGGTCCAAAGGATAGATTGTTTGTCATATATCATTGGGATTTAAACCTCTGGGCTTGGTTCTAGGAGAAAATGAGAGCTGAGTAAGGGGAGCAGAAGTAGGACAGGCTGCAATAATGGGTTGAGCCTGTGCATGAGTTACACAAAACTTCGTCTGCAAAGCACAAGCATTGTCATGTGTTAAATTGTGTCAATCTGTAGCTTGAATGAGTAAAGGAAAAATTAGCCAATCAACAAAATCTCTTCCCTAGGACAAAGGACATGACAATTGAGAATGAAGTCTAATGAGAGCAAATGAAGCAGGCTCACAAGGTGCCAGTGGCTTACCCCTGTAATCCTAGCGACTCAGGAGGCTGAGATTTGAGGATGGCGGTCAAAGCTAGCTTGGGCAGGAGCATATCTGAGACTCTTGATCTCCAATTAACCACCAGAAAATGGGAAATGGTGCTGTGGCTCAAGTGGTAACGCACCCCCCTTGAGCTGAAGAGCTGAGGCACAGAGCCCAAGCCCAGAGTTCAAGCACCAAGACTAAGGGAAGTAGGCTTATCCTTGAGCAGTTGGATGACTGCAAGCAGTCTGCTGCGCAGACTGTTAAAAAAGGGAGTTCACTATTATTGTAACAATAGGCCTTTCCCTTTTTGTTCCCATCAGTAAAGAGGTGCTTTTGAAATAGGATAGCTTTTAACAATTTTTGGAAAAATCCATTGTGTATGTTTTACAACTTTAAAGACCTTACCTTTTTGATAATGACATCCCAGATGTTCCAGATAACTGGAAAGAGCTATTTTCTTACATACTGGAGATTCAGGATTTACTCTTTTTAACTGAACATTTTGAATATGTTGCTGTAGCAGTTGCAGCTCCTCTTGAGCCTGACTATAATTGCTGTAGCAATTTTTTAAGGCAAATTATATACTTGGAAAACAGACATATGAAGCATATATTAAACACATATTGAAGACATTAGGTACATATTAAACCTCTGCTACACATATTGAAGACATTAAGTACATATTAAACCTCTGCTGTGGATTCTGAAAGGCTGTAGATTTGTGGCTCCATGGCCAGGCCAACCCTTCAGGAGATGCTTAGTAACGAACTTATCAAATTAGTTTTAAAGTAAAAATTTACCTTTTAGTTAAAAGATGGTTATGTGAAGGAGTTTACCCAAATATATTCATACATATTTAGTATTCCTAATTTCCCTTTTTCTACTTTGAAACAAGTATTTCAGACAGTTTTTATTTAAAATTTTCCTTTTGCTAGGAACCCATTTCTGATTTTCTTTCCAAAGCCTTTTTTTGTATCCTAGCCTTCTTTAACACTTTCATTGCTTCAATTTGCATTAACCCTTTAGAAACCTTGAGCCACTGGCAACACCCATTTCTCTGGAATTAAAGCTGCCACTTTTTTTCCCTATAGTCTGGGGTAATAGAAAACCTTTGAAGTCAATGGCATAGTTTTCTACCTGTAAGAATTACAAGTAGATATGTACTGCACCAAGAATCCAGACTTAACACACTTAATGGATCTCAGAATGTTTGTTTTTTCCAATATGATTTAATTGCAAATTAGCATTGAAACCAAATTATATTACACAGTTTAACTGTAGTAGGAAGACCCCTACTCAGGCAGGCAAGCACACCTAGCTGTCCACAGTGACAGAGCCCACTGCAACAAAGTTGTTAATAAAAAAGCAACTTTATTGAGAAGGTTCCTACACTGACCAGCCAGGGCCGCAGCACAGGCTCAGGAGCTGATACTGCAACCCCGAGCGGCCCCCATTCTTTCGTTTTTAAAGGCAAAATCCATGAGTTGGAGCCTGGTCACACTCAGGTGACCAATGGGATCATAACACACACAAATGATTGTACAGTCATACCAGACCACACACAGGTGGCCAATAGGCAGAGTTTACCATAAGCATGTGCAAAAAGCAGGGTTTACCATAAGCACGTAGTGTCGCCAGTTGGAGCCAGATTATAACCGATCTGTTTTTTGGGTCAGTCCTTAACTGAACGATCAAGGTGGGTGAGATTGTTAAGGGGAGGGGGACCTAGAGGCATTATTTCCATTCCAGGAATTGGGAAGGTTGGAGCCAAGGTCTAGTTAGCCTTGTTTAAAGGTTTTTTCTAAAATCCCTAAAACAAAGGCAAAGCCTGGAACGAAGTTGTACCAACTCAAGTCTCAGGGCCTACTTCATAACCATTTTTCCTTTTTAATCCTCCTTGTAAAGCTTTTCCAATTTTTAATACATCCAAAGGATGAGTTTACTTTACTCATATTACTGTCAGGGTTTTAGTGTCTGTGTGTAAGGAAAAGGAAGAGAAGCACCTTGGTGGAATGAGCATATGGAGGAGATGTTTGTTTTACAGTGTATTCATTCTGACCTTATTTAAATCACAGCCAACTTAATATACACCAACTTTACCAACTTTATTCAAAAGATCTATTTTTCAAGACATACCACCTCAACTTACTTGGACCTTCTGAATTTGTCTTAAATCCTCTCTTTTTCCATTTTGGAAAGAACAAACACTGAAGATAATTCTTACTTTCCAACTGCTTTCTTATCCAAAGGAAACTGTTTTTTGTTTCCTCAATTTCCCTTCCCAAGGCTTTCTTTACTAACTCTTCTCTTTCTTTACATTTCCTAATTTCCTTATTGGTTCTTCCTTAATAGATAACAGTTACAATTGTAGTCAAAAAGCCAATAATTTTAGGAAATATCAGTACCAGAAATATTACCATACAAAACAGGTGAACTTTAGTTTGGTGGGGAATACTACTTTTTTCGCACCATGATTGTCATGTATTAAATTATCAGATTATTTTAACATCTTCACACACATACTTGTGCACAAACATTTTAAGGCTGAAGTAGGCCCTGAGAGGAGATTGGTACAGCTTCTTTCCAGGCTTTGCCTTTGTTTTAAGGATTATAGGGGGGAAAAAACTCTAAACAAGATTAACTCGACCTTGGCTCAAACCAGCTCAGTTCTTGGAATGGAAAGAATGCCTCTAGGTCCCCCTCCCCTTAACAACTTAACCCATCTTGATTGTTCTGTTAAGGACTGACCAATTAAACAGATAAATTGTAATCTAGCCCAGATTAGCTTGCTTTAAATGTTAACCAATCATGTAATTTCTTATGTAAAAGTGCCTTAAAATTGTTTGTTCAATAGTATAAAAGCTGTGCTGATTCTATGCTCAGGGCCTCTTAGCATCACTGGTTACCGAGTGCGCAGAGGACCAAGCTCGAGCTTGCAATAAACGACTCTTTGTTGTTTGCATTGATCATGGTCTCTGGTGGTCTTTTGGGGGTCTCCCGACTCTGGGTACTACATTCCTCGGGGCTCATCCGGGATCCCCCAAGCCCACCCAGAGGCTAGGTCAAAGAGTCGCAAGGAAGGGCCAGTAAGTGTCAAGGCATTGCCATTAAGAGTTGTCTGTTTTCTGGGTTGCCTACAGGCTTGGTCTCTGGGCTGGTGGAGAGTCTTGGCGGACGGGCTATAAGACTGTCAGCAGGGCCAGCGGGAGACTTCCCCTGGATCCTTTGGTGGGCTATCCCCTGGTTGTTTGTTGTTTGTTGCCCGGTCCTCTGTTTGGAAGCCCTTCTGGACAGACTGCCTGACCAACAGTCTGACGTGCTTACTATTTGCCTTTAGTGTTAGTGTTTGTCTCTTGTTAACCCTAATATAAGTTTCAGGAACGCTACCCAGGGTTGGTGGACAGAGGGCCTACCGATCCCCTATATAGGGGTGAGAGTAGAGGGGGTTTGAGTCCCCTGGTAAGTGGATTTGAGATGTCGCCCCATTCACTGAGACCTGATTTTGTCTTTGTGGCCACTTGTCTGTCTTGTTTTCTGTTCTGTTTTCTGAGGTGGAGAAGTTCTGGGAGAGAGTGGCAGGCTGCCTCAGCAGACTCTGGATTCAGCTTGCTGAGTGTGAACGGCACAAAGTTCTGGTAGGGATGAACTGGGGGCCCATTAGTCCCCTACTCAACCCTTTGGTTATTGTCTAGTTTTGTTTTAAAATTGGTACCAGTTCTAAGTGTGGATCCTTGGTTTTGTGTTTATTTGTGTTTTTGTTAGTTATTTGAACATCTCTGGGGGAATAAAAGTTCCAGCCTCCACCTGGGCTCAGTCATGGACCTGCTATGCCCCCCTCCCTGTGGGGTGTGGAAGGTTGCTGGACTAGTTTGGTTCCCTTCAAGCCTCGGGCTGCATTTTCTCCTTGTGGAGGCTGCCGGCAGGGAGGGTGTAGAAGGCTCTGTGACTGGTTTGGACTTTTCAGCTGGTCCTGACAATGTAACAATTCATAAAGTGCTCTTGTCTAAAATTGGATTTTAAAAAAATCAGGCCAGTTTAATTCCAGGTGACCCTCTCCCCCAGCCCTCCTCCAACAGAAGGGATTCAAAAGACCCATTGGTGAATTGCCTTGCTAAACAAGCAAGCTCTGGGAAAATGAAGCTCAACAAAGGTACTTAGTTTAAAAGAAATACTGTCTTAAATTTTTGTTTAAAAACTTTAAAAATGTATGTACAACTGATTTTGATTTTTGTACCTTTAATATCTGTGTGTGTTGTTTGTGTTTGTGAACCTGTTCAAGATAAGAATTTTCAGCATGCTGTATCAATTGAGTGAGTTTAAATTTAAAATTCAAAAGGTTATGAGGTTTGGACATTAACAAAAATTTTCAAGAATCTTCACATTGTTTTAAAAGGCTTTTTAAGGATTCTTTAACTTGAAAATTAGAAAATCTAGTATTTTTAAATCTAATATTTTTAAATACATAAGGCTGTTTACACTATAATCAAGTTATCTGGCTTAACAAAAATGCATTGGCTGTTTGGGATTTAGTGCCCTTGGCTAAAATTTGGGGATAAATATTAGAAATTTAAATGTAAAGGTTAGTTTAACACTGCCAAAGACCATACCTGTTCTGTCTGTCTAAAACTGTGTATTTCATTCAAAAACCAACAAAAGACTTGTCTTTAGAGGTAAGGGGTAAACAGGCAGAAGTGCAGTTCAGCGGGTCATGCATGGTGGGACAGGCCCTGGGAGGAGCCCACACATGGTGAAAGAGGGCAAGCTGGCACAAACGCAGTTCATCTAACCCTAAAGAGTCAGATTGGGTGCGTGCCCATTCCATAGGAGGGGCTGAGTGGCCCATCTTTGTTCTCTCTTTTCCCTGTAGATAGACACTGGAAACATGATGGTTAAAATGAGTGATGTGATGATCTGATTAGTATTGCTAAAACTGCCCCTTGGATGTGTTAACATTAAAATTAGGAATGCCTTATAAAGAGGGTTAAAAAGTTTATTTGTATAATGTGACTTGCTTTCAATGATGTTCTACAATTAGGATGTTTTTAAAAGCCATAAAGGTGTTAAGTCTAGCTTCTTGGTACAGTGACAGTGATTGTAATTTTTGCATTAAGGAAAAGTTGTCACTTGAGTTAAAAATTTTTTAATGTGTATCTGTTTTAAAACAAGCAGCCAAGAGGCAATGAGTGACACTTGGCCTCAAGATTTCAAGGGATCTTTTCAAAACGCAAATGAAAACTAAAGTATAAAATATTAAAGGAGATTAATTAGAAGCTTAAAAATTAGGAATGGATTTTTGGATATAAAGTTTAAAAGTAAAATTGTTCTTAACATTTGCTTCAAAGTGCACAAAGGACAAATTAGGATTATCAAAATAATTGCTATTCTAGTTTGCTCTTACAGGTTTTTTTAACAGTTTCCAGCAAAGCACAGAGGATTCTTACAAGTTTGTCAGATGTACCTTTGGCTCTTAAGTTCCAGTCTGTGTAGGAATTTGCAGCCCAGCATGAGGTGTGACAGTCCCTTGGAGCCACTGAGAGACCCTGCTGCTGCTGCTGCTGCTGCTGCTGCTGCTGCTGCTGCTGCACATCCTAATGGGTAAAGTTCAATGACAGCCTGACAGTCACCTGGAGGAACTCCTGCCTGATTCCATCACCTGAGACTGCTTCCTGGTTGAAAGCTGCTAAAACTAAGATCTTGTGGGAAATTCTTTTGGGTGATATCCAGAAACCCTCTCTATTCCCACAGTGGATATTGGGGACAAGGATATCACTGGCTTGCTTGCCTTAGGCACTTCAGTGCATAGTGACTGGAAATCCACTCTATTGTCACAGCCTAGTTTGGCTCTGGTATGGTAATAACCTGAGTGTGTTATCAATGGAGGTAGTAAATGAGACCCAGCCCTACTCTTAGCCTTAAAATCTAGCAAGTTTCTGCATCACAGTGGTGCCTTAGGGCTGTTCTAAAATAAAGGTTCCACAAGCCAAAGGAAAATTGGGCAGTTTTAAACTCTAGCCACAAAGATCCTCAAGAAACTGAAAAGAAGAGGAGGGTAGTAAAGAAATCCTTGGGAAAAGAATTGGGGGAAAATTGGTATCCTCTGGATAAGAAAGGATTTGAAAAGTAAGGATTGTCTTTAAATGTTTGAAAAAAAGGAAAGAAGACAAACCTCAGAAAGTATAAGTATGTAGCAAATGGTATGAGTATGTCTTGAAATTGGAGTACAGCTAGTATATAATTAAGTTAGCTGTGCTATACATAAAGTCAGGATTGGTACACTGATGTGGAATATTCTTTGTCTTATCTGTATGCCTACTGCAATTTAGATGCTGGTTTAGTTAGAGCTGCCAGGTAGACTCATTGGCAGAGGTAGTTCTCTGAAATCACCAGGGATTGAACTTCTCGAGAATCAAGGTAGCCTTTGTATTAGGGAAAGTTTGGCCTCAATTAGAAGAGTCTGAGGGACTGAGTCATGTTATCAGCCTCTCTTCTCATGGTCTCCATGGGCAACAACCCTAATAACTGCCCTGGCTGGCGTAGTTCTCCTCTTGCTTCTGACATTAATGTTGGTCTCCATGGATGATGACCCTGATTTCAACTATTGCTGCCCACCTTGATTCTTATCCTCCTGATGCTATAAATTGGCCCTGTGTAATTAATGCATTAATGTCATTCATACAAAAGAGGATTGGAGCCGTAAAATTACTGGTAATGAGAATTCAATGTGATTCCATCCCAATGGAAAAACTGAGTCAATGATTCAACTCAGGAACAAGTCAAAGGGGGGAGTTAAGTAGGCCCTGAGAGGAGAATGGTGCAGTTTCTTTCCAGGCTTTGCCTTTGTTTTAGGGATTTTAGGGGGAAAAAACCTCTAAACAAGGTTAACTCAACCTTGGCTCCAACCAGCCCAGTTCTTGGAATGGAAAGAATGCCTCTAGGTCCCCCTCCCCTTAACAACTTAACCCACCTTGATTGTTTTGTTAAGGACTGACCAATTAAACAGATAGGTTGTAATCTGGCCCAGAAATATTATTGTTCTATAGCTTGACCACAAATGGTTATGAGTCACACCTGGACCAACAGAATGCATGGCATGTCTCGCCCTGGGCTCTGAAGAACCAGTTGGTCAGAAAATTATATGGTTTTCCTCGGAACCGAAACTCTTAGCCCTAGGTTGCTGGGGGGCAACACCACTTGGGGGCTAACACCTGCCTTAAGCAAAAGCCATCTATGGCTCCAAGAATTGTGCATGGCTTTCTGTCATAAATTCCTAGCATTGTGGCTAAAGTGGGTCACGAGTCAAGTCGCAGAACTGAGATGGAGAGTTAAATAAAAATGGAGTTGCTTAGGTTTTCAAGGACTGTTTATTGAGGATTGAGGTTGTGCCAGACACTGGATTTTGCTGTGGGTTTAAATAGGGCTTAACAAGGAAGCAGAGAATAAAAAATGGGCTATGATCTCCTTGGGATTGGGGTGATGTCCTTGGCAAGGCACACAGTCGAATCTGGATGTGGGGGCTATTGTCTCCTGGGGACCAAGTTCTGAATGACTTGCCTGATGACAAGCACCTGAACACACACCTGGTACCTTGCTTGACCCTGAGGAATAAGGCAGGACTTAATCCTCCAGTTTACTGTTCATTGTTTGACTCTTCCAATCACTTTGGTTTACCACCATTACTGTGCTCCCTTTGGGTGCCAGATATCTTAATCTGAGATGACCATGGAACCAGTAGGGAAATGAAGTACAGGACCAAAGAACCAAGATATCAGGGAGGATAATCAAGTTGGAGACTCTAAAGCCCATCTCCAGCTTCTGAGTCCTGAGATCCCCTTAACAAATCTTTTTATTAGTACAGTGCAGGGGAGGGGGATAAAGGTACATGCAGGAAACATGGTCACAAGATCTTTGAAGTTACAAACACCCACATGTGACCTATTCTTGTACTTAAGTGATAAATGACTTCCTTACCTGAGGAAGTAGGCAAGCAGTAAATAATTCAACAATTTGCATAACACCTTTGTCTGTCCTAGGGGCCCAGACTTTTGGAGGCCTAAGCCTCTGTTAGTCCAAGACCATTTCATCTTTCCAGGGACTCAGCCCACAGCAATAGGGGAGCTTTACTGAGCACCTTCAGAACTCAAAGCTTGGCTACTGAGCTCCCCACATGGCCTGGATCAGATCCAGTGAACAGTATTAAAAGCAAAGAAGAGAAAGTCACTTGTAAAAATTGTTCCTATATAATATGTGCAAGTATGTTCATATATATATATGAAACTAACTGAAAGGAGAGGCTGCCATCCAGAATTCTCTAAAGCAGAAATAGAAATAGAGCCATGAAAGCCGGGCGCTGGTGGCTCATGCCTGTAATCCTAGCTACTCAGGAGGCTGAGATCTGAGGATCGCAGTTCAAAGCCAGCCCGGGCAGGAGAGACCGTGAGACTCCTATCTCCAATAAACCACCACAAAAAACCGGAAGTGGCGCTGTAGCTCAAGTGGTAGAGCGCTCGCCTTGAGCTGAAGAGCTGAGGGACAGCGCCCAGGCCCAGAGTTCAAGCCCCACGACCGACCAAAAAAAAAAAAAAAGAAATAGAGCCATGAGCAATCCTGTGTAGCCTTCTGCTGTCTTTCACATTCCTCACATTTCTTCTAACTGTTCGCTGAGTTCCTCTAATTGTTCACAAATGTTGCTATAGCCTTGTTACTCACTTCTGCCATAGAGATGGTTCTGTGAGAGAATCTGTTCTACCTTTCTCAGCAGGGTCTTTCCAGGACCCAGAACAGCCAGAAGTCAACACAGCATAGGCCACCCTTTTGTGACCCTCTGTGTCCTGGGTATAGAAACTTGGGGAGGACAGAGGGGAGGAATCGATCTCAGTACTCGAAGAAGAAGGGTTCTTTCTGTCTCCAGCAATTCTAGGATAGTGTCAGCAACTTGTGCTCTGATTATTGCCTGCATCATTTGCCCCAAAATTGTTGTACAAAAATCTACCACATAGAAAGCTAAGTTTGGCTGGGAAGGTGGCTCAGTGGTAGAGTGCTTGCCTCACATGCATGAGGCCCTGGGTTTGATTCCTCAGCACCACATAACCAGAAAAAGCTGGAAGTGGCGTTGTGGCTCAAATGGGAGAGCACTAGCCCTGCGCTGAAGAGCTGAGGAACAGCTCCCAGGCCCAGAGTTCAGGCCCCATAACTGACCAAAGAAAGAAAGAAAGTTAACTAGGTTACAGAATAGCACTCCCACTCACTGTGACATCATGTTTTTTTCAGCAGAGACATACCTTTAAACACAGAAAATCTTTCCATTTTACTAAGAACAGACAATTTAGGTGAAGGGAGACATTTCCAACAGGGAAAGCTGCTTTAAGGAGCTCAGAGCTCTAGAAAGGTAGCTATGATTGAAAAGTAAAGAGGAAAGATCAGATGATCAATGGTGTGAGCAGGGCCTCATGAGCAGGTGTGGTTGGAAGTTAAGATGAGTCAACCAGGGGAAGTAAGTTAGGTTCTTGAGAACAAAGGTTAACTGTGTAGGTTAACTGGAAAGAAGTTCAGCTTCCTACTATTGCCACCCATAGAAGAGAGTCACACCAGCAATGGAACTGGATATCACCACATGTACTTAGGTATTTAGATATTCTGGTTCAGCTACTTTGTCCTCTATTCCACATCCAGGATATCAGGAGATAGGGCTACAGTTCTATCACCAGACCACACCACCACTACCCATTCTCTCACTACTTCTCCCTCTGTCTCTTCATGAATGAGGTTTGAACAGCAAAGCATCTGCTGATGCCACAGGGAGATGATTCATCCTCCAGCCTGCAATACGCAATGCCTGACTGAAGAAATGACATTTTCACTGGATTCTTCTATCGGTAAAACTGAAAACTTATATTTCCCACTCAAAATTTCATATTACTCATTGTTAGTTAAGAGAAATACAACTGATTTTTATTTTGGCAGTAGTAGGTGATGAACCCAAGGCCTTGCATCTAGTATGTAGGGGTTCTACCACTTGAACCACACTCCCAGCCCTCTGTATTTTAGTTATTTTTCAAGGTAGGTGTCATGTTTCTTTCTGAGGCCAGCCTGAACTGCATCCTTCCTAGTGTATGCCCCCTCTGTAGCTTGGATAATAGGCATGTACTGGTATGTGCAGCTTTTTTTCATTGAAATTGGGCCTACCTAAATTTTTCTTTTCTTTTTTTTCTTTTTTTCTTTTTTGTGATTGGTCGTGGAGCTTGAACTCTAGGCCTGGAACGCTGTCCCTCAGTTCTTCAGCTCAAGGCTAGTGCTGTACCACTTAAGCTACAGCGCCACTTCCAGCCTTTTCTGCTTATGTGGTGCTGAAAAATCGAACCCAGGGCCTCATGCATGCAAGGCAAGCACTCTAACACTGAGCCACCTTCCCAGCCCTATTTTCTTTTTTTTTTTTTAATTTGACCTGGCTTGATCTCAAATAAAATCTTCCCAATCTGTACCTTTCATTTAGTCAAGATTATAAGTGTGAGCCACTGCTCCTGGCTACAATTCAATCTTGTATATTGATATTGGGTCACAGTTTGCTTGTTTATATGAGTTCTTTAGGTGCTTGTAATTGTTATAGTAGGTAATGAGACTTAAAGACAGAGCCTTGGTGTTGCTGGGCAGGTGCTTTATCACTTGAGCCACACTTTCATCACTTTTTGACTTTACTTATTTTTTTCCATTGTGATTATTTTTATTGAGATTAGGTGATTAGATAAATTTCACATAGTTCACTGTATTGTGGAGTAGTGATACTTGCTTACAGTCACAATCACATTTTAACCTTCACAAGGCAAATTGTCATTATCATCATCTATAAAGTTTGTGAATCTATGAGCTTTGACAATATAACTATTTATTCCACATCAGTTGATATTTACACATCTTTCCTTTTGCTTAGTGGGAGCTGTTCCTTCTTTCCCTCTCATTCCCTCCCTCCCATCACTGCCTTTGAGTTTTCATCTATGTCCAGTGCAGCTGATGGGCTCCTCTCCACTTCCTTCTGATTCTGTGTCCTCCTCCTAGCTTCCCTCAGATGCACCCATACATATACCATATATGTGGTCAAGAACATGGAGTCATTTAGCAATGATACAACAATTAAGGGGAAGTCTTTAATATCCATTTGTCTCTTTGGTCTTGGCTTACCTCGCTCAAAGTGATTTTCTCTAGTTCCATCCATTTCCCTGCAAATGCCATCATTTTGCCCTTTCTAGTGCCTGCATAATATAGGTACCACAATTTTTGGATCAACTCATCTATTGTGGGTCATCTGGGTTGTTTCCATATCTTGGCTATTGTGAACAGTGCTGCAATGAACATGGAGGTGCATGTGTCCTTGTATCTTGGTTCCTGTTGCTCAGGGTTGATGCCTAGGAGTGGTATGGCTGGGTCATAAGGGGAGGTCTATAGCTTTCTGAGGTACCTCCAGACTGCTTTCCTAAGTGGTTGTATTAGTGTACATTCCAACTAGCAATACTGTAGAGTTACTCATTCTCCACATCCCCTCCAGAAATGTCATTGGCTGACTTTAGGTTGTGGGCCATTCTGACTGGGGTAAGGTGGTATCTCAGGGTTGTCTTTATTTGCATTTCCTTTACAGCCAGGGACGATGAACATTTTCTCATGTGTTTCTTTGCCATTTTTATCTCTTCTTCTGAGAAGTCTCTCCTTAGCTCCCTTGCCCATTTAATGATTGGTTTGTTAGATTTGTGAGGGGTTAGTTTCTTGAGTTCCTTGTATAAAATGGGTATCAGGCCCTTGTCTGATATATTGCTGGTAAATATTTTTTCCCAATTAGTTGGCTATCTTTCTAGTTTGGTTGCTATTTCTTTAGCTGTGCAGAACGTTTTTATTTTAAGGTAGTCCCATTTGTCGAGTCTCTCTCCAATTTGTTGTGACCCTGGGACTCTGTTCAAGAAGTTCCTGCCTGTGCCTATGAGTTCCAGTGTCTCTCCTACTCTGTCCTGCAGTAGTTTCAGAATATCAGGTTTGATGTTAAGGTCTTTAATCAAATTTGAGTTGACGTTAGTGCATGGTGTCAGGCTAGGGTCCACTTTTAGGTTTCTGCATGTGGCTGCCTAGTGTTCTCAGCACCAATAGTTGAAGAGACTATGCTTCTTCCACTATATGTCTTTGGCTCTTTTGTCAAATATCAACTGACTGTACATATGCAGGTTTTTTTCTGGTCTTCTAATCTATTCCATTGGTCTTTGGGTCTGTTCTTGTGTCAGTACCAAGCTGTCTTTGTTATTATGTCTCTATAGTGGAGCTTGAAATCCAATATCGTGATTCTTTCTTCATTCTTTCTTTTGTCTAGAATTGCTTTGGCTGTTCTAGGTCTTTTGTTGTTCCATATGAATTTTTGGACTGTTTTCTCTATTTCAGTAAAGTACATCATTGAGATTTTAATGGGAATTGCATTGAATTTATATATCAATTTTGGTACTATGGGCATTTTCACTATATTAATTCTTCCTATCCAAGAACATAGGAGGTCTTTCCACATCCTGGTGTCCTCTGTGATTTCTTATTTAAGGTTTTATAGTTTTCATTAAATAGATCCTTTACATCTTTAGTTAGGATAATTCCTAGGTGTTTTTTGTTTAGGTTATTGTGAATGGGGTTGTTTCCTTGATTACCTTTTCTGCTTGTACCTTGTTGGTGTACAGAAAGGTGACTGATTTTTGTGGGTTATTTTTGTAGCCTGGTACTTTGCAGAAGTGGTTTATAAGCTCCAAGAGCTTGAGGCTGGAGCTTTGGTGATTGTTAAGATATAAAATTATGTCACCTGCAAAAAGGAATCGTTTAACTTCTTCCTCCTCTATGTGGATCCCTTTGTCTTTTTCTTGCCTTATTCCAGAACTATATTGAAGAGGAGTGGAGAGAGTGGGCATCCTTGCCTTGTTCCTGTTTTTAGGGGAATTTGTTGTAGATATTCCCCATCAAGTATAATATTGGCTATTGGTCTGTCATATAAGGCTTTTATTGTTTTAAGGAATGTTCCTTCTATTCTTATTTTCTCCAAAGCTTTTAACATGAATGAGCATTGTATTTTATCAAAAGCCTTTTACACATCAATGGAATAATCATGTGGTTCTTGAACTTGGATCTGTTGATGTGATGGATTACATTTATTGATTTATTTATGCTCAACCAACCCTGCATCTCTGGGATGAAGCCTACTTGACCGTAATGTGTAAATTTTTTGATGTGTGTCTGGATTCTGTTGACTAAAATTTTATTGAGGAGCTTTGCAACTGTGTTCATCAAACACAGTTTGCAGTTCCCCTTTTTTATTGGGTCTTTGCCTAGTTTGGGGATGAGTGTGTTATTGGCTTCATAGAATGAGTTGGGATTGCTTCCTCTGCTTCTATTTTACCAAAGTGCTTGAGGAGTATGGGTATTAGTTCCTCTTTAAAGGTCTTATAGTGAATCCATCCAGTCCTGGGCTTTTCCTTGCTGGAGGATTTCTGATTGCTTCCTGTATATCATTGTAAGTTATTGGCTTATTTATGAATTTATTTCCTTTTGGTTCAGTTTGGGCAATTTGTATTCCTCTAGAAAATTCATCCATTTCTGCTAGGTTTTCCTTCCTTAGTGAGTCTGGAAATACTTCTTTATAATTGTTTGGATGTCTTGGGTCTCCTCTCTTCTTTTTTTAGTTAAACTTGTCAGAGGTCCATCAATTTTATTGATTTTTTTAATCCAGCTTTTTATTTTATTATTTTTATTTATAGTTTTGTTTAGTCTCTATCTCGTTAATTTTAGCTCTTCTTTTGGTTATCTCATTTCATCTAGCAAATTTAAGTTCAACTTTTTCTTGTTTCTCTAGCAGTTTTAGTTGCATCATGAGATAGTTTCCCTGGTCTGTCTCTGTTTTCTTGATGTGGGCACTGAGCGCAAGAAATTTGCCTCTCGGGACTGCTTTTGCCCTATCCCACAGGTTTCTTTGTGATGTGTGTTCATTTTCATTGAATTGCAGGAACTTTTAAATTTCTTTCTTTAATTTCTTCTGTGACCCAGGTGATGCTCAGAAGTGTGCTGTTTAATTTCCATGTATTTGAGTAATTTCTATGGTATGTTTTCTTATTGAGAACTAGCTTGATTCCACTATGGTCAAATAGAATACAAGGGATTATGCTGATCCTCTTGTATTTGCTTAAATTCCTTATGAATTAGTATCCTATCTTATGAAATAAGATAGGCTGTATTTTGAAAAGAGTTCCATGGGCTGTTGAGAAGAATGTGTATTGGGTTGTTGTTGGGTGGAAAACTCAATATATGTCAGTTAAGTCCACTTGAGATTTGGCATTACTTAATTCAGAGACATCTTTGCCAATTCTTTGGTTGGTAGACCTGTCCTTTGGTGAGAGTGGAGTATTAAAGTCTCCTAATATTATTGTATTTGGATCCATCTTTTCCTGTAAGTCTGAGAGTATTTGCTTAACGTATTTGGGTGCACCGATGTTTGGAGCGTATAGATTGTCAATGGTGATATCCTCTTCTTGAATTGTCTCCTGTATTAGTATGTAGTGTCCTTCTTTTCTTTTTGTAAAGATTTTCATGTAAAGTTTATTTTATCAGATATCAGGATGGAAACTCCTGCCTTCTTGCTGGGAGCATTTGCATGGTAGATCTTCCTCCATCCTTTCACTCAGAGTTTGCTTTAATCTTTGACGTGAAATGGGTCTCTTGAAGACAACAAAGTATTGGATCTTGTTTTCTGATCCTATATGTAGTTCTTTTTCTTTTGATTGGTGAATTGAGTCCATTAATATTTATGGTTATTATAGAGTGGTGCTTCCTGTCATTTTCCTACTTTCCTAAGTTTTTCTTCTTTCCTTTCTTCCTGTATTTCCTAAGTTGGTCTTCTAGTGATATCTACTTGGTATGGAGCCCTCATCTTGATTGTTTTCTTCAGATTGTAATCCCTCTCTTAATATTCTTTGTAGTGCTGGTTTATTGTTTATGAATTCATTTAGTTTTTCCTTATTATTAAAAATTTTAGTTTCTCCATCGAATGTGAATACTATCTTTACTGGATATACCAGTCTGGGCTGGCAGTTATTGGTTCTCAGAGCTTGGATGGTACTTTTCCAGGCTCTTCTTGCATTCAGGATCTGTGTGGAGAG
Organism: Dipodomys spectabilis; assembly: GCF_019054845.1. Taxonomy (NCBI): domain Eukaryota; kingdom Metazoa; phylum Chordata; class Mammalia; order Rodentia; family Heteromyidae; genus Dipodomys; species Dipodomys spectabilis. The sequence goes on from NW_024870802.1 coordinate 13,306,152, forward strand.
ATGTGTGGTGATTCTAACTTTTTCCCATTGTAGTATAGCTCCTTCTTTGCTTGTGCTGCATGCAAGATTGTTTCTTTATTGCTGAGATCTACCATTTTACTATAGTGTGCCTAGTAGTGCTCCTCTTAGGATCCTGCTTGTTAGATCCTGCTTGTTCTGTAAGCCTCTGTTATATAGGTTAAGATTCTTTCTGTAGGGAACCTTACTTCATTGTTGGTGGGAGTGTAAACTTGTTCAACCACTTTGGAAAGCAGTATGGAGGTTCCTCAAAAGACTACACTTAGAGCTCCCCTATGACCCAGCAATCCCACTTTTGGACATTTACCCAAATGATAACAAACAAGACCATACTAAACCTACCAGCACAATGTTTATTGCAGCATTATTTACCACAGGTAAGATATGGAACCAACCCAGATGCCCCTTAGTAGATGAATGGATCAAGAAAATGTGGTATATGTGCACAATGGAATTCTATGCCTCCATCAGAAAGAATGACATTGCCTCATTTCTTAGGAAATGGAAAGACTTGGAAAAAATTATGTTAAGTGAAGTAAGCCAGGCCCAAAGAAACATAGGTCCCATGGTTTCCCTTATTTGCAATAAATAGTATATATCTGGGATAAGCAGAAAAGGTCAGATAACATGATGGTAAGTGAAATGAACCCCAAGATAGGGACAGAAGTGGTTTTTTCTTTCTTGCTATTGTTTTCAACATATTTATAAGGTACCATGTGATTTTTTTGTTGCTTTGTATGTTCCTCCCTCATGGTATAACCCCCTGTTTTCACTGTATTTGATTTTGGTATAATTTGTGGAGGGGAAGAGAAAAAACAAATTGTTTAAATAGGGATACAGTTGACCTATTGCAATAATGAGATGGATGTACAAGATTCTATATTGAAAAGTGAACTATACAATTTAGGTGGGGGGTAGTGTAGTTGAAGAGGTGGAAGGGAAAGGATGGTAGGGGAAAAACATAAGGAGTAGGCAACAATGCTTGAGAAGAAATGTACTCATTACCTTGCTCATGTAACTATAACTCCTCTGTACAGTATTTTCACAATAAAAAAAAATTGGGGGTGGGGGTCCAGCCATGGGGCCCGAACTCTGGGTCTGGGCACTGTCCCTCAGCTCTTCAGCTCAAGGCTAGTGCTCTTCCACTTGAGCCATAGCGCCACTTCCGGCTTTTTTTTTCTTCTACTTATGTGATGCTGAGGAATCGAACCCAGGGCCTCATGCATGCAAGGCAAGCACTCTACCACTGAGCCACCTTCCCAGCCACCCCCCCAAAAAAGATTTGCTGTTGTATTTGGCCATTGCCTGCTCAGCCAGGAAAGAAAGAAAACACACTATATGGAGGGCTCCATTTCTTTGCTACATAGGCTCCCAGATCTGATCTCAGAAAGAATGTTTTTTTTTTGGCTTAATTCCTTCTCAAGATTATCATGACTCGGATTTATACATACTGACTGTCTTCCCTGGGACTTTCCCTGCTTTGCAAGCTCTCTGCCAAAGGAAGTTACTTTTTGCTCCCATTTAACAAAACACATGCTGATGATAATGAACCAACATTTTCCAGAAGTTGTCATGTTTCAAGCATTAGCCACCTTCTTGACCAAGTACAGCTCAAGGAGAGAGATTTAGACTCTAAAAAGGCAGCCAGGCATTGGAAGCTAGACACTAACCAAGCTAGCTCACAAGACCAGCTGCTTGGCTGGGAGGCAGGTGGAGGGAGAGGAAATAAGGACCAAGCATTAAGAAGGCAAATGAATATAAAAGAAGAAAGAAATATTTGTATAGCATCATTAAGGAAAATTGTTGCCTTTCAAACTGAGTAGTTTACAAGAAAATTAGAATGGATTTAGTTCATTGTTTTTAGCATTGATCAGTAGTTTATTAATAAAACATTAATCAGTAGCTAATAGAGCATCTCATCAGATGGCTTTTGGAAAAGGAGCCTGGACCAACAACCTCAGCCACTCTTATAGCTTCCATCTCCAGTTCTCTTAATCCTGGCCAAGATGGAGGCCTTGGGTACTTTCTTCAGGTCATAAGCCAGCCCAATGGCAGCCATGCAGTCAATGAAGAATGTGGTGAAGTTGAAGCTCCAGCAGTACTCACTGGTAGAGTAATCATAGGGGAAGGTATGGTGGTAGTTATGGAAGCCATCACCTAGAAGAGAAGCAAGGGAAGCAGTTAGGGAAAAGGCAGTGTAGGCTTAAAGGAAGGCCATTGTGGTCAAAGAGAAATAAATTGACTGAGTGCAATGATTCAAGAAGCAGAAGAAATAAAATGGCAAGAAACAGAGCTGTAGGAGAGACAGGGAGGGATAAAATGCAGCAAAGACTAGATATAAAGAGAGTAGCAATAGAGACCAAGTAGGAGACTGGCAGTCATTTTAAAAGACCAGTCATATGGCAGTTGAGATTGGGGGGGGGCAGTCATTATAATTATTTATCATGCTGGCCACATCTCAGTACAAATTATTCTGTTCAGAAAAATGTAAGAACTAGCTGGGTGCTCATGCCTGTAATCTTGACTACTCTGAGGTTGAAATCTGAGGATTGTGGTTTAATGACAGCCCAGGCAGAGAAGTCCATGAGACTCTTATCTCCAATAAACCACTGAGAAAAGGTTGGAAGTGATGGTGTGACACAAGTGGTAGAGCTCTAGCTCTAAACAGAAGAAGCTCAGGGATAGTGCAGAGGCCCTAAGATCAAGCCCCAAGACTGGTAAAGAACAAAAAAGAAAGAAAGAAAGAAAGAAAGAAAGAAAGAAAGAAAGAAAGAAAGAAAGAAAGAAAGAAAGAAAGAAAGAAAGAAAGAAAGAAAGAAAGAAAGAAAATATAAGAATATAAGAACCATGAAGCCTAGGTGATTTATTTCAAACATGAATCAAATGTAGAACACATACAATGGTAGAAGGGGCTGAGAGAAGCGTATGAAATCATAGCAAGGAGATTACACACACTTTCACAGTAGCATACTTGAAGTGTATCAACCTGGCTGATATTACAGAATCAGTAAATATAAAATACTCATTGACCTCTCTATTGACCTGACTGTTCTACTTATGTATCACCTGCCCAAAACAAGACTGTAGCCCAACCAGAGGTGACTAGAAAAAGGAAAGCTCAGAATGGTTCAATAGGCATGCCATTTGGAAATGGATTTGGAAGCCTGCAACTAGTGAAGGTGTTATTTTTCCACGTTTTTTTTTTGCAAAAGGTTGCATGACTTTTGAGTACAACCCCATTTTGTAACCACTAGTTTTGTGGTCAAAAATCTAGGGCACAAAATGTCTTAAAAACAAACTTAGCTGATATTGCCAGCTTTTAACCAAATACTGAATGTGGTCATGTTGTACACTGCTCACTTACCAAGAACTCCCAGTGAAAGCAGGACATTTTCACGGGCCTCAATGGTCTTGTCATAAGGGCGATATCCATAGAAGTGAGCAACACTGTTCACCAACCAGGTCATATTGAGGGCTACAACACATCGCAGGAAAGTAGCAACATACAAGCTGTGTCGAAAAGTTTCACCCCAACAATACCAGGGCACTAGTGTGGGCAGGATGAAGCACATTAACAGGACACTGGGCTTGTAGTACCTACATGAGAGACCACACAGTGAGAGATGGACAGAGCATTTTCTCACAAACTTGGATTGCTAAGTCTTTCTGGGCTGGTCTAGCATTCCCTCCTACCCTATGAACACACAAGCCAAAGGATATGGGTGGAAAAGCTTTTGAGAAGACATATTTGTCCTCTCACTTTTCAAGTAATGCTATATGGATGTGTTCAATAAATATTCTAAGATCATCCTATTAGGAATGCAAAGGACAAGGAAAAGAATATCATATCTTGATTTTGAGTGTCTTGGTTTCTTTTGGTTTTATTTTTTTTATTGTTCTTTTCTGTGTGCTGATTCTAGGGCTTGAATTCAGGGTATGGGTATTGTCTCTGTGCTCAAAGCTCACACTCTGCTACTGGAGCCATAGCTCTACTTCCAGCTTTTTGTGGGTCATTGAAGATGAGAGTCTTCACAGACTTCCTGCCTAGGAAGCCTTTGAACCATTATCCTCCTATCTCAGCCTCTGAGAAGCTAAGATTACAGAGCTGAGCCACTGGTACACAGGTAGCATCCTTCCTTTCCAGGAGACTACAGGTCATGTTGATCAAACAGGCAGAGACACATCACAGCCACATCAGCCAAATTATGGACACCTTTCTCTTGCTCAGCAGTGTCACTGGTAGAAAGCATGGCAAATGTCATGCCTTCTTTTCCTGTTACCACCCCTTCGTTCTTTCCTCTGCTTTTTCCTCAGGACATACACTCAAGTGTCTGTGATCACAGCAACTCTCTCCTTCAGGAGGCCCTATTTCCTTCAGTCCCATGCAGACAAAAGCCATTGACATCACAAGAGAATCAATTGCCTGTGTGCCTCAGTCACATCTTCTGTTTGATATCACTATTTCTACATCAAACTGTTTTCCTATCTTGCCACTGCTTCCCTGGTTTGAGCCCTACCTACCATCTATCTTGTGTTTACACTTCTCATCTCCCTGCCTGAATGGTACTTTCACTTTTCTGGAGTGGCCTCTCCAAAACATAACTGACAGAGACACATGAGGCTGGAAAATCTTTGATGACTGATTCCCTGTTGATGACTGAATTAATCCTAAGTTTATATCAAAGACCCCACTGGAGCTATATGTGTCTACCTTTCAGTCCTTTTCCCTGTTATACTGTACTTCAAGCAGAAAGACTGTTTCAGGTACCTGCTTGACGTGTTAGCTCATGCTTTTCTTTCTGTTTGAACTATCTACCCATATTCACAATGCTCTCTCTATGTAGGTCAGCCCAGTCATACTTTGTTCATGCACCTTGACCTCATTTTCCTCACTGGCCAAGTTCTTTTCTTTTGTACCATCCCAGTACAGATAATATTCTCCTTTGTAAAATGGTCATTTTTGATACTTGCCCTAGCCCTCTACTTTACTAGAAACTCAAAGACATCAGTCACATTCATTTTTCTGCCTCTGACTATCCTACTTCAGTGAAATTTATAGTATTTAATTGGTTTCACTAAAATAGCTCAGAGAGAAAGGAACAGAAGAATAAAACATGGCTTTGGGCTTTTAGATCATAAAAATGGTCAAAATGACAATTTTGAAATTTTGAATATGGAATCAGGAAATTATTCAGGTATTGTTACATGTCCTAAGAGAGAGGTAGTGTCACTAAATCCCACATTTCCAAGGCCACACCCCAGTGCTATCCTCCCTTCCTCACCTCCTCTGGAACATCACCAGTTTCTCAGCTTTGAGGTCAGACAGGTCCAGCAAACCACCCTTCTCTTTGACAGCTGGGTGTTTGCGCACCAACAGCCAACCCACGTGACAGAAGAAAAAGCCACGGCGAGAATTGTGAGGATCAGCATGAGTCTCTGTGAACTTGTGGTGTACACGGTGATCTCGGGCCCATTCATACATGTCATTCTGAATGGAAAAGAAGGGAAAACTAGGCCTTAGAGAGATGCCCTCTAGGGAGGATTTGAGTGCCCAGATGTCTGCAAGGGCCCAGAGCTCTGAGCTCAACATCACAGTTCCCAGATTCCCAAGAAGTCATATGGGCCTGGCCTTCTTCTCAGCATTTGCTCCTGACACTAGTGTGGAAAATTAACCTCTAGGTGCCAAGCCCTGGAATAGCACTAATAATTCCTGAAGTTTATCTGATAGCACAGAAGGAGTTTCATTAGCCAAGAACTGCAATTCTTCATCAGGCTATGATGAAGAGAAGGGTACTCTTAGGAGTGAAATCCCTAAGCACAGCGTACAAGCCAGATGGAATGGATCCAAAGGTGCTACTCTCTGGATAAAACTTCAAGAAGTTTCATCCTGATGCTTTCCCACATGATAGGTACCCAACATAGTAACTATGTAATCATGACCATATGCACGTTTCTAAAGTCCTTCTTGGCTGGTTAGAGAGTCTATCCATCTCTCCAAAAATTGTCACTGTGTTTCTTCCTTCCCTTTGTCTCATGAGGACATTGGGAGCCTCAAGAAGAAGTTGTGCAGGCAGGTTGATTAGGCATATGTAGTGAGCCCTTCAGATCTTGCCAAAACAGTGGAGACAAATTTGGGTTCATTTTTCCCTCTTCTCTAAATTAGGCCTCACATAATAACTATAGCTTGGAGAGTTCTTCTTCTCTAATTATGTTAATCTTTCTGTTAAAAGCTTGTTGACGGAATCAATCTCAGTACTTGTTTTAGTCAGCTTGGCATCCCTAATAAGGCTAGTCTACCTCACCTCTTAGTGAGTCAGTTTCCTTATCTGTAAAGTAGGCATAACACTGCCATCTACCACCTCAGACCTAGGTAGAGAGTAAATGAGTCAATCTGTATTAGCTTTTTACCATAGTGTTGGGCACATTATCATTGCTACACAAGTATACACTTGTGTGTGTTTGTGTGTGTATACACATGTGTATATGAATGAGGAGTATATACATGAGCTGGTCATGAAGAATGAACATAGGGCCTGGCTGCTGTCCTTTAGCTTTTTTGTTCAAGGCTGTTTTTCTCTGCTACATGGGCCACAGTTCCACTTCTGGGATTTTGGTAGTTAATTAAAGAGAAGAGTCTACTGCACAAGCTGGCTTCAAACTGATCCTTAGATGTCAGCCTATTGAGTAGCCAGCAGTGTTTGGCTGTGTTCACCCTAGGAATAGACAACTATGACTCTGTGCTACATCACCGTTAATCCCATTATCTTGAGTCCTCAAATAGTCATCCTTACATTTAGGGTTCACCGACTGCCCCAGAAACCTAGGTCAGGGCCTGACTCTTATACTATGCTCCTCTATTCTGAAGGGCCACAATGGCCATGCAGTTTCATAAAACATAGACCTTGGATGAAAATGACCATATACCTGCTGAGCCTTTCCTCTCTACTTCCTTCTCAGTGACTCCAGCTGAAGTGACCAGATGAGACTGGAAAAGGCCATGTCTGACCTGCTGGGACGCCTCTCCAGGTGCCAGTCCCCTTCACTCTATCCTGGATCGTTGATAGGATGGAGACACAGAGCTGAGCCCTGCCAGCTGCTCACCTGGAATGCCATGGTGCTTGCAATGATGAGGAAGAGCCTCAGAGGCAGCCGTGCTTTGTAGGTCCGGTGGCTCCACAGGCGATGAGCCCCTGCTGTGATGCCCAGGCCACTGAATACATAGCACAGAAAAGCTGCCAGGATAGAACAGTAAAGAGTCACCACCTGATGGGAGTATAGCCAGGGGAGGCATGTCAAAACACTCCTGTGATGCCAGAGCCAGCTTCTTTAGACTTTTGGAGATCTACTTTACTTTAACCTTAAGAATACCTTGGGGCTGGGAAGGTGGCTCAGTGATAGAGCACTTGCCTTGCATGCATGAGGCCCTGGGTTCGATTCCTCAGCACCACATAAGCAAAAAGAAAAAAGAAAAAAGCCAGAAGTGGCGTTGTGGCTCAAGTGGTAGAGCTCTAGACTTGAGCTGAAGAGCTGAGGGACAGTGCCCAGGCCCAGAGTTCAGGCCTCAAGACCGGACCCCAAAAAAAGAATACATTGGTCTTGGGCTTCTAACGGTTCACCACTTGAAAATCCATGCTCATCACTTACCCTCTGCTTCCAACAGGGCCTATAAGTTAAGGAATCCCAGGAGATAAGAATGCACAAAACAAACAAAGAATAAGTCTCTCACTCACCTGTAATTGTCAAACCATAGGAATACAGTTCTATCTCTTTGGCCTTTACCTGACTTTCCTGAAGTATTCAAGGCAGAATATCATTTCCAAAAGTGTACTGAATATACTAGTCAGAGAAATTTAGACACTGCTCAATTGAAAGTGCCTTCCACTTCCATTTGCCAATCGGTACAACCCCATTTCAGTATTATAGCAGGCAATATGGCTCCATGAGGAGCCCTCCACCTAGTCATATTTGCATAATGGCTCAAACTTTATTAAAATTGTTTTTTTCTAATTTAATTTAATTTTTTGTGAACATACTGTACAGAGGGGTTACAATTACATGGGCAGGATAATGCGTACATTTCTTATCAAGCATTGCAGCCTCCTCCTTTGTTTACCCTTCACAACCCTTCCCAGCCTCCCCCCCACCCTCCCACCCAATCCTCCCCCCTCCCCCCCCCCCCACATCAACGTTGTAAAGTTCGTTTTCGACATGACAACTTGTACTTCTCATTGTTGCAACAGGTCCACCTGTATCCTTAAACGACTTGTTTTTCCCCATCTCCTTCACAAGTTATACTGACATCAAATATAGTGAAAGCAGGGGTTACACTGTGGGGGAGGGACATACAAAGCAACAAAGAGATAATCTTATAAATGCGTTAGAAACAAATGCATGAAAGAAAAAAGCATTAAAATACATATTAAGGGTTCATTTTCCTAACATCACATTATCTGACCTTTTCCGCTTGACTCATACATATACTAGATATTGCAAATAAGGGAAACCATGGGACCTATGTTTCTTTGGGCCTGGCTTACTTCACTTAATATAATTTTTTCCAAGTTTTTCCATTTCCTAACAAATGGGGCAATGTCATTCTTTCTGATGGAGGCATAGAATTCCATTGTGTATATATACTACATTAAGGGAGCTAAAACAATAGAATGGAAGAAAGACAGCCTCTTCAGTAAATGGTGCTGGCAAAATTGGTTAACTACTTGTAGAAAACTAAAGCTAGATCCTTACATATCACCCTGCACCAGAATCAACTCCAAATGGATCAAAGACCTTGAAGTCAAAGCAGACACTCTGAAAACATTACAGGATGGAATAGGAGAAACCCTAGGTCTCCTTGGCTCAGGCCGAAATTTTCTGAATAGAGACCCGGAAACACAACAAATCAAAGAAAGGTTGGACAAATGGGATTGCATGAAGTTGCATAGCTTCTGCATGGCAAAGGACATAGCTAGCAAGATCAATAGAAAGCCCACGGATTGGGAGAAGATCTTCACTAGCCATACAACAGACAAGTGTCTCATATCTAAAAACTTTATTAAAATTGTTAACATGCTTATATTCTCATATTTACCATACAGCTTGAACAGGGTAAATACTATTAATACTGCATGTCACAGTTGGAAACAGATGAAGTAAGAGCTGTTATTTAGGGTTACAGGGCTAGTCAAAGCGTAGCCATGTTTCAAACTAGATTATCTATCTCTGACAATGGAGGACCCCACGAATGGAATTCTGGAGGCCTTCAGGATTGCCTTCATTCCCTGCCATCCTGAAGGCTTTCAGGCTCAGGAGGTGCCACACATTATCTCTAGGGGGTGAAGGGTCCCTTGGCATATCCCTTTGTTTAGCGGCACTGGGAGGATAGGATGAAGCCTTTGTTAACAATTTGTAACTTATGCTGGGAAATCATATTGAAACAATAGATTGTGGTTATAGAAGGCACCAGACAATTTATAAGTTATCCTCCTCTATTGAAGCAAGAATAGATTTCTAAACAGCTTTCTCTCCTCTTCCCCTATCTCCTTCGTTGTACGCTGTCCTTCATGATCCCCAGGAGTGCCATAGGATCAGTAATATCCTAACAAAAGTTCTGGCCACAATTCTGGAGATCTAGAATTGAGACCCAGGTGATATGTGGCCTGGCCATGTAGTGATTGATATCATCTTCCCACATGCAGTACTACACCGGTAAGTAGGAAAAGTACAGTGAAGTCAGATCTCTGTAATCCTCAGGAAGGAAGGAGCTTGATTCCGGAAAAATAGAAAAACCCTCAGCTCAAAGCCAAGAAATCATATACAATTGTTTCATGCTGCAAACATATTGGTTCTAAAAGAACATGCAATGCCCATTAGCAGCAGAATTGGAACCAGAGCCCAGGCACTAGGTGCCTGTTCTATTATTTATCATGTACCCAGCTGAAGTCACTTATATTCATTCTCTGTCACCAAGGAAGTACTATCAATGTCCACACTGATTGTTATGCCATATCTCATAGATTTTTCCTGAGAAGTGGGCTGGAGAGGTTTTACTTTCAGACCCTTAATGATGTCAGAACTATTTCTCAGCCCTGCCTGAAGGGCTCTTCTGAACAGCTCCAAAAGTAAGGGGACAAAGCAACTCCAAATCTAAAATTTTTCAGTTTCCTTTGGGATAAAAAAAGAAAAGCACCTAAAGTCTAAAGGAAAAAATGTCCAATGTTAGAACTCAATCCTTCCTTTTTTTAAACCATAGAGGAAATTTGAAATCTACATTTCACATAGAAACTCTGTCAACCTAGTCACTCATCAAAAAGCCCTGATCAAGAGTAGAATAAGTCAGCATTTTAGCTCTGTGTACCAATTTCTGTCCAAAGTCACAGCAGATCCACAAAAGCAACACACCAATAGGCTAGATGCCCTAGCCTTAATTCTAAAGTGGTATTATGATTACTGTACATTTTCCAGGGTGGCTAATCACAGACTGGTCAAACTAGGAACTTAGTGAGTCCTGAGAGAGTGTCTTGGCTGGAAGGGACTTGCCACTGATGAGCCTGTTTGTGAAGAATCTCCTGGGAAGAAGGGGTGGAGAAGGAAACCCATATTTCCTCTGGATCCATTATGCTACAGCTCATAGTACATAGTACATCTCACAGGACACCAGTAAAAGAACATAAGTGTCCCTGTACAACTCTTGAACAATACACACACTAATTTTTACTGGTTTATACTTGAAGTTTGCTTCAGTGGCAATGATGAAACTATGTAACCAAAGAAACATAGTCTAACATGTTTGCTATCCTGTACTTGGTGCTCAGCAAAACTGTTTCCTGAGGATCAAAGATCTCAGTGGTATTTTTCCAGGACATTGGAAAGATTTCCCAAGACAAAATGCAAGAATCAGATCCCATCATCTAGAATACATAAAAGGCTCGGGTGGCAATAGTACCTACCTCCTCACTGACCAGTCCTATATTAATACCATCCAAGACAGCTACCTACTAATCCCCTCACATTGGACTGTTCTTCTTCTTGTCTTCTGGAGAGAAGACACTAGACTCCACTCCCAGACTAGTCAGCCTCCCTGGAAACAAAGACAAATGGCTGGAAACCCAGACTGAGAGGGGATGATGTCCTCTGTGGATCCCAATTGCATCAGGCTCTATTCCAGCTCAGTCAGCCTCCCAGGTACCAGAAAAACAGCTGGGAAACCAGAGGGGACACTGTCCTATGTGGGACCACACCTCATTAAAGACGGAAAAAACCTGGGCACTGGCTCAGGCTGAAGGGAGCTGCTTACCCCAGAGCCAGGTGTAGGCCTTGCAGCCAGGAACCAGGGTGATCCCATAGAGGGCTCCCAGGTGCAGCAGAGCCATGAAGATGATGTTTCTCCACACATACTCAAACTTGGGTGGGGGGCCCACCTCATCCTGGTAGGTGGGGTCATAGATGTCCTCTTTCATTTCGGGGCGGATGTCTTCTAAGTGGAGGGTCATCTTCTTCAGATTCTCTCTTCCATTCTTCAAGTCCATAGAAAGAGGTGCCGTGATGGTGGTTGTAGAGGAATCAGAGATCTACAAGGAGAGAGCATAGTGTATGAGGAGAGAGCAGATTGCCTTGTAGGTGACTGGGAGCACTGGGCTCTGTGCTGCACTGTGGTTAAGCTACAATAGAGGCACAGACCTTGCCCCAGTGCTTTAGGTAACAAGATTAAAAGAGGAAATCTGTCAAAATTATGCAGGTAGATGATGGTAAATCCTCAAGGTGAATGGGTGCAACTCAAGTGATTGACTCACTGCATTTTCTTTAAACTTTGTGAAAGTTGGTGAATCAACTGCTCTATAATTCACATTTTCACCAAAGGATGGCAGTAGATCAAGTATGCTGAAGAACTTCACTGTCTTCCTTGCCCACAAGTCATCCTGAATGAGGAACTTAGACTGTGGCAAATCCTGGAAAGAAGGAAGGAAGGAAGGAAGGAAGGAAAGAAGGAAGGAAGGAAGGAAAGAAGGAAGGAAGGAAGGAAGGAAGGAAGATATATGTATGTGTATGGAAAGCCATTGTTTTAGGCTAAATTCCTACACCAAGCCCTGAGACTAGACCAGGCCCAAAGCAATCGTTCAGTCTAAATGTCTGATCTTCAAAGACAAAGTTTTGCATAAAAGAGGAAGTAGCAGTGTATTCCCCTCAACCTAATAAATTCCATGCCTTACAAAATAGCATCCTACAGCAACTTGATGTGAAATCATCATATTAAAAATAATAAACCAGTTTTATTTTGCTTTTCAGGTAGTGTTCTTAAAGCTCTACTGCTTGGTAAACAATATAAATTAGTATAAATCATATAAAAAAACAGTGTTTTTGGCTGGGAAGGTAGCTCAGTGGTAGAATGCTTGCCAGGCATGCATGAGGCCCTGGGTTCGATTCCTCAGCACCTCATAAACAGACAAAGCTGGAAGTGGTGCTGTGGCTCAAGTGGTAGAGTGCTAGCCTTGAGCTGAAGAACTGAGGGACAGTGCCTAGGTCCAGAGTTCAGGCCCCATGACCGACAAAAAATAAAATGAACTAATTTAAAAAATTAAAAAGAAAAGATTAGGAATATACTTTAGAAAGCAGTATGAGGGTTCCTCAAAATACTCCACATAGAGCTCCCTTATCCCCCAGCAATCCCACTTTTGGGCATTGGTCCAACCAATCACAAACAAGGCTATACTAAAGCTACCAGCACAACTATGTTTATTGCAGCATTATCCACCATAGCTAAGATAATAAACCAACCCACCTACCCCTCCTCAACAGAAACAGAGGATTTAATATTGTTCTATATATTTGTTTTTGTTGCAAGTATACTCAAGTTTGGTTTGCTCTTTGGCTACTCTGGTTTCCATTTAGCAGAGGTTACCTTCTGCTGTACCCAAATAAACTCATTTCACAACTCAGATTCATGTTTTCAATGATAAACTACTTCCCACAATAATTCCTTTGAAAACTAAAAAGTGTGACAGAGTATATGTTGTAAATCATGTAAATTGTTAGATAAAGGACTTCAGAAAATCATAGTGAAGTGATTTTATTTAAGAAATGCTGAGGGAGATACCGGAGGAAGATGGTAGAGGAGAAGCTGGAGGCTAAACAAACTGTCACATAGAAAGCAGGAGAAGCTGGAGAATAAACAAGCTATCACATAGAAAGCAGTTTTTAGCATTCCAGTGAACAGTCCTAGGCTAGATAATCGCACCAAGTATGGCATCGTAGTAGAGTTCAGCCAAAGAGGAAATATCCAGGCAGTTTGGCCAAAGAGACAGATCTGAGCACTTCCCAGTGTCCGTGGTAGTGGTGGCAGTGGCTGCTGCTGTGGCTGCCATATCAACAGAGAGAGCCTGGGACAAAGGCACCAGATGTGGTTTGGAAGCAGATTCTACTAACCACCAGCAAGAACTGACAAGGAGCAGAAATCTTCATCCTGCTGATCACAGGACCACGACAGCCCGGAAACCAAGAAACCAATGTGAGTAATCCAAAGACATTCTCACTCCTTCTCACAGAGCAGTGGTGGGAAGTAGCCCCTTCCCCACCACCAGAGAAGAACTCCATCTTTGAATCTGACAAAGGCCCCTTGAGCTGGTAGCTCCAACTCAGGCCTTGGAAGAAAACAATAGGAGCCATTCAACAGGTCACAGGAACCTGACATGACCTGACCTGACAGGCTCAGCTCCACACATGGGAAAGTCTCTCTTCCCAGGCTGAGAAAGCTCTGACCCCGGAGGAGTGACTTTCTTCACTGGGTAAACAGAGGCTGCCCCTCCCCACTGCATCCTAAGCAGCATGCCTACCGAGTAGCAGGAGGGGTAAAAGACAAACAATTGAAACTCAGTAAACATAAATCCTGAGAATGGCTCCAGGCTGGGCTCTGTGAGTGTCTCAGGAGCTAGCCCCTCAGGGAAAAGCTACTGATTGGTTGATAGGCGTCAACCCTACCCAGAACCTAGCCTTGTCACAGCAACTCCTAGAGGAAACAGCCATCTCCCTCTTTTGTGATACTCAAAGCAGATCTCCCTCCCACTGAACTAGCCTGGGAGGAGAATCACAAAGTCCTGGGTAAGGCAGAGCTTTTTCTACCTGCTCAAACAAACTGACTTAAGAAACCAATCAAGCCACAGGAAAACCAAACACCACAAGCAAACCAGAGACTACCAAGAGACTGGTTACAGACACAGGGGAGATACAAGATCTTCCTCCTCCCCCCCCCAAAAAAAAAAATTCAAAGAAATCTTTTTCTACTTAATTTTTTCTTAATTAAAAAAACTGTGTTCTATTTTTTTCTTCCATAATTTTTATTTTAGGTGTGTGTGTGTGTGTGTGTGTGTGTGTGTGTATTTTAAGTCTCTTTTAACCTTTTGATCTTTTTTTTGGTTTTGTTTGTTTGTTTTTGGCATGACTTAATTGCTGTTCTGCTCATCTCCAGATATATACTCATTGTTGATTATTAGACCTTATCCTTCATTGTGTACATACCTAATTCAGAAAGTGATTATTCAATTCACAACCTCTTAGGTTTAACTTCTTTAATAGCAGTATTATTTTTTTACCTATATAATTTTTAAGTATTCTATTTCTAATTTTTTTATTTTTTACTTTTTCATTTTTCCCTTTTATCTTTCTCCTCCTCTCATTCTATTCTGTTTTTCAATCAGTATTATTTCTTTATACTTACATAATTTTTAAGTGTTTCATTTTTTTTTTAATTTAAATTTTTGTATTTTTTTTTCATTTTTTGTTTCTTTATCTCTATCCTTTCATTCTGTCCTATCCATTTCCCTCTCTGAGATTAGGACTTGGTTAAATTCACTCTCCTTTTATCTCTCCACATCCATCTAATCCTATTTTTCCCCACAATTCTCCCTAAACCTATTAATTTCTGGTCTGCTGAATCCCTCTTTGATGTTCTTAGCCCATTAATCCATAGTTGTTGAATAGATTGTATCTGTTGAACTAGATTGTATCTGCAGCCATTTTGATTGTGCAACTACTATAAGACTCTGGTTGATGCTTTTTTTAAAATAGTGTTCTAGCATGAAATTTGTGTTACTTTCATCCCAAATGAGCAGAATAAGCCAGAGATACACAAGAAAAATGGCAAGTCCAATTATCTCAACTCCCACTCATGATAATCAGGTGACAGAACAGTTAATGAATAATCCAGTTGAGAGTTCCCAATAGACTCTACAAACACTACTGGTAAACATGGTGAATGAAATGATTGAAAACCTGCAAAGGACTCAGTGTGATCCTGATAGGGAGCAAGATGAGGCTAACCAAAGATTAATACAGGAACTTCATGGGCATGAGGAGTCTAACCAAAAATTAATACAGGAATCTCATGAACATGAGGAAGCTAATCAAAGATTAATACAGGAATTGTGTGAGCAGGTTGAGAACAGTCAAAGAGAAATACAGGAATTGTGTGAATGTGAGGAAGCTAATCAAAGAGTAATACAGGAATTGAATGAGCAGGATGAGGATAGACAAAGTTATCAATAGAGGCATTTATGGAATCCATAAACAGACAGCTGAAGGAATCCAGGGAGATCACAAAGTGAATGCTGAATGGAGCCAGTCAGAAGGAAAGAGAGTCCAATGAAACCATAACCAATCAACTAAGGGATTGGAGAATAAATACTGAACTCCAAATTAAAGAAGTAAAGAAGTCCATACAAGATCTAAAACAAAGCTCCAACAAAGAATTTGAAGCCATCAAAGCTGACCAATTAGAAGGAAAGGAAATAAAAAACAAAGTAGAAAGTCTTGACAGTAGGTTAGACTATGCAGAGGATTGAATCTCTGGGATTGAAGATAGCCTAGCTATTATACAAATAGAACATACAATTTCCAAGACAAATCCAAGAAATATAATAGATCTATTCAAAATTTAGAAGACACCATCAGAAGGCTGAATCGGAGGATAATGGGTGTAGAGGAGCACTTAGAGACAGAAGTTAGTAGTCTAGGAAATTTACTTAACAGGATCCTACTAGAGGATACAAAAGGATAGGCCTATTCAGATCAAGAAGCTTTTATAACCCCAAATAGACCAGAACAGATAGGACATCTCACCAGCACATTATAATCCACACAGGATCAATTCAGACCAAGGAAAGGCTCATTAAAGCTGAACATTAAAGGAGAAAAGATCTATCACCTATAAAGGGAAACCAGCCAGGCGCTAGTGGCTCTTGCTTGTAATCCTAGCTACTAAGGAGGCTGAGATCTGAGGATCATGGTTCAAAGCCAGCCTGAGTAGGAAAGCCCGTGAGACTCTTATTTCCAATAAATGACTAGGAAACCACAAGTGGCACTGTAGCTCAAGTGGTAGAGCATTTGCCTTGAGCTGAAGAGCACAGGGATAGCACCCAAGCCCAAAGTTCAAACCCCATGACCGACAAAAAAAAAAAAAGGGAAACCAATTAGAATAACCTCAGATTTCTCAGCAGGGATAATTAAAGCAAGAAGAGCCTGGAATGATGTGTGCTGTGCCCTAAAGACAACAACTATCAACCAAGAATACTGTACCTTGCTGAACTCTCCTTCATAATGGAAGGTCAAATAAAAACCTTCTATGCCAAAGAAAAACTGAAATATTATATCTCCACCAAACCAGCCCTACAAAAGATACTTAAAGATGTCCTACACATAGAAAACCAACAAGAGCACAATAAAGACCAGAAAGCACACCCAAACTGAGAATCAAAGAACCATAGGAAGAACCCAGTTGTCACAGCCCCCAAGAAGTTGGATAACATGGCAAGAACTACTAAATATCTCTAGTCCTATCAATATTAATAAACTTAACTCTCCAATTAAACATCATAGACTGTCTAGTTGGATTAAAAAGCAACAGCCTTCTATCTGCTGCCTTCAAGAGTCATATCTTGCCCATAAAAACAAACATATTCTGAAAGTGAAAGGCTGGAATAAAATCTACCAAGCAAATAGTCCCCATAAACAGGTGGGAGTTGCAATCCTAATATCAGATAAAATAGACTTCAAATTAAAATTAGTGAGAAGAGATAAAGAAGGTCGCTACATACTAATTAAAGGATCTCTCCTTCAGGAGGATATTACAATTCTAAATATCTATTCACCAAACAATGGAACACCCAAATCTATCCAAGAAACACTGCTTTCCCTCAAATCTCACATAGATCCAAAGACATTAATTGTTGGGGACTTTAACACAGCACTATCCCCACTAGATAGATCAACTCAGCAAAAACACAACAGAGAAACCACAGATCTAAACAACTGCATAGATCAACTAGATTTAACAGACATCTACAGAATATTTCACCCAGCAGCATCAGAATGCATGTTCTTCTCAGCAGCACACAGAACATTTTCCAAAATAGACCACATTTTAGGTCACAAAACAAACGTCCAAATTCAGAAACATTGAAGTTATGCTCTGCATAACTCAGACCACAAGGGAATAAAATTTAGAACTCAACACCAAAAGCCATCAAAGAAAGTCCTGTAATACAGGGAGCTGTACAACACACCAGTGGGTCATGGAAGAGATTAGAAAGGAAATTCAAATGTTAATGATATTCAACAATAAGCACACCAATTACAAGCTCATATGGGACACAGCAAAGGCAGTACTCAGAGGCAAGTTTATAGCTCTGAGTTCCTACATCAACAAATTGAAGAGATCTGAAACCAACAAATTAATGAGACATCTGAACCTCCTTGAAAAAGAGCTAAAACCCAATCCAGTAGACAGAAAGAAATAATTCAAATTAAAGCAGAATTGAATGAATTAGAATAAAAAAAAAAACCTAAAAAGAATCAACAAAACAAAGAGTTGGTTCTTCAAAAAAAATGAACAAAATTGACAGACCCTTAGCAAATCTTATCAGAAAAAGAAGAGAACACACCCAAATAAATAAACTCAGAAATGAGAATGGAAACATCACCATGGAAACAACCAAGATTCAGAACATTATAAGGGAATACTTCTCAAATCTTTATGCTAATAAGTGTGAGAATCTGGAAGAAATGGATGATTTCCTAGCAAATATTGACATGCCAAAACTAAACCAAGATGAGTTAAACCAACTTAACAGACCCATATCAAGCATTGAAATAGAAACAGCAATAAGACACCTTCCATCTAAGAAAAGCCCAGGATCGGATGGATTTACAGTGGAATTCTACAAGGTCTTCAAAGCAGAACTCACACCAATACTTCTCCAACTCTTCTATGAAATTGAAAGAGAAAGTTTACTACCGAACTCTTTCTATGAAGCCATTGCAACCCTCATCCCAAAACCAGGCAGGGACACATCAAAGAAAGAGAACTATAGTCCAATTTCTTTGATGAACATCGATGCAAAACTTGTCAACAAAATTTTGGCCAATCAACTTCAACAATTCATCCAAAAAATCATACACCACAATCAAACAGGATTCATTTCAGGAATGCAAAGCTGGTTCAATGTACACAAATCAATTAATATAATTCACCACATCAACAAGAGCAAGGATAAAAACTACATGGTTATCGCAGTAGATGCAAAAAAAAGCATTTGACAAGATTCAACACCCCTTTATGTTGAAGGCTCTGGAAAAAGTAGGAATCCATGGAACATCCCTCAATACAATAAGGGCTGTATATGACAAACCACAGCCAGCATTATACTTAATGGTGAAAAACTAAAGCCATTTCCTCTTAACTCAGGAATGAGACAAGGATGCCACTCTCTCCACTTCTCTTCAATTTAGTATTAGAATGCCTAGCTACAGCAGGAAGATAAGATGCAAACATAAAAGGGATCCAAATAAGGAAAGATGGAGTAAAACTCTCCTTCTTTGCAGATGGCATGATCTTGTATTTAAAGAACCCCACGGACTCCACTCCCAAATGACTCAGGCTGATTCAAAACTTTGGCAACATATCAGGGTAAAAAATTAATCCTCAAAAAACAATGGTTTTTCTGCATGCCAACAATGAGAAGAGTGCAGCTGAAATCAGGAAATCAACTCCCTTTGTAATAGCCCCACAAAAATTAAAATAACTAGGAATTAAGTTAACTAAAGAAGTGAAGGACCTCTATGATGAAAACTTTAAAAAAGAAAATCAAAGAAGCAGAACTTAGGAAGTGGAAAAACCTCTCATGCTCCTGGATTGGAAGGATCAACATTGTGAAAATGGCAATACTTCCTAATGCTATCTACAAATTCAATGTGATACCTATCAATATTCCAACCTCATTCTTTAATGAAATAGAAGAAGCTACCCCAAAATTCATATGGAACAATAAAAGACCCCAAATAGCAAAAATGATCTTTAACAGAAAGAATAGTGCTGGAGGAATATTAATACCAAATTTCTAACTCTACTACAAAACCATAGAAATCAAAACAGCTTGATACTGGCACAAGAACAGACCTGAGGACCAATCGAATAGAATTGAAAACCCAGAAACGAGCCCACAGACCTTCAGCTATCAGTCTTTTACAAGGCAGCTAAAAAAAATAGAATGGAAGAAAGACAGCCTCTTCAGTAAATGGTGCTGACAAAATTTGTTAAACACCTGTAGAAAACTAAAGCTAGATCCTTATATATCACCCTGCACCAGAATCATCTCCACATGGATCAAAGACCTCAAAGTCAACACAGACATCCTGAAAACATTACAGGAAGGAATAGGAGAAACCCTAGGTCTCATAGGCACAGGCCAAAATTTTCGCAGTAGAGACTCAAACACACAACAAATCAAAGAAAGGTTGGACCAATGGGATTGCATGAAGTTCCAGAGTTTCTGCATGGCAAAAGACATAGCTAGCAAGATCAATAGAAAGCCCACGGGCTGGAGAAGATCTTCACTAGCCATACAATGAACAAGGGTCTCAGATATAAAATATACTTAGAACTCAAAAAAGTAAATCCCCCAACAACAAATCCTCAAAGAAACAACTGCCCAATAAATAAGTGGGCTAAAGACTTAAAGAAAACTTCTCTGAAGAGGAAATAAGAATGGCCAATAGACATATGAAGAAATGCTCAACTTCTCTAACCATAAGAAATTGCAAATCAAAATAACACTGAGATTCTACCTCACCCCAGTTAGAATGGCTATAATCAAGAACTCTAATAACAACAGATGCTGGAGGGCATGTGGTCAGAAGGGAACCCTACTGCATTGTTGATGGGAGTGTAAACTTGTTCAACCACTTTGGAAAGCAGTATGGAGGTTCCTCAAAAGACTCCACATAGAGCTCCCCTATGACCCAGCAATCCCACTTTTGGGCATTTATCCAAATGATCACAAACAAGACCATACTAAAGCTACCAGCACAATTATGTTTATTGCAGCATTATTTACCATAGCTAAGATATGGAACCAACCCAGATGCTCCTCAGTAGATGAATGGTTCAAGAAAATATTATATATATGTATGTATGTATGTATCTATCTATCTATATCTCTCTATATATATACATGGAGAGACAGAGAGAGAGAGAGAGAGCTAGTATCAAACCCTATATATAAAGAGTGTGCCATAGCAATAGGCAATCTGATAACCAAGATAACTGCCACGTGACATACAGATGGATAACATATATAGCATGAATATTTTGAGCAAAGGGAAGATTCTTCTAAATAAGATGAAGTAGTGAAAGAAGGTACCAGTTACTGACAGACTAACTTCCTTTTTACCTCCTTAGCTCTATTTTGCATCACTATTTTCCCTCTTGAGTCACTCTCTTCCATAGTTATCTTGGATCTAGGAACCACAGATTGCCAGATCATCAGCTGCATGGCAAGGAAGGAAAAATACCCCAACATCATCAGCAAGCCTCACAGGACAAAACTCAGGATTATGCAGTTGCTCAAATGGAGCTATAATTTCTGTTTTGAGGAATGGAAGACACCCCAATTCAGGGAACAATCAAAGTCAATTAGAGCTGTAACAAATTAGTTGCAGTTATGATAGTTGAAAGTTGAGCCAGGTGCTGCTGGTTCATACTTGTGATCCTTATTGCTCAGGAGATTGAGATGTGAAGATTCCCAACAACTACTTTGCTACAAACCCAAACTGAACTGCAAACATGGCTACAGAGCCACTTCTTGGAAACTTACCTTCTCTTGCAGCAAGGGCATAGGCATTTTGGTTCCAGATACCGGGAAACCTTTCCCAGGACTGAGGCTGCAGACTGGAGCGTGGTACTGCCAGGACAGAAGATGGCTTCTCCAGAGCCTGCTGGTGTGCCACAACTAGGTGCTGTACTCAGAGCCCTTCACTCTGCAATATAGACCACATCTTTATGTATGTATCTCTCTAAGCTGAGGAGTGACCAACATCCTACATAGCCCACACACCTTTTATCCACTGCCAACAAGGGCAAGGTGAGAACAGCTGGCTGTCAAATCATCTCTCACCAGCGATGAGAGTGGTAGAGGAGAGATAAGAGAAGGTGGAGGCAGGCAGGAATTAAGCCAAGGCCTAAAGATGTTACCAACACCTACCCTACCTCTGTTCTTGCCCTGAGAAAATTCTGTCACCTCTGGCACATAGTTGGCCAAAGAGAATTTATTGTCACCTCTACCAGACATTTCCCCTGGCTCAGTGCAATCTGTTCTCTCCAATACCACCTCTATGTTCTTTCTCCCACGCTTTTCTTCTAGGCTTCATTCCCACAGGCTACATATGCTCACCCTGGCACTCTGGCCTCAGAGGATACTATGGAGATTCCTTTCTTGATAAGAAAGAAGACCTCCAGTGAGGGCTAAGTCCAAGCCTAGAGATTCCCTGGGAACATAGTGAAGGTTGGGCAGTAGGACAGTTACACAGGAGAATGGGAAAGCCATGGTCCACCCACCATGGTGCCTTGGTTCCATGGTGTTCCTCCCTGAGGGAAGGCGCTGGTTATCTTTCACTGTGTGGCCCTTGTTGGAGAAGAGGCCAATGCAGTTGTCCAGGTTTCCCACATGTATCTGTCCATACTATGCACAGAATGCCCCCTGATCTTTTTACTCCAACCCTTCTCTCCTGTGTATCCTGTATCCAACACTGAAAGAAAGAAAAAGGGAAAGACAGAGACACACAGAGAGAAAGAGAGACATGCAGAGTGAGAAAGAACTCAGGCCTGTGTACAGGCATGGGTATGTGTCTAGAGGAGAGGCCTCAACTGTGGTTATGGCTACATATCTTGAGGATATAGTGGCAGTCCTGCAGTTCAGAGAGTAAGTGTGACTGTGACATTTCATGTCACAAGGCAGTGTGTGATAGGCAGGGTGTATGATAGCCAGGGAAACTGAGACATGGAGCCAAAGTCTTAGCAATCAAACATGGCTGGAACATTCTGTGGTGGCTTGACTGGAAGGATGGCCCTGTCTAGATTATAGTATCTCTCTCTCTCTCTCTCTCTCTCTCTCTCTCTCTCTCTCTCTCTCTGTCTCCTTTACCTCCCCTCAAGTAGAGTCCTCCGAGTAACCATCTCCAGAGTGGGAATCAGCCCTGTACCTTAGTTTACACAGACACGGCAGACCCCGGCCCTGAGCCTCCAATGATATGTTGATGAACAGAAAGGAAGTCCTTGCTCTGACACTGTTTCCAGGCCATTGTGGAGATGAGAGTGATGTGTCCCATCTCTGCCTTTGTGGTAGTGCTAGTCCTATTGGCTAGGAGTACCCAAAGGAGCTGCTAGTTGGTGCCCAGTGTCTTGAACCAGTGCCTTCCTCTCTCCCTCAGGTACAAGAAATACATCTAACCTAGTCTTGCTTCCTCTGGACATTCTTTCTTCTTTCTTTTTTCTCCCTTTCTGTTTCTCCTCAGCCTACCTTGTTGTGACCTACAGCCTTCCCCCGTCCTACAGTTACCTCATGTGCACTGATATCACCCTTGCTTTGCACTGACATAACTTGTACTGACCACATGGTGGCAAGATCCAGAGTCAGCTGTCCATGGCCTAAAAGTGTTTCCCAACCAGAAATGTGTCTCCCATCATTCTATCTATGCCAATGTGCCTCCCTAGTGATTGAGTGTTGACTAAGCCTCCTCTGTGTCCACTGGATGGCCAATACTCCCTCTGTGTAGGGGAATAGAAAATGTACTGCTGTCATCCTGGAGAATTCACAGGTTTCTAAGAGACATGGGACAAAGCACAATAGCAAACTATGCTAGCCAGTATGTGATGGGCACAAAGTAAAAACAAATAAACATACTATATTGTATTGGGTAGGAATGTAGGGAAGGGAGAGGAGCTCTCAATAGAGGCCGCCTTAGAATTCGTCTGACAAGAGTGCAGGTCTGAGACAGAGTGATGTGGGAATATTTTAGCTTCTTATGTGCACTGTGCTACTGGCTCTGACTTCTTTGCAGGCTCAGGTTACTGAGGTGGGGGATGCTGTGATGGGAATATACAGGAGCCTGACATCTCCTAGATGCATGCAGGTATTTGTGTATCTTCCATGCACAAAATAGTAATTCTTTTTACATCCATAGAAAAGACATGACATCTGGGCCCTGTTTCTCCTGATCCCACCTCTAACCACTCTTGTTCCATGAACACATCCTGGCCATAGACACTTTGGAACCTGGTCCTGACCCTTGGGAAGGGCATGTCTGAAAAGCCTCCTAAGCCAGTTAGAGGCAATTTCCTTTCACTCTCCTGTCCAACTATACTTTCCCTCACATCTCTCCCTGTTCAAGAGGGAAAAGGGAGGTATCCCAAGCTAGCTCTCAGCCTTGCTTTTGTCATACAAGGAAAAAGTGAATGCAATCTTGGGGCATTTCCAGGCTTTCCTCAGCTGCTGCCCCAACAGGGGGTTTGTCTGGATTCCCTTTTTTACTTCCTGCTTCCCACAGGTCCTAGATTTGAAATGCCATCTTGACTCAGAGCTGCTCTTTTGGAATGCTTGGTTTTTCCCATGACCTTCTTCATGAGGCAGCTCAAAGAGAAGACTGCATTCGTCCCTGCAGATCTGCCAGGAAGAGAGGAGCCATGTGCACAGCTCCATACTCTGTAGCCCCTTATCCCTCCTCAACTCTTCCACCCTCAAGAACACTCCCAGAGACCAAAGAGAGCTTGTCTAATCTTTACGACATAACAGCATTCCTGTCCACTCATTTTATCTCCACAAATATCTGTTTATTACAGACAAGGGTCAACATGTTCCTGGTGCTCAAGAGGTGTCTACCTGTCCTTCTGAGCTACATGGCAATGATGTGCCTTGTTCTTGGCATGAGCCACAGCTTCACTGCTGAGTCTGATGCCAGGAGAGGGTTAGCTGAGAACAGAGTCTCAAAGAAAGGGATCAAGCCTGATGCCCACAGCTTCACTTCCTGCCAGAGCCTGTGGGTTGGAGCTGAAGTCAACAGGTAAGAAGTCAATCTCGTTTTCCCCTTCATGATGTCGAACTACAAGTAAGAAGCAATCAGAGGCAGAGATGTGGAAGGACTGAGACTGGCATGGAGAATCCGTGTATCTGGCTTCTTTCAGTCCAGAATCCCATTCAGTCAGAAGGATGACCCTTTGCTCTGGTCCCTGGGGAACAATTAAGAAAGGAGTGAGGTCAGCACAGGAAGTAAGGGGTGAGGAGCCAATTGTGCCCTCTGAGAGTTGGAGAGCAGCCAGGGTACTTAGTAGAGGCTGCCTTTTCTGCAAAGGAAGGCATGGAGGCCACAGGGAAGAACCTCCCAGACTTCCACCTACAGAGAGAGTTATTGACTGACCGCTCACCTGGGGGGCTGCCTTTCCCAGCACTGCTTCCTCATGGTCTCACTAACTATTTCATAGATTCTACCACAGTCACACAGCCAGTCTCCTTTCCCCAATCTTACTCTCTGATCTCTGATTAGGCTGACTGACAGCCTGTCAGCAAAGCTACCCCTTCCTCCTCACCCCCTGCACTGAGTTGTTTCACAACTGTTTCCTCTGTGAAAGTTTTGAGTACTCTGTAGTCTGTGTTTCCTGCCTAGAGCACCCAGCTCCACAGCAAGGGGTTTAGGCCTCTTGAAAGTCCAAGCCTTGTGGGATAGGATGGCAAGGCCAGGCAGGAGCCTTCCCAGGTACTCAGAGGGTATGATTAACAGAACAGAGCTGTTGACCAGACTGAGAGTGCCCAGCTTTCCAAACTGGTTTGTGGGCTTTTCCTTCAGGAAAGAGCTGTGGCTCCCTGTGGATGGAGGTGGGACCAGGGTCATGCTGCCACCCTGTGACTGTGGCAGGGAGGGAAGGAGTGGAGACTCATCAGAGCCCTGGATCTGAAGCTAGATTTGACTGTAAGTTCTCTGTCTGTCTCTGTCTGTCTGTCTCTATCTTTGTGTCTCTCTTTCTCCCTGATTCACCTGTTTCTTCTTTATATAATCGAAAACTATTCTGAAGGACCATGTAAAAATTAACTAAAATAGTGCTATTTAACTTGTCTACCCTCTAGGTAGTAAATAAACCATAGCAATGCTTTATTTCTGTCTCTTCACTCATTCCCCATTCTTCAAAGCCTGTCTCAATGTCATTTCCTTCCAAATTCCCTTTCTGACCTTCCTGGCCACACCAACCTCCTTAGTTAGCTGCTATCTCACTGGCAGCTCAGAGTGGATTATTCTCCACAAAGAATCTTGATGTTTGGGAATTCAAGCATGAGAGACAGAGATGCCACGTTTTGAGAGGTCAGATTGGGAGTCTTTATTAGAAAGTTGGCTATTGCAGGTGAATTCCTGTACCAAAGACCTGCATTCCCTCAAACACACATAACACTGTTAGAACACTGAGCTATGGGAGTAGTAAAGCCAAGAAAGAGCTAAAAAATGATACCAACAATCCAGATCAACCCCAGTAGAGATGACATGGCTGCCATGGTGACCAGAGATGAGACATGAGCCATGGCCTATTGGTACCTGTGCTAGTCCTGGCCTAAATAGGGTCAGGGTCACAGGAAACTTGACAGCTTCCTTGTTCAAGGCACAAGACTGGCAAGTCCAGTAACCATTGTCCAAATAACCACCTTTTCTGCTAGTAATTCAGGCATGCCCATCATCTGGGGGTGACAGTTCTCCTTTTCCAACCATGAAGACACGATGATGTCAGTTAAATCCAATTCCCTATCATCCACCATATGGCCAAGATGATGCTGGTTAGACTCAGTATCCTTATTTCATCTGTAGGAGGATAGTAAGTAATCAGAAATGTGCCTTCTGAAGCAATGGGACAAATTAACCAAATAGGCTAGCAGACATCCCAGTGAAGGGTGTTTTCCATTCTAATAGACCACAGGGTTGTCATGTGGTTTGGGTTTATCATTTTTGTTTTGCTCTGTGTGTGTGCCAGCCAGTTTGTGCCAGGCTCCAACTCAAGGCCTAGACACTGTCCTTAAGCTTTTTTTGCTCAAGGATAATGCTCTGCCACTTGAGTCACAGCTCTGCTTCCAGGTTTTGGTGGGGCTGAGAAAGATTAATTGGGGATGAGAGTCCCATGGCTTTTCCTGATCTGGCTGGCTTGGAACCTTGATCCTCAGATCTCAGCTTCCTGTAGCTAGGATTACAGGTGTGAGCCATCAGCACCTGGCACTCTTTAGAGATGTTTTCATTCAAAGTTTACCTTCCATGTCTCTCCAACTGACAGGCTCACTCCATTCTTCTGCTGTCAGCTGGTGGGAATGAAACAGTGTGAACACAGCCAGTTCTGTTCCCATGTCCCTCAGAGACTTCAAGTGTTGCCGAAAGTTAATTGCCATGTGGTCTGGTCAGAAAAGAGTACTGGGAAAGCCAAACCCTTGGCCTACACTCTAGAGCAGGGTGTAGTGTGAAGTAAGGGGGGAGAGAGATTATACAGGGAAAGGGGAGGAGGAGGTGTGGCCGCAGCCCATGTGGAAGTCACATCAGAGCCTGCTGTCCTTTTGCCGACTCACAGTCAGGTGATGGACAGTTAACAAGTGACATTGGTTTTGAGCGGGTGATTTCTGCCAAGGCTACCTGCTGTCTTTGACCAAGAGGAAGGGGTTGAGGAGGGGGCTATTGTCCCAGGCTGGCCTAACAGAGACAATGTCAACCCAGTCTTGATTGAAGGTATCTACCCTAAAAGAAACCGGGTAAGTTAGTGACATAGGAATAAATGCTGTAAGATGATTAGCCTCGGTCTATGCTTCAGAGAACATAGCCAAGAAGGTCTCTGTTTTCTCTATATTTTCTAAAACTTTCTTTCCTGTCACCAGGACAGGTGTGTGTGTGTGTGTGTGTGTGTGTGTGTGTGTGTGTGTGTGTGTGTGTGTGTGTGTGTAACTGAGTACTGAACTCAGAATTGCTAGGCAGATACTCAACAACTTGAGGCATGCCTCTAGCCTGTCTTTGTGTTAGTTGCTTTTTAGGTAGGGTCCCATTACAAGTCAACCTGGGTTGTAATCCTCCTACTTGTGTTTCCCTTGTAGCTAGGATAACAGGCACCCAGACAATGGTTAAGATTAAACCTTGATGGGCTGAGAAGTTGGCTCAGTGGTAGAGTGCTTGACTCGCATGCATGAAGCCCTGGGTTTTATTCTTCAGCACCACATAAACAGAAAAGGCCAGAAGTGGCGCTGGGGCTCAAGTAGTAGAGCACTAGCCTTGAGCTGAAGAGCTGAGGGACAGCGCCCAGGCCCAGAGTTCAAGCCCCATGACCAAAAAAATTTAAAAAAAAAGATTAAACCTTGAAAACTTTCATTCCCAGGCTGGCTTCCATCCAAGATCCCCCAAACTCTGCTTCTTAAGTGGCTAGGATTACAGACTTGAGCCTTCACACTAAACTTGCATAGGCATTTTTATCAACACTTTGTATATAGATAAAATGCTCTCAAAAGGGACTTGTTGAGAATCACTAATGAGTTGCTGAGCAAAGAGGTTGTAAGGTGATAAATCAAAGATGTCACATTTTGAAGCATTAAATCTAGGAGTCTATATTAAAAAGGTAGTAACTCTTTGATGGACTCCAGTGGAGGTGAATTGGGATGCCATATTGACCAGAGAAGAGCCAGGAGAAAGGACATGAACACGAAGACGTGTGGCATGGTGCAAAGGCACCTGAGCTGGTCCAGACCCAAATAGGGCCAGGTCAGGGGGCAGGATCACAGGAAACTCCCAGTCCCAGGCACTGTACCGACAGGTCTCATAACCTATCAGCAAAGTGCCCACCCCTGCCTCCGTGGATTCAGGCACAACCATTATCTGAGAGGTGGGGGCCTCACTTTTTCCCATGATGAAGACAAGATGCCAGACCCTACCATCCACCATGTGGCTAAGATTGCACAGGTCCCATTTGTTAGCATTATGCCCATCTTTGGTCCTCAACTCCACCCACACCTGCACCACTCCCTTCCCTGGAGTTCCTACCATACAGCTGGCCACTCCCTCTCTCTGCCCAGACCCAACTGAGCACCCACCTACCCACTTCCTGCTTCCAGATCCTCCTTCTACCTAGATAGGGATGGATGCCATGTGTTCCCTCTTCGGGAAATATGGCTCCACTAATAATCTTTCTCCTGTGCCTCCCTGCCTCCGTGTGGTCCCCTGGGATGGATGTGAAGGATTCCTTTCATTTGGTGGCCTGCACGAAGATAGGTCCCCCCCCCCCCCGTAGATTTGCTCCCCACTCCACTTCAGATGGGGGTCCAACAAGCTGCCCCAGGACCTAGCCTCCTGTTGCCAGATGACCACCAAGGTAACTTTCTCCTAAGTGCTCTATCTGTTCTCCATCCAATTCTGCTAATTAAGTCCTACCCCCATGTAAGTGAGCAATTGATTGGAGTTCCGGGTTTCAGATTTCTGTATTTCTGTAAATAAGGCCACTGGGCCTTGGTGGGCTACTGAGGCCCTGTTCAAACAAAATCTTGGTCAAGTGCCAGGAACTTACCGTTAGGGCCTATTCCAGGAAATCAGCAACTCCCCTTAATCCCCTTGAGCCCAAATTCCAGGAACAACCCCCTTTATGGAAAATTCCGCTAACCACAGCTAATCAGCAGATAACTGGATAAGGACCACTCAATCAGGGTTCAGACCATCTGCTCCAGCCAATCATTTTGAAGAGCATCAACCCCATGAACTAGCCAATCCCCAGTACCTGGTCGGTCCCGCCACTGGTTACACTAATCATCTTTTAGAATTCTTTTATGATTTTCCCATAGTGTGATATGATTTGTTAAGTGTTGCAATGATGCATAGAAGTCCTAAAAAACCCTATAAAAATCTTGCTAGAGGAAGGGTCGGGGCTCTCAACACTGACCTGCTACATTAGTGATGGTTGTGACTCCAGGCTAGAACTTGTAATAAAGGACTCTCATGTGCTTACTTTGGAATCAGCTCCTTGGTGGTCTTTGGGGATCCTTTTTGGTCATAAGATTATTTTTCCACGGAAGTGGTGCAGTAGCTCAAATGGTAGAGCACTAGCTGAAGAGCTGAGGGACAGTGCCCAGGCCCAGAATTCAGGCCCCATGACTGACAAAAAAAAAAAAAAGAAAAAAAGGAAAAAAAAGATTATTTTTCCACCATATAGACTGACATGAAGATTGTAATTTTTCAGATCGTTCAAATGTTTATTTGCTGCTGAAGTATTGGATGGAAAAGTCAAATTTTCAAAATTAAGTGTATATAATGCCATTACTATAAGTTCTTTGGGGATCCAGTAACCTACAACTGTCTCCCCTTTTTGTTTATTTAATTGGGACTGCAGTGTAAAGTCCTGTGTTTAATTTGCCACTTGTTTAGGTCAGTTTACAATTCAGTAGTAATATAGGCAGGAGCGTTGTCTGTTTTAATAGTAAAGGGGACACCCATAGCAGCGAAGCAGAAAAGCAGATGGGTGACTATATGATTAGATGTTTCTCCAGATAAAGGCATAGCCGAAATAAAGCCAGAGAAGGCGTGGATAGTGACATGTGTGGATAGTGGGGAACATTCATTTGTCAGATATCACTGGGATTTAAACCTTTAGGGTTGATTCCAGGAGAAAATGAGAGCTGGGTAAGCAGAGCATATGTAGGACAGGCTGCAATAATGGATTGAGCCCGTGTGTGAGTTAAACGAAATTTTGTCTGCAAAGCACAAGCATTGTCATGTGTTAAATTGTGTCAATCTGTAGCTTGAATGAGTAAAGGAAAAATTAGCCAAATCAACAAAATCATTGCCCTGGGACAAAGGACTGGAGCATTGAGAATGAACTCTAATGAGAGCAAGTGAAGCAGACTTGCAGGGCACCAGTGGCTCATGCCTGTAATCCTAGCAACTCCAGAGGCTGAGATTTGAGGGCTGTGGTTCAAAGCCAGTCTGGGCAGGAAAGTCCATGAAATTCTTATCTCCAATTAACCACCAGAAAACCAGAAGTGTTGCTGTGGCTCAAGTGGTAGAGGGCTCCCTTTGAGCTGAAGAGCTGAGGGACAGCACCCAAGCCCAGAGTTCAAGCACCAAGACCAACAACAACAACAAAAAAAGTAGGCTTATCCTTGAGCAATTGG
The DNA here is from genome assembly GCF_019054845.1 of Dipodomys spectabilis. Taxonomy (NCBI): domain Eukaryota; kingdom Metazoa; phylum Chordata; class Mammalia; order Rodentia; family Heteromyidae; genus Dipodomys; species Dipodomys spectabilis. The sequence continues at coordinate 13,336,646 of NW_024870802.1, forward strand.
TTGTCTACAAGCAGTTTATACTGCTGTACAGACTGTTAAGGGGAGAATAGAGGGGAAGGGTCTCCTAGACTGTCAAGAAAACTAAGCCAGAAAATTGACCCTTTACTGAAAACAAAGAGATGCCCTAAAGGGGAGACCTTAAAATGTATTTCACACGTACTTTGGCCCTATCTCCTCCTGTCTAATTAGGATGGTGCCTGTTGTGCATGTTGTGCATCCTACCCCCATTGATTGCCTCCTGTTTCAAGGGTGTAGATGCCTCCATGTGCACATTGTAGCTAACTTTATAATAATTCACCTGTAGCTATCTTCTATAACTATCTTTGTATCAACCACCAGCTTCAAGAATGCAAGGACATATGTCATTATGTCACTGGACAGAGGTGAGGATTAGTGAAGCTCCCCTTTAAATATAGGAACTCTTCACATAGGGTTCTTGACTTCAATCACAGAATAAGAATTTCTGGACAAGTCACAATGGTAAGAAAACTTGGCAGAGCTTTATTAAGTAAACAAGCAGGGAAACAGACAGACAAAAAAGCAGACAAACAGAAGGGCTGGGGTACACAGGGCACATTCTAGCAGAGTGTGGGTGTTCTCATAGGGATATAAAGACATAGATACACACAAGGAGACACCCAATGAGACAGCCAGCTCCTTGGGCTGTTGGGTATTTGTAGGGTAAAGGCAGGGAGTCTGGCTTTAAGTTAGGCAAAGCCAGGAGCTTTGTCTTTGTTTTAACTACACCTGCTGTTATTCTCTGAGTTTCCAGTTGAGAATGCATCCTGCCATAAACAGATCCTTATCCATGAAAGGAGGAGACATCCTGCTATCTGCATTTTGGGGCATCCTGTCAGGCAGTTGTGAATTCTTGGGTGAGGAAATACATCCCTTAGAAAAGAATGCATTCAGTTGCCTCTCTTTGAAGCAAAGATAGCATTTCTAAGTTTCTAGATACCATATTTCTGAGTTGTCTACACCAGGACTCAGTTTCCATAAGTTATCCTGCTTCATTTCCCCCAAAATGACTTTGTTCCCTTAGTCTTAAAGAAAGTACATGAAGGAATATCTCCTGTAATTGCGATTAGCTGACCATACCTCATTTTTCCTAGTCTATCTGGCTTCAATTATGTTTCTGAAATACGCAAGTCTCACTTGCTTCTCGGTTTGTGCCTTTATAAACTAAGCCCTATCGCTGGCTTGGGGTCACAGTTACAGCCCCCGAGTTTGTGCTGCATCCCTGCCGGTCAGTTTGCTGCACTCCAATAAAACTCCCTGCTCCCAACTTTGCTCTCCTTGGTGGATTCTTTCTGGCTGATATGGTGGAGGAAGTAAAGATAGAATATATATAAGATGGATTGTGTAAAATGGATAATGAATGATTTTAAGATATAAATGTAAGTGTGGGTGGATAACACTTCCCTGGTGCCGGATGCCGGTGGCTCACACCTATAATCCTCGTTACTCAGGAGGCTCAATCTGAGGATCACAGTTCAAAACCAGCTTGGGCAGGAAAGTCCTTGAGACTCTTATCTCCAATAAACCACTAGAAAACTGAAAATGGCACTGTGGCTCAAGCTGAAGAGCTGAGGGATAGTGCTCAAGCCCAGAGTTCCCTGGTAATGAGCTATTTTAGCTGGTAACTGTAGTTATAACTCTGTAACCCTGTAACTCTGTAACTCTGTAACTCCATAATCCTGTAACTCTTTAACTCCGCTTCTGCTGTTTTCTGAACAATGTGAGCCCTAAACCAACTTAACCATCACCAGCCTTTGTTCTATTCCCCTGCTTCCCGACAACAAAACCTTGGCGGGAAATTGAAACTTAAGGTGCAAATTTCTTGTAACAATCAATGGCTAAAACCAACACCCAACCTCCCCCTTTCTTCACCCTAGTCCAAAATGCTTAAAAGCTGATGTGGGTTGGCACTCAGGGTTGTTTCCTGAGATCCTGACTCCAGGTGCGGTCTTGGCACATCAGCACTTTTTGCTCAATAAAATCTTTTACATTTTCACTGCGGACTGAGTGGTCTCACTACCCCTCCCCACTACACTGCACCCCCCATTACAGTTCATTATTACTGTAACAATAGGCCTTTTCCTTTTTGTCCCCACCAGTAAAATAAAGAGGTGCTTTTGAAATAGGATAGCTTTTAACAATTTTTGGAACAATCCATTGTGTATGTTTTACAAATTAAAAGACCTTACCTTTTTGATAATGACATCCCAGATGTTCCAGATAACTGGAAAGAGCTATTTTCTTACATACTAGAGATTCAGGATTTACTCTTTTTAACTGGACATTTTGAATATGCTGCTGTAGCAGTTGCAGCTCTTCTATAGCCTGACTATAATTGCTATGGAAGTTCCATTTTTAAGGCAACTTATATACTTGGAAAACAAACATATGAAGCATATATTAAACACATATTGAAAACATTAAGTACATATTAAACCCCTGCTGTGGATTCTGAGAGGCTGAAGATTGGGGCTCTGTGGTTAGGGCAGCCCTTCAGAAGATGTTTAATAAAGGACTTATCAAACTAGTTTTAAAGTAAAAACTTACCATGTTAGTTAAAAAATGCTTATTTGAAGGACCTTACCATACATATTCAAGTGAACCTCAGTAGTCCTAATTTCCCCTTTTTCCACTTTCAAACAAGTATTTCAGACAATTTCTACTTTTAATTTTCATTTTGCTAGGAACTCACTTCTGATTTTCTTTTCAAAGCCTTAAAAAAAAATACTAACTTTCTGTAGCACTCCCATTGCTTCAATTTGCATTAACCCTCTAGGAACCTGAGCCATTTGGCAACACCTTTTCTCTCCTGGCCACCTGGAATTTAAAGCTGCTACCTTTTTTCTCTAGTCTGGGTTAATAGAAAACCTTTGAAGTCAAATGACATAGTATTTTAGATGTAAGAATTACAAGCAGTTAGGTACCTCACCAAGAATCCAGACTTAACAAAATTAATGGATCTTAGACTATGTTTGTTTTTTCCAAATATGTATCTAATTGCAGATTAGCATTGAAACCTAATTATATTGCACAGATTAACCATTTTTCCCTTTCAATCCTCCTTGTAGAGCTTTTCCAATTTTTAATACATCCCAAAAAGCAGTTTTTAGGAATACTAATCACATACCTGTCAGGTTTTTAGTGTCTGTCTGTAAGGAAAAGGAAGAAAAGCACCTTCATAGAATGGGCATATGGATGAGATGTTTGTTTTACAGTGTATTCATTCTAACCCTATTTAAATCACAGCCAACTTAATTACACACCAACTTTACTAACTTTACTCATAAGCTCTATCTTTCAAGACATACCATTTCAATTTACTTGGACCTTCTGAATTTGTCTTAACTTCTCTCTTTTTCCATTTTGGAAGGAATAAACATTTAGGATAATTCTTACTTTCCAATTGCTTTCTTATCCAAAGGAAACTGTTTTTTGTTTCCTCAATTTCCCTTTCCAAGGCTTTCTTTATTAACTCTTCTCTTTCTTTACATTTCCTAATTTCCTTATTGGCTCTACCTTAATAGATAATATGTTACAATTGTAGTCAAAAGGCCAATAATTTTAGGAACTATCAGTACCAGAAATATTACCATACAAAACAGGAGCACTTTGGTTTGATAGGGAAGACTACTTTTTTCACATCATAATGAGTTTTCATGTGTTAAAATATCAGACTGTGATGATCCCTCCCAAAAAAGAATATAAAATGTGAAATTAGAAACAGAACAAAATTATTGCCTATTAAGAATAGTGCCAAACATGAAAGGCAGGATTTCCCTGTAGAAAACAACAAACTCAAGGCTAGTAATTAAAAGGAAAAATTCTAAAGATAAAGGCTTGAAGTGAATTAGTGAGCTAAACACCAGGTTGCTGTAATTCAGTAAGTTGTAGTAAAAAATCAGGATCTGCCATAGGGACTCTCCAGGCCAGGGGCGACTCAGAAGGCACAGTGACCTGAATAACTGGAATCAAGCCTGAAAGACACAGAGAAGAATAGGCTGACACTGGCCCTGAGCCTCCAATGACAAATTAATGAACAGAAAGGAAGTCCTTGCTCTGACTCTGCTTTTAGGCCAGTGTGGGAGATAAGAGGGATTTGCCCCATGTCTGCCTTTGTGATAGTGCTAGTCCTATTGGCTAAGAGTATCAGGATGAGCTGCTTGCTGTCCTCTAGAGTCCTGAACCAGTGCCTTCCTTTCTCCCTCAGGTACAAAAAACTGATTAACCCATTCCTGCTCCCTCTGGTCATTCTTCTTTATTTTTTCCCTCCTTAGCTGCTTCCCCTCAATCTACCTTGCTGTGACCTACAGCCCTCCCCCATGTCCTACAGTTACCTCATGTGCACTGATATCACCCTTGCTTTGCACTGACATAAGTCTGTATTTGAAGGAGAAAAATGTAAACGTAGGTAGAAAGTAACCCAAAGAAAGTAACCCAAAAGACCATGAGGACAGAAGTCAAATAGAAGCAAAGATTTATTGCCAGCAAAGCTGACAAGGACAAGTTCTCATGAGAAAAGGGAAAAAATGGTCCCGTCTGGCTCCTTGAGACCTCTTTTATATCGGGGGCCGGAAGTGGGAGGTGCCTTACCTACTGCGCAGGCACTGTCATTGAGGTCGCAGATCAGATTAGGTCTGTGAGGTGGGCGTTTCCTTACACTTCCCCCCTTTTTGATTTGATATGTACAGTACTGAGCAGGGAATATGGGCAAAGGTCTTTCCTGCTGCTAAAGGGGACTGTAAGGGGAGAAGGAATACCACGTACTGTACATGAAGTTGACCAAGGTCATGATAGTTATGAAGATGTTACTTGTCCAGAGCAGGGTCCTCTGGTTCCTCAATGACTGGAGGAAGACCAGGTCCAGTCTTTTTTATCCATAGAGATAGGGGTCCAGTTGGCTCAGACGTATATGAGAGTCCATCATGCACATGACGTTTAATGTGCCAGATGTGAATCCAACGTGGACAGCCTTGTATCTGCATGGCTGTGCAGAGAGAGTTACTGAGTAGGGTCCCTCCCACTTAGCAGAGAGCTTGGTGGAACGAGATGCCCATGGCATGTAATTTTTTGAAATGCACACTAAGTCCCTAGCCTTGATGGAAGGCTTGGAGAGCAGTTTGGAGGGCTTAGGTTCATATTGGTCCACATACTTCCAGAGGAAAGTGTGCAGGTGCTGAAGGAGAAGACAGCATTGGAGGGGGGGGGGAGGACAAAGGGGAGTCCAAGGTCTGAAATAGGGGAGGCAAAGGTGGGTGGCCATATATAACTTCAAACGGACTTAATCTTAAGGGGTCTTTTTGGCAAGACCCTTAAGTGGAAAAGAGCTAAAAATAAAAGCTTTAGCCAATCTAGATGTAGTTCAAGGGATAGCTTGGTCAGAGTTTGCTTAAGGGAGCAGTTGGCACATTCCACCTTTCCTGAGGACTAGGAGATATTTAGAGACTTAGCCAGTAGCTGGGTCATGGAGGAGGCAAATTCCAATCCATTGTCTGTCTGGATGGAAGCAGGCAGGCCAAAGTGGGGAATTATTTCCTGTAAGAGATGCTGAGACACAGAGGAGGCTTTCTTGTTGGTGGTGGGAAATGCTCCTATCCATCCCATGAAGGTGTCCACAAGCACCAGCAAGTATCTGTACCTGGCATATGGGTGAAATCAATTTGCCAATCTACTTCTGGGAGGTTACCTCGAGCCTAATGGATTGGGAAGGAAGGTGGCCGCACATTGGTATTTGGATTTGTCTTTTGGCATACTTCACAGGTTTATGACAGCTGCATGAGGAATTGTGGATCAGCAGGGCTGGAAGGTTAGGGTGGGGTCCTCTACCAGCAACGCCTGAAGGGAGAGAATACGGGAGGGAGACAGAGTTTGCAGCCCCTTATAGGTTAGTAAATCAGAGAGGAGATGGTGGGAGAGGATGGTAAGGTTTGCATCAAAGGTTAGTTTTTTCGACTCCATCAGGACAGAAGAGGTGGCTAGAACGTGAAGGCAAAGAGCCCAGCCCCTAGTGGTGGAGTCTAGGCATTTTACAAGTAAGCAACTGGTGCAAATGAAGGTCCAATCAGTTGACTTAAAACTCCCAATGCAGAAAGAATGAGCATGAAAGTTCTGGCAGCCTGAGAGCCGGGGCCTGTAATAAGGCCCGTTGAAGTCTCCTGAAGGGAGGAATAAGAGAGGAGGAGGATAAAAGGGTGGTGGCCCTTTATCTGCTTCATATAAGGGGCATGTTAGAAGGGAGTAGTTAGGAATCCAAGACCTGAGATAGCCACCTAGACCCAGGAAGGAGAGAAACTTCAACTTAGTGGAGGGAGTAGGGTAGTTAGTAATCAGGTATTCCCTGGGGACAATGATGGCCTTGTGTGTGGGAGTGAGCTGAACACCCAGATAAGTCACAGACTGTTGAACTACCTGTATCTTATTGGGTGAGACTCGATATCCCCGGGAGGCCAGAACGTTAAGAAGTGTTACTGAATGGTTGTAACACAATTGTTTGGTGGGACTGCAGAGGAGAATATCATCCACATATTGGATAAGGGAGAATGGTTCTATATTTAGGTCACTTAAGTCCCTTGCTAAAGCTTGGCCACGCAGATGGGGACTATCCCAGAACCCTTGAGGCAGCACAGTCCAGGTGAGCTGAGCTGAGGTTTGGGTAACTGGGTCAGTCCACGTAAAGGCAAAAAGGTCCTGGGAGGAGGGAGCTAATGGGATAGTAAAAAAGGCATCTTTTAAATCCAATCACTGGGATTGGGGAAAGCATTGTATAGGGATTGGGTACAACAGGGTAGGGGGATAACAGTAGCATTTATAAGGCAAAGGTCCTGTACCAGGTAGAATGAACCATTAGTTTTGGCTACTGCTAAGATGGGGGTATTAAAGGGAGAGTTAGTGGGGCATAACAACCCTTTTCTTAGTAAGTCTTATAACTGGTTGCAGTCCCAGAACACTGCAGCAAGGAGGAGGTACTGGGGTTGTAAAGGGAAGCATTGGGAGTGCCTCAAAGAGATATGTATAGGAGGGTGGTGTTTAGCAATAGAGGGGTTGTGGGTATCCCACACCTTGGTGTCCACCTCAGAGGGTGGAAAATGGAAATCTGAGAGGGTCTCTAGGTGAGGCTACTGAAGCCATAACAAGGAGATTTCAAGGGAGGCTGAATCAATATCACATTGTGCCAATTGGGAAGAACATAGGGTAATAGAGGCTCCAAATTTGGCCAAAAGATCTCTGCCCAGCAGTGGAACTGGACAGTGGGGAATAACAAGGAAGGAGTGATAGAAGGTCACTCCTGAAAAAAGACAAAATGACAGGGCGGGGGGTGGGAGAGACTGGGAGTTTGTAAGGTTTTCCCTCCATCCTGACTATGGAGGTATCAGCTAGGTAGGACTGGCCATGACTCAGTGAGCACCTGTGTCCACGAGGTCATCCTACCTGCAACCATGATTGTCACCCTGGGCACCTGCATGGTTATGAAAGTGGTTGAGGCCAGGAGTCCAGGGCTGCCTCAGTCTTCTCCAACAGCCAGTCCCAGAATGCCAGGAGGGGACGATGGGGCCTTAGTGGATGGCCGCCATGCCTGAGAGGATGATGGACAGTTCACAGCCCAATGCCCTGAAACTGCACTTGGGGCATGGTCAGGTTGGCTTATGTGGCTGTGGGCAGGCTGGGCCCCTATGGCCTGGCTGTCCACATCAGTAGCACAGCTTCTTCAGGGGGCAGGTTTCCATCCAGTGCCCCTTTCGACTATAGACATAGCAGGGCTCAGGTGGACCCCATCAGGAAGGGGTTGGTTGCAAGGCCAGAGGCTGGTAGATTTTGACTAGCACCTGGTACTTGAGATTTTTGGCCCTTTCCTCCCTGCTGTGATACACCTTAAAGGCTGCCTCCATAGCCGGTGTTAGGAGCTCCCTGTCTAGTTTTTTAAATTTATCCCAGATGTCTGGAGAGGATTGATTAATAAAATGAGTCATTAAACAACGTTTTCCATCCACAGACTTGGGGTCGGGGTCTAGGTTAGTATATTGAAGGAGCATCTGACTCAGTCTGGCCCAAAAGGCAGACAGGTTTTCATTTTTGTCTTGTATGATGGTGGCCATTTTGTCAGTTGATGGCTTTGCAGCCCACCTGTTTGAGACCCTCCATTATACAGGCAATAAGTTGGTTTCACCTTTGGCGACCACCGGGGGATTTGTAATCCCAGTGAGGCTCCTGGTCAGGCACTGCCAGACCACCTGGTGGGTCTCATCTGCATCCTGGCGGGCCTTTCCCAAACATCTCCCTGTTCCCCTGTAGAAGGGTATTACTCAAGATTACATATACATCACTGCCAGGTTACCTCATACTATGGGAATACATGCTGCAGCTCCTTGATGTAGGCAGTAGGACTGGCAGAGAAAGATCCCAGGTGCGTCTCGATCTGTGCTAGATCATTTAATGAGAACGGCCTGTACACTGTGACTATACCACCAGCCCCTGCCACCTCACGTAATGGGAGAATGTGGGCTGAGGTAGAACTCTGATCTGTAGCAGGCTCTTGGGCCTGGGTAAGGATGGTACTCAAGGTTTCTGTAAGGTGCACAACAACCTCCAGGGCATCTTTCAGCTGAGACAGCTGGTTCACAGTGGCCCGGCACACTTTTGTCTTGTAGGGCAGGAGGGGTGCCAACAGAATGGGGCCTTGGCCTTGGATGGTGCAGGAGGGGATGGTGTGGGAACTGCTGCATCAATGGCAGGGGAGGGGACTTCCACCTCTGTAAGAAGTCCTACCCCCTTCAATGGAAGTCCCACCCCCTCTAGCAGGAGGAGCTGTTGCCCCAGGTGTTTGAAATGGCTGCAACTCATCCACTGGATCTGGAATAGAGTCTGGGTTATAGGCCGGTGGCCTTGTGGCCAGGAGTTGGGCAGGAGAATGTAAGGACTCAGGAAAAGATTTAGTTTGGAGGAAGGAGAGAAAGAAAGAGAAAGCATCTACATAACTAGCCTCCTTTCATTTGCCCAATTGCCTGCAGAAGTTAGATAGATTTTGTATAATATCAGGATCCAGTGTCCCATGAATGGGCTACATGGACTGATTTTCCAGTGGATATTCAGGCCAGATCTCAATACAGAAATGTATGAGCTCCAGTGAATCAACGTCAGATTCAAGGTTAAGCATTTCTAGATTATTTAGGAGAAAACCCAAGGGAGAGTCCTGAGGAATGTCAGGAATATTAGATTGTGTCCCGCCCATGGCAAGTAATCTGGAACCAAAAGCTTCTATGAAGCATCTTACACAGTGCAATTTAGCTCAAATAGTGGAAAACAACCAGTGGGAAATGTCGTCATGTTTCTCCACAGGATCCCTCAGCCATGGAGGCCCTCAGAAATGTGGCTTAGACACTTGGCCAAGTTTTTTTTGGGGGGGTGGGGGGCCCTGAAGAGAGGTACAGGCTCTGTGGCCTGAGCAGTAAAATCTAAGCCTCTAGACACTTCACTTACTTTGATCAGCCGCTGGAGGACATGTAGGAGGCATTCGGTCAGTAGGACACTAGATCGGTGGACTTTTGGGTCTGCCTAGAATAGTGGGTTAGGTCTCAAGGTCTCTGGCAGGGCTCTCCCAGTTGTCAGGAGGAGCAAATCTACCAGGGAGCCTAAAATAAAGGAGAAAATGTAAACCTAGGTAGAAAGTAACCCAAAAGACCATGTATACAGAAATCAGGTAGAAGGAAAGATTTATTACCAGCAAAGCTGACAAGGCCAAGCTCTCATGTGGAAAGGGAGAAAATGGCCCCATCTGACTCCTTGGAGGCCCCTTTTATATTGGGGGCCAGAGTGGGAGGTGCCTCACCTACTGCTCAGGTGCTACCATCGAGGACGAAGATTAGGTCTGCGAGGTGGGTGTTTCCTTATAGTACTGACCACAGCATGGTTGCAAGATCCGGAGACAGATGGCCATGGCCTAAGAGTGTTTCCTAATCAGGAGTCCATGTCTCCCATCCAGTCCATCTGTGCCCACATGTCCCCCTGGGGATGGACACTGTCTCTGAGCTTTTTCCCTCTCAAGACTAGCAGTCTACGACTTCAGCCATAGTTCCACTTCCAGCTTTTTAGTAGTTAAATGGAGGTAAGAGTCTCATGGACTTTCCTGCCTAGGCTCACTTTGAACCATGAGCCTCAGATCTCAGCCTTCTGAGTAACTAGAATTGCAGACAGATCCTCCAATGCTTGGCCGTTACATCAAATTTTAAATGAAGTATTAAAAAGGTAAAAATATCAACATACGAATTCTCTTGTCATTCTGCTTCTGCTAGGGTAAAAACTATGTTGTTTCTGCTTGGTGTCAAGGGTGGAAATAAAGTAATTTCCAATACATTTGCAGGCATACAGCTCTGGCTAACCACAGTAGTTAATAACCTCAGAACTGGGGTTAGCCCAAAAGTTGTCAATTTGGCTTGTTGATTCATCCACTTACTTCCTTTGTGGGTTAGCCAAACTATCTGATAGACCTAAAACTCTTTTGATTTGTGAAATGGGAGTGATAACAGAACAAATATTGTAGAGCTATTTGAAGTAGTCCAATAAGATAACACAATATTATACATTTGAAAAAGTATTCAATGGCTTAGTGGCTCATGCTTTTTTGGGGGTGGGGTTAATTGTGAGACTTAAAATATGGGCCTGGGTCAAGCGGAAAAAGTCAGAGAATGTGATGTTAGGAAAACGAACCCTCAAATATGTATTTTAATGTTTTTGTTTCTTTCATGCATGTGTTTCTAACGCATTTATAAGATTATTTCTTTGTTGCTTTGTATGTCCCTCCCCCACAGTGTAACCCCCGCTTTCACTATATTTGATGTCAGTATAACATGTGGAGGAGACGGGGACAAACAAGTCATTTAAGGATTCAGGTGGACCTGTTGCAACAATGAGAAGTACAAAATGTCATGTCAAAACCAGCTTTACAATGTCGGTGGGGGGGGGGAGGGGGGTATGATTGGGTGGGGGGCCGGGGGGAGGCTGGGAAGGGAGGTGAAGGGTAAACAAAGGAGGAGGCTGCAATGCTTGGTAAGAAATGTATGCATTATCCTGCCCATGTAATTGTAACCCCTCTGTACAGTATGGTCTCAAATAAAATAAAATAAAATTTAAAAAAAAAAAAAAAATATGGGCCTGGGCACTGTTTCAGAGCTCTTCAGTTCAAGGCTAATGCTGTACCACTTTGAGCCAAAGAGCCACTTCCACTCTTCTGGTGGTTAATTGGAGATAAGAGTCTCACAGACATTACTGCCTGGGCTGTCTTTGAACCATGATTCTCACATTTTACCCTCCTGAGTTGCTAGGATTTCAGATGTGAGCCACCAGCACCAGGCATGGCTCATGTTTACAATCCCAGATACTTGGGATCCACAGATAGGAGGCCAGCCAAGTTAAAAAGTTGAGACTTTATGTCAATGAAAAAGATGTGCCTGATAGTGTGTGTGTGTGTGTGTGTGTGTGTGTGTGTGTTTGTAATTCCATATAGGAATACTTCCTCCAGTATTAAAATCCTATACTACTTGTTACACAATGGAGCTACACTGACACATCATTATCATCCAATGTCAATAGTACACAATAGGGTTCCCTCTTGGTTTTTTCCATATTCTATAGATTTCGACAAACATAAATTAACATACTTCTGTCATAATGGTATCATACAAAGTACTTTCAATTCTTAAAATCTAGCTGGTTACTGGTGGCTCACACTTGTAATCCTAGCTACTCAGGAAACTGAGATTTGATTATTGTGGTTCAAAGGCAACCTGGTTAGGAAAGCCAATAAATTACCAAAAAAAAAAAAAAAACACTGGAAGTGGAATTGTGACTCAAATGTTAGAGCACTACCCTTAAACAAAAAGTTCAGGAACAGGACCCAGGCCCTGAGTTTGTACCCCAGGACTAGCCTCCCTCTCCCCATACCCCACACCCACAGAAAAGTCTTAAAATCTTCTGATCATCACCAGTTTATCATTCTCTCTGTTCAAACCTGCCAACCACTGACAATATTTACTATCTCCATTTCCACCACTGGAGTTTTGAAAGGAGAAATAATAGCTCACGAGGTTCAACATCTCATGGTTAAGGATTTTGCCTCGGGTGGGCCACAGTAAACTATCACTGACATACATTCTGACTTGTTCCTTACTCATGCTTTATTCTAGGGACTTGGTAGGCCTAGAAACCAGGGCTATTTGGGACTCATTTGGCTAAAATAGAGCTATCATGTTTTTAGGTAGATGATGTACAGGAATCGTTCAACTTCCCATAACAACATGGACTACAAAGCCCTTGAGGCCTATGATCTCCTTTGTTCCTGACAGTAGTACTGTATTTATAGCTTAGGACAATGTCACTATTATGATTACACATAATCAGGAATGATTATGTCCTCTTCTTCCTTCTTCCCCTTCCCCTCCCTTTCCCCCTGCTATCATGATCTTTATGAAAGCCTTCTGGCCCCAGTTCTCTTGGAGGACTTGTTAAAGAGCTTGCCTCTCCCCTCTTGGCCCGATCATTTTATATATCTAAAGATGGAATATGAAGGATTGACCCCCACCCTATTGTCCCAGGCTCATACAGACACCAGGCATAATCCCAGGTATGAGTGAGCTCCTTTGAAGTGCAGGCAGGGCAATCCACCTAAATCCAGCTGTAAACATCCCATTGTGAGTCCAACTGAAAGGCCCCCACCTTCCTTGACCTAGTGGCTTTTTCATTAATCTCTGCCTCCTTGCTCAGACCTCCTATACTCTTATAAAAACCCAGCTCCTGTCCCAATTCTCTGGCACAACCTCCAACCCTACGGGAAGGTCTGTGCCTCTCGCTGATCCTCAATAAACAGTCCTGGCCTGTTGATGATCAAGTCCCGCCTATTCCTTTTCCATTCTCCTCCAATTTCCTAACATTGGTTGTGGCCTTTTGCTAATGGAAGAAACATTGAAGTTCTTTGTATAGAAACAATGGTTGTTTGTTTTAGGAGATATTATTGTTATCTCAAAGGTGCACCTGGGACTGGGCCTGTGTAGGAGACGCTGTGAGCCATGACCAGGCTGGATCTGGTCACCATGGAGTCAGGCGGGACAGTAGGGACCCTCAGCCTTTGATGACTCCTCTTGCCCATAAATTAATAGCAATTGGGTAATCTTTGTCTATCTCTGGCTGTAAACAAAAAATGCCTACCCCTATTCACTCTGCTTTCTTTTAATGGGTTTCAGGGTTTGGTCACAGTTTGGCAGGATCTTATATCATCAGAAGAGAATGAATGAGCTTGGAGATTAGGAATAAATTGTCTTTTCTGACAGATCTAGATCTTATAAGGGAAGAAAGAGAATGTGTATTGGAGGTCCAGGTGACTGAGCCCCTATGTGTCTGTAAAGATGAATGAAGGTGACTGGCCACATAAAACCATGATGTTAATGAAGGCATAGTGGTAGAACAGAAAGCACATGATGCCTGGAAGAAGGCCACCAGTTATGTGTGAGGCATTTTTGGTGAAGATACTTAAGTCTCCCTGAAGATACTTGAACTTTGTGAGATCAGTAGAAAAACAGAAGATACTTAGTGGCTCTCAGTAAGTACCTATTGCCATTCTACATGAAAATACAAATAAGAGAAGTTCTGAAAAATCATCCCATATAGATGTGATCATGCTCTGGCCTGGCTGGTATAAGTGGATAGAGAAGAGAAGTAGCTCATTTTATATAGCACCAATCTGAGTACTGGCTCTGGCTCTCACCAGCTGAATGGCCCTGAGCAGATCATAGAAACTGAACTTGACTCATGGAGAACTTTGCTCTGGGCAAGGTCAAATCAGCAGACATGTCTGACAGGGTGAATGGAGATAGTTTAAGGAAAAAGCCTTGAAAATTGTGGAATGTGGTACACTGATAATAATGTTTCTGTGTTACAGATCATGGTAAGAACAGGATTAAAAATTTTTGTAATTAATGTCGGTGTGGGAGGGCGAGGGGGGTATGATTGGGTGGGGGGGGAGGGGGGAGGCTGGGAAGGGAGGTGAAGGGTAAACAAAGGAGGAGGCTGCAATGCTTGGTAAGAAATGTATGCATTATCCTGCCCATGTAATTGTAACCCCTCTGTACAGTATGTTCTCAAATAAAATAAAATAAAATTAAAAAAAAATAAAATAAAAAATAATAAAAAAAAATTTTGTAATTAATTTACTGTTATTATATAGGTGAGCCTCAGGGGGATTGCAATTACACGAGTCAGGTAATGATTGCATTTCCTTTCATATTGTGTCTTCTTTATTTTTTGCTAGTCCTGGGGCTTGAACTCAGGGTCTGGGCACTGTCCCTGAGTTTCTTTTCCTCAAGGCTAGCACTCTACACACTGGAGCCATAGCACCACTTCTGGATTTTTCGGTTTATGTGCTACTGAGGAACCAAACTCAGGGCTTCATGCATGCTAGGCAGCAGTCTGCTACTAAGCCACAATCCCAGACCTCATACAGTATCTTCTGTTCCTTCAATTTCTCCCAGTCCCTCCCTCTATCTCTACCTACAACGTATATAGTTCATTGTCATCAATGTCCACTGAGCACTACTGTTATACTTTTTCACCCTTTTACCCTTGAGTTCTATGCCCTCCCCCAACCCTCCCAAAGATACACATGAATACACCATACATAAGATAAAGAAGACAGAACCATCAAAAACTAAAAAAGAAAGAAAAAAAGTTTTGTTTTCATATCTTGGCATTTGTTTCAGTACATATATTATTTTACATGAGGCACTTAGGCTTATGAAGCCCCTGACCCATAAGTCCACAGCAGGGTCTACCTCCTAAACCTCGTAGATTATAAAAGGTCACTGTTAGTGAAATGAGTCCCTTCCCATAGCTTAGTCTACTCCTTCCCTTCTCCACAGCTTAGCATGCTCTCTTCCTAGGCAGCACTAGGCCCATGTAGTAAAGGCAGTAAATAATCAACCTCCAACCCCCATTACCTTGGAATGGCTCTCCTCTGGGGCAGCTACCACCATATAAGGCAACAGCCCCTTAGAGTGAGCTTCAGGTCTGGGCAGTTGCAGGATCCTTATCTACTATTTGGATAGCAGCCATAAATCCTAGTCTGACATGATGAAGCCCCTGGCCCACATGTCCACACCAGGGTCTCTGCCTCCTAGCCCCTTCTAGCCCCTCCTACACCCCAGACAATAGCCAGTGCTTCTTCTCATTCCTCCCTTATGAGAAGGAGTATTGCTAGCCCCCTTTCCCCAGTAATAAACCTTTCTTTTGAAGTAGGTTCTGAGAGGACACTTAAGCTGGTACAGCTTCTTTCCAGGTATTGCCTTTGTTTTAGGGATTATAGAAGAAAAAACTTTTAAACAAGGTTAACTAGACCTTGGCTCCAACCAGCCAAGTTCCTGGAATGGAAAGAATGCCTCTAGCCCCCCTCCCCTTAACAACCTAACCAACCTTGATTGTTCAGTTAAGGATTGACTGATAAAACAGATAGGTTGTAATCTGGCTCAAACTGTAAACTTCACCCTTTTCACTTGCTTATGTAAACACTAAACTCCTCTTTTGTGCATGTTTACCGTAAGCTCCGCCTTACCTGCTGAATTTGTGAGTCATTTAAACCAAAAGTGATAGGCTGGTTTAAACAGCCATTATGTGACAAACTGTCACCTGTGTGTGGTCTGGTACTACTGTGCAATCTTTTGTGTGTGTGACAATCTCATTGGTCACCTGCATGACCAGGCTTGACCTCATGAATTTTGCCTTTAAAAACCAAAGTATGTGGGCCGCTCTGGGTCACAGTATCAGCTCCCGAGCCTGTGCAGTGGCCCTGACTGGTCAGTGTAGGAGCCTTCTCCATAAAGTTGCTTCTTTGTTAAAAACTTCGTTGTGGTGGGCTCTTGCCTGCCTGAGTAGGGGTCTTCCTACTACATTTAATGGGGGCTCATCCGGGATAGAGCTCTTAGTCCCTCCAACCTGAGGGGGATTGAAGTCCCTGGCCCCAAAGACAGTGTGCAGACACTCGGATGTTGGAGAGAAGTTCTGAGAAAAGCCTCGAGGTAAACAAGGTCGACCTAGGTAAAGAAGGCATCAGAGTGAGGCCAAAAGTAGGGTGAGACTGGACGCAGCAGAGTCTCCTATAGCGGAGGAGGTCCAGGGACACCTGGACCCCTCAATTCCACCAGTCTTAGCAGTCCTAGTTGGATGGGGGCTTGCTTGTGGAGGAAATAGGTTGAGAGAAAAAGTAAGTTTTGGTTTTGGGATCCCTCCTCATTCTGTGTATAATCCTGTCTCAGTGTCTCATTATGCTTTTGCTTTTGCTTACCATGTTTGTAATTAGATTTACTTTACAGGAAAAATATGCAACAAAGTGAGTCCACTCCTGAGACACCTCTAGACCTTGCCCTACTTCATTTTAAAGATTTCAAAACAAAACAAAACAAAACCTGCTGGTTCTGCTTTTGTAACTTGCTTCTTTGTCAGTTATGAAACTGTCACTGACCACCTGAAAGTGGCCCCAGCAAGATCTTAGCCTCAGGCCTTGGCCCAAGGGGTCTGAGCATGGGGGTGAACCTGCCAGTCTGAGGGGACGGCCGCTAAGGACTTCTTTCCCTTGCCCCAAGATGATTGGGAATTCTCCTCTGCTTTGGAAGGCCCCTCGGTCAACATTTGCAGGAATCTAAAAGAAAAATGAGTAGATGGGGTTTGAGTCACCTGCTAAGTGAATGGTGGTGAGATGTTGCCCCATTCACTGAGACCTGATTTTGTCTTTGTGGCCACTTGTCTGTCTTGTTTACTTTGTTGTGTTTTCTGTTCTATGTTTTCTGAGGTAGGGAAGTTCTGGGTGAGAGTGGCAGGCTCACTCAGCAGACTGTAGATTCAGCTTGCTGAGTGGGAGCAGCACAGAGTTCTGGTAAGGATGAGCTGGGGGCCCATTAGTCCCCAACTCAGCCTTTGGTCCTTGTCTTGTCCTGTTTTAGAATTGGTAACCATTTTAAATGTGGATCCTTGGTTTTTGTATTTATTTGTGTTTTTGTTATTTATTTGAACATCTCTGGGGAAATAAAAGTTCCAGCCTCCAGCTAGGCTCAGTCACAGACCTGCTATGTCCCCCTCCCTGTGAGGCCTGGAAGGTTGCAGGACTGCCACTATAACACTTTCCTCCACTCCAAATCCAATCTCTCCGAATGTAGTGGGGAGGAGCAGTGAGACCACTCAGTTCCCAGTGAAAATGTAAAAGATTTTATTGAGTGATAAGTACTGAGGTGCCAGGACTGTACCTGGAGTTGGGATCCCAGGAAATGGCCCCGAGGGCCAGCCCACATCGGCTTTTAAGCATTTTGGGCTAGGGTGGGGAAAGGAGGAGGCTGGGTGTTGGTTTTAGCCAATGATTGTTACAAGAAATGCGCACCACGGGGCTGGGAAGGTGGCTCAGTGGCAGAGCGCTTGCCTTGCATGCCTGAGGCCCTGGGTTCGATTCCTCAGCACCACATAAGCAAAAAGAAGAAAGCTGGAAGTGTTGCTGTGGCTCAAGTGGTAGAACGCTAGCTTTGAGCTAAAGAGCTGAGGGACAGCGCCCAGGCCCAGAGTTCAGGCCCCACGACCGGACCCAAAACAACAACAACAACAACAAAAGAGAAATGCAAAAATTGTAGCCATAGCAAAGCTTTGCATATAGAGGATGTTGTGATTCTGCATTGATTGACTCCCTAAATGGCTGAAATCACCAGCCTCTGGTTAGCCCCTAAGCATACCCTATAAGGAAGGTTGAGACCTCTCTTTCCTAGATGGAAAAGTTCTGCTGGTACCTGAGTATGTCCATTTAAGGTCTGGCATCTTGTCTTCCTTGTAGGGGAGGGTGAAGGTGCCCCCCTTCTCAGGTGATGGGTGTACCTGGATTCCTGGAGACAAGGGCAGGCAATTGGCTGATAGGTTGCTGGACCTATCAGTCCAGTGAGTGGGATGGGAATTTCCCATGACCCTCTCCCTCCCCAACCCCCTCTCCTCCCCTCCCCCGCCTTGACCCTATTTAGACCTGGAACAACTCAGATACCAGGATGCCATGCCATGTTTCTCTGTGCGTTCTATGACGTGTCTCCTGGCCCTTCTCTGGTCAACTTCGCATCCCACTTCAGCTCTCCATTGGAGTTGAACTGGTTTGTTGGTATTGTTTTGTTCTTTCTGTCTTCTCTGGCCTGTTTCCCATGATAAGTGTATTTGTAGGCTGCAGACTTCTAGCCTTCTAATAAAGACTCCAAGATTCCATCCTTCAAAATGTGGCTTCTCCATTTTCCCATCTTACATATAGAGGTCCTGCCAAGGTCCCAATGCCAAGGAGGGCATTTGGGTTCTTTGAAGCCTCTGGCAGATGGCCTCGATGGGCCAGTGGCCAAGTGACCGAAACCCCTATAGGGGAGGTGTGCCCCCTGAGAAGTTCCAGAACCCTGTGGTCTTTCCACCACACTGATGCCAACAGCTCATTGACAACAGACATGCTATCCAAACATCTTTTTGGAGTCACTCAAAAATCTTCTGGAAATCTGTTTCTCTGTCTTGTTTTAAGTTTGTATGTTTTTCTGAGACCTGTGGATCCTTCTATTTGGTCTTGTATCTAGGTAGGAAATCAGAGCCTAGTATATGTGCTATCTTCTGTAAGAAGGCACTTGGAAGTGTGCAGGCAGCTGAGAACCTGGTTCAGACAACTAGCTAATCTTAGAACAATTTGAATTTATTTTTTTGGGTCCGGTCATGGGGCCTAAACTCTGGGCCATGTTTGCTGTCTGTCCCTCAGCTCTTCAGCTCAAGGCTAGCGCTCTACCACTTGAGCCACAGCACCACTTCTGGCTTTTTTTCTTTTTGCTTATGTGGTGCTGAGGAATCCCACCCAGAGCCATTATAACCCAATACAGAATGAGACTGTTTAATTAAAGATTTAATTAGGTACTAAGACCAGTAGGGAATGACCTGGAACAACTAGTTCTGAAGGAAAGACAAGGCCCAATTGCCCCCTGGCCACCCCTTTTGCTGCAACTGGCCCAATCCTCCCCCCCCCCCCTTTCCCGGCTGCCCCTTCTACTGTAATTACTAGTTTCAAAAAGGCAAAACACCTGTGTTTGAAACCAGGAACTGCCCACTGTTTAGGTCAAGAAATTGTTACAGGAGTATTTATGATTTTAATTGTTTCAGGACTGTTTGTGATTGTTACAGGGGTATTTATGACTTTAATTGTTTCAGAAATGTTAGTGATTCATGTACTTGCAAAATAATTGCTTGACGAGGGTGATCAGAGTCAGCGAAGTGAGGTGTCCTCAATCATCAGTGGCCAGGCCCAGGACTGAAGGTGGCAAGTCAGGAGAAGGAAGGACTGTACCCCGCCATTAGATGTAGAGGGGAAGTTAGTCTTCTGGTGTCCCTTTTGATTGCACAGCAGACATGGATTTGGGGAGAAGATGGGGTTTAGGGCATTTCCTTGCCTGGTGCCCCTCCTAGCCTCATGTGAAGCAAGGTCTGCATGGTTGGTGCACTCTTCCAGAACCACATGTTGTAGAGGGCCTTAGGGCAGCGATCAGAGCTTGGGCAAGGTAGGCCACCTTTAGGTGAGAGCGGGCTTCCCTATCAAAATTTTCCTGTTCCTTACTGCATGAAAACTTTAAAGATCATGTTTACCAGGTTATGGATAGGGATTTGAGGGCCATCCTCCACCTTCTTGAGTTTTTTCTTTATGTCTGGGGCTGACTGAGAAATAAAATGAGAGGCTAAAAAGCTGGCTGCAGCCAGGGAGATGGAGTCCAAGCAGGTGTACTTAGTCAGGGCCTTGGTAAGTGTACTTAAAAAGGTGGCAGAGTTTTCATCTCGGAGTTGAGTAATTTCCCTCAATTTATCAAAGTTAATAACCTTATGGGAGGCTGCCTGTAAACCAGCCAAGAAGCACTGAATCATTTTTTCCCTCTGTAGGTGGCCAACCATGCCTGCCTGTGTGTCGATGTGGTATTCCCAGCGGGGGTCCTGTCTGGGGCCCACCTCGGCCCCCACAGGCATGTTAGTATCTGTAAGATAGATTTTGTCCCCATGAGCCTGGGCAGACTGATAGACTGGCTCACGCTCCTCCATACTGAGAGCGGGTAAAATTATAACATGGAGGTAATTCCAGGTGAGATATTAGACACTCAGCCCAGTGGGGTCAGATGGCACATAGGGTGGTGGGCACGGCACTGGTGGAGGATAACTCATAGTTGAGAGGGTCAGGAGAGGAAGATTGAGGGGGAGGGCTTTTGGAGGGATCTTGCTGTATGAGCAAGATTTGAGATAGGAGGCAGGAGAGACATAGAGCAGGACAGGATCATTAAGTAGAAGAATCCTTGGACATTAGGAATTTCAGCCCATCTTACCCTCCGCTCACAGAAATTGTGGAGTGTCCCAACCCGCAGGACTTCAACGAGGGCGCTGAACCTAAGCGAGAAGGAATGAAGGGACAAGAGACACGAAGAAGGACAGCAAGACAAGGATTCTGATCAAGCTGCCAAATTTTATTTTTCACACAGGGGTATTTATATGCTTAGAATAAGGAAGCTTTTTCATTGGGCATAGCAGCTGCAGGATGCTTGCTTAGGGCAATGTGAAAAGGTGGTCAATAGCAGCTACCTGGTCTTTGTTTGGGGCAGGATGCAAAGACCAGATTCTGTAAATAGCCTCGAGAGATGTTCTAGCGAGATAGTCAAGCTTATCATGCAGAGAGACTCCCTGCAGGGCTCTAGACAGTGGAGATCGGTTAGTATGTTAAAATCCAAAGTCCCATTTTTAGGCCAGTGCAACTAATTATCGAGCTGGTACATAGGCCATTCCCAATTACAGAGGAAGATTAAGGTCAAGTCTTAGGCCTAGAGGTTTGAGATTAGCCAATAAGCAACC
This sequence comes from Dipodomys spectabilis, assembly GCF_019054845.1. NCBI lineage: Eukaryota > Metazoa > Chordata > Mammalia > Rodentia > Heteromyidae > Dipodomys > Dipodomys spectabilis. The sequence continues at coordinate 13,357,562 of NW_024870802.1, forward strand.
AAGAGGAGTGTGTGGGTCTGGTTTGGAATTTTGGTTTCCCATGGTGCCCAGGCAGCCTGGGGTAAAACTAAGGCTGAAGAAGGCATCCCTGTCTTAGCAAAAGAGTTACCAAATAAAATGGGGGTGACAGAGAAGATCAGGAGTTCCTGATTGTTCTCAGCACCGAGACCAAAGGCCAGAGGGGGACTCGGGCATGAGCGCTTATGACTTTTATGGATGGAAATAGAAGGAATCGAGTTCCCGGAGAGCAAGCCAGGACACACTGGGAAGGAAGGGGGGGGGACTCACCTAATTCCATACTCAGAAGACCAGGCTGAGGTCCTGGTCTGATGAGGGAAGGAGGGAGAGAGGTAGGGAGGGAGGGAGAGGGAGGGAGGGAGGGAGGGAGAGAGAGAGAGAGAGGCCTCAGCTGGATTTACACGGATAACCAATAACATCCCAAGCCACCTGTGGCCGTCCGCAGGATATGCACCCCTTATGGGGGCAGAGGCCACAAGGTCTGTCAAGTGTCTGTTTAGTCCAAAGTAAACTCGGTGGGCTCCGTGCTCCCTATGGAGGAGGCCTCAGGAAAAGGAGGAGAGGAAAAGAGAGACTGAGAAGGGGCAGTATCCGTCGGTCACCCAACGGTGAAGCGAAGCACTACCACCTTCCCAGGTTTCGGAACCAGGTTTTAGGCAGAAAAGGACCACGCAGAGAGGAATAAAAAGATTGACATGAAAGTTTATTGGGGTACGCTATCAGGCGAACTCCCTGGTCAGGATCAGAGAGGTCACTCTGAGTTTGGTTGTACCAGAGCTTTTATAGGCAGGGTAAAAGCAGAACTTATAGTGAGCGGGGAGTTGTAGCATGTAGCTTGTTTTGCCAGCAGTTTGAGATCTTAGGCCAGTGCACTAGAAGAATGGTTGACTCAGATGGTGTTTTTAATAGGGACGTTGTTCCATGGTAGAATCAGAGGCCCATTATCAACATTTGGATTGGCCAATTAGCCATGACTAATGAGACATATATCTCATTATACACACGTGTGCGTGCACACACACACAAATATCCATACACACACACACACACACACACACACACACACACAGAGGGGCAAGGGAGAGAGAAAAAAGAGAGAGAGTTGGTGGGACAGAGGGAGAGAGAGAGGCTCTAAGGGCCATCAGTTTTTCAGAAGCTGGTGTCCTCTTAGGGATTAATTAGTGTGGCAGAAGCCCCAGAGGTGATGGTGAAGATCTGGAGGCAACAATAAACCAGTATCCAGCTTTCCTTGCCAGACTCATGGTGGTTCAGTGTCCATGAACATTATATTTACAAGCATGTCTTTCCTGCCCTGAATATGCACACAGGAGCTGCCTGTGTGACCAGGGAAAGAAAAAAAAGTCGAGGAACAAAAAGAATAGGTAAGAGAACAGAAACATGCAAGAGAGTTAAAAATTCAGAAGCAAGATGGTTCAAAGATTCCTAATCCTCCTACATTGCTCTTTTACACTTGCAGTACTCTGATTTCCCACCAAGACATCCAGCTCCTAGAGCTTAGGAATGCGACCCCGACATGCTAACCTGCTGGGTACTTAAGGGTGCAAACTACATACGGGTGGCATTTTCACAATAAGTGAGAGCAAGCAAGCTGGGGGTAGAGAAGCAAGAATGACACAGTTAGCAGGAATTTGACTCTGGGAGTACAGAAGCAAGAATTCAGTGGTTATGCTTGGTTTGCCTCTCACCCATTTGTAGGAGTCTGCAAAGGTCAGGCTTGATTCTGGTTATTCAGGTCACTGTGCCTTCTGTGTCACTCCTGGCCTGGAGAATCCCCATGGTGGATACTGATTGTTTTACTACTATTACTGAATTCCAGTAATCCAGTGTTTAACTCACTCATTTACTTCAAGCCTTTATCTTTGGAATTTTTCCTTTAAATGACTAGCCTGGAGTTTTATTGCTTTCTACAGGGAAATCCTGCCTTTCAAGTTTGCCCCTATTCTTAATAATCAATCGTTTTGTTTGGTTTCTGAATTCAGATTTTATATTCTTTTTTGTGGGGGTCATCACACACTTGGGCTGTTTGGTTACTGAGGAGGGAAGTGTGAAGAGGAAACACCACCATGGAGAGAAGCCTAATTATTATATAATCCAAGGAGCAGTTGCAACAACTAAAACAACTCAAGGTCACACTTGTTTCTTGATGACACCTAATAACATACTCTTTTGAATCCCCTGCATATCTTCAAGAGCCTTTTTCCCTGTAAAGTTATCTCTTTGGAGATGCCTATAGACACAGCTTTTCAGTCGCTTTCTCCTGCCAAGAAGTGAAAAAGCAATCCAGCTAGGTCCTCCTCTATTTAAGTAGAGGTCTTCAGAGATCAGTGTTCAGAGCTAAATATTCTGAAATACCCTTTTCAAGATCCAAGTATAGTATATATATTTTTCTATCTGTATTCTGATTGACCCAACTCTACCTTTGGAAACCTTTGTTGGACTGGCTGTTTAGAAGTGTCATAGCTGTCTTATTTCTATAAGAGAATCACTTGATATGCTGAAGATGGTAGTACAGGCTGATGATAGAAGTTGAATGACCAACTCATACATTGTTGCTTCTTCATGTGACTGTGCACATGAATTCTAGCCATGCCCTGTCTGAAGACTTCTTGAATTATGCTATAAGAAATCTGCTTGCTATGAACAAAGAATAAAATCCTTCCTAGTAGAAACTATTTTTCATATTTAAGGATTAGACTATTTTTCATATTAAGTACATGTTCCTTTTATATTCTTACTTCAAGTTATATTTAGACATTAAGATTTGCTGTTGTATTTGACCCATTGCCTGCTCAGTCAGGAGAGAATGAAAACAAATTGTGCAGAGGGGCTCTTTGTTACATACACTACCAGGTCTGATCTCAGAAAGGACACTCTTTTGGTTTATTTCCTTCTAAAGATTATCCTGATTTCAGAATTATAACTGCATACTGACTATCTTCCCTGGGACTTTACCTGCTTTACAAGCTCTTTGCCACAAGAAGTTACTTTTTGCTCTCATTTGACAAAACTCAGGCTAATGATAATGAACCAAGTTCATTATCTCAGAAGTTGTCATATTTCAAGCATGCGCCACCTTCTTGACCAGTACAGCTCAAAGAGAGAGATTTAGACTTTAAAAAGGCAGCCAAGCATACTTGTTCTCAACCAAGCTACCTCACAAGACCAGCTGCTTGGCTGGGATGCAGGTAGAGAGAAAGGAGAGAGAGGAAATAAGGACCAAGCAATAAGAAGGCAAATGAACTTAAAAGAAGAAACAAATATTTGTATAGCATCATAAAGGAGAACTGTTGCTTTTCAAAATGAGTAGTTTACAAGAAAACTAGAATGGCTTAAGGTCATTGCCTTTAGCATTGCTCAGTAGTTTATTAATAAAGCATTAATCAGTAGTTAATAATCAGAGCATCAATCAATTAAATAAGCCAAGTATCTTACAACGAGAGACAGGAAGCAATCAAAAGTCTTCCAAAAAGGAAAAGCCCAGGACCAGATGGATTCACAACGGAATTCTATAAGACCTTTAAAGAAGAACTAATACCCATACTCCTCAAGCTCTTCAGAGAAGTAGAAAAGGAGGGAGCTATCCCAAACTCATTCTACGAAGCCAATATCACACTCATCCCCAAACCAGGCAAAGACCCAACAAAAAAAAAGAGAACTACAGACCAATCTCATTGATGAACACAGATGCAAAGATCCTCAATAAAATTCTAGCTAACAGAATCCAGAAACACACACAAAAAAATCATACACTACGACCAGGTAGGCTTCATCCCAGAGATGCAGGGATGGTTTAACGTAAATCAATAAATATAATCCAACACATCAACAGATCCAAGTTCAAGAACCACATGATTATCTCCACTGATGCAGAAAAGGCATTCATGTTAAAAGCTCTAGAGAAACTAGGAATAGAAGGAACATTCCTTAAAACAATAAAAGCCATATACGACAGACCAATAGTCAATATTATATTTAATGGGGATAAACTACAACCAATTCTCCTAAAATCAGGAACAAGGCAAGGATGCCCACTGTCTCCACTCCTCTTCAATATAGTCCTGGAACGATTAGCCAGGGCAATAAGGCAAGAAAAAGACATTAAAGGGATCCCAAAAACTCCATCCCAAAACTCTTAGAAATTATAAATCACTTCGGCAAAGTAGCAGGATACAATATCAACCCACAAAAGTCAGTCGCATTCCTGTACACCAACAATGTAGAAGCAGAGAGGGAAATAAAGGAAGCAGCCCCATTCACAATACCCCCACCAGCCCCCCCCCCCCAATGAAATATTTTGGAATTAACCTAACCAAAGATGTAAAGGAACTATTTAACGAAAACTATAAAAACTTAAAGAAAAAAAATACAGAAGACACCAGGAAATGGAAAGACCTTCCATGCTCTTGGATAGGCAGACTTAATATAGTGAAAATGGCAATACTGCAAAAATTAATATACAAATTCAATGCAATTCCTATTAAAACCCCAATGATGTACATTTCTGAAACATAGAAAATAGTCCAAAAATTCATACGGAACACCAAAAGACCTAGAATAGCCAAAACAATTCTAGGCAAAAAAGACAACATGGGAGGGCTCTCGATGCCCTTCAAACTCTACTATAGATCCATAATAACAAAGACAGCATGGTACTGGCACAAAAACAGACCCATAGACCAATAAAATAGAATAGAAGATCCAGAAATAAAACCACATGCCTACAGTCAGCTGATATTTGGCAAAGGAGCCAAAGACTTCACTACTGGTGCTGAGAAAACTGGGAGGCCACATGCACAAGACTAAAAGTGGACCCCAGCCTATCACCATGCACCAACATCAACTCAAAATGGGTTAAAGGACCTTAACATCAAACCTGAATCTCTGAAACTACTGCAAGACAGAGTAGGAGAGACACTTGAACTTATAGGCACAAGCAGGAACTTCCTGAACAGAGTCCCAGGGTCACAACAAATTGCAGAGAGACTCAACAAATGGGACTACCTTAAAATAAAAACTTTCTGCACAGCTAAAGCTATAGCAACCAAGCTAGAAAGACAACCAACTAACTGGTTAAAAAAATATCAGACAAGGGGTTAATATCCAGTATATACAGAGTACTCAAGAAACTAATCCCTCCCAAACCCAACAAACCAATTACTAAATGGACAAGGTAACTAAAGAGAGACTTCTAAGAAGAAGAGATAAAAATGGCAAAGAAACACATGGGGAAATGTTCACCATCCCTGGTTGTAAAGGAAATGCAAATAAAGACAACCCTGAGATACCGCCTTACGCTAGTCAGAATGGCCCACATCCTAAAGTCAGCCAACAACAAATGCTGGAAGGGATGTAGAGAAAAAGGAAACCTATTACACTGCTGGTGGGAATGTACACTTATACAACCACTTGGAAAGCAGTCTGGAGGGTCCTCAGAAAACTAAATATTGACCTCCCTTATGACCCAGTCATACCACTTCCAGGCATCTATCCTGAACAACAGGAACCAGTATACAAGGATACATGCACCTCCATGTTTATGGCAGCATTGTTCACAATAGCCAAGATATGGAAACAACCCAGATGTCCCACCACAGATGAATGGATCCAAACACTGTGATAGCTATAATAGTGGAATATTATGCAGCCATTAGAAAGGACAAAATAATGGCATTTGCAGGGAAATGGATGGAGCTAGAAGAAATCATGTTGAGCGAGGTAAACTAAGAGCAAAGAGACAAATGGCACATGGTCTCCTTGATAAGTGGATGTTAAATCTAAAATGTAAGGTGATACAACAAAATTGACAAGACTTAAGAAACAAAGAACTTCCACTCATCTGGTTGAATCACTACTAAATAACCCCATGCTGCTGATCACATATATGGCATATATATGCACACCAGAGGGAAACCAGGAGGACAACACAGAACTAGAGGGAATCAGGGAAAAACGTACAACAGCAGGACCCATCAGCTGCACTGGACATTGATCAAAATGAACTAAGCAACTCAATGGCAGCAATGGGAGGGAGGGAACAAGTGGGAAAGAGGGAACAGCTGATGCTATGCAAAACAAAAGAAATGTACATATCACCAATATGGAAAAATAACTGTATTGCAAAGCTCATAGAACTCATAAATGTTATAGATCATGATAGACAATTTGCCCCATGAAAGTTAGAATGTGTTTGTAACTTTAACTAAGCATCTCTATCCCACAATACTGTGAAATTTGGGAAATTATGTAATCACTTAATCACAATAAAGAATTTGAAAAAAATAATCAGAGCATCTTATCAGATGGCTATTGGAAAAGAAGCCTGGACCAACCACCTCAGCCACTTTTATAGCTTCCATCTCCAGTTCTCTTAATCCTGGCCAAGATGGAGGCCTTGGGTACTTTCTTCAGGTCATAAGCCAGCCCAATGGCAGCCATGCAGTCAATGAAGAATGTGGTGAAGTTGAGGCTCCAGCGGTACTCACTGGCAGAGTAATCATAGGGGAAGGTATGGTGGTAGTTATGGAAGCCTTCACCTGGAAGAGAAGCAAGGAGAGCAGTTAGGGAACTCAGCAGATGCTGATTGGTCATCTTTGAGCATTTCTTACCTAGTAGGTCCTCTGTACCTTGGAGAATTTTGCTGTTATTGAGTGAATGGCAAACCCAGTGTCTTCTACTCTAAAGTGAACAGATGCTCTCTGAGGCATCCTTAGCAGTGAACTGAGATAGTCTACAAAAATTCCCAGGACTGGGAGTAGTTTTGGGGAAAAACTTTTCTCTCAAAGGATCAAGAAAGAAGCAAGTTCTTCTGAGAAAATACAGGAAATATACCCTGTACAATGTCAGAGATTTGGTAGTACTGGCCTGAGACCTCACAGGCTGTGTGCACATGTGCATGTATTTTGATGGGAAAGGGAGGGACCTAGGGAGAATAGAGACTGTGCTTCTTACAGTGGTGAGTAAGCAACACACCAACCCCACTGAGATCATGCTCTCTGTAAGGGCATGGGGAATAAGGGCATGGGAACAGCCGGCAGAAGTCAGAGAAAAGGAGGTCCAGACAAGGATTAGAAATTCCTCACCCATTGCTGGTTCACAGTGTGCTGTTCTTGCTTCTATTTTTCTGAACTTTGAGACTGGAATTGTTAGTATTATCCCCACCATTGGTCCTCAGCTCCACCCAGACCTGAGTTCCTCCTATTCCCCGCCATACAGCTGGCCACTCTCTCTCTCTGGGCCCAGATCCACCTGAGCTCATTCCACCTGAAGTCATACCTACCTCATGTCCTACCCCCAGACTCCCCGGCTACCTGGATAAGGACAAGTGCCATGTGCTCCCTCTTGGGGGAAATATGGCTCCTCTAACAAACCTTGTAATAATCTTTCTCCTGTGCCTGCCAGCCTCTGCGTGGTCCCCTGGGATGGATGTGATGGGTCCTTTCAGGGATAAGAGGTGTTGATATATCAGAACCCCATGAAAACACTTAGAGATTTCCTTTATCCTCAGAGGTTCTGAAAACTCTTGGGATGAACATTTTGTAAGAAACATCTTAAATGATGGTTTTGCTCCGTGCTGGTGGCTCATGCCAGTAATCCTAGCTACTCAAGAGGAAGAGACTCAAAGATCACGGTTCAAAGCCTGTGTTTATTAGGCTCTAATCTCCATGAACAATCTAAAATCCAAAAGTAGAACTGTGTTTCAAAGTGGTAGAGCAGTGGCCTTCAGCAAAAGAGCTCAGAGAAAGTGCCCAGGCCATGAGTTCAAGCCCAATAACTGACCCACCCCCTCCCCACAAAGAAAGAAAGAACTATAGTTTTACTTGGCTCTGTGAAAAGTCCTCCAAGTTTGTGTCTGTGCCATTGCTCTGAACTATGGTCTGCTGCTGTCCCTTTGTAATTACTATGGGCTCCAGGAGGAAAAAAAGAATCACTGATAATTATCCTAAATGGAAGGAAAACTACCCCTCAAACAGGCAGTGCCTTCTTCTTATCTTCTGAAAGAAAAGAGACTGCTTTGTTCCTGTTCTGTTCCAGCAGTAAAGTGAAAACAACTTTTCTGGAACTCCTCCAAGAACAAAGACTGAGATGTTGGTCAAGTAGGCTTGAGGCTCTTCTAGGAATGAGACTGTTGTAACTTCTCATTTCCTTCCCCTTAACGTTTCCAATTTAACCTGAAGCCAATGTCTATATCCCTCAAAACGTCTGAAGATATACTGACGTGCTGTCTTCCCAGGGCTGTCATGTAATACATCTCTTTTTCTGCCATTCATCTTGTGTCTTTATTTGGCATATCGGAACTGCTGGACTTTGGGCCTAGGGTCTAAAAACCCAGGTTCAATTTTATTTTGAAAGGACAATAAACATACTAGACTGAGGACAATTTCTGTAGTGAGTACATATTTGGAAAATCCTGAATTTGCTACCTCTTGGCAGTGAAATAAGGAGGCTGAGTCTAAGTAACTTCATGCAGCCATCCTGGTGCCTCTTGCTTGGGGAGGGAATTCTCCATCCAGTGCTGAAAAGCCCAGAGGTGAGAGAGGCCATTCATTGAATGCAGATGTCTAGCTCAAGGTCTAGGAGGGCTCTGTTTCAGATGTCATAGCTTTAGGAAAGCTTTGCATACAGAGAATGCTCTGATTCTGCATTAATTAACTTACTAAATGGCTTTAATCTCCAGTCTCTGAGTAGCCTCTGAGCATACCCCATATGGAAGGTTATTCCTTAGATGGAAAAGTTCTGAGTTCTTCTGAGTATGTCTATTTAAGGTCTGGCATCTTGTCTTTATGATGGAGGAAGGTGACATCCCCCCCTCAGGTAATAGGCATGCCTGGATCCCTGGAGTCAAGGATGGGCACTTGGCTGATAGGTTACTGAACCTGTGGGTCCTGTGCCTGAGATGGGAAATTTCCTGTGACTCTGCCCCTTGCCTGACCCTATTTAGACCCCGACCTTCATAGGTGTCATTATGCCATGTTATGTGTCTTCATATTCCTGTACTGTCGCTTGTCTCCTCTCTTTTCTCTGGTCATCATGGCGTTCCAGTTCAGCTTTCTATCAGAGCTGAATTGGTTTGTTGGCCCATTTCCTAGCAGTGTTAAGTGTATTCATGGGCTGCAGGTTTTTGTTACAACTGGCTGCCTGCAGACTGTAAGCATTATGCCCACCTTTGGGCCTCAGCTCCACCCAGACCTGAGCTCCTCCCTGCCCTGGAGTTCCCACCTTACAGCTGGCCCCTCCCTCCAGCTGCCTCCACCCAGGCTCACCTGAACTTCCATCTATCTCACTTCCTAACCCGAGACCCTGCTGCTACCCATAGCAGAGGTGCCATGTGCTCTCTCTCCGAGAGAAATATGGCTCCTCTATTAAACCTTGTAATAATCTTTCTCCTGTGCCTGTCTGCCTCCGCATGGTCCCCTGCCATGGATGTGATGGATCCTTTCAGTGATCCTTTCACAGACTAACTTGTAAGAAAGATACCAAGATTCGATCATTCAAAATGTGGCTTCTCTGATAATTTACCTTCTAACAGTAGGGTGCTTCTTTCAGAATCAATCTGAACAATAACAGCATTGAACTCTCTCAGGTTAGTGTTGGCATTCTCCCCACCTCAGGTCCTAAGTCACACCCACTATGTTTCCCAGGGCAGCTTGTAGCCCCCAGCTCCACCAGACCTGAGCTCCTCCCTGCCCTAGAATTCCAGGATACTGGCCACTTTTTCTCTCCACTCAGACCTACCTGCACATGCAGAGTACCTCCTGCCACTATCCCCAGAGTTATGAGCTACTACCTCGATGGGGCAGACCCCATATTGCTCTCCATCTCGTGGGCAAGTTGACCACACTAATAAACATCTTTATAATCCTTCTCCACCTGTATGTGCTGCCTCTGAGTGGTCCCCTAGGAAAGCTGGGATGGATTCTTTCAGTTAGGGTAAAGAACAACTAATCACAGGTCTTTTGCTGGGTGCTGGTGGCCCATACCTATAATCTTAGATACTCAAGAGGCTTAGATCTGAGGATTAAAGTTCAAAGCCTTCCTGGGCAAAAAAATAAGAGGTATCTCCAATTAACCACCAGAAAAAAGGAGGTGGTGCTGTGGCTCAAGGTGGTAGAGCACTAGCCTTGAGCAAAAAGAGCTCAGGGATAGTTCCCAGGCCCTGAATTCTAGCCCCATGACCTACAAAAAAAGAAAGATAAACAAATAAATAAGTAAATTAATAAATATCTTTTGAGAATAAATATATCTCCATATACTCTAAGCATTGTGGTTTATGACTGTGAAGTAACAAAAAGATCAAGTCTAAGTAAGTTACCTTGTTCACACAACCATCTTATTGCCTAACCAGGTGATGGGGTAGTCCACCCAGCTTCAGAGGCTTCCAGGTGAAGCAAGCCATCCTTTGAATTGCAGATGCCTAGCTCAGTAGGTAGAGCAAAGAGAGCTCTCTGCTTTAGAGGATATGCAGAGATCATGTTGGTTAGCCCCAGGAAAGCTGCTCCTTGTGATTTGTTGGGGCCTTGTCTGCCCCCAAGGTTTTTGTCTTTACAAGCTTGGTGCAAGTTTTGTGCAGGGAAAGTGGGGGGAGGCGTAGCCATACTGGTCTTTGAGACAACAGTCTATCATGTAGACTCTGGCTTTCTAATAAAGACTCTCAATTCCATCTCTCCAAAGGTGGCTTCTCTGTATCCTACCAACTCCATTTACTGTACAACAATTGTAATCTCAGCACTGGAGAGAATTGTGAGTCTAGGATAGTCTACAATACATAAGGAGATGTTTAAAATACAGTAAGTAAATACATATATTTATATGTACATACATAACAACCACAAAAGTGCCCCATATAGAGTGAGAATGATGTAAATAACAAGCTAGTGATGAAGTCCTGCCAAATAAGCCTCCAGCTAGGACTCTGAAGATATCATTACTCTGTACATAGGTAGTCCATAGTATGAACTAAGAAGCAGGCTGGAAGTTGGGAAATAAGGCCAAGGCTAAGTGTACTGACAGAGGACTGCTAACTTTCACACTGGTATTCACATCCAAGCTCTGAGTGGTCATTCATTAGTCCTATAGGTATCAAATTGAAAAGGAGGAGGATCATGGGTGGCAACCTGGACAGGAAGAGGCAGGTCAATGTAGGCTTAAAAGAAGGTCAGTGTGATCAGAGTGAAGAAAAGGTGAGAGATCAGCAATTTAAGAAGAAAAAGAATTAGAATGTCAGGAAACAGAGCTGTAGTGAAATAAGTAGGCCAGGTCTGCCCAGCGCCATATTGGCCACATGGTTGATTATAGGATCTGGCATCTTGTCTTCATGCTGGGGGAAGAAAACCCCCTGCCCATCACCTGCCTCTCAGGTAATGGGCATGCCCGGACCCCTGGAGGCAGGGGTGGGCACTTGACTGATAGGTTATTGAATCTGTCAGTCCAGTGCCTGGGGACTGGGAATTTCCTGTGGATCTGCCCCCTGGACCAGCTTAGCCACCAGGAGGCCAGGCCACCTGTGTCTCTGAGATCGTCTCCTGTCTCCTGTCTCATCTCCAGTCATCATAGCATCCCAGTTCAGCTCTCCATTGAAGCTGAATTGGCTTGTTGGTATTGTTTTTGTTATTTCTTTCCTCTCTAGCATGTTTCCTAGCTGTGTTATGTGCAAACCTTTGTAAAACAGGCAGCCTGTAGCCTGTTAAGTGCGTAATAAAGACTCCAATATTATATATTTTAAAATGTGGCTTCTGGGATGATTCACTGTACAACAGTAGGAGAGACAGGGTGGAATAAAATGCAGGAAAGAGCAGGTTCACAGAAGAGAGTAGCAATAGAGAACAAGTGTTCTCTAAAATGTGGCCATTTTAAAAGGCCAGTCATAAGGCAGTTGAAATTGGGGTGCTGTCATTTTAATTATTTATCATGCTGGCCACATCTCAGTACAAATTATTCTGTTCAGAAAAATGTAATAACTAGCTGGGTGCTGGTGGCTCATGCCTGTAATCCTAGCTAATCTGAAGCTGAGAGCTGAGGATTGTGGTTCAATGACAGCCCTGTCAGAAAAGTCCATGAGATTCTCACCTCCAATAAACTACTGAGATAAGGTTGAAAATGACACTGTGATTCAAGTGGTAGAACTCTAGCTCTAAGCAGAAGAACTCAGGGACAGTGCTTAGGCCCTAAAATTAAGCCCCAAGACCATCAAAAAAGAAAAGAAAAGAAATGTAAGAAGCGTGAAGCCTAGGTGGTTTATTTCAAGCATGAGTTAAAGTTAGAACATGCACAATGGTGGAAGGGGCTGAGAGACACATATGAAATCATAGCAAGGAGATTATACACACTTTCACAGTAGCACTCTTGAAGTGTATCAACCTGGCTTATATTACAGAATCAGTTGATATAAAATACTCATCTTATTGGCCTCTCTTTTGACCCGATGTTTCTAATTATGTATCACCTCCCCAAAACCAGACTGTAGCCCAGACCAGAGGGAACTGAAGAAAGGAAAGCTTGGAATGATTCAATAGGCATGCCATTTGGAAATGGATTTGGAAACCTGGAACTAGTGAGTGTTATTTCCCCCTTTTTTGAATAGAATTTGCTGCATGACGTGTAAGTATATCCTCATTTTTTAGGAACCACTAGTTTTGTGGTGAAAACTCTGGGGCACAAAATGTCCTAATAACAAACTTAGCTGATATTGCCAGCTCTTAACCAAATACTGAATGTGGTCATGTTGTACACTGCTCACTTACCCAGAGTTGCCAGCGAGAGCAGGACATTTTCACAGGCGTCAATGTTCTTGTCATAAGGGCGATATCCATAGAGGTGAGCAACGCTGTTCAACAGCCAGATCATATTGAGCAAAATAATGTATCGCAGGAAAGCAGCAACATACAAGCTGTGTTGAAAAGTTTCACCCCAACAATACCAGGGGACTAATGTAGGCAAGATGAAGCACATTAACAGGAAACAGGGCTTGTAGTACCTACATGAGACACCACACAGTGTGAGAGTAGGAACAGAGGATTTTCACACAAGCCTGGATTACTCAGTCTTTCAGGGCTGGGCCAAGCATTCCCTCCTAACTGTAAATACAGAGGTAAACAAACCAAAGGTAATGGGTGGAACACCTTTTGAGAAGACATAGTTGTCCTCTCGTTATATAGATGTGTGCTATATGGATTTGTTCAATAAATATTCTAAGGTCATTCCATTAGGAATGCAAAGGACAAAGATAAGAATATAATATCCTGATTCTAAATGCTTTGTTTCCTTTTGTGTGTGCTGATCCTAGGGATTGAACTCAGGGTGGGGACACTGTCCCTGAACTTTTGTGCCCAAAGCTAGTACTCTTCCACAGAAGACATAGCTCCACTTACAGCTTCTGGGTGGGCCAGTGGAGTTAAGAGTCTTAACAAAATTCCTGCCCAGGATGCCTTTGAACCAGTTTCCTCTGATCTCAGCCTCCTGAGAAGCTAAGATTACAGACCTGAGCCACTGGTACCCAGATTGTATCCTTTCTTTCCATGAGACCTCACATTATATTGATCAAACAGGCAGGGTCCCCTCACAGCCACATCTGCCAAATTCTGGACACCTTTCTCTTGCTCAGCAGTGTCATTGGCAGAAAGCATGGTAAATGTCACGCCTTCATTTTCTCCTACCACCCCTTCGTTCTTTGCTCTGCTTTTCCCTCAGGAGGTACACTCAGTGTCTGTGACCACAGCAGGTCTCTCCTTCAGGAGGCCCTGTTTCCTTCAGTCCCATGTAGACAAAAGCCATTGACATCGCAAGAGAATCAGTTGCCTGTGTGCCTCAGTCGCATCTTCTGTTTTGATGTCACTGACAGTCCACATCAAACTCTTTCCCCATCCTGTCATTGCTTCCCTGGTTTGATTCCTCCCTATCATCGGTCTTGTGTTTCCACTTCTCATTTCTCTGCCTGAATGGTACTTTAACATGTCCTGAGAGTAGCCTCTTTAAAGCATATCTGACTATGATACATGCTGCTGGAAAAACTTTTATGATTCTCTATTGATTACAGAACTAATCCAAAGTTACATCAAGACTCTACCAGAGTTATAGCTACCTTTCAGTCCCTTTCCTGTTGTACAATAACTATCAAGTAGAAATACTGTTTCAGGTACCTGCTTAATGTGTTAGCTCATGCTTCTCTTTCTGTTTGGACTCTCTACTCATCCATATTCATAACAGTCACTCTATATAAGTTGGCTCAGTCATACTTTGTTCCTGTACCTTGACCTCATTTTCCTCACTGACCAATTTGTTTTCCTTTGTGCCTGTCCCAGTACATAGAATATTCTGTTTTGTGAAATATTTATTTGAGTTCTTGCCCTGTCCTTCTACTCTACTGGGTAAAAATAATCAAAAGAAAGACATCAGCCACATTCCCTTTCTGTTTCTAAATATGCTATTTAAGTGAAATTTGTGGTATTTAATTGGTGTCATTAAAATAGCTCAGAGAGAAAGGAACAGAAGACTAAAACATGGCTCTGGGCTTTTAGACCATAAAAATGGTCAAAATGACAATTTTGAAATTTTGAACACAGAAACTTAGATAATTATTCAAGTATTATATTACATATCCTAAGAGAGAGGAATACCCTAAATTCCACATTTCCAAGGCATACCCCAGTTCTGTCTTCCCTTCCTCACCTCCTCTGGAACATCACCAGTTTCTCAGCTTTGAGGTCAGACAGGTCAAGCAAATCACTCTTCTCTTGGACAGCTGGGTGTTTACGCACAAGCACCCAACCCACATGAGAGAAGAAAAAGCCACGATGAGAATTGTGAGGATCAGCATGAGTCTTTGTGAACTTGTGGTGCACACGGTGATCTCGGGCCCATTCATACACATCATTCTGGAAGGGAAAAAAGGGAAAACTAGGCCTAAGGAGAGATGCCCGCTAGGAAGGATTGGAGTGCCCAGATGTCTGCAAGGGTCCAGAGCTCTCAGCTCAGCATCACAGTTCCCAGGACCTTGGCTCCAAAGAAGGCATATAGGCCTGCCTTCTTCTCAGTAGTTGCTCCTGACATGAGTGTGGAAAAATCAGCTTCCAGTTCCCAAACACTGGAATAGCACTGATAATTCCTGAAGTTTATCTGGTAGCACACAAGGAATTTCGTTAGCCAAGAACTGCAATTATGTATTGTGCTAAGATGAAGAGAAGGGTACTCTCTTGGGTGTAAAGTCCCTGAGCACAGAGTACAAGCCAGATGGCATGGACCCTAAGGTAATGCTCTTTGGATAAAGCTTTGAGACGCTTCTTCCTGATGCTTTCCCACATGATACATACCCAACACAATAACTATATAGTCATGACCATGAGCACATTTACAAAGGCCCTCTTTGTTTGTTAGAGACCCTATCCATCCTTCCAGAATTTGTCAATCTGTCTCTTCCTTCCCTTTGCCTCATGAGGACATTGAGAGCGTCAAGAAGAAGTTGAGCAGGCAGGGATGATTAGGCATATGTCGTAAGCCCTTCAAATCTTGCCAGGACAGTGGAGACTGATTTGGGTTCATTTCTTTCTCCTCTCTAAATTATGCTTCACATAACAACTATAGCTAGGAGAGTTCCCCTTCTCTAATTACCTAATCTTTCTGTTAAAATCATGTTGCCTAAACCAATCTCAGTACTTCATTTAGCCAGCTGGCATCTCTAGTTAACACTATAAGGCTAGCCTGCATGACCTCTCAGTAACTTAGTTTCCTCATCTGTAAAGTAGGCATAACAGTGCCATCTACCTCCTAAGACTTCTGTAGTGACTTAATGAGTTAATCTGTATCATTAATCTGTTAATCTGTACTTTACCATAGTGCTGGGCAAATAGTCATTGCTTCTCAAGTATTCACTCATGTGTGTGTGTGTGTGTGTGTGTGTGTGTGTGTGTGTGTGTGTGTGTGTGTGCTTGCATGAGTGCATACATGCACTGGTCATGGAGCATAAACTTTTGGCCTGGGGGTGCTGTCCTTTAGCTTTTGTTTTGCTCAAGGCTGTTTTGCTCTACTACAAGGGCCACAGTTCCACTTCTGGGGTTTTGGTAGATAATTGGAGATAAGAGTCTCACAGGATTACCTGCCCAAGCTGGCTTCAAACTGATCCTTAGATGTCCATCTATTGATTAACTAGGATTACAAGTGTAAGCCACCAGTGTCTGGCTGTGTTCACCCTAGTTATCAGCAATTAGACTGTGTGCTACATCACCTTTAATCCCATTATCTTGAGTCCTAAAATAGTCAACTTTATATTTAGTGTCCACCAATTGCCCCAGAAACCTAGGTCAGGGCCTGGCTCTTATACTATGGTCCTCTATTCTAAAGGACCACAATGGCCATGCAGTTTCATAAAACATAGACCTTGGATGAAAATGACCATATACCTGGTGAGCCTTTCCTCTCTACTTTCTTCTCAGTGACTCCAGCTGAAGTGACCAGATGAGACTGGAAAAGGCCATGTCTGACCTGCTGGGACGCCTCTCCAGGTGCCAGTCCCCTTCACTCTATCCTGGATCGTTGATAGGATGGAGACACAGAGCTGAGCCCTGCCAGCTGCTCACCTGGAATGCCATAGAGTTGGCAATGATGAGGAAGAGCCTCAGAGGCAGCCGTGCTTTGTAGGTCCGGTGGCTCCACAGGCGATGAGCCCCTGCTGTGATGCCCAGGCCACTGACTACATAGCACAGAAAAGCTGCCAGGATAGAACAGTAAAGAGTCACCACCTGATGGGAGTATAGCCAGGGGAGGCATGTCAAAGCACTCCTGTGATGCCAGAGGCAGCTTCTTTAGAATTTAAGAGATCTGCTTTACCTTGAATCCTAGGAATGCCTTGGTCTTTGATTTTTAAGCTTTCACTGCTTGAAAATCTGTGCTTATCACTTACCTTCTCCTTCCAAGAGTGGAGATGAGGAGTTCCAAGAGTTAAGAAAGCATAAGAACATGCAAAAGGAATAAGGCTCTCACTATCGTGTAATTATCAAACCATAGGCATATGGGTCTATCTCATTTGGCCTTCAGCTGATCTTTCTGAAGTGTTCAGAGCAGAATATCATTTCCAAAGGTATACTGAATATAGTAGTCAAAGCCTTGCATTTCCTTTTGCCAGCCAGTACAACAGCATTTCAGTATTATAGCAGGCAATATGGCTCCACGAGGGGTCCTCCACACATAATGCATAATGGCTCAAGCTTTATCAAAATTGTTAACATGCTTATATTTACTATACAGCTTGAACAGGGTAAATACTATGAATACTGCATGTCACAGTTGAGGAAACAGATGAAGTGAGAGCTATGTTATTTAGAGCTATGTTATTTAGGGTCACAGGACTAGTAAAAAGGAAGCCATGTTTCAAACTAGGTTATTGGTCTTTGACAATGGGGAATCCAAGAATGGAACTCTGAAAGACTTTAGGGATGCCTTCTCTACCATGCTGATGGCTTGCAGGCTCAGGAGGTGCCACACGTGATCTCTGGTGGGTAAGGAGTTCCTTGGTATACACATCATTCCCTTTGTTCAGCGGCACCAGGAGGATGAGATGAGGTCTTGGTTAAAATTTTATAACTTATGCTGGGATAACAAATTGAAACAATAAATTATCTGTGGTTATAGAACCACATGGAAGGCATCATACACTTTATAAGTTGTCCTCTCTACTAAAACAAGAAGAGATGCCTGAACAGCTTTCTCTCCTCTCCCCCTAGCTCCTTAATCTTATCCTGTCCTCCATGATGCCCAAGAGTGCCACACGATTATTATTATCCTAACAAAAATTCTGGCCACAATTCTTTAGGTCTGGGATTGAGACACCAGGTGATATGTGGCCAGGTCATATGGTGATTTAGACCATATTCCTAAATACAATACTACACAGCTAAGTAGGAAAAGTATGGTGAAGTCAGGCCTCTATAATCATCAAGAAGGAAGAACCTGAATACAGGAAAAGTAGAAATTCTCAGCCCAGAACCAAGAAATCATGTACATTTGTTTCATGCTGCAGACATGGTTCTGAAAGAACAGGTAATGCTCATTAGCAGCAGAATTGAAACCAGAACCCAGGCACTAGGTGCCTGCTTTATTATTCATTCATCATGTACCCAATCTCTGTCACACTGATGGTTAAGCAACAACTTGTAGATTTTCCCTGAGAAGTGGCTAGAGAGGTTTTCTTTTCAGACCATCAATGATGTCAGAAATATTTTTGAGCCCTTCCTCAAGGTCTCTTCTGAGCAGCTCCAAAAATAAAGGGACAAAACATCTCAAAATCTGAAATTTTTCTGCTTCCTTTGGGAAAAAAACAAGAAAAGCGCCAAAATCTACAGGAGGGATTGAGAGAATGCCCAAGCTAAAACCTCTATCCTTCTTTCTTTTTTAATCATAGAGGAAATTTGAAATCCACATTTCACCATAGAAACTCTTTGTCAACCTAGTCAGTCAAAGAGCCCTGATCAAGAGTGGAATAAGTCAGCATTTTAGCTCTGTGTACCAATTTCTGTCCAATGTCACAGCAGATCCACAAAAGCAAGACACTAAAATGATAGATATCATAGCCTTAATGCCAGTGTGGCATTATGATCCCTGTACATTTTCCAGGGTGGCTAATCACAGACTGGTCAAACTAGGAACGGAATGAGGCCTACAGGGAGTATCCTGGCTGCAAGGGGCTTGCAGCTGAGGGAACTGTTTGTGAAGAATCTGTAGAGGGGAAGGATCTCCTAGTGTTAAGGGGAACAAGACTAACTTCATTTTTAATATACCAGGAGTTCCTCGCCCCCCCAACACCCCCACCCAGCCCCTGAGACTCAAAATACTGGTTTCTCACAAAGGTCAGGAAATATGGTGTTTGTTGAGACCCCAGGAAATGTGGGAAGCCTTGCTGATTGTTGTGATAAGATCTGCAGCCCTGTTTGGTTAACAATAGTAAAACAGCCCAACCACCTTTGCCCTTCCAGGAAGGAGCAGGCTTATCCCTGCCCCTTATCTGCCTGCTTTGTGTGGGGACCCCAATTCATGCACCAATTCCAACCAGGATGATAGGTTAGTTCAAACAGATACTATAAGACAGACTGTAACTCCATTGGCCACTGACATAAATATGCAATCTTTATGTGTGTTTTACAATCTCAGTAGCCAGGCTTGACTGCATGGATTTAGCCTTTAAAAACCCTAGCTTGGGGGGGGGGAGGGGGGGTATGATTGGGTGGGAGGGAGGGGGGAGGCTGGGAAGGGAGGTGAAGGGTAAACAAAGGAGGAGGATGCAATGCTTGGTAAGAAATGTATGCATTATCCTGCCCATGTAATTGTAACCCCTCTGTACAGTATGTTCTCAAATAAAATAAAATAAAATTTAAAAAAAAAAAAAAAAAAAAAACCCTAGCTTGTAGGCCATTCAGGGTCACAGTTTCAGTTCCCGAGTTTGTGCTGTGTCCCTGGCTGGTCACCTATCCACTTCCCCAATAAAGTCATCTTTTTACCTGAGGCTGTCTCTGAGTGGTGGACTCTTTTCCCCATAACAAATCTTCTGAGAAGAAGGGATGGACAAGAAAACCCATTCTTCCTCTGGATTCATTATGCTACAGCTCATAGTACATAGTAGAGCTTATAGCACACCAGGAAAAGAACATAAGTGTCCCTTTACAACGCTTGAACAATACACACATTATATTTAAAGTTTGCTTCAGTGGCCATGATGAAATCATGTAAACAAAGAAACATCTTCTAAATGTGTGTTGTTATCTTCTACCTGGTACTCAGCAAAACTATTTTCATGAGGTTCGAAGATTTTAGTTAAAATTCTCCAGGGAACTGGAAGGATTTCCCAAGACTAAACTAGGAATCAGATCCCACAACCTAGAATACCTAAAAGACTCAGGTGGTGGTGGCACCTCCTTGCTGACCAGTCCTATATTAGTACCATCCAAGACAGCTACCTACTAATCCCCTCACATTGGACTGTTCCTCTTCCTGTCTTCTGGAGAGATGACACTAGGCTCCACTCCCAGACCTGGAAACAAAGACAAATGGCTGGAAACCCAGATTGAGAGGGGATGATGTCCTCTGTGGATCCCAATTGCATCAGGCTATATTCCAGCTCAGCCAGCCTCCCTGGAACCAGAGAAATCACTGGGAAACCAGAGAGGAAACATTGCCCTTTGTGGGACCACACCTCATTAAAGAGCAGGGAAAAAAACCTGAGCACTGCTAAGGATGGGAGCTGCTTACCCCAGAGCCAGGTGTAGGCCTTACAGCCAGGAACCAGGGTGATCCCATAGAGGGCTCCCAGGTGCAGCAGAGCCATGGGGATGATGGTTTTCCACACATACTCATGCTTCGGTGGGGGGCCCACCTCATCCTGGTAGGTGGGGTCATAGATGTCCTCTTTCATTTCAGGGCGGATGTCTTCTACTAAGTGGAGGGCCATCCCCTTCAGTTTCTCTCTTCCATTCTTCAGGTCCATAGAAAGAGGTGCTAAGATGGTGGTTGTTGAGGAATCAGAGATCTACAAGGAGAGAGCATAGTGGTGAAGAGAGAGCAGATGCCTGGTAGGTGACTGGGAGTGTCACGGGAAAGAGGTGAGGTTAAGTGAAGCTCCCCTTTAAATATAGGAACTCTTCACATAGGGTTCTTGACTTCAATCACAGAATAAGAATTTCTGGACAAGGCACAATGGTAAGAAAACTTGGCAGAGCTTTATTAAGTAAACAAGCAGGGAAACACAAAAAAGCAGAAAACCAGAAGGGCAGGGGCATACTCTAGCAGAGTGTGGATGTTCTCATAGGGACACAAAGACACAGACACACACAAGGAGACACCCAGAGAGACACACAGCTTCTTGATCTGTTGGGTACTTATAGGGTAAAGATGGGGGTCTGGCTTTAAGTTATGCAAAGCCAGGTGCTTTGTCTTTGCTTTAACTACACCTGGTGTTATTCTCTGAGTTTCCAGATGAGAATGCATCCTGCCAAAAAACAGATCCTTATCCTTGAAAGGAGGAAACATCCTGCTATCTGCATTTTGGGGCATCCTGTTAGTCAGTTGTGAATTCTTGGGTGAAAAATGCATCCCTTAGGAACGAATGCATTCAGTTGCCTCTCTTTGAAGCAAAGATAGCATATCTAAGTTTCTAGATACCATATTTCTGAGTTGTCTACACCAGGACTCAGTTTCCATAAGTTATCCTGCTTCATTTCCCCCAAAATGACTTTTGTTCCCTTAATTTTAAGGGAAATACATGAAGGAATACTTTCTATATTTGCTGTTAGATAACCATACCTCATTTTCCCTCATCTATCCAGCTTCATTAGCACTACGTTCTGTGCAGCAGCTGTGGTTAGATTACAATAGAGGCACAGACCTTGTTAGGAGACAAGATTAAAAGAGGAAGTCTCTCAAAATTGTACAGGTAGATGGTGGTAAAACCACAAGGTGAAGGGTAGAACTCAAGTGACTGACTCACTGCATTTTCTTTAAACTTTGTGAAAGAAAAGTTGGTGAATCAACTGCTCAAATTGTAATTCACATTTTCACCAACAGATGGCAGCACATCAAGTATGCTGAAGCCCTTAACTATCTTTCTTGCCCACAAGTCACCCTGAATCAAGAATGTAGGGATCCCTGTGAAGAGCTAAAGTAGCTCCATTTTGAGATTAACCCCACCATCTTCAGATAAGCTGCCCTCAGAGTAAACCCAAGAGAGAGAAAAAAACAATTGTCAGTTGCCATCAACCCTGCCCACCCTTAAGAAAGAGAACAATTGCCCAAGTGTTCCAGGAATGGAACATAACGGTTTTGCAACCATCAAGCCATCAAATGTGCACCAATAATTCAGAAAAAGGGCAGTGTGGTTAGGGTGGACTCAAACCAATCATGTAACTGCTTGTGTGGAAATACCTTAAACTTGTTTGTTCGCTACTATAAAAACTGTGCTGATTTTGTGCTCTGGGCCTCTTAGTGTCACCAGTTACTGAGTGCGCTGAGGACCAAGCTCGAGCTTGCAAATAAATTACTCTTTTGCTCTTTGCCTTGATCGTGGTCTCTGGTGGTCTTTCGGGGGTCCCGAGTCCATGCAACATTTCTGGGGGCTCGTCCAGGATCCCCCTCAGATGCCCTCCAGATGCCCCACCACAGAGTCGCAAAAAACCCAGCTCGTAAGTCAAAGCATTGCCATTCTCTATATTTAGTTGCCTGCAGGTTCTGTGCCTGTAATTCTGGTTTCCCACCGGGTCTATATCCTAGTTGGCAAGGAGTCTTGGTGGACACCTGCCAACCAGGTCTGTGAGGAGATATCCCCAGACCCCTCTGGGTAATTGATGTTTAGTGCACACATTTTTTTGGGAAATTTTCTGACTGTATTGGGAGTTTTCCATCTTTTGGGAAACTCTCCATCTGTAGTCTGGCACTTTCTGGTTGGCAATATACAACGCTGCAGCGTGACTTTGTAAGTTGTGTCTTTGTATGGAGTGCTCTGTTTCATTTGGGGTCTATCTTAGCCTTAGGCCTTGACCCAGGGGGATCTGAGTACGAGGGAGAATATGCCAGTCTGAGAGGATGGCCCCTAGGGATTTATTTCCCTTGCCCCAAAATGACTGGGACTTCCCTTCTGCCTTGGAAAGCCTCTGGGTCAACAAATATTGGTGAGATGTCACCCCATTCACTGAGACCTGATTGTTCTCTGTTTTATGTTTCCTGAGGTAGGGAAGTTCTGGATGAGAGTGGCAGGCTCACTCAGCAGACTCTGGATTTAGCTTGCTGACTGAGAACGGCACAGAGTTCTGGTAGGGATAAACTCAGCCTTTGGTTGTTGTCTTGTCTAGTTCTGTTTTAGAATTGGTACCAGTTTTAAATGTGGATTTTTGGTTTTTGTGTTTTTGTTATTTATTTGAACATCTCTGAGGGAATAAAAGTTCCAGCCTCCAGCTGGGCTCAGTCACAGAGAAGGCTGTGTGCCTAGTTTTGACTTTTTCAGCTAGTCCAGACAATGTAAAGTGCTCTTGTCTAAAATTGGATAAAAATCAAGCCAGTTTAGTTTCAGGTGACCCCCTCTCCCCCCCAAACTATCTCCAACAGAAGGGATTCAAAAGACCAATTGGTGAAGTGCCTTGCTAAAAGCAAGCCCTGGGAAAATGAAGCTCAACAAAGGTACTTAGTTTAAAAGAAAAATTGTCTTAAATTTTTGTTTGAAAACTTTAGAAAATGTACGTACAACTGTTTTGACTTTTGCACACTTTATGATCTGTGTGTGTTTTGTATTTATTTGTGAACATGTTCAAGATAAAAATTGTCAGCATGTTGTAACAATTGGGTGAGTTTAAGTTTAAAATTCAAAAGGTTATGAGGTTTGGACATTACCAAAAATTTTTTTAAAGAATTTTTACATTGTTTTAAATGGCTTTTTAAGGATTCTTTAACTTGAAATTAGAAAATCTGGTATTTTAGAGTGCATAAAGCTGTTTACACTGTAATCAAGATATCTGGCTTAACAAAAAGGAGAAACTTAGAAGCCAACAGATGACCTATCTTTAGGAGTGAAGGGTGAAGAGGCAGAAGTGCAGTTCAGCTGGTCATGCATGGTGGAACAGGCCCTGGGAGGAGTCTATGCATGTTGAAAGAGGGCAAGCTGGCACAAACACAGTTCATCTAACCCTAAAGAGTTGGATTGGGTGTGTGCCCATTCCACAGGAGGGGCCATGTGGCCCATCTTTATTCCATCTCTTTTCCTGCAGATAGACACTGGAAACATGATGGTAAAAATGAGTGATGTGATGATCTGATTAGCATTACTAAAACTGCCCCTTGGATGTGTTAAAATTAAAATTAAGAACGCCTTACCAAGAGGCCCCCTAGACTTACAAAAAGAAACTAAGGAAGAGGAAAAGAAATTGTACCCCCCCCCCCCGGGTTTTCAGGGAGGTAACTTGGAAGAAGAAATGTTTCCTCCCCCATACTCCCCTTCCCAGGTTCTTTCTGCAGAGCCTGAGAATGATCAAGAGGAGGAGGGAGCTACAGAACCAGCAGCCGAACCCTGGGCACCTGCCCTTAAAGTTTCTGAGGGGCCAGTCACTCGACGACACTGTGGGATCAGCCCCCCTTCTAGTGCAGCTGTTTTTCCCTAATGCACCATAGGTCCTGTGGATGCAGATGGTCAACAGCAACTCCAATATTGGACATTTTCTACCAGTGATCTATACAATTGTCGCACCCAAAATGCCCCCTTTTCTGAGAAACCCCAGGATTTAATTTGTTTGCTTGAAACTATTCTCTTTACTCATCAGCCTACTTGGGATGATTGCAGTCAGCTTTTACAGGTCCTTTTTACCACCAAAGAGAGAGACCATATCTGAGAGGCAGCCCGGAAACATCCCTGGCCCCATAGAAGCGCCCTTCACGGATCCTGCCCTGATCGCTGCCTATTTCCTGAGATCCGACCAACATGGGACTACAATATGGTTGAAGGTAGGGAGCGACTCCTCGTCTACCACCAGGCTCTGTTGGCAGATCTCAAAGCGGTGGCTCGCCGACCTACTAATATGGCCAAGGTTTATGATGTTAGACAGGGAGGAAGTGAAAGTCTGGCAGTATATCTTGAGCGGCTCATGGAAGCTTTTAGTCAATATACCCCGTATGATCTTGAGACCCAGGAGTCAGCTCAGGTGATTATGTTTGCCTATATAAATCAAGCTGCACCAGACATAAAGCGAAAGTTGCAGGCTCTAGACAGACTTGGTGAAAAGTCTATTAGGGATCTAGCTGTGGTGGAAAAGGTTTATAATAAGAAAGAGACAGAGGAGCAAAGACAGGAAAGGAAGGACAGAGAATGTGAAATTGAGCATGAAATGAGAGACCGGGCCAAGGAAAAGAAGCCAGACTTGTTGGACTTGCCACTATCGCATGCTGAGCATACCTGGTTCACAGATGGCAGCAGTTTCATTCAAGATGGGAAAAGGTACGCGGGCACAGCAGTCACCATGGGACAAAATTGCTTGCTGATTTGAGTGATACTGAATTTCTATGTAAACTTGGCTATCTACAGCTTGTCCACAAAAGTGTGTGGCCCCAGCTTAGAGCATTATATGATTCTGCTTCTATTCCTACCCCCCTATTCATTTAAACAAGGGGACTGGGTGTTTGTTCGAAGGCACAACTTGAGATCTCTGGAACCACGGTGGAAGGGACCTTAAATGGTGCTACTGGCTACACCCACTGCCCTTAAGGTGGATGGCATTGCTGCTTGGATCCACTGCTCCCACACAAGACAGGCTGACCCCTTTGCCCTGGACGACCATGGGGAAACATGGGAAGTCTCCAAGCACCCTACCCAACCACTCTGCGTACACTTCAAGAAAAGAAAAATGAACTGATTGTTATTGGTATTGTTGTTTAATAGTATGGCTAAGGTCAGAGAGGGACTAGAAAACAACTCATTCAAGATAGAGAGCTGTTGGAGTTTAGTTTTG
Organism: Dipodomys spectabilis; assembly: GCF_019054845.1. Classification (NCBI taxonomy): domain Eukaryota; kingdom Metazoa; phylum Chordata; class Mammalia; order Rodentia; family Heteromyidae; genus Dipodomys; species Dipodomys spectabilis. Next base: position 13,383,058 of record NW_024870802.1, read on the forward strand.
GGCCAGAGCCACAAGATTGTGTCTCAGGACCATAAGTCAAGGGGTGGAAATGAAGATTATTTTTGAGGCCGTGACTGCTTGTTGCTTGTTTACCAGCAATCTAGCAGAGCAACACGTGGTGGTAATCCAAACACCTGGTTGGTTGTGTGTCTTTATAAGCCCTGCAAATCTTTAGCTCGGGGCTCTCCTCCTAGGCTTCGCTATGTTGGAGTGTAGGACGAGACCCGAGCTACAGCCTGTCTAAATAAAACCTTAAAACAGCTGTAAAGCCTGACCCTCAGTGGTCTTCTTGGTGGGGGTCCTGTGACCTGGCACAACAAACAGTCGCATCCTGGTAAAGCAGGATGATTAAGGATCAGCTACTTCAATATTCTCAAAACATTAAGCACTGGCAAGTTAAGGAAATATGTCAATCCTAAAATGGTATCAAAAGGCATATGATTTTGTCTATAAATCTTACCAGTAAGAAACCCTAACAAATCCTAAGCACCAACATGTCTTTTCATTACTTCTGTGAGGCTAATACCTTCCTCAAAAACCAGAAATTAAGGGCTGGGAAGTTGGCTTAGTGGGAGAGTACTTGCCTCACATACTCTAGGTTCAATGCCTCACTCAGCACCACATAAGCAGAAAAAAGCCAGAAGTGGTGCTGTGGCTTAAGTGGTAGAGCTCTAGCCTTGAGCTAAAGAGCTAAGGGACAACACCCATGCCCAGAGTTCAGCCCCACGACTGACAAAAAAAAAAAAAAGTCAGTGATTAAGACCTCAACCCTCTTTTTGAGACAAGGTCTGTGCTTCCCAGGCTGACAAACTTCTGGAAGCCCAAGGATTTCTTGTCTCAGGCACACCAGTTGCTCCAAAGTACAATGTGCAATTTACATAAAACATGACAGGCATTAAAAAGGTTCACTGTTTTCTAATTTCTACAGTGTCTAAAAGCAGTAACTTACTTCACTTGGAATGAATGTTAATAAACACATTACCTCTCTTATTTACCTAAAATGTGTTGGATATGAAACAGATGTTTAGGTAGTCTGCATCAATTATTTGCTTCCCAGTTAAAAAATATTTTAACATAGTATTCACCTATTTAAAAACCTGCACATTACTTGGAAGTACTTGAAATGGCACCTAAGATTGTGCCATTTCTTTTCATCAAAATGTTACATATACATGAAGTGCAAAGACAACCATTGCAGAATAGTAAAGGACAAAATCTATTAAGAATGGTTGTCATAGTAGCATTGTCAAACTTTTATGCAGAAAAAATGGGATGTTTTATTGAATTAAATACTAGATGTTTCACTGTAGTTTTCTGATAATGACAGTGTGAATTAACTTTCAGATATTGTCTTATTTCTACCTGGCACATAATTTGTATCCAACACAAGCCTGGACTGAAGACATGGCTGGAATAGTGGAGCTCCTGAAGTGGTAGGACACATGCCTAGCAAGGACCTGAAAACAAACCCAGTTATTAGGCTCACCTGCTCCCCGCTTATGACTCCCCTGACACCTCAAAAAGTCATAGTTATTGTCCCAACAGAAGTATAGAATATTTAATGTGTTTCTATATACTTGTATTTGTTGCAAGTCTACTAAAGCTTAGTTCGCTCCTTTGGCTACTCTGGTTTCCATTTACCAGTGGTTAAACTCTGCTGTACCCAAATAAGCTTACTTCACAATTCAGATTCATGTTTTCAATGAGAAATGACTTCCCACTTGAATTCCTTTAAAAAATAAAAGATATGACAGAATATATGTTGTAAATCCTATAAACTGTTAGATAAACAACTTCAGAAAAACATAGTGAAGTGATTTCATTTGGGAAATGCTGAGGGATACAGAAAAGGCTGTTGTTCACACTGAGATGCCCTGTTCTTTTCAGTGAACCTCAAGAATTGTAAGTTCTGTTGAACTCTGTTCATTTTTGCACTTACCCCATGACATATTTATAAGGTCCATTCCTGGACGGTGAACAGACCTCGCCCAGTACCTGTGTTACCTGGAAGAGGTCACATCTGCATCCGCTGAGGTCACATCTTAATCTGATGTGGCCACACCTTTCTCCCACCTGGTCCCACCTCTTACCTGGTCCCACTTCCCTTTACCTAGACACACCTTTCCCCGCCCCCTACCCTATATAAGGCCTAACCCGGGGCCAGACCTCTCTCTTTTGCCAGGCGCATGGAGTGCCAACCTTGCCTGGTCCCAGCGGGTCTACTAAATAAATCTACCCCTTACCTGAATACCACATGCGTGGTGCTGTTCTTACTCAGTTACCTCTTTCTAAAAACCTAACAATATTAGTTTTGCTTTTTGCTTTGAGTCCAAAGTTAGTGTGACATGAAAATACATTATAATATAGCTCAGAGGTAGAGCATTTGCCTAGCAGGCCCTGGGTTGGATCCAGAGCACCTTGTATACACCTATGAACTCCAGGCTTCATGTCAAGGGTTAGTTTGTGGTATATGAGATCATGTGATCTTTTAGGTGTTCAAGTGGCTAACAAGTCCTCCTCAAGAGCAGAAATTGTGACAGAAACAGGACTGGGTCCTCTAGGAAGACCTCAGGTATCTGACTAGGACTGACAGAAAGTAGCATCAGTGGCAATTACACTACTCTACTTCCTCATGCACAGGAAATATGTTCCAAGACCCCAGAAGATGCCTGAAGCTACAGCGAGTATCAAACCCTATATACAAACAGTGTGCCACTGCAATAGTCAATCTGATAATGAAGATAACTGCCACATTGCATCCAGGTGGGTAACATCTATAGCATGAATATTCTAAGCAAAAGAAAGATTCTTCTAAATAGGATGAAGTAGTGAAAGAGGGTACCATTTACTGAGAGACAAACATCCTTTTCTTCTTTCTTTACCTCTATTATGCATCTTTATTTTCCTCTTTTTTTTATTTTCCTCTTGAATCACTCTTTTCCATAGTGATCTTGGATCAACGAACCACATATTGCTGGATCACTATCTACATGGCAAGGAACCAAAACTACCCCCAAGCATCAACAAGCCTTACAGGACAGACCACCTCATAATGAAATCACCCCAACTGAGAGCAATTACCTATGGTGGTGAGGCTGCACACCAAATCTGAGATAACCAGCTGATGGCATCAAGATTGCTCTTCTCAAGTGATGACAGTGACAGAACCCTTGGTAGAATCAAAATTAAGATAATGATGCATCCCACCATTAATCTAATTATGATTATCCTCTCTGTTAGCTGTGTACAACACAAACATCGCCATTGTCTTCCTCTCCTATAAAATCTCCAGTCCTGTCAGTATATTTTGTACCACTGAAGCTCTTTATCTGTTCTTCCCAGTGTTGATACATGGATTAAAAATCCTTTCTTTGCCCTTGCCTTTCTCTGCCCTTTTCTAGTACTGTATTCTGATTGGTGTTTTGGGCAGGCGTCATGGTATACTCTGTTGGAACCCTGGGAGCCTGGGCTTTTGCCCTAAACTTATGCAATAATAGTGAGGCAAAAGGACCTTGATCAATCAACTGTGTGGTAACAAAAAGCTTCTGAAACAGAAGAGCTGCCTTTCAACAGGACATCATGTGACCACTCAAACAGAAAATCAAGAACTTGCCCAAACTAATTTTAACCAACATAAATAAGGATGGTCACTATCTGTCCTTATTGGTAGTATTATAATAATATTTATTGTTGTCATTATTATCATTTCCATCCCGTATCTGAGGCAATAACACACCTGAAAACTCTATATAATGATAACAAACACACTCTGTGGAACAGAAAATGGAAATAGGCTGTATTTTGGAGATTATGTACTCCCATTCTGAGAATTCCCTACTTCTCCTCAGCCCACCTTATTCCTCCCCTCTATTAAGCTTGACAAGAAGATCTGCTGTCCAAAACCCGAAAGGGTGCAACTTAGGTTGAGAACACCTACATTTACCTCTTTTTGTTTTGTTTTAGTTGTTGTTGTTAGTGCTGGGCCTTGAACTCAGGGCCTGGGTGCTATCCCTTAGGTTTTTTTGTTGTTGTTGTTCAAGGTAAGTGTTCTATCCATAGAGCCACAGCTCCACTTCCTGCTTTTTGGTAGTTTGTTGGAGATAAGCATCTCATAGCAAGAGCAAGAAAGAGCTAATTAAAATATGCTATAGAGCCATGTAAACATTAGATGAACTTGATAGAATAGAAGACCTGGAAAGAAGCTCACATATTGACAGTCAAAAGCATAGCTTTGAGAAAAGAAAAATTCTTCAAGAAACCATTTTGAAAAACCTGAATATCCCCATGTGTAAGACTGAAGATACATTCCAATCTCTCTATTTTTTTTTTTTTTTTGGTTTAATTTGTTCTCTCTGTCATTCATGCAGCTTGAACTCAGGTCCTGGGATCTGTGCCTAAGCTTTTTCACTCAAAGCTAGCACTCTACCACTTTGAGCCATAGTACCACTTCTGGTTTTTTTGTGGTTAATTGGAGATCAGACTTTTCCTGGCCAGGTTGGCTTTGAACTGTGATCCTCCAATCTCAGCCTCTTGAGATAGGATTACAGGTGTGGGCCATCTGTGGCTGTCCTGTGTTGATTTTTATAGAAAGTGAGAAATAGCCCGGTGCTGGTTCATTAGAAGCAAACATAAGGACATACTTCAAGATATTGGTCTAGGCAAAGATTCCTGAATTATATTCTAAACTCAGAAACAAAAGCAAGAATTGAAAAATGAGTTTGCTTCAAGTTAAAAAGCTTCTATCCATGAGGGAAGGGGTAACAAATTTGCTTCTATCCACCAGGGAAGGTAAACAAATTTGATGAGAAATGTACTTATTACCTTACTTTTGTAATTGTAACTCCTCTGTCCATCACCTTGGCAATAAAAAAGAATTCTGATAACCAGACAAAAAAGAAAAAAAATGTACTCACAACCTGATTTATGTAACTGTAACCCCTCTGTACATCACCTTGACAATAAAAATAGATAATAAATGAATAAATAAAATAAAATATTCTATACAGCAGAGGAAAGAGTTTACAAAGTAATTAAACATCCCACAGAATAAGAAATATTTTCCATTTATTCATCTCTCAGAGAATTAATAGTATATATAAGAAGCCCAAAAACCTTAACAGCAAAAGAATAAATAATCCAATAAAATTGGTCACATGATCTAAATGGACACTTTTTCAAAAGTACAAATGACCAATAAATATATGAAAAAGTTCTCAATATATTTACCTATTAGGGTGAAGCAAATCAAAACTACATCGAGGTTCCTTTTCATCCCAGTAATATTAGCTATGATCCAAAAATAATAAAATTATCAACATATCAACCAAAAAAAATACTGAGGAGGATACAAAGAACAATGAGCTCTTTCATGATGTTGATAGGAAAGTATGTTAGTACAGTGTCTATGGGAAATGGTATGGAGACATTCATCCACATAATCTGAAAAAAGTAACTACCATAGGATCCAGCTTATCTCCATTCTGGGTATATATCCAAAAGAAATGAAATCACTGTACAAAGTACTACCTGTATACTTATGTTTATTGTGGTTCCATTCAATCAGGTTATTCTTAAAAATTGTTTCTTATTCCTACCTTATGAAACTCAGGATTATGCAGTTGCTCAAATGAAGCTTTAATTTCTGTTTTAAGGAATGGAAGAACCCCAATTCAGGGAACAATCAAAGTCAATTCGACCTATAGTTATGTAGTTATGGTATTTGAAAATTGAGCCAAGTGCTGCTGGCTCACACTTGTGATCCTTATTGCTCAGGAGCCTGAGCTCTGAGGATTCCACTTAGAAGTCAGCCTGTATAGGAAAATCTGTGAGACTCGTCTCTAATTAATCAGCAAAAAGTTGGAAGTAGAGCTGTGGCTCAAGTGGCATCAAGCACAAAGGCACGGGGACAGTACCTAGGCCCTGGGTTCAAGACCAGCTGGCAAAAAAAAAAAAATGAAAAGAATGAAAAGAAGGATTGTCTGCATACATGGATTTGTTAAAATGAAGCATCCTCTACTCCCAATTTATGTCAATAATAACCAGATATGCACTCATACATTCTGAAATTAGAGTTTCTGTCCCCAAATCCTGGAAAGCAATATAACACTAAAGAGATGATTGAGTCTTCCAAGATGTTCTCAATTCTCTTACCCAACAACTACTTCGCTACAAGCCCAAACTGAGCTGCAAACATGGCTACAGAGCCACTTCTGGAAGCTTACCTTCTCTTGCAGCAAGGGCACAGGCATTTTGGTTTCAGATACCGGGAAGACTTTCCCAGGACTGAGGCTGCAGACTGGAGCGTGGTACTGCCAGGACAGAAGATGGCTTCTCCAGAGCCTACTGGTGTGCCACAACTAGGTGCTGTACTCAGAGCCCTTCACACGGCACTATAGGCCAAATCTTTATGTAGTTATCCCTCTAAGCTGAGGAGTGACCAATGTCCTACATAGCCCACACACCTTTTATCCACTGCCAACAAGGGCAAGGTGAGAACAGCTGGCTGTCAAATCATCTCTCACCAGCGATGAGTGTGGTAGAGGGGAGATAAAAGAAGGTGGAGGCAGGCAGGAATTAAGCCGGGGCCTAAGGATGTTACCAACACCTGCCCTACCTCTGTTCTTGCCCTGAGAAAATTCTGTCACCTCTGGCACATAGTTGGCCAAAGAATATTTAGTGTCACCTCTACCTAACAGTTCCTCTGGCTCAGTGCAATCTGTTCTCCAAAATACCACCTCTGTGTTCTTTCTCACACACTTTTCTTCTAGGCTTCATTCCCACAGGCTGCTTGCCCTCTCCCTGGCACTCCTTGGCCTCAGATGATACTAGGGAGATTCCTTTCTGGACAAGAGAGAAGACCTAGTGCCCCAGTGAGGGCCAGGTCCAAGCCTAGAGATTCCCTGGGAACATGATGAAGGTTGGGCAGTGGGACAGTTACACAAGAGAATGGGAAAGCCATGGTCCACCCACCATGGTGCCTTGGTTCCATGGTGTTCCTCCCTGAGGGAAGGCGCTGGTTATCTTTCACTGTGGGGCCCTTGTTGGAGAAGAGGCCAATGCAGTTGTCCAGGCCAGTTCTCTAGGCTTCCCACATGTATCTGTCCATACTATGCACAGAATGAGCCTGACCTCCCTTTCACTCCAACCCTTCCCTCCTGTGTATCCTGTATCCAACACAGAGAGAAAGAAAAAGGGAAAGACAGAGACACAGACAGAGAAAGAGAGACATGCAGAGTGAGAAAGAACTCAGGTCTGTGTATAGGCACAGGTATGTGGCTAGAGGAGAAACCTCAACTATGGCTATCTTGAGGATATGGTAGCAGCCCTGAAGATCAGAGAGTGAGTGTGACCGTGACACCTCATGTCACAGGGCAGAGTGTGACAGGCAGGGTGTTTGATAAGTGCTGATAGCCTGGGAAACTAAGCCATGGAATCAGTCTTAGGGATCAAACACAGCTGGAACATTCTGTGGTGGCTTGACTCTGGAGGATGGCTCTATCTAGATTATAGTCTCTCTCTCTCTTTCTCTCTCTGCCTCTCTGTCCTCCCTTACCACCCACCCACAAGTAGAGTCCTCCAGGTAACCATCTCCAGAGTGGGAATCACCCCCATACCTGAGTTTACACAGACACAGAAGAGAATAGGCTGACACCAGACCTGAGCCTCCAATGATAAATTGATGATCAGAAAGGAATTCCTTGCTCTGACGCTGCTTCCAGGCCAATGTGGGAGATAGGAGGGATGTGTCCAATCTCTGCCTTTGTGGTAGAGCTAGTCCTATTGGCTAAGAATACACAGAGGGGCTGGTAGCTGCCTCACAGAGTCCTGAACCAGTGCCTTTGTCTCTCCCTCAAGTACAAGAAATACATCTAACCCATTCCTGCTTCCTCTGGTCATTCTTTCGTACAAGAAATACATCTAACCCATTCCTGCTTCCTCTGGTCATTCTTTCTTCTTTCTCTTCTTAGCTGCTTCCCCTCAACCTACCTTGCTGTGATCTATAGCCTTCCCCCATCATACAGTTACCCCGTGTGCACTGATATCATTCTTGCTTTGCACTGAACATGACTTGTACTGACTACAACCTGGTTGCAAGATCTAGTGACATCTGGCCATGGCCTAAGAGTGTTTCCCAAACAGGAGTCTGTTTCTCCCATACAGTCCCTCTGTGCCAGTGTGCCCCCCGGGGATTGACTGTTGTTAAGCCTCCTCTGTGCCCACTGGAAGGCCAATACTCCCTCATATTAGGGGAATGGAGAATGTTCTGCTGTCACCCTGGGGAATTCACAGGTTTCTAAGAGAAATGGGACAAAGCACAATAGCAAATTATGCTAGCCAGTATCTGCTGGGCACAAAGTATAGACATACTACATTATATGAGGTAGGAGTTTAGGGAAGGGAGAGGAGCTCTCAATAGAGGAGGCCTTAGGATTGGTCAGAACAAGACTCTTGAATGACCAATCCTAGTGGGTTAGGGTGGCAGGGCCAGTCAGGAGGCTTCCCAGGAACCCAGAGGATAAGAGTAACAGAATAAAGCTGGTGACCAGACTGAGAGCACCCAGCTCTCCAAACTAGTTTGTGGGCTTTTCTTTCGGGAAATAGCTGTGGCTCCCTGTGGATGGAGGTGCAGTCAGGGTCATGCTGCCACCCCTTGACTGTTGCAGGGAGGGAAGCAGTAGAGATTGTTCGATCAGAGCCCTGGTGTTAACACTAGATTCTACTACAAGTTCTCTCTCTCTCTCTGTCTGTCTATCTCTCTCTCTCTCTTTCTGATTCCCCTGTTTATTCATTTTATAATCCAAGCCTAGCCTCATCATCAAATCTTGGAGTTTATATTAAAAAGCTAGTGACTATTTGGTGGACTCCAGTGGAGGTGAATTGGGATGCCATATTGACCAGAGAAGAGCCAGGAGAAAGGACATGAACACGAAGACGTGTGGCATGGTGCAAAGGCACCTGAGCTGGTCCAGGCCCAATTAGGGCCAGGTCAGGGGGCAGGGTCACAGGAAACCGCCAGTCCCAGGCACTGTACTGACAGGTCTCATAACCTATCAGCAAAGTGCCAACTCAAGTCTCAGGGCCTACTTCATAACCATTTTTCCTTTTTAATCCTCCTTGTAAAGCTTTTCCAATTTTTAATACATCCAAAGGATGAGTTTACTTTACTCATATTACTGTCAGGGTTTTAGTGTCTGTGTGTAAGGAAAAGGAAGAGAAGCACCTTCGTGGAATGAGCATATGGAGGAGATGTTTGTTTTACAGTGTATTCGTTCTGACCTTATTTAAATCACAGCCAACTTAATATACACCAACTTTACCAACTTTATTCAAAAGATCTATTTTTCAAGACATACCACCTCAACTTACTTGGACCTTCTGAATTTGTCTTAAATCCTCTCTTTTTCCATTTTGGAAAGAACAAACACTGAAGATAATTCTTACTTTCCAACTGCTTTCTTATCCAAAGGAAACTGTTTTTTGTTTCCTCAATTTCCCTTCCCAAGGCTTTCTTTACTAACTCTTCTCTTTCTTTACATTTCCTAATTTCCTTATTGGTTCTTCCTTAATAGATAACAGTTACAATTGTAGTCAAAAAGCCAATAATTTTAGGAAATATCAGTACCAGAAATATTACCATACAAAACAGGTGAACTTTAGTTTGGTGGGGAATACTACTTTTTTCGCACCATGATTGTCATGTATTAAATTATCAGATTATTTTAACATCTTCACACACATACTTGTGCACAAACATTTTAAGGTTGAAGTAGGCCCTGAGAGGAGATTGGTACAGCTTCTTTCCAGGCTTTGCCTTTGTTTTAAGGATTATAGGGGGGAAAAAACTCTAAACAAGATTAACTCGACCTTGGCTCAAACCAGCTCAGTTCTTGGAATGGAAAGAATGCCTCTAGGTCCCCCTCCCCTTAACAACTTAACCCACCTTATTGTTCTGTTAAGGACTGACCAATTAAACAGATAAATTGTAATCTAGCCCAGATTAGCTTGCTTTAAATGTTAACCAATCATGTAATTTCTTATGTAAAAGTGCCTTAAAGTTGTTTGTTCAATAGTATAAAAGCTGTGCTAATTCTATGCTCAGGGCCTCTTAGCATCACTGGTTACCGAGTGCGCAGAGGACCAAGCTCGAGCTTGCAATAAACGACTCTTTGTTGTTTGCATTGATCATGGTCTCCGGTGGTCTTTTGGGGGTCTCCCGACTCTGGGTACTACATTCCTGGGGGCTCATCCGGGATCCCCCAAGCCCACCCAGAGGCTAGGTCAAAGAGTCGCAAGGAAGGGCCAGTAAGTGTCAAGGCATTGCCATTAAGAGTTGTCTGTTTTCTGGGTTGCCTACAGGCTTGGTCTCTGGGCTGGTGGAGAGTCTTGGCGGACGGGCTATAAGACTGTCAGCAGGGCCAGCGGGAGACTTCCCCTGGATCCTTTGGTGGGCTATCCCCTGGTTGTTTGTTGTTTGTTGCCCGGTCCTCTGTTTGGAAGCCCTTCTGGACAGACTGCCTGACCAACAGTCTGACGTGCTTACTATTTGCCTTTAGTGTTAGTGTTTGTCTCTTGTTAACCCTAATATAAGTTTCAGGAACGCTACCCAGGGTTGGTGGACAGAGGGCCTACCGATCCCCTATATAGGGGTGAGAGTAGAGGGGGTTTGAGTCCCCTGGTAAGTGGATTTGAGATGTCGCCCCATTCACTGAGACCTGATTTTGTCTTTGTGGCCACTTGTCTGTCTTGTTTTCTGTTCTGTTTTCTGAGGTGGAGAAGTTCTGGGAGAGAGTGGCAGGCTGCCTCAGCAGACTCTGGATTCAGCTTGCTGAGTGTGAACGGCACAAAGTTCTGGTAGGGATGAACTGGGGGCCCATTAGTCCCCTACTCAACCCTTTGGTTGTTGTCTAGTTTTGTTTTAAAATTGGTACCAGTTCTAAGTGTGGATCCTTGGTTTTGTGTTTATTTGTGTTTTTGTTAGTTATTTGAACATCTCTGGGGGAATAAAAGTTCCAGCCTCCACCTGGGCTCAGTCATGGACCTGCTATGCCCCCCTCCCTGTGGGGTGTGGAAGGTTGCTGGACTAGTTTGGTTCCCTTCAAGCCTCGGGCTGCATTTTCTCCTTGTGGAGGCTGCCGGCAGGGAGGGTGTAGAAGGCTCTGTGACTGGTTTGGACTTTTCAGCTGGTCCTGACAATGTAACAATTCATAAAGTGCTCTTGTCTAAAGTTGGATTTTAAAAAAATCAGGCCAGTTTAATTCCAGGTGACCCTCTCCCCCAGCCCTCCTCCAACAGAAGGGATTCAAAAGACCCATTGGTGAATTGCCTTGCTAAACAAGCAAACTCTGGGAAAATGAAGCTCAACAAAGGTACTTAGTTTAAAAGAAATACTGTCTTAAATTTTTGTTTAAAAACTTTAAAAATGTATGTACAATTGATTTTGATTTTTGTAACTTTAATATCTGCGTGTGTTGTTTGTGTTTGTGAACCTGTTCAAGATAAGAATTTTCAGCATGCTCTGGTATGGTAATAACCTGAGTGTGTTATCAATGGAGGTAGTAAATGAGACCCAGCCCTACTCTTAGCCTTAAAATCTAGCAAGTTTCTGCATCACAGTGGTGCCTTAGGGCTGTTCTAAAATAAAGGTTCCACAAGCCAAAGGAAAATTGGGCAGTTTTAAACTCTAGCCACAAAGATCCTCAAGAAACTGAAAAGAAGAGGAGGGTAGTAAAGAAATCCTTGGGAAAGGAATTGGGGGAAAATTGGTATCCTCTGGATAAGAAAGGATTTGAAAAGTAAGGATTGTCTTTAAATGTTTGAAAAAAAGGAAAGAAGACAAACCTCAGAAAGTATAAGTATGTAGCAAATGGTATGAGTATGTCTTGAAATTGGAGTACAGCTAGTATATAATTAAGTTAGCTGTGCTATACATAAAGTCAGGATTGGTACACTGATGTGGAATATTCTTTGTCTTATCTGTATGCCTACTGCAATTTAGATGCTGGTTTAGTTAGAGCTGCCAGGTAGACTCATTGGCAGAGGTAGTTCTCTGAAATCACCAGGGATTGAACTTCTCGAGAATCAAGGTAGCCTTTGTATTAGGGAAAGTTTGGCCTCAATTAGAAGAGTCTGAGGGACTGAGTCATGTTATCAGCCTCTCTTCTCATGGTCTCCATGGGCAACAACCCTAATAACTGCCCTGGCTGGTGTAGTTCTCCTCTTGCTTCTGACATTAATGTTGGTCTCCATGGATGATGACCCTGATTTCAACTATTGCTGCCCACCTTGATTCTTATCCTCCTGATGCTATAAATTGGCCCTGTGTAATTAATGCATTAATGTCATTCATACAAAAGAGGATTGGAGCCGTAAAATTACTGGTAATGAGAATTCAATGTGATTCCATCCCAATGGAAAAACTGAGTCAATGATTCAACTCAGGAACAAGTCAAAGGGGGGAGTTAAGTAGGCCCTGAGAGGAAAATGGTGCAGTTTCTTTCCAGGCTTTGCCTTTGTTTTAGGGATTTTAGGGGGAAAAAACCTCTAAACAAGGTTAACTCAACCTTGGCTCCAACCAGCCCAGTTCTTGGAATGGAAAGAATGCCTCTAGGTCCCCCTCCCCTTAACAACTTAACCCACCTTGATTGTTTTGTTAAGGACTGACCAATTAAACAGATAGGTCGTAATCTGGCCCAGAAATATTATTGTTCCATAGCTTGACCACAAATGGTTATGAGTCACACCTGGACCAACAGAATGCATGGCATGTCTCGCCCTGGGCTCTGAAGAACCAGTTGGTCAGAAAATTATATGGTTTTCCTCGGAACCGAAACTCTTAGCCCTAGGTTGCTGGGGGGCAACACCACTTGGGGGCTAACACCTGCCTTAAGCAAAAGCCATCTATGGCTCCAAGAATTGTGCATGGCTTTCTGTCATAAATTCCTAGCATTGTGGCTAAAGTGGGTCACGAGTCAAGTCGCAGAACTGAGATGGAATGTTAAATAAAAATGGAGTTGCTTAGGTTTTCAAGGACTGTTTATTGAGGATTGAGGTTGTGCCAGACACTGGATTTTGCTGTAGGTTTAAATAGGGCTTAACAAGGAAGCAGAGAATAAAAAATGGGCTATGATCTCCTTGGGATTGGGGTGATGCCCTTGGCCAGGCACACAGTCGAATCTGGATGTGGGGGCTATTGTCTCCTGGGGGACCAAGTTCTGAATGACTTGCCTGATGACAAGCACCTGAACACACACCTGGTACCTTGCTTGACCCTGAGGAATAAGGCAGGACTTAATCCTCCAGTTTACTGTTCATTGTTTGACTCTTCCAATCACTTTGGTTTACCACCATTACTGTGCTCCCTTTGGGTGCCAGATATCTTAATCTGAGATGACCATGGAACCAGTAGGGAAATGAAGTACAGGACCAAAGAACCAAGATATCAGGGAGGATAATCAAGTTGGAGACTCTAAAGCCCATCTCCAGCTTCTGAGTCCTGAGATCCCCTTAACAAATCTTTTTATTAGTACAGTACAGGGGAGGGGGATAAAGGTACATGCAGGAAACATGGTCACAAGATCTTTGAAGTTACAAACACCCACATGTGACCTATTCTTGTACTTAAGTGATAAATGACTTCCTTACCTGAGGAAGTAGGCAAGCAGTAAATAATTCAACAATTTGCATAACACCTTTGTCTGTCCTAGGGGCCCAGACTTTTGGAGGCCTAAGCCTCTGTTAGTCCAAGACCATTTCATCTTTCCAGGGACTCAGCCCACAGCAATAGGGGAGCTTTACTGAGCACCTTCAGAACTCAAAGCTTGGCTACTGAGCTCCCCACATGGCCTGGATCAGATCCAGTGAACAGTATTAAAAGCAAAGAAGAGAAAGTCACTTGTAAAAATTGTTCCTATATAATATGTGCAAGTATGTTCATATATATATATGAAACTAACTGAAAGGAGAGGCTGCCATCCAGAATTCTCTAAAGCAGAAATAGAAATAGAGCCATGAAAGCCGGGCGCTGGTGGCTCATGCCTGTAATCCTAGCTACTCAGGAGGCTGAGATCTGAGGATCGCGGTTCAAAGCCAGCCCAGGCAGGAGAGACCGTGAGACTCCTATCTCCAATAAACCACCACAAAAAACCGGAAGTGACGCTGTAGCTCAAGTGGTAGAGCGCTCGCCTTGAGCTGAAGAGCTGAGGGACAGCGCCCAGGCCCAGAGTTCAAGCCCCACGACCGACCAAAAAAAAAAAAGAAATAGAGCCATGAGCAATCCTGGGTAGCCTTCTGCTGTCTTTCACATTCCTCACATTTCTTCTAACTGTTCGCTGAGTTCCTCTAATTGTTCACAAATGTTGCTATAGCCTTGTTACTCACTTCTGCCATAGAGATGGTTCTGTGAGAGAATCTGTTCTACCTTTCTCAGCAGGGTCTTTCCAGGACCCAGAACAGCCAGAAGTCTACACAGCATAGGCCACCCTTTTGTGACCCTCTGTGTCCTGGGTATAGAAACTTGGGGAGGACAGAGGGGAGGAATCGATCTCAGTACTCGAAGAAGAAGGGTTCTTTCTGTCTCCAGCAATTCTAGGATAGTGTCAGCAACTTGTGCTCTGATTATTGCCTGCATCATTTGCCCCAAAATTGTTGTACAAAAATCTACCACATAGAAAGCTAAGTTTGGCTGGGAAGGTGGCTCAGTGGTAGAGTGCTTGCCTCACATGCATGAGGCCCTGGGTTTGATTCCTCAGCACCACATAACCAGAAAAAGCTGGAAGTGGCGTTGTGGCTCAAATGGGAGAGCACTAGCCCTGCGCTGAAGAGCTGAGGAACAGCTCCCAGGCCCAGAGTTCAGGCACCATAACTGACCAAAGAAAGAAAGAAAGTTAACTAGGTTACAGAATAGCACTCCCACTCACTGTGACATCATGTTTTTTTCAGCAGAGACATACCTTTAAACACAGAAAATCTTTCCATTTTACTAAGAACAGACAATTTAGGTGAAGGGAGACATTTCCAACAGGGAAAGCTGCTTTAAGGAGCTCAGAGCTCTAGAAAGGTAGCTATGATTGAAAAGTAAAGAGGAAAGATCAGATGATCAATGGTGTGAGCAGGGCCTCATGAGCAGGTGTGGTTGGAAGTTAAGATGAGTCAACCAGGGGAAGTAAGTTAGGTTCTTGAGAACAAAGGTTAACTGTGTAGGTTAACTGGAAAGAAGTTCAGCTTCCTACTATTGCCACCCATAGAAGAGAGTCACACCAGCAATGGAACTGGATATCACCACATGTACTTAGGTATTTAGATATTCTGGTTCAGCTACTTTGTCCTCTGTTCCACACCCAGGATATCAGGAGATAGGGCTACAGTTCTATCACCAGACCACACCACCACTACCCATTCTCTCACTACTTCTCCCTCTGTCTCTTCATGAATGAGGTTTGAACAGCAAAGCATCTGCTGATGCCACAGGGAGATGATTCATCCTCCAGCCTGCAATACGCAATGCCTGACTGAAGAAATGACATTTTCACTGGATTCTTCTATCGGTAAAACTGAAAGCTTATATTTCCCACTCAAAATTTCATATTACTCATTGTTAGTTAAGAGAAATACAACTGATTTTTATTTTGGCAGTAGTAGGTGATGAACCCAAGGCCTTGCATCTAGTATGTAGGGGTTCTACCACTTGAACCACACTCCCAGCCCTCTGTATTTTAGTTATTTTTCAAGGTAGGTGTCATGTTTCTTTCTGAGGCCAGCCTGAACTGCATCCTTCCTAGTGTATGCCCCCTCTGTAGCTTGGATAATAGGCATGTACTGGTATGTGCAGCTTTTTTTCATTGAAATTGGGCCTACCTAAATTTTTCTTTTCTTTTTTTTCTTTTTTTCTTTTTTGTGATTGGTCGTGGAGCTTGAACTCTAGGCCTGGAACGCTGTCCCTCAGTTCTTCAGCTCAAGGCTAGTGCTGTACCACTTAAGCCACAGCGCCACTTCCAGCCTTTTCTGCTTATGTGGTGCTGAAAAATCGAACCCAGGGCCTCATGCATGCAAGGCAAGCACTCTAACACTGAGCCACCTTCCCTGCCCGGTTTTCTTTTTTTTTTTTTTAATTTGACCTGGCTTGATCTCAAATAAAATCTTCCCAATCTGTACCTCTCATTTAGTCAAGATTGTAAGTGTGAGCCACTGCTCCTGGCTACAATTCAATCTTGTATATTGATATTGGGTCACAGTTTGCTTGTTTATATGAGTTCTTTAGGTGCTTGTAATTGTTATAGTAGGTAATGAGACTTAAAGACAGAGCCTTGGTGTTGCTGGGCAGGTGCTTTATCACTTGAGCCACACTTTCATCACTTTTTGACTTTACTTATTTTTTTCCATTGTGATTATTTTTATTGAGATTAGGTGATTAGATAAATTTCACATAGTTCACTGTATTGTGGAGTAGTGATACTTGCTTAAAGTCACAATCACATTTTAACCTTCACAAGGCAAATTGTCATTATCATCATCTATAAAGTTTGTGAATCTATGAGCTTTGACAATATAACTATTTCTTCCACATCAGTTGATATTTACACATCTTTCCTTTTGCTTAGTTGGAGCTGTTCCTTCTTTCCCTCTCATTCCCTCCCTCCCATCACTGCCTTTGAGTTTTCATCTATGTCCAGTGCAGCTGATGGGCTCCTCTCCACTTCCTTCTGATTCTGTGTCCTCCTCCTAGCTTCCCTCAGATGCACCCATACATATACCATATATGTGGTCAAGAACATGGAGTCATTTAGCAATGATACAACAAATTAAGGGGAAGTCTTTAATATCCATTTGTCTCTTTGGTCTTGGCTTACCTCGCTCAAAGTGATTTTCTCTAGTTCCATCCATTTCCCTGCAAATGCCATCATTTTGCCCTTTCTAATGCCTGCATAATATAGGTACCACAATTTTTGGATCAACTCATCTATTGTGGGTCATCTGGGTTGTTTCCATATCTTGGCTATTGTGAACAGTGCTGCAATGAACATGGAGGTGCATGTGTCCTTATATCCTGGTTCCTGTTGCTCAGGGTTGATGCCTAGGACTGGTATGGCTGGGTCATAAGGGGAGGTCTATAGCTTTCTGAGGTACCTCCAGACTGCTTTCCAAAATGGTTGTATTAGTGTACATTCCAACTAGCAATACTGTAGAGTTACTCATTCTCCACATCCCCTCCAGAAATGTCATTGGCTGACTTTAGGTTGTGGGCCATTCTGACTGGGGTAAGGTGGTATCTCAGGGTTGTCTTTATTTGCATTTCCTTTACAGCCAGGGACGATAAACATTTTCTCATGTGTTTCTTTGCCATTTTTATCTCTTCTTCTGAGAAGTCTCTCCTTAGCTCCCTTGCCCATTTAATGATTGGTTTGTTAGATTTGTGAGGGGTTAGTTTCTTGAGTTCCTTGTATAAAATGGGTATCAGGCCCTTGTCTGATATATTGCTGGTAAATATTTTTTCCCAATTAATTGGCTATCTTTCTAGTTTGGTTGCTATTTCTTTAGCTGTGCAGAACGTTTTTATTTTAAGGTAGTCCCATTTGTCGAGTCTCTCTCCAATTTGTTGTGACCCTGGGACTCTGTTCAAGAAGTTCCTGCCTGTGCCTATGAGTTCCAGTGTCTCTCCTACTCTGTCCTGCAGTAGTTTCAGAATATCAGGTTTGATGTTAAGGTCTTTAATCAAATTTGAGTTGACGTTAGTGCATGGTGTCAGGCTAGGGTCCACTTTTAGGTTTCTGCATGTGGCTGCCTAGTGTTCTCAGCACCAATAGTTGAAGAGACTATCCTTCTTCCACTATATGTCTTTGGCTCCTTTGTCAAATATCAACTGACTGTACATATGCAGGTTTTTTTCTGGTCTTCTAATCTATTCCATTGGTCTTTGGGTCTGTTCTTGTGTCAGTACCAAGCTGTCTTTGTTATTATGTCTCTATAGTGGAGCTTGAAATCCAATATCGTGATTCTTTCTTCATTCTTTCTTTTGTCTAGAATTGCTTTGGCTGTTCTAGGTCTTTTGTTGTTCCATATGAATTTTTGGACTGTTTTCTCTATTTCAGTAAAGTACATCATTGAGATTTTAATGGGAATTGCATTGAATTTATATATCAATTTTGGTACTATGGGCATTTTCACTATATTAATTCTTCCTATCCAAGAACATAGGAGGTCTTTCCACATCCTGGTGTCCTCTGTAATTTCTTATTTAAGGTTTTATAGTTTTCATTAAATAGATCCTTTACATCTTTAGTTAGGATAATTCCTAGGTGTTTTTTGTTTAGGTTATTGTGAATGGGGTTGTTTCCTTGATTACCTTTTCTGCTTGTACCTTGTTGGTGTACAGAAAGGTGACTGATTTTTGTGGGTTATTTTTGTAGCCTGGTACTTTGCAGAAGTGGTTTATAAGCTCTAAGAGCTTGAGGGTGGAGCTTTTGGGATTGTAAAGATATAAAATTATGTCACCTGCAAAAAGGAATCGTTTAACTTCTTCCTCCTCTATGTGGATCCCTTTGTCTTTTTCTTGCCTTATTCCAGAACTATATTGAAGAGGAGTGGAGAGAGTGGGCATCCTTGCCTTGTTCCTGTTTTTAGGGGAATTTGTTGTAGATTTTCCCCATCAAGTATAATATTGGCTATTGGTCTGTCATATAAGGCTTTTATTGTTTTAAGGAATGTTCCTTCTATTCTTATTTTCTCCAAAGCTTTTAACATGAATGAGCATTGTATTTTATCAAAAGCCTTTTACACATCAATGGAATAATCATGTGGTTCTTGAACTTGGATCTGTTGATGTGATGGATTACATTTATTGATTTATTTATGCTCAACCAACCCTGCATCTCTGGGATGAAGCCTACTTGACCGTAATGTATAAATTTTTTGATGTGTGTCTGGATTCTGTTGACTAAAATTTTATTGAGGAGCTTTGCAACTGTGTTCATCAAACACAGTTTGTAGTTCCCCTTTTTTATTGGGTCTTTGCCTAGTTTGGGGATGAGTGTGTTATTGGCTTCATAGAATGAGTTGGGATTGCTTCCTCTGCTTCTATTTTACCAAAGTGCTTGAGGAGTATGGGTATTAGTTCCTCTTTAAAGGTCTTATAGTGAATCCATCCAGTCCTGGGCTTTTCCTTGCTGGAGGATTTCTGATTGCTTCCTGCATATCATTGTAAGTTATTGGCTTATTTATGAATTTATTTCCTTTTGGTTCAGTTTGGGCAATTTGTATTTCTCTAGAAAATTCATCCATTTCTGCTAGGTTTTCCTTCCTTAGTGAGTATAGAGTCTGGAAATACTTCTTTATAATTGTTTGGATGTCTTGGGTCTCCTCTCTTCTTTTTTTAGTTAAACTTGTCAGAGGTCCATCAATTTTATTGATTTTTTTAATCCAGCTTTTTATTTTATTATTTTTATTTATAGTTTTGTTTAGTCTCTATCTCGTTAATTTTAGCTCTTCTTTTGGTTATCTCATTTCATCTAGCAAATTTAAGTTCAACTTTTTCTTGTTTCTCTAGCATTTTTACTTGCATCATGAGATAGTTTCCTTGGTCTGTCTCTGTTTTCTTGATGTGAGCACTGAGCGCAAGAAATTTGCCTCTCGGGACTGCTTTTGCCCTATCCCACAGGTTTCTTTGTGATGTGTGTTCATTTTCATTGAATTGCAGGAACTTTTAAATTTCTTTCTTTAATTTCTTCTGTGACCCAGGTGATGCTCAGAAGTGTGCTGTTTAATTTCCATGTATTTGAGTAATTTCTATGGTATGTTTTCTTATTGAGAACTAGCTTGATTCCACTATGGTCAAATAGAATACAAGGGATTATGCTGATCCTCTTGTATTTGCTTAAATTCCTTATGAATTAGTATCCTATCTTATGAAATAAGATAGGCTGTATTTTGAAAAGAGTTCCATGGGCTGTTGAGAAGAATGTGTATTGGGTTGTTGTTGGGTGGAAAACTCAATATATGTCAGTTAAGTCCACTTGAGATTTGGCATTACTTAATTCAGAGACATCTTTGCCAATTCTTTGGTTGGTAGACCTGTCCTTTGGTGAGAGTGGAGTATTAAAGTCTCCTAGTATTATTGTATTTGGATCCATCTTTTCCTGTAAGTCTGAGAGTATTTGCTTAACGTATTTGGGTGCACCGATGTTTGGAGAGTATAGATTGTCAATGGTGATATCCTCTTCTTGAATTGTTTTCTGTATTAGTATGTAGTGTCCTTCTTTTCTTTTTGTAAAGATTTTCATGTAAAGTTTATTTTATCAGATATCAGGATGGAAACTCCTGCCTTCTTGCTGGGAGCATTTGCATGGTAGATCTTCCTCCATCCTTTCACTCAGAGTTTGCTTTAATCTTTGACGTGAAATGGGTCTCTTGAAGACAACAAACTATTGGATCTTGTTTTCTGATGTAGTTCTTTTTCTTTTGATTGATGAATTGAGTCCATTAATATTTATGGTTATTATAGAGTGGTGCTTCCTGTCATTTTCCTACTTTCCTAAGTTTTTCTTCTTTCCTTTCTTCCTGTGTTTCCTGAGTTGGTCTTCTAGTGATATCTACTTGGTATGGAGCCCTCATCTTGACTGTTTTCTTCAGATTGTAATCCACTCTTAATATTCTTTGTAGTGTTGGCTTATTGTTCATGAATTCATTTAGTTTTTCCTTATTATTAAAATTTTTAGGGCTGGGATGTAGCTTAGTGGCAAAGCACTTGCCTAGCAAGTGCAACATCCTGGATTCAATCCCCAGTACCAAAAAAAAAAAAAGAAAAGACAAAAAAATATAGTTAAAAAAATTTTTAGTTTCTCCATTGAATGTGAATACTAGCTTTGCTGGATATACAAGTCTGGGCTGGCAGTTATTGCTTCGCAGGGCTTTGATGGTACTTTCTCAGGCTTTTCGTGCATTCAGGGTCTGTGTGGAGAGATGTGTGGTGATTCTAACTTTTTCCCATTGTAGTATAGCTCCTTCTTTGCTTGTGCTGCATGCAAGATTGTTTCTTTGCTGAGATCTACCATTTTACTATAGTGTGCCTAGTAGTGTTCCTCCTGGGATCCTGCTTGTTAGATGTTCTGTAAGCCTCTGTTATGTAGGTTAAAATTCTCTCTGTAGGGAACCTTACTGCATTGTTGGAGGAAGTGTAAACTTGTTCAACCACTTTGGAAAGCAGTATGGAGGTTCCTCAAAAGACTACACTTAGAGCTCCCCTATGATCCAGCAATCCCACTTTTGGATGTTTACCCAAATGATCACAAACAAGACCATACTAAAGCTATCAGCACAACTATGTTTATTGCAGCATTATTTACCATAGCTAAGATATGGAACCAGCCCAGATGCCCCTCAGTAGATGAATGGATCAAGAAAATGTGATATAGGGCTGGGAAGATGGCTCAGTGGTAGAGAGCTTGCCTTGCATGCCTGAGGCCCTAGGTTTGATTCCTCAGCACCATGTAAGCAGAAAGAAAAAAAAGCTGGAAGTGGCGCTGTGGCTCAAGTGGTAGATCTCTAGCCTTGAGCTGAAGAGCTGAGGGACAGTGCCTAGCCCCAGAGTTCAGGTCCCACAACCGGACCCAAAAAAAAAATGTGGTATATATACACAATGGAATTCTGTGCCACCATCAGAAAGAATAACTTCGTCCCATTTGTTAGGTAATGGAAAGACTTGGAAAAAATTCTATTAAGTGAAATAAGCCAGGCCCAAAGAAACATAGGTCCCTTATTTGCAATAAATAGTATATATCTGGGACAAGCAGAAAAGGTCAGATAAGATGATGTTAAGTGAAATGAACCCCAAGATAGGGACAGAAGTGGTTTTTTTCTTTCTTGTTATTGTTTCCAAAGTATTTATAAGGTACCATGTGATTTTTTTTGTTGCTTTGTATGTTCCTCCCCCATGGTAAAACCGCTGTTTTCACTGTATTTGATGTTGGTATAATTTGTGGAGGGGAAGGGAAAAAAACAAATAGTTTAATTAGGGATACAGGTTGGCCCATTGCAACAATGAGATGTACAAGTCACTATATTGAAAAAATGAACTACACAATTTAGATGGGGGGAGTGTAGTTGAGGAGGTGGGAGGGAAGGGATGGTAGGGGAAAACCAAAGAAAGAGGCAACAATGCTTGAGAAGAAATGTACTCATTACATTGCTCATGTAACTGTAACCCCTCAGTACAGTATTTTCACAATAATTCTTTTTGGGGGGGTCTGGTCGTGGGGCCTGAACTCTGGGCCTGGGCGCTGTCCCTCAGCTCTTCAGCTCAAAGCTAGCGATCTACCACTTGAGCCACAGCGCCACTTCTGACTTTTTTCTTTTTACTTATGTGGTACTGAGGAATCAAACCCAGGGCCTCTGGCATGCAAGGCAAGCACTCTACCACTGAGCCACCTTCCTAGTCCCATCACAATAAAAAAAATTTTTTTAAAGATTTGATGTTGTATTTGGCCATTGCCTGCTCAGTCAGGAGAGAATGAAAACACACTATATGGAGGAGTCCATTTTTGCTACATAGGCTCCCAGAGCTGATCTCAGAAAGAATGTTCTTTTGGCTTAATTCCTTTTCAAGATTATCATGACTCAGATTTATAACTGCATACTGACTGTCTTCCCTGGGACTTTCTCTGCTTTGCAAGCTCTCTGCCAAAGGAAGTTACTTTTTGTTCCCATTTAACAAAACACAGGCTGATGATAATGAACCAACAATTTCCAGAAGTTGTCATATTTCAAGCATTAGCTACCTTCTTGACCAAGTACAGCTCAAGGAGAGAGATTTAGACTCTAAAAAGGCAGCCAGGCATTGGAAGCTAGACACTAACCAAGCTAGCTCACAAGACCAGCTGCTTGGCTGGGAGGCAGGTAGAGAGAAAGGAGAGAGAGGAAATAAGGACCAAGCAAGAAGAAGGCAAATGAATATAAAAGAAGATAGGAATATTTGTATAGCATCATTAAGGAGAATTGTTGCCTTTCAAACTGAATAGTTTACAAGAAAACTAGAATGGATTTAGGTCATTGCTTTTAGCATTGATCAGTAGTTTATTAACAAAGCATTAATCAGTAGTTAATAATCAGAGCATCTCATCAGATGGCTTTTGGAAAAGGAGCCTGGACCAACAACCTCAGCCACTCTTATAGCTTCCATCTCCAGTTCTCTTAATCCTGGCCAAGATGGAGGCCTTGGGTACTTTCTTCAGGTGATAAGCCAACCCAATGGCAGCCATGCAGTCAATAAAGAATGTGGTGAAGTTGAGGCTCCAGTGGTACTCACTGGTAGAGTAATCATAGGGGAAGGTATGGTGGTAGTTGTGGAAGCCTTCACCTGGAAGAGAAGCAAGGAGAGCAGTTAGGGAACCCAGCATATTGCCAGCTAGTCATCTTTGAACATTTCTTACCTAGCAGGTCCTCTGAACCTTTAACAATCTTGCTGTTACTGCATGAATGGCAAACCCAGTGTCTTACACTGTAAACAGATGCCCTCAGTGGCATCCTTAGCAGTGAGCTGAGATATTCTATTCAGATTGCCAGGATTGCAAGTGTTTTGGGGGGAGAAATACTCATCTCTCAGAGGATCCAGAAAGAAGCAGGTTCTTCTGAGAAAATACAGGAAATACCTTTTATAATGTCAGAAATTTGGTAGTACTGGCCTGAGATCTCACAGGCTGTGTGCATATGTGCATGTGTTTTAATGGGGAAGGGAGGGACCTAGGGAGAAGAGGGATTGTGAATAAGCAACACACCAACCCCACTGAGGTCATGCTCTTTGTGAGGGCACTGGGCAGGGGAGCATGGTGAACACCAGCCAGAAGTCACACTCTCACCTGACAGGGGTGAGGTTTAGTGAAGTTGCCCTCTAAATATAGGAACTCTTCACTTAGGGTCCTTGACTTAGATCACAGAATAAGAATTTCTTGACAAGTCACAATGGAAAAAACAACTTGGCAGAGCTTTAATGAATAAGTAAACAAGCCGGCAAGCAGGCAAACAGATAAAAAGCAGACAAACAGAAGGTCAGGGGCCCACTGTAGCAGAGTGTGGATGTTTTCATAGAAACACAGACACATAGATACACACACACACACACACACACACACACACACACACACACGGAGAAACAGAGAGACAGATACACAAGGAGACACCCAGAGAGATACCCTGTTCCTTGAGCTGTTGGGTAAAGGCAGGGGGTCTGACTTGAAGTTATGGAAAGCCAGGTGCTTTGTCTTTGTTCTAACCACACCAGGTGTTGTTGTAAGAGTTTCCAGGTAAGAATGCATCCTCCAATCAAACAGATTCTTATCCTTGAAACAAGTCCACACCCTGCTATCTGCATTTTGGGACATCCTGTCACACACTTGTGAATCCTTGGGTGACAAATGTATCCTTCAGGAAAGAATGCACTCAGTTGTCTTCTCTTTGAACCAAAGGGAGCATTTTTAAGATTCTAAATACCATATTTGAGTTGCTTTCACTCAGTTTCCTTGAGTTATCCTGCTTCAAGACTGGAAGTAGAAATTCCTCAACCATTACTGGTTCACAGTGTGCTGTTCTTGCTTCTACTTTTCTAACCTTTGAGCCCAGTATGGTGCTGACAAACAAAACCCCTCTGAAAACACTTAGAGATTCCCTTTATCCTGAGAGGTTCTAAAAACTCTTGGGATGATGTTCTTTAAGAAACATCTTCAAAGATGGTTTTGCCTAATGCTAGTGGCTCACACGTGAAATCCTAGCTACTGAGGAGGCAGAGACCTGAAGATCATAGTTCAAAGCCTGTGTTCTTGAGACTCATCTCCAACTAACAATCCAAAAGGGAGAAGTGGTACTGTGTTTCAAAGTAGTAGACCACTAGCCTTCAGCAAAAGAGCTCAAGAAACATGCCCAGACCCTGAGTTCTAGCCCCATGACAGACAAAAAAAGAAAGATAAACAAATAAATAAGTAAATAAATAAATTAAATGTCTTTTGAGGATAAATATATCTCCATATAATCTAGGTATAGTGGTTCATAGTTGTGAAGTAATGGAAAGACAAAGTCTAAGCAAGTCACCCTGTTCTCACAGCCTAACCTGGTGCCTAACCAGGTAATGGGGTTGTCCACCCAGCTTCACAGACCTGCAGGTAGATAAGCCATCCTTTGAATTGCAGATGCCTAGCTCAGTAGGTAGAGCAAAGAGAGGTGTCTGCTTTAGAGGATATGCAGAGATCATGTAGGTTAGCCCTGGGGAGCTGTTGCTTGTGCTTTGCTGATGTTGGGGCTTTGTCTGCACCCAAGCAAGTGGTTTTTGTCTTTAAAAGCTTGGCATAAACTCTGTGCTGGGGAAGGGGGTGGGCAGTGGCCATGGTGGTCTTTGAGACAATAGTCCACCAGGTAGAGCCTGGCTTTCTAATAAAGACTCCCAACTCCATCTCTCCAAATGTGGCTTCTCTGTATCTCACCAACTGGATTTCCTTGATAACAATTGTAATCGCAGCACTAGAGAGAACTGTGAGTTCCTGGACAGTCTAGGATATATAAGGAAACACTCTTAAAATAGAGTAAATAATAAACATATGCATACATAACAACCACAAAAGTGCCCCATATAGTGTGAGAATGATCTAAATAGCAAGCTAGTGATGAAGTCCTGCCAAGTAAGCCACCAGCTAGGACACTGAAGATATGTCATTACTCTGTACATAGGTAGTCCTTCGTATGAAAGAAGCAGGCTCCAAGTTGGGAGATAAGACCAAGGCTAAGTATACTGACAGAGGACTGCTAACTTTCTAACTGGTATTCACATCCAAGCTCTGAGTGGGCATCCATCAAGCCTATAGGAGGAAGATTGAATAGGAGGAGGATCATGGGTGTCAACCTGGGCAGGAAAAGGCAGGTCAGTGTAGACTTAAAGGAAGGCCACTGTGGTCAGAGAGAAATAAATGTGACTGAGTGCAGCGATTCAAAAAGCAGAATTAAAATGGCAAGAAACAGAGCTGGAGGAGAGACAGGGTGGGATAAAATACAGGAAAGAGCAGGCATACAGAGAGAGTAGCAATAGAGACCAAGTAGGAGACTATTAGCCATTTTAAAAGGCCAGTCTTATGGCAGTTGAAATTGGGGGGTCAGTCATTAAAATTATTTATCAAGCTGGCCACATCTCAGTACAAATTATTCTACTCAGAAAACTGTAAGAACTATCTGGGTGCTGGTGGCTCTTGCCTATGATCCTAACTTGGCTGAGGCTGAAATCTGAGGATTGGTTCAATGACAGCCCAATCAGAAAAGTCCATGAGCCACTCATCTCCAATAAACTGACAACAGGTTGGAAGTGGAGCTGTGACTCAAGTGGTAGAGCTCTATCCTTGAGCAGAAGAAGCTCAGGGACAGTGCTTAGGTCCTAAGACCAAGCCCCAGGAACAGAAAAAAAAGGAAATGTAAGAACGATGAAGCCTAGGTGATATATTTCAAAAAGAATCAAACGTAGAACATGTGCAATGATAGAAGGGGCTGAGAGGAGCATATGAAATCATAGCAATGAGGTTATACATGCTTTCACAGTAGCATACTTGAAGCATAACAACCTAGTTCACATTACAGAATCAGTAAATATAAAATACCAATCTTATTGGCTTTTCTATTGACCCAAAGCCCAGACTAGAGGTGACTAGAGAAAGGAAAGCTTAGAATGGTTCAATAGGCATGCCATGTGGCAATGGATTTGGAAACATGGAACTGGTAAGAGTGTTATTTTTCCACTGTTTTGCATAAAACTTGTTTCATGGCTTGCAAGTACGTCCCTATTTAGTAACGAGTAGTTTTGTGGTGAAAAATCTGGGACACAAAATATCCTAAAAACAAACTTAGCTGATATTGCCAACTCCCAACCAAATACTGAATGTGGTCATGTTGTACACTGCTCACTTACCCAGAGCTCCTAGTGAAAGCAGGACATTTTCACGGGCCTCAATGTTCTTGTCATAAGGGCGATATCCATAGAGGTGAGCAACGCTGTTCACCATCCAGGTCATATTGAGGGCTACAACACATCGCAGGAAAGCAGCAACATACAAGCTGTGTCGAAAAGTTTCACCCCAACAGTACCAGGGCACTAATGTGGGGAGGATGAAGCACATTAACAGGACGCTGGGCTTGTAGTACCTACATGAGACACCACACAGTTAGTGTATAGACAGAGGATTTTCACACAAGCCTGGATTACTCAGTCTTTCTGGGCTGGCCTGGCATTCCCTCCAACACTGTGATTTCAGGGGCAAACAAGCAAAAGGGAATGGGTGGAAAAGTTATTGAGAAGACAGAGTTGTCCTCGCACTTTTTAAGTAATGCTATATGGATGTGTTGAAAAATTGTTCTAGGATCATCCCATTAGGAATGCAAAGGGCAAGGAGAAGCGTTAGCCCAGAAGCCTCCTCCCTCATGGCTTAACATGCTCTTTCCCTTGGTAACACTAGGCCCATGTAGTAAAGGCAGCAAATGATCAACTCCTACCCCCCTTTCCCTGAGAGAGCACCCTGTTAGGATAGCTAAGACAATATAAGGCAATGAGATCCCCCAAGTCCCATAGATTATGAAAGGTCACCTGAAACAATTTCTCACTTCCTCTCACCTGGTGAATAGGAGTCTTGCCAGTCCCCTTAAAGGCAATAAGCCTTTCCTTTGTTCTTCATACCTGGATGTCCATGTGGTTTTCTGGCTGAGTCTAATTTACTCTAACAAGAAGAATGTCATATCCTGACTCTAAATGCATTGTTTCTTTTTGGGTATGCTGGCCCTAGGACTTGAACTCAGGGTATGGGCACTGTCCCTCAACTTTTGTGCTCAAAACTAACACTCTGCCACTTGAGCCATAGCTCTACTTCCAACTTTTTGTGGGTCAGTGAAGGTAAGAGTCCACAGACTTTCTAACCAAGAAGGCTTTTAACTATTCTTCTCTGTTCTCAGCCTCCTGAGAAGCTAAGATTACAGACCTGAGACACTGGTACCCAGATTGCATCCTTTCTTTCCACGAGACCACAGGTCATGTTAACCAAACAGGCAGGGTCACATCACAGTCACATAAGCCAAATTCTGGTCACCTTTCTCTTGCTCAGCAGTGTCATTGACAGAAAGCATGGTAAATGTCATGCCTTCATTTTCTCCTACCACCCCTTAGTTCTTTGCTCGGCTTTTCCCTCAGGAGGTACACTCAGTGTCTGTGACCACAGCAACTCTCTCCTTCAGGAGGCCCTGTTTCCTTCAGTTGCATATAGACAAAAGCCATTGACATTGCCTATGTGCCTCAGACACATCTTCTGTTTTGATGTCACTGACAGTCCTACATCAAGTTCTTTCCTTATCCTGTCACTGCTTTCCTGGCTTGAGTCCTCCCTACCATCTGTCTTGTGTTTCTACTTCTCTCTACCTGAATGGTACTTTCACTTTTCCTGAGAGTAGACTCTTCAAAGTATACCTGATAGTGACACATGAGGCTGGAAAATCTTTTATGATTCCCTATTGATGACTGAATAACTCCTAAGTTTACATTAAAGACTATACCTGAGAGTTATCTGTTAACCTTTAGTCCCTTTCCCTGTCATACTGTAAACTTCAAGCACAAAGACTGTTTCAGGTACCTGCTTGGTGTGTTAGATCACGCTTTTCTTTCTATTTGGACTCTCTACTCATCTATATTCAAAATGGTCTCTGTATATAGGTCAGTTCAGTCATAATTTGTTCATGCACTTTGACCTCATTTTCCACTGACCAAGTTCTTTTCCTTTGTACCAGTCCCAGTACAGATAATATTCTGCTTTGTGTAATGGATATTTTGGGTACTTACCCTATCCCTCTACTCTAATCTGCTAAATATTCAAAAGAAAGGTATCAGCCACATTTATTTTTCTGTCTCTGACTATCCTACTTTAATAAAATTTGTTGCATTTAATTGGTTCCTTTAAAATGGCTCCTAGAAAAGGAGCAGATGAATAAACATGGCTCTGGACTTTTAGACCATAAAAATGATCAAAATGATCATTTAAAAATTTTAAATACAGAAACTTAGGAAAGTACTCAGAGTTATTCTCCCTAAATCCTACATTTCCAAGGCCACACCCCAGTGCAATCCTCACCTCCTCTGGAACATCAGCAGTTTCTCAGCTTTGAGGTCAGACAGGTCCAGCAAACCACCCTTTTCTCTGACAGCTGGGTGTTTGCGCACAAACAGCCAACCCACGTGAGAGAAGAAAAAGCCACGGCGAGAATTGTGAGGATCAGCATGAGTCTCTGTGAACTTGTGGTGTACACGATGATCTCGGGCCCATTCATACACATCATTCTGGATGGGATAGAAAGGAAAAGTAGGCCTTAGAGAATGCCCTCTAGGGAGGATTGGAGTGCCCAGATGTCTGCATGGCCCCAGAGCTCTCAGCCCAACAGCACAGTTCCCAGGACCTTGACTGCAAAGAAGACATATGGACCTAGCCTTCTTCTCAGCATTTGCTCCTGACACGTGTGCAAAATCAACTTCCAGTTCCCAAGCACTAGAATAGCACTGATAATTCCTGAAGTTTATCTGGTAGCACACAAGGCATTTCATTAGTTCTATTTCATTAGTTCTGCAGTTCTATATCAGGCTAGGATGAAGAGAAGGGTACTCTTGGGTGTGAAGTCCCTGAGCACAGAGTACAAGCCAGATGGCATGGACCCTAAGGTAATGCTCTTTGGATAAAGCTTTGAGAAGCTTCTTCCTGATGCTTTCCCACATGATACATACCCAATACAATAACTATATAGTCATGACCATGAGCACATTTACAAAGGCCCTCTTTGTTTGTTAGAGACTCTATCCATCCTTCCAGAATTTGTCAATCTGTCTCTTCCTTCCCTTTGCCTCATGAGGACATTGAGAGCGTCAAGAAGAAGTTGAGCAGGCAGGGATGATTAGGCATATATTGCGAGCCCTTCGAATCTTGCCAGGACAGTGGAGACTGATTTGGGTTCATTTCTTTCTCCTCTCTAAATTATGCTTCACATGACAACTATAGCTAGGAGAGTTCCCCTTCTCTAATTACCTAATCTTTCTGTTAAAAGCGTGTTGCCTAAACCAATCTCAGTACTTCATTTAGCTAGCATAGCATCTCTAGTTAACACTATAAGGCTAGCCTGCATGACCTCTCAGTAACTTAGTTTCCTCATCTGTAAAGTA
Source organism: Dipodomys spectabilis (assembly GCF_019054845.1). Lineage (NCBI taxonomy): Eukaryota > Metazoa > Chordata > Mammalia > Rodentia > Heteromyidae > Dipodomys > Dipodomys spectabilis. The sequence continues at coordinate 13,413,254 of NW_024870802.1, forward strand.
GGCATAACAGTGCCATCTACCTCCTAAGACTTCTGTAGTGACTTAATGAGTTAATCTGTATCATTAATCTGTTAATCTGTACTTTACCATAGTGCTGGGCAAATAGTCATTGCTTCTCAAGTATTCACTCATGTGTGTGTTTCTGTGTGTGTGTGCTTGCGTGAGTGCATACATGCACTGGTCATGGAGCATAAACTTTTGGCCTGGGGCCGCTGTCGTTTAGCTTTTTTGCTCAAGGCTGTTTTGCTCTGCTACAAGGGCCACGGTTCCACTTCTGGGGTTTTGGTAGATAATTGGAGATAAGAATCTTTAAATAAGGATACAGGTGGACCCATTGCAACAATGAGAAGTACAAGTTGTCATGTCAAAAACGAACTTTACAACTTTGGGGGGGAGGAAGGATTGGATGGGGAGGAGAGGGGAGGCTAGGAAGGGATGGGAAGGGGAAACAAAGGAGGAGGCTACAATGCTTGATAAGAAATGTACTCATTATCTTGCCCATCTAATTGTAACCCCTCTGTACAGTATTTCACAATAAAAAAATAAATAAATATTTTTTTTTAAAAATCTCACAGGATTACCTGCCCAAGCTGGCTTCAAATTGATCCTTAGATGTCCGCCTATTGATTAAATAGATTATAGGTGTGAGCCACCAGTGTCTGGCTGTGTTCACCCTAGTTATCAGCAATTAAGACTGTGTGCTACAGCACCTTTAATCCCATTATCTTGAGTCCTAAAATAGTCAACTTTACATTTAGTGTCCACAAATTGCCCCAGAAACCTAGGTCAGAGCCTGGCTCCTATACTATGGTCCTTTATTCTGAAGGACCACAGTGATCATACTGCTAGATAAAACATAGACCTTGGATAAAAATGACCATATACCTGGTGAGCCTTTCCTCTCTACTTTCTTCTCTGTGACTCCAGTTGAAGTCAGTGATGAGACTGGAAAAAGCCATGTCTGACCTGCTGGGACGCCTCTCCAGGTCCTAGTCCTCTTCACTCCATCCTGGATCATCGATAGGATGGATACACAAGAAGTGAGCCCTGCCAGCTGCTCACCTGGAATGCCATGGTGTTGGCAATGATGAGGAAGAGCCTCAGAGGCAGCCGTGCTTTGTAGGTCCGGTGGCTCCACAGGCGATGAGCCCCTGCTGTGATGCCCAGGCCACTGACTACATAGCACAGCAAAACTGCCAGGATAAAATAGTAGAAGAGTTACTACCTGATGGGAGTAGAGCCAGGGGAGGCATGTCAAAACACTCCTGTGATGCCAGAGCCAGTCTTTACACTTTAAGAGATCTGCTTTACCTTGAATCCTAGGAATGCCTTGGTCTTTGATTTTTAAGCTTTCACTGCTTGAAAATCTGTGCTTACCACTTACCCTGTCCTTCCAAGAGTGGAGATAAGCTGAGGAGTCTCAAGAGTTAAGAAAGCATAAGGACATGTAAAGGAATAGGGCTCTTACTAACGTGTAATTATTAAACCATAGGCATATGGTTCTATCTCGTTTGGCCTTCAGCTGATCTTTCTGAAGTGTTCAGGGCAAAATAGCATTTCCAAAGGTATACTAAATATAGTAGTCAGAGCAGTTTAGACACTGCTCAATTGAAAGTGCCTTGCATTTCCTTTTGCCAACTGGTACAACAGCACTTCAGTATTATGGCAGGCAATATGGCTCTGTGAGGGGTCCTCCACACAGTCATATTTGCAAAATGGCTCAAGATTTATCAACATTGTTAACATGCTAATATTTACTATATAGCTTGAACAGGGTAAATACTATGAATACTGCATGTCACAGTTGAGGAAACAGATGAAGAGTGCTATGTTATTTAGGGTCACAGGACAATTAAAAGTGAAGCCATGTTTCAAACTAGGCTATCAGTCTCTGACAATGAAGAACCCAAGAATGGAACTCTGAAAGACTTTAGGGATGCCTTCTCTACCATGCTGATGGCTTGCAGGTTCAGGAGGTGCCAACACGGTCTCTGATGGGTAAGGAGTTCCTTGGTATACATATCATTCCCTTTGTTCAGCGGCACTGGGAGGACAGGATGAGGCCTTGGTTAAAAATTTATAACTTATGCAGATTGAATTTATAACTTATAACAGATTGAAACAACAGATTGTCTGTGGTTATAGAACTTCATGGAAGGCACCATATACTTTATAAGTTGTCCTCTCTACTAAAGCAAGAAGAGATGCCTAAACAGCTTTCTCTCCTCTCCCCCTATCTCCTTAATCTTATCCTGTCCTTCATGATGCCCAAGAGTGCCATAGGATTAGTATTATCCTAACAAAAGTTCTGGCCACAATTCTTTAGGTCTGGGATTGAGACACCAGGTGATATGTGGTCAGGCCATATGATGATTTAGATCATATTCCCAAATACAATACTATGCAGCTAAGTAGGAAATGTATAGTAAAGTCAGACCTCCATAATCATCAGGAAGGAAGAACCTGAATACAGGAAAAGTAGAAACCCTCAGCTCAGAGCCAAGAAACCATGTACATTTGTTTCATGCTGCAGATATAATGTTCTAAAAGAACAGGTAATGCTCATTAGCAGCAGAATTCAAACCAGAACCCACTAGGTGCCTGCTTTATTATTCATCCTGTACCCAGCTGAAGTCACTTATATTCAATCTCTGTCACCAAGGAAAAACCATCAGTGTCCACACTGATGGTTAAGCAACAACTCATAGATTTTCCCTGAGAAGTGGCCTAGAGAGGTTTTCCTTTCAGGCCCTCAATGATGTCAGAAATATTTTTGAGCTCTTCCTCAAGGTCTCTTCTCAGCAGCTCCAAAAATAAAGGGACTAAACATCTCAAAATCTGAAATTTTTCAGTTTCCTTTGGTATAAAACAAGAAAAGCACCAAAATCTACAGGAGGGAGGAGAAAATGCCCAAGCTAAGACCTCTATCCTTCTTTCTTTTTTAACCATGGAAGAAATTTGAAATCCACATTTCACCATAGAAACTCTTGTCAACCTAGTCAGACAAAGAGCCCTGATCAAGAGTGGAATAAGTCAGCATTTTAGCACTGTGTACCAATTTCTGTCCAACGTCATAGCAGATCCACAAAAGCAAGACACTAAAATGATAGCTATCATAGCCTTAATGCCAGTGTGGCATTATGATCCCTGTACATTTTCTAGGGTGGCTAATCACAGACTGGTCAAACTAGGAACTGAATAAGGCCTACAGGGAGTATCCTGGCTGCAAATGGCTTGCAGCTGAGGGAACACTTTGTGAAGAATCTGCAGGGGGGAGGAAGGGTCTCTTACTATTAAGGGGACCCAAAACTAACTCAATTTTTCATATACCAGAAATTCCTCACCCAACCCGTGCCCCTGAGAATCAAAGTACAGGTTTTTCACAAGCCCTCAGTGTCAGGAAATATGCTGTTTGTTGAGACCCCAGGAAATGTGGAAAGCCCTGCTGATTGTTGTGATAAGATCTCCAGCCTTGTTTTCAATAGTAAAACAACCCAACCACCTTTGCCCTTCCAGGAAGGAGCAGCCTTATCCCTGCCCCTTATCTGCCTGCTTTGTGTGGGGACCCCAAATTCACTCACCAATTCCAACCAGAATGACAAGTTAGGATAGGTAAGGATAGGAGCTGCTTACCCCAGAGCCAGGTGTAGACTTTGCAGCCAGGAACCAGGGTGATCCCATAGAGGGCTCCCAGGTGCAGCAGAGGTATGATGATGATGTTTCTCCACACATACTCATGCTTCGGTGGGGGGCCCACCTCATCCTGGTACGTGGGGTCATCTTTCATTTCAGGGCGGATGTCTTCTACTAAGTGGAGGACCATCTCCTTCAGCTTCTCTCTTCCATTCTTCAGGTCCATAGAAAAAGGTGATATGATGGTAGTTGTTGAGGAATCAGAGATCTACAAGGAGAGAGCATAGTGGTGAAGAGAGAGCAGATGCCTGGTAGGTGACTGGGAGTGTCACTGGAAAGAGGTGAGGTTAAGTGAAGCTCCCCTTTAAATATAGGAACTCTTCACATAGGGTTCTTGACTGCGATTGCAGAATAAGAATTTTTGGACAAGGCTCATGGTAAGAAAACTTGGCAGAGTAAACAAGCAGGGACACAGGCAAAAAAGCAGACAAACAAAACGGGCAGGGCACATTCTAGCAGAGTGTGGGTGCTCTCATAGGGACACAAAGACAGAGACACACAAGGAGACACCCAGAGAGACACACAGCTTCTTGATCTGTTGGGTACTTATAGGGTAAAGATGGGGGTCTGGCTTTAAAAGTTATGCAATGCCACATGCTTTGTCTTTGCTTTAACTACACCTGGTGTTATTCTCTGAGTTTCCAGATGAGAATGCATCCTGCCAAAAAACAGATCCTTATCCTTGAAAGGAGGAAACATCCTGCTATCTGCATTTTGGGGCATACTGTCAGTCAGTTGTGAATTCTTCGGTGAGAAATGCATACCTTGGAAAGAATGCATTCAGTTGCCTCTCTTTCTAGATACCATATTTCTGAGTTGTCTACACCAGGCCTCAGTTTCTATAAGTTATCCTGCTTCATTTCCTCCAATATGACTTTTGTTCCCTTAATCTTAAGGGAAATACATGAAGTAATATTTCCTATACTTGCTGTTAGATAACCATACCTCATTTTTCCTAATCTACCCAGCTTCATTAGCACTACGTTCTGTGCAGCAGCTGTGGTTACAATAGAGGCACAGACCTTGTTAGGAGACAAGATTAAAAGAGGAAGTCTCTCAAAATTGTACAGGTAGATGGTGGTAAAACCACAAGGTGAAGGGGTAGAACTCAAGTGACTGACTCACTGCATTTTCTTTAAACTTTGTGAAAGAAAAGTTGGTGAATCAACTGCTCAAATTGTAATTCATATTTTCACCACCAGACGGCAGCACATCAAGTATGCTGAAGCCCTTAACTCTTTTCGTGCCCACAAGTAACCCTGAATCAGGAAACTTAGAATGTAGGGATCCCTGTGAAGAGCTAAAGTAACTCCATTTTGAGATTAACCCCACCATCTTGTGCTAGGCTGCCCTCAGAGTAACCCCAAGAGAGAGAAAAAAACAATTCTCAGTTGCCATCAACCTTGCCTACCCTTAAGAAACAGAACAATTGCCTAAGTGTTCCCGGAACAGAACTTAACGGTTTTGCAACCATCGAGCCTTCAAATGTGGACCAAAAATTCAGAAAAAGGGCAGTGCGGTTAGGGTGGACTCAAACCAATCATGTAATTGCGTGTGTGGAAATTCCCTAAACTTGTTTGTTCAATACTATAAAAGCTGTTCTGATTTTGTTCTTGGGCCTCTTGACATCACTGGTTACCGAGTGCGCTGAGAACCAAGCTTGAGCTTGCATATAAACAACTTTATTGCTGTTTGCATTGGTCGTGGTCTCTGGTGGTCTTTTGGGGGTCCCGAGTCCATACAACATTTCTGGGGGCTCGTCCGGGATCCCCCTCACCTAGCCTCAAGAGTTCAAGGGATTTTTCAAAATGCAAATAAAAACTAAAGCATAGAATATTAAAACAAAGATTAATAGGAGGCTTAAAAATTAGGAATGGTTTTCTGTATATAAAGTTTAAAAATAAAATTCTAATAAACATTTGCCTCAAAGTACAGAAAGGAAAAATTAAGATTACCAAAATAATTGCTTAATTCCTATTTGTTTGCTCTTTTGTTGTTGTTTTTTTGTTTTGTTTTAGTTGTTTGTTTTTGTTTTTGTAACAGTTCCCAGCAGGCCCACAAAAAGGAATGAGGATTCTTGTAAGTTTGTCAGATGTAACCTTGGCTCTTAATAAGTTTCAGGTAAGAGCATGCTTAAAAGCTACTTCTATGTTGACCACCTTGTTGCTTTTAATTGTAGTAAAGTGGCCTTTTATGACACTCAATTATCTGAAGCCAGCCCAGGCAGAAAAAAAGTCCCTGTGAGACTGTCACCTCTACTCAGCCAGCAGAAGGCTCAAAGAGCAAGCAGAGTTGCTTTCAGCCTCAAAGTGCCAGAGTGCTAGCCTTGAGCTGCAGAGCTGAGGGACAGCACTCAGGCTCCGAGCTCAAGTCCAGCAACCAACTAAGGGAAATGACAATGAGGTATTTTTCCCAGTGTGGAGAAGATACTCCTGGGATGAAAGCAATGGAGGAGCATCCAGAGGCAGTAAGTCACTACTTGGATGGCAGAAATAATGTCCGATCTTAGAGTCATTTGTGTGTGGCCCTTCAAAAATTGGTCAGAGCCAGGAGGTCATGGGATGATAGTTTGTAAGCATGCCTAATGTCCATGACTATCTACCTTGTAAAGGACAGGAACTTGTCAGTCATCTGTGATAGTACAAAAAACTAAGGTTGTAAAATGTGGAGGATAGTTTAGATCTCAACTCCTGTATGTACCAAAAGCTCTAATTGGCAGTAACTTTTGAGTTGACACCAGCTACATGAAATTCATCTGCTCAGGAAAAAAGTTGGTAAACCTGAAATGTGTTGAGTGTGTTTCTATTGATATCTGTCTGAAGGCCTGCATAGGTAACTTAGGCATTGTTAGGATCACTAGAGATCACATTCCTAAGCCATCCAGAAAGATGTTTTTGCAAACCAGAAGGTGAAATAAGCTACACTGCTGTAGCCAGAGAAAAGGTCTGTGCATTTGTCAAAAGTTAAAATATTGTTCTTAATGATATCTAACCCCTGTTAGCCTCTTTGTAAAATAGGCTAAGGTTATAGGTTCCTGGCTAGGTAGGATCAACACCCTTGAGTCAGCTTGAAGAAATTACAGAAGATGAATCTTCACCCTTCATCCCCTTTTAAGAACAAGGGACCAGAGTCACTTTTTTTTTTTAAATGTGGCAAAATAGACAGAAGGAAAAGGCATGGGAAATAGTAGTACAGGCCTGAGCACTCTATATCTGCCTAGAAAATCCTAGCCTTATTAAAAGAACTATCTAGTTTAAAAAGTTGTCATCTTGGTAAATTGTCCTGGGCTATTGTCTAAATGGACTTAAAAACTCATGAGGTCATAGCCTGCCAGGCATACGTACTGTATCCTTAACCAGTCTGTGTAGGAATTTGCAGCCGAACATGACGTGTGACAGTCCTTTGGAGCCACTGAGAGACCCTGCTGCGGCTGTTGCTGCTGCTGCACACCCTAATGGGTAAAGTTCGACGACAGCCTGACAGTCACCTGGAAGAAATCTACATCATCACCCAGACCACCTCCACATTGGAAAAGTAGACTGAACTCCTGCCTGATTCCATCACCTGAGACTGCTTCCCGGTTGAAAGCTGCTAAAATTAAGATCTTGTGGGACATTCTTTTGGTGATTCCAGTAACCCTCTCAACTCCCACAGTGGACATTGGGGGCAAGGATATCACTGGCTTGCCTTGGGCACTTCAGGGTCACAGCCTAGTTTGGCTCTGGTATTGTAATAACCTGCTTCCCCCCGGGTGTTTGTTAAAGATAAAGGAGAGATTCTTTTATCAATGGAGGTAGTAAGAGAAATGAGACCCAGCCCTACTATTAGCCTTAAAATCTAGCAAGCTTCTCCATCCCAGTGGTGCCCGGAGGATGTTCTAAGATAACTTAGTTCCACAAGTTAAAGGAAAAATGGGCAGTTTTAAACTCTAGCCACAAAGAAGCTCAAGGAATTGTAAAGAGGAGGGTAATAAAGCCTTGGGAAAGTTATTGGAAACAAATTGGTATCCTCTGGATAAGAAAGGATTTTAAAAAAATAAGGATTGTATTAAAATGTTTGTAAAGAAGTCAAACCTCAAAAAGTTTAAGTATGTAGTAAATGGTATGAGTATGTCTTAAAATTGAGTATAGCTGATATAATATTAAGTTAGCTGTGATATATGGAGTTAGGACTGGTGTCCTTTGTAAAAGAGGATCAGCACAGTCCACCTTTTAGTTCTGAGATCCCAATACCAAACTGTTAATATAGAAAATTGTGTCAATTAGGGGACCATGATTGGCCCCCGATTTTCTAGAAGAGGAGGGAATGAAGAGCTAAAGTAATTCCATTTTAAGATTAACACCACCATTTTGTGCTAGACTGCTCTCAGAGTAACCCCAAGAGAAAGAAAAAAACAATTCTCAGTTGCCATCAACCTTGCCCACCCTTAAGAAACAGAACAATTGCCCAAGTGTTCCAGGAACAGAACATAACAGTTTTGCAACCATCAAGCCATCAAACGTGGACCAATAATTCAGAAAAAGGGAAGTGCGGTTAGGGTGGACTCAAACCAATCATGTAACTGCTTGTGTGGAAATTCCCTAAACTTGTTTGTTCAATACTATAAAAGCTGTGCTATTTTTTGCTCTGGGCCTCTTAGCGTTACCAGTTACCAAGTAAACAGAAGACCAACCTCCACCTTGCAAAATGACTCTTTTGCTGTTTGCATTGGTCGTGGTTTCTGGTGGTCTTTCGGGGGTCTCAAGTCTGTACAATACCTGGAAAGAAAAATAAACAAAGAAAGACAGGAAAAAAGGAAGGAAGGAAGGAAGGAAGGAAGGAAGGAAGGAAGGAAGGAAGGAAGGAAGGAAGGAAGGAAGGAAGGAAGGAAGGGAGGAAGAAAGGAAGGAAGGAAGGAAGGAAGTCAGGCAGGCAGACTTATTTATGTATATGGAAAGCCATTGTTTTAGGACCAGGCCCCAAAGCAATCATTCATTCTGAATGTCTAATTCCTCAAATGTCTAATTCCTCAAATATAAAGTTTTGCACAAAAGAGGAAGTGGCAGTGTATTCCCCTCAGCCTAATAAGAAGTTCCCTGCCTTACAAAACAGCATCCTACAGCAGTTTGATATGAGATCACCATATTAAAAATAACAGTAAACCAATTTTATTTTGCTTTTCAAGTAGTGTTCTTAAAGCACTGCAGCTTAGTAAGCAATGTAAATTAGTATAAGTCATATAAAACCAGAGATTTTTTTCTTAGTGAGTTATTAAATAAATACAGCAAAATCTAACCTATCACATTTTTTAAATACTAAAAGGAGTTTATTAAAGTTTATTAAAATTCAGGCTTATGGACTTAACAGTCTCATCCTGGTAAAACAGAAAGATTAAGGATCAGCTACTTCAATATTCTCAAAACATTAAGCACTGGCAAGTTAAGGAAATACTGTCAATCCTAAAATGGCATCAAAAGGCATATGCTTTGATTTTGTCTATAAAACTTACCAGTAGGAAACCCTAACAAATCCTAAGCACCAACATGTCTTTTCATTACTTCTGTGAGGCTAATACCCTCCTCAAAAATCAGAGATTAAGGGCTGGAAAGTTGGCTCAGTGGGAGAGTGCTTGCCTCACATGCATGAGGCCCTTAGTTAGATTCCTCAGCACTACATAAACAGAAAAAAGCTGGAAACGGTGCTGTGGCTCAGTTGTAGAGCTCCAGCCTTGAGCTAAAGAGCTGAGGGTCAGCACCCAGGCCCAGAGTTCAGCCCCCAAAACAGAGTTCAGACCAAAAAAAATCAGAGATTAAGATCTTGTTTTTTTTGAACTTGGGCCTGAGTGCTGTCTCTGAGCTCTTTTTGCTCAAGGCTAGCAGCACTCTACCAGTTGGAGCCACAGTGCAACTTCTGAAATTTGAGTGGTTAATTGGAGATAAGAGTCTCACAGTTTACTCTTCCAGTTGGCTTTGAACCATGATCCTCAGATCTCAGCCTCCTAAATAGGGAGGAGTATAGATGTGAGCTCCCAGCATAATATATATGTCTTAATAGGCCATAGCTGTTACATCCTTTAAATAGTTGACATAATTGGGCTAGTCTGCTTCTGATCATAAATTGACTTAAGGCTATAACCTTAAGTGATAAGATCTGTTCTCACCAAGACCTTAAGAACTAGTTCCTTGAGTACAACTCTGTTTATCTGCTTCAATGAATGATGTGTGGGGCCAAGAGCATTCCCTCATCAAACCTAGAAATGGTGGCCCACAAGCAGCCCATTCCGGGCTTACAAAAGCAAATCAACTTGGGAGTTCATGACACTGAGTCAAAACTCCTACTGTATCCCAATTCCAGTTAGGAGAACTACATTTCAAAGGCTTTTTTTTTTTTTTTTTTTGGTCGTAGGGCCTGAACTCTGGGCCTAGGTGCTGTCCCTCAGCTCTTCAGCTCAAGATTAGTGCTCTACCACTTGAGCCACAGCGCCTCTTCCAGCTTTTTCTGCTTATGTGGTGCTAAGGAATCAAACCCAAGGCCTCATGCATGCAAGTCAAGCACTCTACCACTGAGTCACCTTCCCAGCCCCAAAGACTTCTATTATAAGTTCAGGAATGTAGCAGTGCAGTGATGGCTCACACCTGTAATCCTAGCTACTTAGAAGGCTGAGATCTCAGGATTTGGGTTCAAAGACATCCCTGGTAGAAAGTCTGTGAGACTCTTATCTCCAATAAACCACTTAGAAAACTAAAAGTGGAGCAGTGGCTCAAGTGAAGAGTGCTAGCCTTGAGCTAAAGAGCTGAGGGACAGTAACAGTGCCCAGGCACAGACTTCAAACCCAAAGATCAAAAAAAAAAAAAAAGTTCAGGAATGTAAGATTAATTGATGGTATATCTGCATCAACATAGTGAACAAACACCAGACAGGAAAGTGCACGTTGTTTACTGACATGTGCTATCAAAGTAAGTTCAGGATGTCACACCATAACTCCTAGAAATATTTTTTTCTGTTCAAGAACTGACTGGATTGACAAAACTTAAACACTAGCAAACCCAAAACACATTTTTTTTTTGTTGAGTAGAGTACACTAAGCAAGGGCTCTACCCCAATGGTCATTTTGAGACAAGGTCTATGCTGCCCAGGCTGACAAACTTCTGGAAGCCCAAGGATTTCTTGTCTCAGGCACACCAGTTACTCCAAAGTACAATGTGCAAATTACATAAAGTGTAAAACATGACAGGCATTAAAAATAGTCACTGTTTTCTAATTCCTACAGTGTCCAAAAGCAGTAACTTACTTCACTTGGAATAAATGTTGATAAACACTTTAGCTCTCTTATTTACCTAAAATGTGTTGGATATGAAACAGATGTTTAGGTAGTCTGCATCAATTATTTGCTTCCCAGTTAAAAAATATTTTTAATATAGTATTCACCTATTTAAAAACTTGCACATTACTTGGAAGTACTTGAAATGGCACCTAAGATTGTGCCATTTCTTTTCATCAAAATGTTACATATACATGAAGTGCAAAGACAACCATTGCAGAATAGTAAAGGACAAAATCTATTAAGAATGTTTGTCATAGTAGCATTGTCAAACTTTTATGCCAGAAAAAATGGGATGTTTTTAAATAAGATGTTTCACTGTAGTTTTCTGATAATGACAGTGTGAATTAACTTTCAGATATTGTCTTATTTCTACCTGGCACATAATTTGTATCCAACACAAGCCTGGACTGAAGACATGGCTGGAATAGTGGAGCTCCTGAAGTGGTAGGACACATGCCTAGCAAGGACCTGAAAACAAACCCAGTTATTAGGCTCACCTGCTCCCCCCTTATGACTCCCCTGACACCTCAAAAAGTCATAGTTATTGTCCCAACAGAAGCATAGAGTATTTAATGTGTTTCTATATACTTGTATTTGTTGCAAGTGTACTAAAGCTTAGTTTGCTCCTTTAGCTACTCTGGTTTGCATTTACCAGTGGTTAGACTCTGCTGTACCCAAATAAGCTTACTTCACAATTCAGATTCATGTTTTCAATGAGAAATGACTTCCCACATGAATTCCTTTAAAAAATAAAAGATATGACAGAATATATGTTGTAAATCCTGTAAACTGTTAAACAACTTCAGAAAAACATAGTGAAGTGATTTCATTTGGGAAATGCTGAGGGATACAGAGAAGGCTGTTGGTCACACTGAGATGCCCTGTTCTTCTTAGTGAATCTCAAGGGTTGTAAGTTCCTTTCTGTTGAACTCTGTTCATTTTTGCACTTACCTCATGACATATTTGTTTTGCTTTTTGCTTTGAGTCCTAAGTTAGTGTGACATGAAAATACATATGATATAGCTCAGAGGTAGAGCATTTGCCTAGCAGGCCCTGGGTTGAATCTACAGCACCTTGTATAGGCAGGCATGTGCGTACACATGTATGTGTGCACACAGCCTATGAACTCTAGGCTTCATGCCAAGATCAGAAATTGTGACAGAACCAACTGGGTCTTCTAGGAAGACCTCAGGTATCTGACTAGGACAGACAGAAACTAGCATCAGTGGCAATTACACTACTCTACTTCCTCATGCACAGGAAATGTGTTCCAAGACCCCAGAAGATGCCTGAAGCTACAGTGAGTATCAAACCCTATATACAAACAGTGTGCCACTGTAATAGTCAATCTGATAACAAAGATAACTGCCACATTGCATCCAGGTGGGTAACATGAACATTCTAAGCAAAAGGAAGATTCTTCTAAATAGGATGAAGTAGTGAAAGAGGGTACCATTTACTGAGAGACAAACTTCCTTTTTTTCTTTCTTTACCTCTATTATTCATCTTTATTTTCCCTCTTGAGTCACTCTTTTCCATAGTGATCTTGGATCAATGAACCACATATTGCTGGATCACTATCTACATGGCAAGGAACTAAAACTACCCCCAAGAATCAACAAGCCTTACAGGACAGACCACCTCCTAATGAAATCACCCCAACTGAGAGCAATTACCTATGGTGGTGAGGCTGCACACCAAATCTGAGATAACCAGCTGATGGCATCAAGATTGCTCTTCTCAAGTGATGACAGTGACGATAGCTTCTCCAGAACCATTTGCAGAATCAAAATTAAGATAATGATGCATCCCACCATTGATCTAATTGTGATTATCCTCTCTGTTAGCTGTGTACAACACAAACATCGCCATTGTCTTCCTCTCCTATAAAATCTCCAGTCCTGTCAGTATATTTTGTAACACTGAAGCCCTTTATCTGTTCTTCCCAATGTTGCTACATTGATTAAAAATCCTTTCTTTGCCCTTGCCTTTCTCTGCCCTTTTCTAGTACTGTATTCTGACTGGTGTTTTGGGCAGGCGTCATGGTATACTCTGTTGGAACCCTGGGAGCCTGGGTTTTTGCCCTAAACTTATTCAATAATACTGAAGCAAAAGCACCTTGATCAATCAACTGTGTGGTAACAAAAAGGTTCTGAAACAGAAGAGCTGCCTTTCAACAGGACATCATGTGACCACTCAAACAGAAAATCAAGAACTTGCCCAAACTAATTTTAACCAACATAAATAAGGATGGTCACTATCTGTCCTTATTGGTAGTATTATCATAATATTTATTGTTGTCATTATTATCATTTCCATCCCGTATCTGAGGCAATAACACACCTGAAAACTCTGTATAATGACAACAAACACACTCTGTGGAACAGAAAATGAAAATAGACTATATTTTGGAGACTATGCACTCCTATTCTGGGAATTCCCTACTTCTCCTCAGCCCACCTTATTCTTTTCCCTCTATTAAGATCTGCTGTCCAAAACCCAAAAGTGTGCAACTTAGGTTGAGAATACCAACATTTACCTCTTTTTGTTTTGTTGTTGTTGTTGTTGTTGTTGTTGTTGTTCTTAGTGCTGGGCCTTGAACTCAGGGCCTGGGTGCTATCCCTTAGTTTTTTCCTTCAAGGTAAGTGTTCTATCCATAGAGCCACAGTTCCACTTTCCTGCTTTTTGGTAGTTTGTTGGAGATAAGCATCTCATAGCAAGAGTCGGGAAACGCCACAGCTCTCTCCAACCAAAAAGAGAGTTCGAGTTCCAACGCTTAATCTCCCCAAGAGACCGACAACAACAAAAAGACGAACACTCAGAGAAAAACCAGAGGTGGAAAATAACAAAAAAAGAAAGAGAGGAAAAGAAGAATTTCAGAACAGAGAAGAGCGAAGACCCCTCCCCCAACCTTTACTGGCCGCGCAGCAGTGTGCCAAGCCGCCGGCCAGCCGGCCCAGCGGGGGCTGCCGGAGCCACAGAGACACAGGGGGCTGCTTGCAGATCACCAGGTACCGGATTGCAGAACAGCGGATCGCCAGGAACAGAGAAACCTACCAGCCGGGAGTCTCCACGAGGATCCCACCCCCACCCCTCACTCTCCACTGGAGCGGAGAGGCTCCATCCCGCCAAAGCCGCCCGGCACCAGCAGCATGACAAAGGGACCTGTCAGCTGACCACCCACCCGATCACGATCGCAACGACCCGGCGGGGGCCGCCCAACCCAGCCCGCAACCACCCCAACTGAACTCGGATTGCAACAACAACTGACGACCTACAGGGCGAGTACCCCACAGGGGACAGTGAATCCCTCAAGGGAGACCAGAGCTGGAGGGAATCCCCAGACCCTGACCTAGACTCCCCACCCCAACACCCGGACCACAGGACCCACTAAAACTGGGAACTGTTTGAGAGCTCCACTCTGCTGGCCAGGCCAGAGCAAGAGTGCCCCTGGAAGGGAGCTTAAATGCCCAAGCCAGGAACACCGCCCCTGGGTCAAGACTACCAACAGTAGAAGAAATTTGAACTGTGTCCTCCAGGCTGCATAACCTAGGTGGTATACACATTAGCCCAGGCCTAATGAGCACGTTCCAGGCAGGGGCCGGAACCAGGCCCGGGGACCTGGCGCCTGAACAACACAACCAACTCCTCCCAACTGAAGTAAAAGCTGAGCATACGCCTCAACAGAGGGGAGAAACCCAGGAAACAACATTCCCTGGGAAGCACGCCTGTGACCACAAAAGACCTGGAGGCTCAGGACAAGAGAAGCCCAAACCCCACCAAAACTCCGCCCATATACCCTAGGCTGGGAATTGGGCAACACAGGCTGCCAGCACCTGATAGTAAGCAGGAGCTCAGGCTGATAAGGCGGCTCAGCAATAGAGTGATAGTCTTGGATGTATGAGGCCCTGGATCTGATTCCTCAGCATCACAAAAGCAAAAAGGGTCAGAAGTGGTGCTGTGGCACAAATGGTAGGGTGCCAGCCTTGAGCTGAAGTGCTGAGGGACAGCACCCAAACCTAGAGTTCAAGCCCACAACCAGCCCAAAACAAACAAACAAAAACACATCAGGAGCCCATAGCAGACTCCAGTATTTGGGAGAGTGCATCCAGAGTATCTGATCTTCCCAAGAGCACCCGTAGGAGCAAACACAAGCAGTCTAGGCTGCTCAACCCTTCCAAAGGTGGGAATTGCCAGCAATCTACATCAGAGAGCTGAGAATCCTAAGTAAGTCAGAATAGCAGCTGGAAATAGGCTCCCAACAGAATCCAGATCAGGCACAGACTCTCTCTACCAATACAGAATCAGCAACCAAGCAAAGACAGACACACCAAAACAAAATTGAAGAGCAGTCTCCTGAACCCCCATGCGAAAATCACAGAGAAAAATCACAAGGTTTACCACTACGCAGGACAACAAGCTCACCTCAAAAGCCAGCAGCCACGCAGGAGAGAGCCCCAGTGGGAGCAAAGCAGGAATGGAAGACAAAAGCTACATCCAAGGGTTGCTGGAGGCAATGACTCAAGAAATAAAGCGAGAAATGGATCAGAAATTGAAAGAGCACAAGGATGAACTATCAAAAGATATACAGGATATCAAACAAAAGTTGGATGCAAAAATAGAAGCTGCACAAACCTCAGTAAGAAGTGAGATAAATGCCAAATTAGAGGTAATGCATACTGATCTCACCTCATTGAGAGGTGAGATCAGTACTCTGAGAACCAACATTGAATCCATAAAGGGATCCATTTCCTCCATGCAAACCACAATAGAAGCCACGGTCAACAGAGTGAATGAAATGGAAGGTAGAGTGTCAGATACAGAAGACAGAATACACCAACTGGACCAAAAAGTGACAGATATGGAAAAATCACTCAAATTAAACCAAAGGGAAATTCAAGAGCAAGCAGATAATGCTAAAAAATTTAACCTTCGCATAATCGGAGTGGACGAAGGTGAGGAATTCCAGAGCAAGGGAATGCAACACCTATTTAACAAGGTAGTCAATGAAAATTTTCCCCACCTCAAAAACGACCATCTTAACTACATCACAAAAGCTTATCGAACACCCAACAAGCAAGATCCCAGGAGAAACACTTCTAGACACATTATAGTAAAAATGATGGATCTGAATAATAAGGAAACAATCCTGCATGCAGCAAAAATGAAGAAGGAGCTATACTACAATGGGAAAAAAATTAGAATCACTGCAGATCTCTCCACACAAACAATGAATGCAAGAAAAGCCTGGGAAAGCACCATACGAGCCCTGAGAGCCAATAACTGCCAACCCAGACTGATATACCCGGCAAAGCTAGCATTCACATTCGATGGAGAACTGAAAACTTTTAATAGCAAAGAAAAACTAAATGAATACATAAACATTAAGCCAGCATTACAGAGAATTCTAAGAGGGGGGACACAACCTGAAGAAAGCAACCAGGAACTGGGACCTGCCCCAAACAGGCATTACTCAAAGTCTAACTGAGCAAGCACAGGAGGAAAGGAAAGAAGAAAAACTTAGGAAAACGGAATGGCAGGGACAACAATGCATCTCTCTATACTTTCTCTTAATATAAATGGGCTGAATTCACCAATTAAAAGAAAACGAACTGAGGACTGGATCAGAAAACAAGACCCATCCATCTGTTGCCTTCAGGAGACCCACCTCTCAGCCAAACATACAAACAAACTCAGAGTGAAGGGGTGGAAAAGGATCTACCAATCAAATTCCCCCAATAAGAAAGCAGGTGTAGCTATCCTGATATCTGACAAAATAAACTTTTCATTAAAATCAGTACAGAAAGACAAGGACGGACACTACATATTAATAAAGGGAACAATCCAAGAGGAGGATATAACCATCATCAACTTATATGCCCCAAATATCGGTGCACCCAGATATGTTAAACAAAAGCTCTCAAACTTACAGAATAAAATAGATCCCAATACGATAATACTAGGAGACTTTAACACGCCACTCTCACCAAAGGACAGGTCTACCAACCAGAGGATTGGCAAAGAAGCTACCGAATTAAGTGAGGCCATACTACAAGCGGAATTAACTGACATCTACCGAGTATTTCACCCTAAAACAACACAGTACACATTCTTCTCAGCAGCTCATGGAACTTTCTCCAAAATAGACCATATCATAGTTCATGCAAGGAACTTAAGCAAATACAAAGGGATCGACATAATCCCCTGTATCCTATCTGACCACAGTGGAATCAAGCTAGCTCTCAATAACAAAGCATACTGCAGAAATTTCTCTAATACATGGAAATTGAACAGCACACTCCTTAACAATGCCTGGGTAACAGAAGAGATCAGAGAAGAAATAAAGCATTTCCTACAACTCAATGAAAATGAAAACACCTCACAAAGAAACTTGTGGGACACAGCAAAAGCAGTCCTGAGGGGCAAATTTATTGCCCTCAGTGCCCACATCAAGAGAATGGAGACAGACCAAGTAAATAATCTCATGTTGCAACTAAAACAGCTAGAAAAACAAGAAAAAATGGGACCTAAAGCTACTAGACGAAGCCAGATAACCAAATTGAGAGCAGAGATTAATCAATTAGAAAATCAGAAAACCATAACCAAAATAAACCAAACAAAAAGCTGGTTCTTTGAAAAAATAAACAAAATCGATGGCCCGTTGGCAAGATTAATTAAAAAAAGAAGAGAGGAAACCCATATTAATAGGATTAGGGATGCCACCGAAAACATCACAACACGTACCCAAGATATCCAAACAATTCTAACAGACTACTTTCAAAAGCTATACTCTCTAAAGGAAGAAAATCTGGCAGAAATGGATGCATTTTTAGAGAAATACAAGTTACCCAAACTGAGCAAAGAAGAAGTTAACCAATTAAATAAGCCAATATCCTATAATGAGATACAGGAAGCTATCAAAAGTCTTCCAACAAAAAAAAGCCCAGGACCAGATGGATTCACAGCAGAATTCTATAAGACCTTTAAAGAAGAACTAATACCCATACTCCTCAAGCTCTTCAGAGAAACAGAGAAGGAGGAAGCTATCCCAAACTCATTCTACGAAGCCAATATCACACTCATCCCCAAACCAGGCAAAGACCCAACCAAAAAGGAGAATTACAGGCCAATTTCCTTGATGAACACAGATGCAAAGATCCTTAACAAGATTCTAGCTAACAGAATCCAGAAACACATAAAAAAAAATAATACACTATGATCAGGTAGGCTTCATCCCAGAGACACAGGGATGGTTTAACATACGTAAGTCAATAAATGTAATCCAGCATATCAACAGAGCCAAGGTCAAGAATCACATGATTATCGCCACAGATGCAGAAAAGGCCTTTGATAAAATTCAACATTCATTCATGCTAAAAGCTCTGGAGAAAATAGGAATAGAAGGAACATTTCTAAAAACAATAAAAGCCATTTATGACAGACCAATAGCCAATATTATACTTAATGGGGAAAAGCTACAACCAATCCTCCTAAAAACAGGAACAAGGCAAGGATGCCCACTGTCTCCACTCCTCTTCAACATAGTCCTAGAACTCTTAGCCAGGGCAATAAGGCAAGAAAAAGACATTAAAGGGATCCGCATAGGGAAAGAAGAAGTTAAACTATCCCTTTTTGCAGACGACATGATACTATACCTCCACGATCCCAAAAACTCCATCCCCAAACTTTTAGAAATCATAAGTCACTTCGGCAAAATAGCAGGATACAAAATAAACCCACAAAAATCAGTTGCCTTCCTATACACTGATAACGTACAGGAAGAGAGGGAAATAAAGGGAGCAACCCCATTCACAATAACCTCCCAAAAAATAAAATATTTAGGAATTAACCTAACCAAAGATGTAAAAGAACTATTTAATGAGAACTATAAAAAGTTAAAGAAAGAAATTGCAGAAGACACTAGGAAATGGAAAGACCTCCCATGCTCCTGGATAGGCCGACTTAATATAGTAAAGATGGTGATACTTCCAAAACTAATATACAAATTCAATGCAATTCCTATTAAAATCCCAATGACGTACATCACTGAAATACAGAAAACAGTCCAAAAATTTATATGGAACAACAAAAGACCTAGAATAGCCAAAACAATTCTAGGGGATAAAGACAATATGGGAGGGCTATCCATGCCGAACTTCAAACTCTACTACAGAGCTATAATCACAAAGACAGCATGGTACTGGCACAAAAACAGACCCGAAGACCAATGGAACAGAATAGAAGATCCAGATATAAATCCACAGGTCTACAGCCAGCTGATATTCGACAAAGGAGCCAAAGACATACAATGGAAGAAACACAGCCTCTTCAACCGCTGGTGCTGGGAAAACTGGGCAGCCACATGCAGAAAACTAAAAGTGGACCCCAGCCTATCACCATGCACCAACATCAACTCAAAATGGATTAAAGACCTTAACATTAAACCTGAATCTTTGAAACTACTGCAGGACAGAGTAGGAGAGACACTTGAACTAATAGGCACAGGAAGGAACTTCCTGAACAGAGTCCCAGGGTCACAACAAGAGGGAGAAAGACTCGACAAATGGGACTACCTTAAAATAAAAAGCTTCTGCACAGCTAAATCTATCGCAACTAAGCTAGAAAGACAACCAACTAATTGGGAAAAAATATTTACCAGCAATATATCAGACAAGGGGTTAACATCCTGTATATACAGGGAACTCAAGAAACTAATCCCTCCCAAACCTAACAAACCAATTACTAAATGGGCAAGGGAACTAAAGAGGGACTTCTCAAATGAAGAAATAAAAATGGCAAAGAAACACATGAGGAAATGTTCATCATCCCTGGTGGTGAAGGAAATGCAAATAAAGACAACCCTGAGATACCACCTTACCCCAGTCAGAATGTCCCACATCCACAAATCAGCCAACGACAAATGCTGGAGGGGATGTGGAGAAAGAGGAACCCTATTACACTGCTGGTGGGAATGTACACTTATACAACCACTTTGGAAAGCAGTCTGGAGGGTCCTTAGAAAGCTAAAGATTGACCTCCCTTACGACCCAGTCATACCACTTCTAGGCATCTACCCTGAACAACAGGAACCAATATACAAGGACACGTGCACCTCCATGTTTATTGCAGCACTGTTCGCAATAGCTAGGATATGGAAACAACCTAGATGCCCCACCACAGATGAATGGATCCAAAAATTGTGATATCTATACACAATGGAATATTATGCAGCCATTAGAAATGACAAAATAATGGCATTTGCAGGGAAATGGATGGAGCTAGAAGGAATATGTTGAGCGAGGTAAGCCAAGAACGAAGAGACAAACGGTACATGGTCTCCCTGATAAGTGGATGCTAAATCCAAAAGGTTAGGTGATATGACAAAATTAACAGGACTTAAGAAACAAAGAACTCCCGCTCATCTGGTTGAACCACTACTAAATATCCCCATGCTGCTGATCACAAATATGGTATATAACATGTGTACACTGTTATATATTACAGACTGTGGTAGACAATTTGCTCCAGGGAAGTTAGAATGAACTTGTGACTTTGAAATTATGTAATCATTTAATCACAATCAAAAAAAAAAAAAAAAAAGAACCTCGGGGAAGGGAGGGAGGGAGGGGATGGTAGGGGGAAAACAATGGAGGGGGTAACAATGTTCAAGAGGAAGTGTACTCATTACCTCACTCATGTAACTGTAACCCTCTGCATAGTAGCTTTACAATAAAAAAAAAAAAAGCATAGGTTTGAGAACAGAAAACTTCTTTAATAAACCATTTTGAAATTAGAGTTTCTATCCCCAAATCCTGGAAAGCAATACAACACTAAAGAGATGACCGAGGCTTTCAGGATGTTCTCAACTCTCTTACCCAACAACTACTTTGCTACAAGCCCAAACTGAGCTGTAAACATAGCTGCAGAGCCACTTCTTGGAAGCTTACCTACCTTCTCTTGCAGCAAGGCAGCAAGGGCACAGGCATTTTGGTTTCAGATACCGGGAAGCCTTTCCCAGGACTGAGGCTGCAGACTGGAGCGTGGTACTGCCAGGACAGAAGATGGCTTCTCCAGAGCCTGCTGGTGTGCCACAACTAGGTGCTGTACTCAGAGCCCTTCACACAGCACTATAGACCACATCTTTATGTATGTATCTCTCTAAGCTGAGGAGTGACCAACATCCTACATAGCCCACACACCTTTTTTCTCCTGCCAACAAGGGCCAGGTGAGCAGAGCTGACTGGTCAAATCATCTCTCACCAGCGATGAGAGTGGTAGAGGGGAGATAAAAGAAGGTGGAGGCAGGCAGGAATTAAGCCGGGGCCTAAGGAGGTTACAAACACCTGCCCTACCTCTGTTCTTGCCCCTAAGAAAATTCTGTCACCTCTGGCACATAGTTGGCCAAAGAGTAGTTTCACCTCTACCCAACATTGCCTCTCACTCAGTGCGATCTGTTCTCTCTAATACCACCTGTATGTTCTTTCTCCCGTACTTTTCTTCTAGGCTTCATTCCCACAGGCTGCTTGCTCTCTCCCTGGCACCCCTTGGCCTCAGAAGATACTAGGGAGATTTCTTTCTGGACAAGAGAGAAGACCTAGTGCCCCAGTGAAGGCCAGGTCCAAGCCTAGAGATTCCCTGGGAACATGGTGAAGGTTGGGCAGTGGGACGGTTCCACAGGAAGAATGGGAAAGCCATGGTCCACCCACCATGGTGCCTCGGTTCCATGGTGTTCCTCCCTGAGAGACAGCGCTGGCCATCTTCACTGTGTGGCCCTTGTTGGAGAAGAGGCCAATGCAGTTGCCAGGCCAGTTCTCTAGGTTTCCCACATGTATCTGTCCATACTATGCACAGAATGAGCCTGACCTCCCTTTCACTCCAACCCTTCCCTCCTGTGTATCCTGTATCCAACACAGAGAGAAAGAAAAAGGGAAAGACAGAGACACAGAGAGAGAAAGAGAGACATGCAGAGTGAGAAAGAACTCAGGCCTGTGTATAGACACGGGTATGTGTCTAGAGGAGAGGCCTTGACTGCAGGTATGACTACCTATCTTGAGGACATGGTGGCAGTCCTGCAGAAGAGAGTGAGTGTGACTGTGACACTTCATATCACAGGGTAGAATGTGATAGGGTGTATGATAAGTGCTGATAGCCTGGGATACTGAGACAAAGTCTTAGGGATCAAACACAGCTGGAACATTCTGTGGTGCATGACTCTAGAGGATGGCTCTATCTAGATTATAGTCTCTCTCTCTGTCTCTCTGCCTCTCTGTCCTCCTTTATCACCCACCCCCAAGTGGAGTCCTCCAGGTAATCATCTCCAGAATGAGAATCAGCCCCATACCTGAGTTTACACAAATGCAGAGAAAATAGACTGACACTGGCCCTGAGCTTCCAATGATAAATTAATGAAAGTCCCTGGTCTGACTCTGTTTCTAGGCCAATGTGGGAGATGAGAGTGGTGTGTCCCAAGTTTGGACACATCTGCCTTGGTGGTAGAGCTAGTCCCATTGGCTATGAGTACCCAAGGAGCTGCTAGCTGTCCCCCAAGCTCCTGGACCAGTGCCTTCCTTTCTCCCTCAGGTACAAGAAATAGATCTAACCCATTCCTACTCCCTCTAGCCATTCTTTCTTCTTTCCCTCCTTAGCTGCTTCCCCTCAATCTACCTTGCTGCGACCTACAGCCTTCCCCCATTCTACAGTTACCTCATGTGCACTGATATCACCCTTGCTTTGCACTGACATAACTTGTACTGAGCACAGCATGGTGGCAAAATCCAGAGTCAGCTGTCCATGGCCTAAGAGTGTTTCCCAACCAGGAATGTTTCTCCCATCATTCTATCTGTGCCAATGTGCCTCCCTGGGGATTGAGTGTTGACTAAGCCTCCTCTGTGCCCACTGGAAGGCCAATACTCCCTCAGTGTGAGGGAATGGAGATTGTTCTGCTGTCACCCTGGGGAATTCACAGGTTTCTAAGACATATGGGACAATATGGCACAATAGCAAACTATGCTAGCCAGGATGTGATGGGCACAAAGAATAAACATACTATATTATATAGGGTAGGAATGTAGGGAAGGGAGAGGAGCTCTCAATAGAGGAGGCTTTAGAATTGGTCAGAACAAGAGTGTGGGTCTGAAAAAGAAAAAAGAAAAAAAGAGTGCAGGTCTGATACAGAGTGATGTGGCAATGTTTTATTTTCATATGTGTACTGTGCTACCGGCTCTGACTTCTTTGCAGGCTCAGAAAGGTTACTGAGGTGGGGGATGCTGTGGTGGGAATTACTGGAGCCTGACATCTCCTAGATGCATGCAGGTACTTTGTGTATTTTGCATGTACAAAATAAGTAATTTTTTTGGGGGGGGTCTGGTTGTGGGGCCTGAACTCTGGGCCTGAGCACTGTCCCTCAGCTCTTCAGCTCAAGGCTAGCGCTCTACCGCTTGAGCCACAGCGCCACTTCCGGTTTTTTTTCTTTTTGCTTATATGGTGCTGAGGAATCGAACCCAGGGCCTCAGGCTTGCAAGGCAAGCGCTCTACCACTGAGCCACCTTCCCAGCCCCCAAAATAAGTAATTTTTTTAACAACCATAGAACAGGCATGATATCTGGGCCCTGTTTCAGCTGGTCTCACCTCTATCCACTCTTGTTCCATGAACACATCCTGGCCATAGACACTGTGGAACCTGGTCCTGACCCTTGGGAAGGGCATGTCTGAAAGGCCTCCTAAGCCAGTTAGAGGCGATTTCCTTTCACTCTCCTGTCCAACTATACTTTCCCTCACATCTCTCCCTGTTCAAGAAGGAAAAGGGAGGTATCCCAAGCTAGTTCTCAGCCTTGCTTTTGTCATACAAGGAAAAAGTGAATGTAATCTTGGGGCATTTCCAGGCTTTCCTCAGCTGCTGCCCCAACAGGGGTTTGTCTGGATTCCCTTTTTTACTTCTTGCTTCCCATAGGTCCTAGATTTGAAATGCCATCTTGGCCCACAATTACTCTTTTGGAATGCGTTGTTTTTCTATGGTCTTCTTCATGCAGCAGTCCAAAGAGAAGACTGCATTCGTTCCTGCGGATCTGCCAGGAAGAGAGGAGCCATGTGCACAGCTCCATACTCTGTAGCCCCTTATCCCTCCTCAATTCTTCCACCTTCACGAACACTCCCAGAGACCAAAGGAGGCTTGCTAATTCTTATGACATAACAGTCTCCAGCATTCCTGTCCACTCATTTTATCTGCACAAATATCTGTTTATCACAGACAAGTGTCAACATATGTTCCTGGTGCTCAAGACATATCTACCTATCCTTCTGAGCTACTTGGCAAAGCTGTGGCTTTCTCTTGACGTGAGCCACAGCTTCACTGCTGAGTCTGATGCCAGGAGAGGGTTAGCTGAGAACAGAGTCTCAAAGAAAGGGATCAAGCCTGATGCCCACAGCTTCACTTCCTGCCAGAGCCTGTGGGTTGGAGCTGAAGTCAACAGGTAAGAAGTCAATCTTGTTTTCCCCTTCATGATGTCGAACTACAAGTAAGAAGCAATCAGAGGCAGAGATGTGGAAGGACTGAGACTGGCATGGAGAATCAGTGTATCTGGCTTCTTTCAGGTCCAGAATCCCATTCAGTCAGAAGGATGACCCTTTGCTCTGGTCCCTGGGGAACAATTAAGAAAGGCATGAGGTCAACACAGGAAGTAAGGGGTGAGGAGCCAATTGTGCCCTCTGAGAGTTGGAGAGCAGCCAGGGTACTTAGTAGAGGCTGCCTTTTCTGCAAAGGAAGGCATGGAGGCCACAGGGAAGAACCTCCCAGACTTCCACCTACAGAGAGAGTTATTGACTGACCGCTCACCTGGGGGGCTGCCTTTCCCAGCACTGCTTCCTCATGGTCTCACTTAAACTCTACCAAAGTCACATAGTCAGTCTCCTTTCCCCAATCTTACTTTCTGATTAGGCTTCTCCTGTCAGCAAAGCCACCTCTTCCCCCTTACCCCCTGCACTGTGTTTTCACAGTGAAAGCCTTGAGTAATGTCCAGTCTGTGTACTGCCTAGAGCACCCAGCTCCACAGAAAGGCTTTTAGGCCTCTTCAATGACCAGTGCTTGTGGATTGGTGGCAGGGCCAGACAGGAGCCTTTTCAGGTACTTCTAGGATATAGTTGACAGAAAAGAGCTGTTGACCAGACTGAGAGTACACAGCTTTCCAAACTGATTTGTGGGCTTTTGCTTCAGGAAAGAGCTGTGGTTACCTGTGGATGGAGGTGCAGCCAGGGTCATGCTGCCACTTCGTGACTGTGGAAGGAAGAGAAGGAGTGGAGACTTCCATCAGAACCCTGGTTCTGAAGCTAGATTTGACTATAAGTTCTCTCTCTCTCTCTCTCTCGTTCATCTGTTTCTTCATTTTGTAATCCAAGCCTACCTCGGAATTAAATAAAATAGTGCTCTTTAACTTGCCTAGCTACTGGCTGTCATCCCAGGCTGGCCTGACAGAGACAATATCAATACAGTCTTGACTGAAGATATCGACCGTGCCAGAAACTGGACAAGTTAGTGGCATAGGAATAGATGCTGTGAGATGATTAAGTTCAGTCTGTGCTTCAGGGAACATAGCTTAGAAGGCTTCTGTATTCTTTGTATTATCTAAACCTTTCTTTCATATTACCAGGACAGGTATGTGTTGTAAGAAATGTGAGGTAAGCGAGAGCAAACAATACACGCTCAAGGCTTTATTGGGGGATAGACCTGCCGGACTTCTCCAAGCAGGAATGGAGGCAGCAGCCATGGACAGGTGTAGGCTGAATTTAAACAGAATTTTAGGGGGCAGTCACTTGGGTCACATTACATAGGCTATGGGAATTTGGGGGTACAGTCAGTTCTGAGAAGAGATGTTATGAAGTTGTTACAGGAACTACAGGAATTGAGGGGGGGGGAGAGTCACATTGTGAGAAAGAGCGTAAGGAGACTATTGCAACTAGGGTGGGAATTTATATGTTACACCAGGAAAACAATACAGCATCGGGCAAAAAGAAACTTAACAGATTTTTGTAAACAGGTAGGGACACGAGGCAGGGCCTTAATCAGTAAGCTGACTCTGAGAACTTAGATTCCTTTCTTTTTTATGTGTGTGTGTGTATATATATATATATATATATATATATTTATATATATATTGAACTCTGGGCCTGGGCACTGTCCCTTAGCTCTTCAGCTCAAGGCGAGCACTCTACCACTTGAGCCACAGCGCCACTTCCTGTATATTTTTAAAGGTGGAAGGCAGAGGGTAGAGACATTCTCTAGCTGCTTCCTGCGGGCTGTGTGCATCAGTTTTAGGGGTAGAGGTGGAAAGTTCATCTGGTCCAGGAGAAGGCACTAGTAAGCATTCCCTGATGATAAACGTGCATATGCATGCTTGGATGAAGTCTGAAAGAAATTTTATGAGGCAGAGGCCAAACAATAAGAAAAGAAAAACCATTATTAGAGGACCTACAGCCAGCAGAAGGGAAGGCAGCCATCTACTCTAGGTGGATCTCCTGTGTTCCAGGAGATCCTGCATTGGGTGGGTTATATCCTTAACTACTCCTGACTGATTAACATCGGCTAGCTGGATAGGGGAGAGCATTGTGGACTGGTTAAGAATAACCAGTCAGAAGCTGGGGCTGTATTGGAATGGTTAATGGCCCAGTGGGAGGCCTAATATGGATGGAAGACCCACTACAAATAGAAATATCAGGTAATAGATATAAGTTCTTACCCGGTTAAAAGATAAACCAGTATGGGCATTAGATAAGCCTGTTCCCAGCCATCAGAGTGAGGTGAGGGACGGGAGCTTCATTCCTCACTCCCTAGGAGACAGCTCAAGGGGAAAGGCTGAAGGAGCCCCAAGAGATAACTGTCACCCACGATGGAGTCCTGTAGCCTGTATCTTCCACCACTCCTCCATTGTTCTTTAATCATCTTTTCCCTGAGACCACTGGACATTTCTCCTAGGTATAATCTGAATACCATTTTGTCTTTCAGTCATCTGTTATGGACACAGAAAGTTGGGTAGGAGTAAGTCTGAGAGAGAGCACAAGTAGATGAGACTCTAGACTGTCCCCTGGAACAGGTGCCTGTCTTTCATGGCTTCGCTTTCTGTGACCCAGTGCCTCACCCTGTCCCCTCAGGGAATTTAGGGGAGGAAGAAGGCATGGATCTGGATAGAGTAGGGCAGATGCCACCATGGGATCAAGGAATGGGAAAGGAAGGGCTGGGGGGGGGGGGTCTGCCAAAAATTTACTGGGAGTCTCATTGGGACAATGAATTATCTCCCTCAGTTTGTAGTTGATAGACTTGCACTGTATGGAGTCAAAGCTATGGAGGAGGAAGAGGACCATGTCATCCCTAAGAGTCTGGTGGGGGTGATCAGGCTGGTTAGAGTGAGGTACAGCTTCCTGACCAACAGGTTTTTGATTAAGGTATTTAAGCTTCTATTTGGGACAAGCTAGGGAGGGAGAAAGGAATGTGAAAATGAAGGCTTCAGAGCCAGACATCTCCTGAAAGGGAAAGAGGTAGGCTGGTGCCATAGCAGCTGATGGATGGGCAGTGTGGAAATGGTGTGAGGCAGAGAGAAAAGCAGTGAAGGACTGAATCTTGGAGTCTATATTATAAAGCTAGCTACTGCTTGGTGGACTCCAGTGGAGGTGAATTGGGATGCCATGTTGACCAGAGAAGAACCAGGAGAAAGAACATGAACACGAAGACGTGTGGCATGGTGTAAAAGCACCTGAGCTGGTCCAGGCCCAAATAGGGCTAGGTCAGGGGGGCAGGGTCACAGGAAACTCCCAGTCCCAGGCACTGGATGACTGGTTGGTTTAGTAACCAACCTATCAGCAAAGTGCCCACCCCTGCCTCCAGGGATAGAGTCACACCCATTACCTGGGAAGTGGGGGCTTCACCTTCTCCCACTATGAAAACAAGATGTCATACCCTACCATTTACCACATTGCTAAGATTGCACCAGCCAGACCAGACCTCGCGACTTCAAGCTAAACTCAGAACTGCAATCCAAATTCAAATTCAAGGCCCTGGAATTTGGCTGAGGTAGTCAATAGGCAGGCTGAGCCTGTGTCCCCCTAACTGTCTTTGCTTTTATAAACTCCCTTACACTTTTTAGGCAGGTGCTTTACCACACCCTCACCATTAGTACTTGTCCATTTAAGCAGGAAAAGGCCAGTGCCTACAGAAGCTTAAGGACATGGAACAATACTGTATAAAAAAAATCATCAGACAATTCAACATGATCACTACTTTTGCAACTTCTTATGTAAATTTAAACACAATAGGAATACAGAGCATTTTTTGAGATTTCTTAAACTGTGCCTCATAGCTGTCCCCTGGGCCAATGATGGCTGTCTACACAGAAGGGGAGTACTCAGCACAGAGCAGAGGAAAGCAACTGGACAGGATGGGCCTGGACAGGGGACCATGAATGAAGCCCTGCAGCCGGACCTTAAGCTCTCAAAACGGGAGACTTGTCACATGAAAAATCCTAAAGCCTTGCCAATCAAGGACTTCTTAAGAAATACAGATTAGTTGTGTGCAGATGGCTCATGCTTTTAATCTAGAAGAAGGAGGAGGAGGAGGAGGAGGAGGAGGAGGAGGAGGAGGAGGAAGATAATTATTTCAAATTATCCAAAGGAAATAAGAAAGGTCCTTGAGTTTCTCTTTTTGTTTCTCAAGGCCACACCATCAGTTTCCTGTTCTTAATCCTCTCTTTTATTCATTTACTTTTTAGTTTACTTACATATTTTGGCAGTACTGAGGTTTCACTCAGGACCTTACACTTGCTAGGCAAAAACTCTACCATTGCTTATGATATTTTGGGGATAAGTTCTCATGTTTCTGCCTTGGACAGGCCTTGAACCGTAGTTCTCCTATCTATGTCCCCCCACTTAGCTGAGATTATAGGCACACCATTTGGGTATATTTGTTTAGATGAAATCTCACTGACTTTCTTTTTCCAGGCTGGCCTACAACCCAAATCCTACTTTTTGATAGCTATGTTATAGGTATGACCCAATGCACCTGTACCCCCCATCCTGTTATAAGATACTGTTTTGCAAGACAGGAGTCTTGTTGCAACTATTCAAAAGGCTCTTTCTTGGGGGAAGTGCTGCAGCTCTCTATTCCCTTCTCAGGTGATCTAACCTAGGACAGTTTCTCATCCTTTTATTTACAAAGAAAACAAGGTTTTAAGAGAGACCCTAGGAGCAAAGCAAGTAGAGCAATCCTGATATCTCTCCTATTTCCATTTTGTGCTCAGGCTTATAATTCTAGGCCCAGGGTTAAGCAAAATCCCAGGAAAAGATGACCAGCTCAACTGGGTCCAGATGTGCAGTCCCAATAAGGAGTTGCAAGTGGCATGGTTGCCCTATGTTCTCTTTTGATCTTCCACATCAGCCCATACACAGCATTTTTCCTAAGCTGAGCCTCCTATTTCAGGAACATGCTTTTATGGGTACTATGCCTGTAAACCATGGGGAAAACCCTCAGGAAAAAAAATGCACAACAACCTGGTCTCTGCAGTCCTTTTTCCAGCAGTCTCTGTTCCCAGCCATCAGAGTGAGGTGAGGGAGGGGAGTTTCATTCCTCACTCACTAGGAGACAGCTCAAGGGGAAAGGCTGAAGGAGCCCCAAGAGATCACTGTTACCCACGATGGAGTCCTGTAGCCTGTTTCTTCCACCACTCCTCCTTTCCCTGAGACCTCTGGACATTTCTCCTAGGTACAATCTGAATACCATCGTGTCTTTCAGTCCATCTGCATATCTCCCTCCTTTCGGTCCCCTCCACAAACCCCTGGTTCCCAGCTCCCTCACAGCCCTTTCTTTCTGTCCCTAAGGATTTGTGAGGAGACTAAAGAGAAAGAGTGAGAGATAGAGACAGAGATAGAGAGAGAGACAGAGAGAGAATATCTACCCTGGCAGGATTGATGATCATCCCACCCCCCTCCGCCTCAGTTTGTTCCCTCCCCCAGTCTGTTTCAGATTCCCCACCCAGGCACAGTGAGAGCAGCTGGAGCATCTGCTTTCAGACTTCCGATCCTTGCCCCCTGCTGGCTGTGCAGAGTTGGGCCTTTGTTCTGATTTTCCTGTGGCAGTGGGCACCTACAGTGCCAGGTCCTCTCCTCCTTCCCCATGAAGTCCATGGGAGGTCCTGAGGGGCAGGAGCTGCACAAGCTGGATAATGGAGCCTGGGACAACCCTGCCTACAGTAGTTCCCCTTCACCTCACGGGACACCAAGGATCTACACTGTCTCCAGTGTGGCATCCCCCTCCAACGAGCCCCAACCCAAGAAGCCTGAAGATGGAGTCCAGGAGAAGACACACAGGACCCTTGGGTCCAGCTGCTGCCTCCACATCTGTCATTGCATCAGAGGTACCAGCCTGGGGAGGGGGCTTCCTGGGATATTGGAGTCAGGGGCAAGGAGCACTAGAGCTCTGAAGGACAAAGCTCATCTGAGGAAGAGGTGTAATTATGATGTCTCTGAGATGGCCTGAGTTAGAGAAGACATTCTTGTGCTCTGCCAGAGGGGTCAATTGCAGGGTCATCTGTTATCGACACAGAAAGTTGGGTAGGAGTAATCTGAGAGAGGGCACAAGTAGATGAGACTCTAGACTGTCCCCTGGAACAGGTGCCTGTCTTTCATGGCTTCGCTTTCTGTGACCCAGTGCCTCACCCTGTCCCCTCAGGGAATTTAGGGGAGGAAGAAGGCATGGATCTGGAGAGAGTAGGCAGATGCCACCATGGGATCAAGGGATGGGAAAGGAAGGGCTGGGTGAAGACGGTACAAAAAACAGGGGCAGGTGAGAATGGATAACTGGGCAGGATGTGTTGCCAGAGACTCTGAGCCCCCGTCTAATTACCTTAGGACTCTGGGGAACAACCCTGACTGAGAACACAGCTGAGAACAGGGAACTTTATGTGAAGACCACCCTGCGAGAGCTTCTGGTATACATCGTGTTCCTGGTAGACATCTGTCTGTGTGAGTAGCCTCTGTCTCTCGGCTGTCTGTCTGTGAGAACCATGAATGTGTGTGACATATGTGTATACACCTGTCTTCAGTCAATACCTGTGGGGCAGCATCTATCTGTGAGAGGTGTGTGTCCTGGAAACTCTCTCTCTATATATCCATTTCAACACCCTTTTTAGCTTAAGATAATGTCACAGAATTTGGTGGAAGAAGGCAGATCATTAGGCAGACTGTTAAGGGAAGTATGTAGAATTATTAGGAAACACAGTTTTTAAGTTCAAGTTCCTAATTTTGAGTCAGTGGCCATGGTTTTCTGTTGGCAGGTGGAAGTTTTTACCCTATCTTAAGAATGGGGGTCACCGCTGTCTGTGTGGTAGGTTTCCTGTGTGTGCTTACTGCACAATATCTCATCCATGAGCCTTTAGAGGCAGGAAGAGAATGATTCCATTTGCAGGTTCGTGAGAAGAGGGTTAGGAGGTATGGTGGTATCCTGTGATGGAGCTCACCTCACAAACATCAGAGGAGTACCTGTGAGACCCTTGCTGTATCCCCACACTGGGAAGACTTGGTCTCTGAGTTTGATAAGAGAAGGAAGTAGAAATATGGAAGAGCAGGCTATGGAAGGAGAGTCAAAGAATTGTAGAAAATAGTTGGACACAGGTGTCTGAGTGAGGGTGAAAATTAATTTTTTCCTTAAAAATTTACAGTGACGAAATTATGAAAGGAACCTAGTTTACTCTACAAAAGATGAATGGATCAAGAAAATATGGCATGTATATTTCTGTGTCTATTTATATATCACATTGTATATATTATATTGTGTATATTATATAATATATTGTACATATATATTAGTATATATATTATATATTGTATATTTTTATATCAATTTTTTTCTTTTACTGTTCCTAGGTCTTGAAATCAGGGCATGGGCATTGTCTCTGAGCTTCTTTTCCCTCAAGCCTGGCACTCTAAATCTTGAGCCATGGCTCCACTCCCAGCTTTTTAGTAGTCACCTGGAGATAAGAGTCTCACAGAAGCTGGGTGATGGTGGCTCATGCCTATAGTCCTAGCTATTCAGGAGGCTGAGATCTGAGAATCACAGTTGGAAACCAGCTTGGGCAAGGAAGTCTATGATACTCTTATCTTTAATAAACTACTCAGAAAAAGCTGGAAGTGGTGCTATGGCTTAGTTGTAGAGTGCTAGCCTTGAGCACAAAGAAGCTCAGGGACAGCACTCAGGTCCCTGAGCTCAAGCCCACTGTCTGGCAAAAAGAAAAAAAACCTCATGGATTTTCCTGCCCAGGTTAGCTTTGAGCCATGAGCCAAGAGCCTCAGATCTCATCTTTCTGAGTAGCTTCGATTACAGGCATGAGCCTCCAATGGCTGGCTGTTATATCCATTGTTAAATGAAGCATTTAAAAGGTAAAAATATATGGGCTGGGAAGGTGGCCCAGTGGTAGAGTGCTTGCCTTGCATGCATAAGGTTCTGAGTCTGATTCCTCAGCAGAAGCCAAAAGTGGTGCTGTTGTTCAAGTGGTAGAGTGCTCGCCTTGAGCTGAAGAGCTGAGGGACAGTGTCCAGGCCCAGAGTTCAGGCCCCATGACAAAAAGGTAAAAATATAAACAAAAAATTTCTCTTGTGATGCTGCTTCTTCTTGGGTAAGTAAGGTTGTAGTTTCTGTTAGCGTGTCAGGGCTGTGAATAAAGTAGTGTCCAACACATTTGCAGGCTATGGCCAGCCACACTAGTTAAAAGCCTCAGTATTTGCAGTATGAGTTAGCCCAAAAGCGTTCATTTGTCTTGTTGCTTCATCTGCTTGTTTTCTTGTGGCTTGGCCATGTAGATAGACCTACACCTTTTTTGATTTGTGGAATGGGAGTGATAACAGAACAAATATTGTAGAGCTGTTTGGAGTAGTCCAATGAGCTAGCGCAATGTTATGCATCTGAAAAAGGATTCAATGACTTAGTAGCTCATGTTTATAATCCCAGACAGTTGGGGTAGGAGGCCAGCCAGGTTAAAAAAAAATGTTGAGACTTTATTTCAATGAAAAAGATGGGCCCAGTAGTGCATGTCTGTAATTTCACATAGGAATAGCTTCCTCCAGTATTAAAATCCTATACTACTTGTTTCACAGTGTATATACATTGACATAACATCATCACTCAACGTCAATAGTTCACAATAGGGTTGACTCTTGGTTTTTCATATTCTATAGTTTTAGGCAAATATAAATTGACATATTGTAATGGTATAATACAGAGTACTTTCATATCTTAAAATCTAGATAAACACTGGTGGCTCTTGCTTGTAAGACTACTCAGGAAGCTGAGATTTGAGGATGGCAGTTCAAGGCCAGCCTGGTCAGGAAAGCCTATGAGACCCTTATTTCCAATAAATTACAAAAAAAGCTGAAAGTAGAGTTGTGGCTCAAATGATAGAGCACTATCCTTGAGCAAAAAAGTTCAGGAACTAGACCCAGGCCCTGAGTTCAAGCCCCAGGACTGGCAGCTTCCCCCCACAAAAAAAAGTCTTAAAATCTTCTGACCTTTACCTGTTTATCATTCTCTGTATACAATCCCTGGCAACCACAGCCAATATTTACTATCTCCATAGTTTTGTCTTTTGTGAAGTGGTATAGTTACAATACAGTATGTAGCTTTTCAGATTAATTTATTTGACAAATTTTTCAGTCTGCAGATCCAAGCTTTTCAGATTAATTTATTTGACACATTTTTCAGTCTATAGATCCAAGTGAGTGTTTTTGAACTTCCACAAAATAATAAACCAATAATTATTAGCTGGGCTCTAGTAGTTCACACCTGTAATCCTAGCTACTCAAGAGGTTGATATCTGAGCATCTCAATTCAAAGCCAGCCACACAGAAAAGTCCAAGAGACTCTTTTTTTTTTTTCCAAGAGACTCTTATATCCAATTAACCAGCAAAACAAATTGGGAGTGGATGTGTGGCTCAAGTAGTAGAGCAGCAGACTTCAATGAAAAAGCTAAGTGAGAGTGTCTAGTCCTGAGTTTAAATCCCAGTTCAATCACATACAAAATAGTTTACATAAAAACATTAAAGAGCCAGATACTGGGCTCTTGCTGTAATCCTAACTACTCCAGAGGCTGAGATGTGAGGTCAAAGTTTGAAGCCATCCTGGACAGAAAAGTATGTAAGACTCTTATCTCCATTTAGCCAGCCATAAATGGAGCTGTGACTCAAGTGGTAGAATGCTAGCCTAGAGTACAAAATTCATGGACAGCTCCCAGGCCCTAATTTCAAGCCTCATGACTGACACAAATTAAAAAAAGGAAAACAAAAAATTAAAACATAAACACTGAAGAGCATTTTGATGTATAATTCATCACTATCATATCCAAAGATACCTTTATTTTTTCACATCACTAATGCTTATGCATATACATACATATTTTACCCAATTGTATTATATCGTATACTTCTACACATAATTAAATCACAAATAACCCATTTTAAGTAGATTATGTATTTTAATTTTATGATCATAGTCATTGACGGAAATACTTATTATTTCAACTTTTATGTTTGGTAAATATATCTTGGCCTTTTAGGTTCCCCACACACACACTTTTCTTGAATTTTATCCTTCTAGTAATTTCCAAGGAGAGAGATAATTAGGTCAAAAGTCAGGAATATCTTCTTAGCATTGGCTGTATGTTATCATTTTTGCTTCTGAAAGGGATCAGGCACATTTACTATGCCACTGGTGTTGTGAGATCACACCAGCTTTGTCATGATCTCACCAAAACTGGATATTCATTTATAAATTTTAGTATTAAATAAGTCTAAAATGGTATGATTTGCTTGAATATCTCATCTCTGATTACAAATGAGCATGAAGAGGTTTATGTTTAATTTATAACATGCTTATTATTTTTTAATAAATTGCATAAAACAGGACTTAGGAGGGATGAGGGGAAGGTTTTAAGAAAGTTGTGTCATTAGACTTTTGTGACAATCATCCACCAGGTTTCTCATTTCCACCACTGGAGCTTTTTTTTTTTTTTTGGTCAGTCATAGGGCTTGAACTCCGGGTTTGGGCACTGTCCCTGCACTCTTCAGCTCAAGGCTAGTGCTCTGCCACTTTGAGCCACATGCCACTTCCAGTTTTCTAGTGGTTCATTAGAGATAAGAGTCTCATGAACTTTCCTGCCCAGGCTGGCTTTGAACCATGATCCTCAGATCTCAGCCTCCTGAGTAGCTAGGATTACAGGAGTAAGCCACCGCCACCAGCGCCTGGCTACTACTGGAGCTTTGAAAGTGGAAAGAATAGCTCATGAAATTGGTTGGACAGCTACTGCTTAGAGATTTTGCCTGGGATGGGCAATAGTAAACTGTCACTGACATCCATTACTGACACATTTCTTCCTCATGCTTTATTCTAGGAACTTGGTAGGCCTAGAAACCAGGGCTATTTGGGATTCATTTGGCTAAAATAGAGCTATCATTTTCTAGGCAGATGAGGTACAAGAATCATCAATCTTCCCAAAACAATATCAACTGTACAGTCCTTGAAACCTATGAGCTCATTTGTCCTTGACAGAAATCCTGCAAGAGGTAGATATTATTATTTGTACCCTAGGAAAATGTAACTATTATCATTACACATAATCAGGAATAATCAGTCATTCTAAACAATTCCTAATGGGTAGACTGGGTCATCTGTTCAACAGAGAAACTGCTGGAAAATAACTGATTTGTCCTCTTCTTCCTTCTGCCCCTTCTCCCTCCCTTTTCCCCTGCCATCATGATCTTTATGAAAGCCTTCTGGCCCCAGGACTGGTTGTGGCCTTTTGTTGCTGGAGGAAACATTGAAGGTCTTTGTGTAGAAACAATGGCTGTTTGTTTTAGGAGATATTATTGTTATCTCAAAGGTGCACCTGGGACTGGGCCTGTGTAGGAGAAGCTGTGAGCCATGACCAGGCTGGATCCGGTCACCATGGAGTCAGGCAGGACAGTAGGGACCCTCAGCCTTTGATGACTCCTCTTGCCCATAAATTAATAGCAATTAATTGGGTGATCTTTGTCTATCTCTGGCTGTAAACAAAAAATATCTGCCGCTATTCACTCTGCTTTCTTTTAATGGGTTTCAGGGTTTGGTCACAGTTTGGCAGGATATTGTATCATCAGAAGAGAATGAATGAGCTTGGAGACTAGGAATAAATTGTCTTTTCCGAAAGACTATTTCTAGATCTGACAAGAGAAGGAACAGAATATATATTGGAGGTCCAGGTGACTGAGCCCCTATGTGTCTATAAAGATGAATGAAGGTGACTGGCCACTTAAAACCATGACGTTAATGAAGGCACAGTGGTAGAACAGAAAGCACGTGATGCCTAGAAGAAGGCCACCAGTTATATGTGAGGCTTTTTTTTGCTAGTCCTGGGGCTTGAACTCAAAGCCTAGGCGCTGTCCCTGAGCTTCTTTTGCTCAAGGCTAGCACTCTACCACTTGAGCCACAGCATCACTTCTGGCTTTTTCTGTTTATGTGGTACTGAGGAATGGAACCCAGGGCTTCATGCATGGTAGCCAAGGACTCTACCACTAAGCCACATTCCTAGCTCCATGTGTGGGACATTTTTGGTGAAGATACTTAAGTCTCCCTGAAGATACTTGTACTTTGTGAGGTCGGTAGAAAACAAAGGTTACTTAGTGTCCATAGTACATTCTCAGTAAGTACCAATTGGCATTCCACATGAAAGTACAAATAAGGGAAGTTCTGAAAAAATCACCCACTATAGATGTAATCAGGCTCAAGCCTGGCTGGTGTAAGTGGACAGAGAAGGGAAGGTAGCTCATTTTATACAGCCTCAATCTGAGTACTGGCTCTGCCTCTCACCAGCTAAATGGATCTGAGAAGATCACAGAAACTGAACATGACTCATGGAGAACTTTGCTCTGGGCAAGGTTAAATCAGCAGACATGTCTGACAGGGTGAATGGAAATAATCTAAGGAAAAAGCCTTGGAAATTATCAAACATGGTACACAGGTAAAAGAATCTAAGGACACTCTTACAGGACATGATGATAATAGGTTTTTTATGTTTTATTTTTTATATTTTTAAACATTGGAGCTGGGAATGTGGCTCAGTGGTAGAGTGCTTGCCTAGCATGCAGGAAACCCTGGGTTCTATTCCTCAGTACCACATAAACAGAAAAGGCTGGAAGTGGCACTGTGGCTCAAGTGGTAGAGTGCTAGCTGTGAGCAAAAGAAGCTCAGAGACAGTGCCCAAGCCCTGAGTTCAAGCCCTATTATCAGCAAAAAAAATAATAATTTACTTCATTGTTATTATAGAGGTGATGTATAGGGGGTTACAATTGCATGAATCAGATAATGAATAAATTTCCTTTCATAAAATGCCTTCTGTTCCCTCATTCTCTCCCAGTCCCTTCCTCTTGTCTCTACCCACAACTTGTATAGTTCAGTTTCATCAACATCCAGTGAATTCCACTGCTACACCTTTTTTACCCTTTTTCCCCTTGAGTTCTGTGCCTTACCCCCACCCTCCCAAAGATACACACGTGACTATACTGTAGATGAATTAAAGAAGACAAAATCATCAAAAACTAAAAAAGAAAAAAGTCTTTTGTTTTCCATATCTTGAAGTTCATTTCACTATATATATTATTTTATATAATCATGAAGAGGCACTTAAGCATTGCACCTTTGTGTCCCTCCCTTAAAAAGAGTGTCCTCCTTTGGTCTCACTATGTGTGAGTATCTAGAATCCTGTACAGTTAGTCATATGCCAGTACGTTTTAGATCTAACTTCCACCTATCAGAGAGACCATGCCTGAGCTTGGCTTATCTCATTTAACATACATGATTTGTTCCAGTTCCATCCATTTCCCTGCCAATAACATTTTATTTTATTCTTTCTAAAGGCTGTGTAAAATTCCATTGTGTACATGTACCGCATTTTTTTTTTTCGGCAGCAGGTTTTAAGTTCAGGCAGCAACTCAAGCCTGGGAAGACATTCTAATCCCAGAAATAAGGCCTAGGGCAATGTTCTCAAACGTGTACTCTGAGGAACCTGGGGGCTTTTTGTGACTGAGAGGAATGTTAAAGGCCTTATTCACCCAGTCATGTATTTGTATACTTTCTTCATTTACTTCAACTAAAGCAATACATGGCAAAAGATTAAATATAGAAGCATTTATAAGAATCAAGCCAAACATTAAGGAGACTTGCAAATGTGTAACACAATGCTATGTTTCATGGTAATTTTTTAAAGAAATACCGTGATTTTTGAGCTGGGCACCAGTGACTCATGCCTGTAATTCTAGCTACTCAGGAGGCTAAGATTTGAGGATCAAGATTCAAAGCCAGACCAGGAAAGAAAGCCTGTGAGCTGCTTATCACCAATTCACGATACCTTCCCCGCCCCCCAAAAAAAGAATAGCAGAAAGTGGAGCTGCGGCTCAAATGTTAGAGTGCTAGCCTTGAGCAAAAAAGCTCAGGGACAGCACTCAGGCTCTGAGTTTAAGCTCCAGGACCAGCATGTGCATTGTGCATGGAATACACACACACACACACACACAAACACGTATGCGCTTTCTCTCTCTCTCTGCCCCCCCCCCCCCGTCTCTCTCTCCCCATCCCATATATAATGATTTGTGTCTAGCATGTTGGTGTATACTTGTAAGTTCAGCACCAAGGAGACAAAGGCAGAAGGATCACAAGTCTGAGGCTAGCCTGGGCTGCCTCACATATTCCAAATCCCTGTCTCAAAAAACAAAAGATAGGACTAGCTATAGTGGCTTATTCTTGTAATTGCAACTCTTCAGCATCTCAGCTACTAAATTGGGTGGTACGATACACCTGTTATTCAACTCTGTAGGAAATGTAGGTAAGAGAACCACATGTCAAGCTGGTCCTTTGCAAAAACAGTAACCCTTCCAAAAAATAACGAATGCAAAAAAGGACTTGGGGTGTGACTCGAGTGGGAGAGTGCCTAACTCACAAGGATAAAACACTGGGTTAAAATGCTACAACACACACACACACACACACACAAACACACACACACACACATACACATACATATATGCAAAGTAAAAATGAGAAAAAAATGGAAAAGAAAATATGTTAATTTTTAAATGAAAAAGTTAAGTTATTTATGTTTACACATATCATGACTGTCATCTTTTTTTGTTTTGGATTTTTAAATTTCTTTATTTTATTCTTGAATTCCATGGCCTAGTTTATGTTTAACATGCTCTCTACCACTGCAACTAAATCTCCATCTTGTTATTATCTTTTATGGTTATTGATTAATTAATTATATTTTTCCTTAGTTTCAATTCCTAATAGGCTGACAGATATAAATTTAAAAACAAACAAACTTTGGAGTTCTCAAGAACTTTTTTTTTTAATGTTTTTAAATTTTTTGGGGGGGGTTCGGTCATGTGGCCTGAACTCTGGGCTTGGGCACTGTCCCTCAGCTCTTCAGCTCAAGGCTAGTGCCCTGCCACTTGAGCCACAGCACCACTTCCGGGTTTTTCTTTTTTGCTTATGTGGTGCTAAGGAATCAAACCCAGGGCCTCATGCATGAAAGGCAAGCGCTATACCACTGAGCCACCTTCCCAGCCTCCATCAAGAACTTTAAATTAGAGAGGAATCCCCAGTGAAATTTTGAGAAAAAGTGATGTAGATTCTAATTAAATTATTTCATAGCACGGAGGAAAATAAAAATGATAGAAGGGTTCTGTGGACTCAGTAAATGATTTTGTTTGTTCATTTTTTTGAGACAAGTTATCAGTTTATAGTTCAGGTTATCCTCAAAGTCAAGATCCTTCTGTTCTAACCTCCAAAAAACTATAGCTATAGTGTGTACTATCCTACCTGTAAACCATGTTAACCCAGAGCTCTATGATTAGATTTAACTTTTGTCAGAATAGCAATTTTTATATCCAGTTCTTTTTACATTTCTTATCAAGCATTGTTGCCTCCTCCTTTGTTTCCCCTTACCATCCCTTCCTATCTTCCCTCCACTCCCCCCAACCCCCCACCCCCGCGCCAAAGGTGTAAAGTCCATTGTTCGACATAACATCTTGTACATCTCATTGTTACAATGGGTCAGACTGTATCCCTATTTAAACAATTTGTTTTTTCCCTTCCCCTCCACAAATTGTACCAACATCAAATACAGTGAAAACAGGGGTTATACTGTGGGGGATAAATCCAGTTCTTGACTTTTTCCCTCCTCCTATTCTTTTCTTAGAAATGTTTCTCTTTCCAAGTACCCATCTGATACAATTATGCACATGGAAATCTTCAATTTCAGTGCTAATTTAACCTCAATAGTAAGACCAAACTAACAATGCATTAAATAAGATGAAAATCTAGTATCCACTCAAAAAACAAATCTGTGGAATAAGAAACC
Source organism: Dipodomys spectabilis (assembly GCF_019054845.1). Classification (NCBI taxonomy): domain Eukaryota; kingdom Metazoa; phylum Chordata; class Mammalia; order Rodentia; family Heteromyidae; genus Dipodomys; species Dipodomys spectabilis. The sequence goes on from NW_024870802.1 coordinate 13,453,664, forward strand.
TTGGATTAATACAAGGCTCTACAATTGTGTATTCCAGGCTCCTTCTACCTTACTGCTTTGCCATTCTCAACATGCAGCTTGTTTCTCATGTTCAGCTGCTGCCCTTATGTTCATATACCAGCTAGCAGGAAATGGGGAAGAAGAAAGGAAAGCATGTTCTCCCTTTTTATGGACGTAATTAAATGGCCAACATATCTAGCTGCCAAGAAGGCTGGGAATAGCCACTTCTGTTAGATATCAAAGTGCTTCCAGTTAAAATGATTATGAGGGGCTGGGAAGGTAGCTCAGCGGTAGAGTGCATGCCTTGCAAGCATGAGGCCCTGGGTTCAATTCCTCAGCACCACATAAACAGAAAAAGCCGGAAGTGGTGCTGTGGCTCCAGTGGTAGAGCGCTAGCCTTGAGCTGAAGAGCTGAGGGACAGCGCCCAGACCCAGAGTTCAGGCCCCATGACCGGCAAAATAAATAAATAAATAAAATAAAATAAAATGATTATGAGGAGAGGTATTGAGTATTTCAGTCCATGCTAAATAAACTAAAAAGAAATCTTTTCCATAGTTTGGCACTAGAGACAGTAACAATTAGTGAATAGAACTTGGAGTAATCAAGGCATTACCTGAAATAATCTTCCTGAGGTAAAATCACTGGGCAGATTGACAAGAACTGCTTCTTTTCTACCAAGAGAGGCTATTACAGAGCTTAGCTAAGCTATTGTGAAAGTATTATCAGGAGTTATTGGGCAGGAATAAATAAGGATCACTGTTCTCAATACTGTATTTTATTTCACAAGAAAATCGAATCACCCCATAGCGGTAACAAAAGATCACCTCCCACCTGTAATTATTCATCTTGCAAGATCCCAGAAAGATGTATTATGTCAATAATTAGGTGGAGATATTTCAGAGAACTTTTCAATGAGCCATGTGCTAAGAGCAGCTCAAGAAGCCAAGACCAAGTAAGGCCCAAGGGCCTTCCTACTCTGCAACCATTGGAGAATGACAGAACAGCCAGAGGCTGTATCCACACAATGGCTATTAGGGAAAGGATGGGGTGAGGAGACCAACATGGCTGCTTTCTAACCTAGGAAGGAGCAGTGGGCTTTTGATGTACAAGACATACAATTCGCAATGCAGGAGTAGTACAAGTACATGAAGGAACTGTATAGTCACTGTCAGAAGCACCCCAACACTCTGAGGACCTTTGTCAGTTAGTTGAGGGGACAGATCCCATTTCTGCCCAAGAAGAATGTGCTAGAAAAGGTGGAGGTGATCCATTTCATAGTCATTAGGGGCAGGGAAGGAGCTCAGTAGCATCGGATGACCTGTATGGCAGTTCATGGGAAAGGAGAGGCATGGGGTATTGCACTGACTTCTTGTTATTTTTTATTGTTCTTATTAAGGAGTTGTATAAAGGTAATACAATTCTATACATTAGGTAATGAGTACAATGTTATCCTTAGACAATGACATCCCTTCCTTCACTTTTCTTCTATTTCTCCCTCCCATCCCTACCTACAAGTTGCATGATTCATTTTTCTATAGTGTATATTAAATACAATGACTATATTTGTTCACTTCTCCTCCCTCTGTTCCTGTGTCCCCCTTTTACTAACACTAAAAACAAACAAACAAAAGCTCCCATTTCCTTGAATTTGTTTTGATATAGTACTTTAGATGTTCAGAGTAGTTATGTCCTAAGTGTATCCTCCATTAGTCACTTTGTGTGTAAATGTGCTGACATCTTCTTTGCTCTGAGCAGGGAATATGTGCCAACAATTCAAAGGAGAGGATGAGAATATTTTGTCTCTAAACACAGAAATCAAGTTATTACCCACTCTTAGGATATGATGATTAATTACAACTGTCATATTGTTTCAATTTTAAAAAATTACATTGTACCTATGTCTTAAAGGACCAGGCCAGCTTACACTGAAAGGCACAAATAACACTCATGGCTTATGCCTGTTATCTTAGCTAGTCAGAGGGCTGAGATCTGAGGATCATGGTTCAAAGCCAATGTAGACAGAGAAATCCTGAGACTCTTATCACCAATTAATCTACAAAAAAAGCTGGAAGTGGAAGTGTGGCTCAAGTGGAAGAAGGAGAAGGAGAAGAGGAAAAGGAAGAAGAAAGAGGAGAGGGAAAGGGGGGAGGAGGAGGAGAAGGAAGATGAAGATGATCATGATGAGGAGGAAGATGAGGAGGACAAGGACGAGGAGGAGGAGGAGGAAGAAGAAGAAAAAGAAGAGGAAGAAGAAGAAGAGGAAGAAGAAGAAGAAGAACAACAACAACAACAACTACCACCACCATCACCACCACCACTACTACTACCAACAACAAGATGGAGGAATTTATTTGGTTCATAGTTCTGACATTTTCATCTTTGGTCAGTTGGCTCCATACTTCTAGGCCCATAGCAAGGAGAAAACATTGTGGAGTAAGGACGTAGCTGAGAAGAATTGCTCACTTTATGACAGCCAGGAGGCAGACAGGAGTAACAGGGAGGCTCCAGGGCAATGTACAACCTTCAAAGACAAGGCCCCTTTAGAATAGTTGTAGGGTTCCTTTATGGTCTTTTCTGTATGTATGTAGTTCAGTTAAAGTGTTACAAAGAAAGAATAGTAAATTTCTGTATGTTGATAGGCATTTGACCAAGTGAAGCCAGTGTTTCTTAGAAGATGTAATCTTTATATATTGAGCTTCAACATATACCTCAGTGGTAGAACACTTGCCTAGCATGTGGAAGGCCCTAGATTCAATCCCCAACACAGAAACTTAGAAAGAAAGGTAGAAAGGTGGAAGGAAGGAAGAGAGAGAGAGAGAGAGAGAGAGAGAGAGAGAGAGAGAGAGAGAGAGAAAGAGAATAAAGAGAGTATCCCTAAATTTGGGCAAGCAGTTCAGAACAATGTTAGCTGAAAAATAAAAGCAGTAGTAGCGAGTACTGCCTAGTGGCCATTTTACAAAATTCAACAATTTAGTCCTATATCATTAGAAAAAGTTCAGCTTATCGTTCATTAGAAAATTGTCTATATTTCTCTAGTTACTAAAGACAGGTAACTGCAGATATATTTTGAACTTTCTTAATAGAGTGGAACAAGGGGATATGAAGTAATAATGCTTCTTTCTTTTCTGAATCCCATCTCTGGAGAAGTATAATGCATAGTACGTAATAAGGAACACCCTTTCTTCCAGCTCCATAGGCAAGTTCCATTTCACCCCAAGTCATTCCATTTCCAAATGGGATGGTGAGAAAAAATTAAGTCCAAGCAAAATAATGGCATTTGCAGGGAAATGGATGGAACTAGAAGAAATCATGTTGAGTCAGGTAGGCCAAGAGCAAAGAGACAAACAGCACATGGTCTTCCTGATAAGTAGATGTTAAATCCAAAACATAAGGTGATACAACAAAGTAAACAAGACTTGAGAAACAAAGGACTTCCACTCATCTGGTCGAATCACTACTAAATAACCCCATGCTGCTGATCACATATATGGTATATATGTGCACACTGGAGGGAACCCAAGAGTATGACACAGAACTAGAGGGAATCAAGGAAAATATACAACAGTGGGACCCATCAGCTGCACTGGACATTGATCAAAATGAACTAAGCAATTCAATGTCAGCGATGGGAGGAAGGGAACTAGTGGAAAAGAGGGAACGGCTGATGCTATGCAAAAGGAAAGAAATGGACACATCACCCAATGTGGACGAAATAACTATTGTCAAAGCTCATAGAACTCATAAATGTTATAGACCACAATAGACAATTTGCCCCATGAAAGTTAGAATGTGTTTGTGACTTTAACCAAGCATCACTATCCCACAATACTATGAAATTTGTGAAATTATGTAATCAATCACAATAAAGAATTTGCAAAAAATAAAAGAAAATAGAAAAAAAATAAAATAAAGTCCAAGATGTGAAAAAAATGTTTAAGGGAATTGCTGACAAGAGACTGAGAAGTCCTACTTTTAAGTTTTTAAATGCAATTACAGAAAATTATAGAAAAATAGCAAGCATAACACAAAGAATTCCTATAGACACTTCAAGCATTTCATACATTTCCCAAACATTCTACCATGCCTACATTCCCCCCTCCTTCTACACACACCATCTTACCACCACTGTTTGAGAGTTAATTGTGGATATAATACATTTTTCTGAGTGCATTTATTAGGGTGGGTGAGGAAAATGCTGACTTTAGGAAAAGGGCAGCCCTTTTTCTCCTTTGCTAAATCTGGAATGCATTGAGTCCCTTACACAGGAGATATCTGTGACCAGCAGCAAGCCCTGCCAATGCCCAGGTGCCATGCCCACTCCTACTCCCATGATGACAGCGTCTAGAAGCTAGTGTAAAGTGTTTATCCAGAGTGGGCCTCGGAGTATTCTAGAATTAGGAGGAACTTTCCAAAGGGTATAAATAGAGGACACATGCAAGCAAATAAAATCCAAAGTAACAGTCTCGGTTCTGGAGAGTAAGAACTGTAAAGATAAGCTGAGTCCATAGAAAAGAGTGAAATTTCAGAATGTTGATTTCAATCAACAATTACTGAGGCGAGAGCCATCTTTGTAGGAGACTGTAGCCAAACCTTTCCCTAATACAACCCCTGGTTTTCCCCAGTGCTACCATTAGCTTTCCTAGACTACTATATTGAGTAGGTCTTATGGGAAACCATGTAGATACACCTTTTGTGCCAGATAAATGGGCTTTCTTGTCTCCACTGGAGAGTAGTGATGGGAACTGTTCCAGTGACTCACTCCTAGCAACTCAGGAGGCTGAGATCTAAGGATCATGGTTCGAAGCCAGCCTGGGCAGAAAAGTCAGTGAGACTCTTATCTCCAAATAACCACCAGAAAACCAGAAGTGGTACTATGGCTCAAAGTGGTAGGGTACTAGCTTTAAGCAAAAAAATTCAGGGACAGCACTTAGGCACCAAGTTCAAGCTCTGTGACCAAAAACAAAACAAAACAAAACACAGCCTCTTGGGTTATTTTCTAGTGACCTATGGAATGACAAGTTCCAGTGCCTATTACTACACCAAAGTGATGTCTGAGCTCTTCCTACATACCCCATCAGAAACTGGAGTTTCCTTCCAGACCATCAGCAGTATGGCAGACTTCTGGGATGTGAGTATGAGATCTCCACCCTTCTTTCTCCTTCTCAATGGCCTAAGATTCAAAGCCAGAGCTTGGGGAGGTCAGGCAAAGGTTCAGACTCATAACCAGGTATCATAGGTTCAATCTAGAATCAGACTTGAGTCAGAAGGTCAAGCTGAATTAGTGAAGTAGGCTAGAGATGAAGTGGAGGTGAATGAGAGATTGGAATGAGAGTAAGAAGAGAGGCAGAACTTCAAAATATATTTTTAGTAAAGTCAGGTCAGAATCTGGCAGAGGTACAGGGGTCGGCTGAATAGAATATAGCAAAAGAGAATAGAAACAAGCTAGGAGTCAAGGAGTGAGAGGAAAGGTCATTCTAAGGACAGAGGTTGGGAGGAGGCTGAGCAAAGCCCAACCCAGCTGTTGGTCCAGTTTGCCCAGGGCCCACTCCTGGACAGTTTGTACTGGACCAAGTGGTACAACAACCAGAGCCTGGGCCATGGCTCACACTCATTCATCTACTATGAGAACCTACTGCTGGGGGTCCCGAGGCTGCGGCAGCTGCGGGTACGCAATGACTCTTGTGTGGTGCATGAGGACTTCCGGGAGGACATTTTCAGCTGCTATGATGTCTACTCTCCAGACAAAGAAGAGCAACTCCCCTTTGGATCTGTCAACGGCACAGCGTGAGTTCCCTCTGAGCCTGACACTATCCTAGGATGTGGAAACAACTATTACTGAGTCTTAAAATACCTAGGGATCAAACCTTGGAGATACCTGAAGTCATCTTCTTGAGTCCCAACTGTGACTCTTTGGGGATCTTGATGTATCTCACTCAGGAATGGAGGTAGGTGAGCACACAGAGCCATAGTTTTCACACCTGTGACAACATACAGGTCACAGTCACACTTACTGTCCTCTACAGGCAGTGCCCCTCCCCCAGGGAAAACATCTGCCCACAGGTCTCTTGGGTGTGTGAAGAGTAAATGAAGTTGACACAGCCACACAAAACAAGACAATAATGAAGGAAGAGGAAAGAGGGAGCTAGGATAGAAACTTAGGAAGGCTAAGAACAGAGAGTCATTGAGTTGAGCAGTAAGTTGCATATCCATAAGTACTGGAAGGATCCTTCCTAGACTTACGGTCCAGATGCTTCTCCTAGGGAGATGACAGTTAGGTTGAGACCAAAAGTAGGGCTTGGCTTTGTCCTCCTTATCCTTGAGTACCATAATGAAAAATGAGGAGCTTTACCTTTGAGTTTCCGTACTGCCATTATAGAGATAATTGTCTTGAAAATATCTGGGTATTGATTTCCTACAGGGACTTCTTCCATGTTCCCCATGGAAAGTGTACAGATATCGATTATCAGTGACACTGCATGTACTTACATACAGGAAATATGTGAAAGTGCAAAGCCCAGACAATCATAAAGTATTTCCATTGCCTTGGGAGATGAACTTTAGGCTGGCTCAGACCTCTCTTTGCTCAGATGGACTTTTCTGTGGCAGGTGGACATATCACTCACAGGATGAGCTGGAGGGCTCCTCCCACTGGGGCAGACTCACAAGCTACAGTGGAGGTGGCTACTACCTGGACCTTCCAGGATCCCGCCAGGCCAGTGCAGAGGCGCTCCGAGACCTTCGGGAGGGGCTGTGGCTGGACAGGGGCACTCGGGTGGTCTTCATAGACTTCTCAGTCTACAATGCCAACATCAATCTTTTCTGTGTTCTGAGGTAGGCCCCCTAGTCTCCACACTGTCCCTCTAACTGTAGTTCTTGCTGTGCTTTTGATGCTTCCCTAAATTCATACCCCATAATAATATAAAGGATTGTGTGGGGATGAGTAGGAGGAAGAACTATCTTAGCCCAGACCCCACTAGCTATTTCCTTCCCCTCCAGGCTGGTAGTGGAGTTCCCAGCTACAGGAGGTGCCATCCCATCCTGGCAAATCCGAACAGTTAAGCTGATCCGCTATGTCAGCAACTGGGACTTCTTCATCATTGGCTGTGAGATCATCTTCTGCATCTTCATCTTTTATTATGTGGTGGAGGAGGTCCTGGAGCTCCACATGCACCGGCTTGGCTACCTCAGCAGCATCTGGAACATACTGGACCTGGTGGTCATCCTGGTGAGGGACAGAGGCTTCAGACCTGGTACATACTGGACGGTAGCAGGGGGCTCCAAGTTCTTCCTTTTGGAGCTCCAAGCCCTCCTTCTGACATGTGGTCAAATCACTGTGCCATAGATGGCAGAGCAAGAAGCTAATACCCCTCAATCTCAGCCCTTAGTAAGCCTGAATCACATCTCTCCTCCTGTGAGCCTGTGAGCCTGGCCCTGTTTTTTTTTTTCTTTATGTAAGTGGTCACCTTCTCTTATGTCTTTTGCCTTTATGACTTGTCCCCTTGAAGAGCTCTGCCTTTTCTATTCAAATATTCTGCATCTTCATCTCTTTTTCATTAGCAGGACATATTCATTTCTTTACCAAGACATGGAAGTGGTGGGGTTGGAGAGAAATCATGTTCCATATAGCCCTTTACAATTGACATATTTGCTTCTGGCCCCAAAGCCTTCTCTTGGGCTGTAGCATAAGCAAGCTACCCTCATATACAAGTTCCCATTCCACCTGAACTTGATCTAGTGAATGCCTCCGAAGGAAGGGGTGTTTCTTGACCACGTGGCTTACCTGCCTCAGCTCTTCCCTGAGATTTTATCTTTGAGCTTCTCTTGAGACCTCTCTGACAGCCCTGTGACCCCTGTGTGACAGCTTTCCATGCTGGCCGTGGGCTTCCACATATTCCGAACCCTCGAGGTGAATCGGCTGATGGGGAAGCTCTTAGAGCAGCCAAACACATATGCTGACTTCGAGTTCCTGGCTTTCTGGCAGACGCAGTACAACAACATGAATGCTGTCAACCTCTTCTTCGCCTGGATCAAGGTACCAGGGACTTTTCCTTCCTGGTTTGCTTCAGGGTGCCCACTCTTCCTCAATTGTGTCTCCTTTTCCTTGTTTTACTTTGGCACCTCTGTGGGCTCCTGGAGTGGACTGTTCAATGCTTTTCACTTTTTGTCCTTCACCATGTGGTTCCCTATGGGCCTTGCAGATATTCAAGTACATCAGCTTCAACAAAACTATGATGCAGCTCTCCTCTACACTGGCCCGCTGTGCCAAGGACATCCTGGGCTTTGCCATCATGTTCTTCATTGTCTTCTTTGCTTATGCCCAGCTTGGTTACCTGCTTTTTGGAACGCAAGTGGAGAACTTTAGCACTTTCACCAAGTGCATGTATGTGTCCCCACCCTGTCCCCTCACCCTCCCAGGTGTGTGTAACCTTGGGGAAAATGGGAGGAGTGTGTGTGTGTGTGTGTGTGTGTGTGTGTGTGTGTGTGTGTACTTAAAGCACCTAAGTGAGGGTCTACCGAAGCCTGTGTGTGTGCTCAAGTAATTTATACACCTGTTCTCTCCATCAGATGGGGTCAGAGGTGCTGTGAGGGAAAGTGGGACAGGGGTATGGATTAGGGCCATGGTATGGGGAGGCTCAGGGTAAAGTCCATACCCGGTCTTTCAGTTTTACTCAGTTCCGGATAATCCTTGGGGACTTTGACTACAATGCTATCAACAATGCCAACCGAATCCTGGGCCCTGTCTACTTCGTCACCTATGTCTTCTTTGTCTTCTTCGTGCTCCTGGTGAGGATCCTTCGGAGGGTTGACAACATAGAGGATCTCCAGGATGGGGTTTTGACCTTTTCTGCCTCCTATTTGGAATTATAATGAGTTTCTCAAAGCAAGAATGGAAAGGATATTGGGTGGGGAGGTTCTTTTGGATCTTTGAGAGGTGACTAACATGGTCAGCATGCCAAGCACAGTCAGGTAGTTTGCCAAGAAATCAAACATTCTTCCTCCAAGGAGAAGAAAGTGTCTCATGAGAACAGCTGTCCCTGGAAGCCTCTATAATTTTTCTCCAGATATGCTCTCATCTGGGGGTATCTTGCTGATTTCTGCTGTTACTATTGGATTGATGTTCTTCTAACTAGGGAATATCTAGGTTTGATTTTTTTTATTAACATGGCAGGCAAGTTTATTTGATCAAACACATGGATTGTGTTTCACCTTCAAAAGTTTCTGGCTTCAGTAATTAGTGGACCCTGGTTTGGAGGAGTATAGATCATGTGAGGGGCGGTGGGGGAGGGGGGGGGGTGGGGGAGGGGGGAGGGGTGTATTTTGGTGGGCAGCTGGATGTCTGGTTGGTGAGGGAGAAAAAGAGAAATGAGCAAAAGGCGGGGCTGTGAGGCCCCTGAGAGTTGACTGCAGGAGTCAAGGTTGAGAACATTAGGCCCTTTAGAACCCAGGTCTGCAATATTGGGTCAGTCGGCTCAATGTTTTTAATTGGTCTGAGAGTGAGGGCCCAAACTCTCACTTTATCCTGTAGAACATGTTCCTGGCTATCATCAATGACACATACTCAGAGGTCAAGGAGGAATTGGCTGGACAGAAAGATGAGCTGCAGCTCTATGACCTCCTGAAACAGGTGACTACTTAGTATCCTTGAATAGCCCATAGGCATCCAAGACTGTCTCAAAGCTCTGTGTCATGGTCTATTACCAACTGCTATAGGGACCTATGCTCTCTGATGCTTTCAATTACCCCCTGGCATGCTTTAGATGGAGGTGGAGTCAGGCATGATGAGCAGCCTGTTGTGACTTCTTCCTGTTTCCTTTCCCTTTCAGGGCTACAAGAAGACTCTACTAAGGTTACGTCTAAGGAAGGAGCAGGTTTCAGATGTGCAGAAGGTCCTTCAGGGTGGGAAGCAGGAGATACAGTTTGAGGATTTTACCAACACCTTGAGGGAGTAAGCAACCAGAAACACAACCTTTGCTAACAAAATTTGACCTTGGCCTATGGACCTAAGACCTTGACTTCTAGGCTTTGGGCCTTCCCCTGTAGGTCTATGGTTTTGAATTTCAGGATTATGTCCTTGCTTTAAAGGTCTTTGAATATAACCTACAACATTCTGGACCTTGCTGTTAGAATGTAACAATATAATCCCACCATTATTATAGTGAATAGAGAAACATTAGGAACTCATAGATATGTAAGCAAATAAACCAAATCACAGAATAAGTTCAGCAACTGAAATGACATGAAAGAAGGAGACATGGAATAAATGGATTTTTTTTTTTGGTCAGTTGTGGGGCTTGAACTTTAGGCCTGGGCACTGACCCTGAGCCCTTCAATTCAAGGAGAGCACTCTGCCACTTGAGCCACAGCACCACTTCTGGTTTTCTGGTGGTTCATTGGAGATAGTCTCATGGAAGCTGGGTGCTGGTGGCTCATGCCTGTAATCCTAGCTATTCAGAAGGTTGAGATCTGAGGATCACCATTCACTAAACCACTCAGAAAACCAGAAGAGGCTCAGTGGCTCAAGTGGTAGAATGCTCACCTTGAGCTGGAGAGCAGAGGGACAACGCCCAGGCCCAGAGTTCAGGCCCCACAACTGACAAAAAACAACAACAACAACAAAAAAGAGTCTCATGGACTTTCCTGCCTGGGCTGGCTTTGAACCACAATCCTCAGATCTCAGCCTCCTGAGTAGCTAGGACTATAGGTGTGAGCCACTGGAGCCTGGCCAGTTATTGATTCTTTTTGAGCTGATGGGGAAGTTTCCTGGAAGAGCAGAGGAAATTTTAATAAAAGATGACAGCATCTACAGAGGCAGAGTTTTAAAATTAAACAACATATACAACAAAAATAAATAGTTGATAATTTCTAATAAAAAGAAAAGATGAGTCTGGAGGTAAGGCCAGAGAAATGGACATGGCTACTTTGAGAATGGCCTTGATATCCATACTCTATCCAAAGAATGGGGTGTCCAGGAGCGATTTTTAAGTTGAAAAGGTGTATATTTAGGTTTGCATTTTATTTATTTTCTGTCATAGTCTCAAAAATAAGTTTGGCTATTCTGAAATTGTGGACTTGATTCTTTCTTCTTAGCCTCTCAAGTAACTGGGACTACAGGTATTTGCCAGCACACATGGTCCACCACCATTAGATCTGAATTTTAAAAATGATAATATTCTAGTTATGGAGGAAGCACTTCAGAAGCAAGGAGTAGAGGGGAAGCTGAAGTGGAGGTGGTGGCAGGTTATTTAGAGGCAAAAGAGATATTGCAACAATCTCCACAGGAGGGGATCATGAGGCTCTAAGCCCTGTCAGCAGGGGTCAGATCAGGAAGAAGAAACAGAGTCAAGCAATTTCTTGGGTGTAGAATTGCTAGACTTCAGAGATTCTAGATTTCCCATGTGATCCTCCAATAAAAGGGTGAGGAGTCAATAGTAAAGTTATCACAACTCCAACAGGGCAGAAGTCATTTTGTTGTGCTGTTCTCCTCAGACTGGGGCATGAGGAGCATGAGATCACTGAGCTCACAGCTGCCTTCACCCGGTTTGATCAGGATGGGAATCACATTCTGGATGAGAAGGAGCAGGAGCAAATGCGACAAGATCTAGAGGAAGAAAGGGTGAGCAGGACTGGTTGGTGAGGAGACAGCGTAAGAACAATGGTCCTCTGTCCCCCGACTCAATATACCTAAACACAAATCAAAACTGAACATCCTCTCCATAGATAATCAGGAAAGAACTCTCCAGAATAGGGGTTCTCAAACAATTACACATTAAATACTCTGGGGAGCTCTTAGACCAATTAAAGTGGAGGAGGGCAGACAGCAGACATTAGTATTTTGTAAAATTTCCCAGATGATTACATCGTGCAGGCAAGGATGAGAACCATTTCTCTAAAGCACAGTCCTAGGCAAAGTGTACTAATTGCCTAAGAATCTCTGATAATTCCCTCTGAGGATTTGTCTTCTTGGAATTTTCAAACTCTGATTCTTAGCTGCTCCTACTAGGCCTGCTCTATCACTAAGCCAGCCCCAGCAGGGTGACAGCATCCTAGAGAGAAAGTATCAAAAATGTTCTGGTACTGTCTATCCTCTCCCAAACACATGCTTTGTAGAGTATATGTTTGTTTCTTTGGAAGGTGACCCCCTCTCTAGGGGCTGGTCTACCACTACTACTTTGGCCCTATTGGTTCTAGAGCCTGGGAGGGAGGAGGAATATCAAGATGTAGAGTTAGAGACCATTTGGAACAGATAATGGAATAGGAGCTGATGACTTCCCAGAGTCACCTCTTCCCCTCTAATTTCTGACTTCCTGATTAGGTGGCCCTCAATGCTGAGATTGAGAACCTGGGTCGGTCCATTGTACATAGCCCAGCTGGTGAATTGGGTACAGAGGCTGCCACATCAGAAGGCTGCATTTCTGGAAAAGAATTCTACATGTATGTACAACCAGGAGCCCAGAGCTGGCTGTTTTTAATATTCTTTGTTGTACTTCTCTTATAATTTTGTGTCCCATAATTCTCCACACGATTGTATATTACTTCATTTTTCCCATGCAGCCACCCCCCACATTTTGTTAACCCTTCCCTTGTAGACACAACCATTCTGTTAACCTTTCACCTTTCCTAGCACTCAGACGCGTATCTCTGCCCATTTTGTTTCTTCCAAATCCTGCATAGATAGGCTCACAAGAAGAGTCCTACAACTAGAGACTGCTCTGGAAGGAGTTATATCTCAAATTGATGCTGTGGATTCAAAGCTGAAGATGTTGGAGAGGAAAGGACAGCCAGCTTCCTCCCCAGGAGAGGTGAGTAGCACTTCTTTAGTTCCCCATAGTTGAAATCTACTGTCTTTCCACTCAGTATGAGTGGGTAGGGGAGAGAATATTTTTTAAAGTCCTTCATTTTCAGAGTCCTGGGGAAGTAGGTTCACAGTGATCTGTGTATCAGTGGAAGTAGAGGGGGAATGAAGGAAGGCCTGGAAGTGGATTGCCTTGGCCTAAGGTTTGCCTTGGCCACTAGGAGAACTCTGTGTCTTTGTCTGATTGATTTGATACACAAAGCATCATAGACTGAGCCACTTGTAAGCAATAGAAATCTCTTCTTCAGTTTGGAAGGCTGGGAAGTCTAAGATCAAGTTCACAGGTGCCTGTATTTTCCTTATGTTCTCACATGGTAGAAGGAACAAAGAGACTTTAAAAAAAAAAAGAGCTCCACACTCAGGATCTAATCACTTATCAAATGCTACACCTCCTGATACCATTACATAGGGGATTACATTTCAGCACATGATTTGGGGGGACACAGACATTCAGTCTGTATCAGTCTAGGTTCTCTAAACAAATCTAGAGAAAAATAAAGTAGGACATAAAGTCCTGCTTCAAGTGACCTGCTCTTTTTTCCCCAGCAGGAGGAACGGCGGTTTGGGAACACTTGCATCCAGCTGTAGTTGAATTCCAGCTCCCTAGGGAGTCCGGATGGGCACAAGAGTGGTGGAAAAGGGGTCATACAACAGACGTTCCTCTCTTTCTGACTCCCCAGAGAGAGCAGCAGGTCCGTTCATGGAAGGTCCCACCCCATGTATGGCCTTTTGAGTCAATGTTTCTGTGTGTAGTTGGGCATCATGCTTGTGACTTGGTGTTTCTGTCTATAGCCACATAGTACTGTGGGCTTATTTCTTGTGCACTTAGCTCTACTGTGATTCAAAAATAGTCAAGAACAAACAGGATAAGGAAATGATTCTCCTTAAACACCTAAACAGCCACGATTTATGAAAAAGGTAGAAGCCAAGACAGTAGGTAGTGTCTAGATGTCTTCTATTTGCCAGTAAATCTTATTGCTATCCTTTGTGTATCTAGAGATCTGCTGCTAGTATCCATACATTTCTTCCCTTCCCCCACAGAGTTTCTGTAAAAGAGAAACATTAGAGGAGAGTAGACTCCTCTTACAAGGCAAGATTCCAATATAGCAGAGGAATTAGTGTAATGCCCTCCCAGAGCAAAGTCAGCAAAGGTTCTTCTGGAGGACCCTGGTTCCTGCCTTCCTGCTGAACACTGGGAACTGGGTGGATATATACCAGGAAATGAAAATTGAATCTGAAGGGAATCAGGCAAGAAAATGACCTCAGAATTCAAAGACCTTTAGTCTAATATGTAGTGGGCGTGATGCTATTCTTCTATAGGACATTATGAGTTTCCCAGTTGTTTATCAATAAAATTGCATTGGAAAACTATGTCTTTGTATTTGTTTCTGGGACAATACGAAGGAAAAGGACAATAAGAAGTTAGAATCTGAGCCATTTATGGGCTGGAGTGGGTTCTTATTCTCGGGATATATAGAATAGGGGCAATGACAACTAGGAAGGAGATGGGCTGCTCCAGGAGTCCTGAACTAAAAAATCTCTGGCTGATAGGAATGGGTTGAAATGGTACTATGATAGTTCTATAAGAAAGGAGTAGAGACAGGAGATCTAGAGAGATCCAGTTCTATTGCAAAGAAAATCAGGTTATAAGGTTTTAGGGCCATGTATCTGTGAAGACGAAGGATAATCTGGGATAAGACAAAACAAAAAACAAAACCTAAATCAAGATGGTGAATGTCCAGGAGCCTGGATCCTGAGACTATTTATCTGTTTTTCTCCCTTCTCCTTTTTTTTTTTTTTCCGGTGGTTGTGGGGATTGAACTCTGGGCCTGGGTGCTGTCCCTCAGCTCTTCAGCTCAAGGCTAGCACTCTACCACTTGAGCCACAGCGCCACTTCCGGTTTTCTGGTGGTTTATTGGAGGTAAGAGTCTCATGGACTTTCCTGCCTGGGCTGGCTCTGAACTGCAATCCTCATATCTCAACCTCCTGAATAGCTAGGATTACAGGCATAAACCACTGAAACCTGACTTTTCCTGTGACTTTTATCATTTTGTCTTATCCAATTGCTCACTCACTTCTAGAGTTCTCCTAACCTGTTAAATGTTATATATACCCAAGAAGCTTGTGAAAAGCTAAATTCAATTAAGATAACCAGAGTATCCTTAGCCCTAAAATTGTTAAACTTCCTTCAAGAAAGGCTTTAAAGGCCCTAGGTTCAATTCCCAGTAACACACACAGCTATAAAATGAAGAGAAGGAAGTGCTAGTATGCAATTTAAGACACAGAGATCAATTAATCTAGGACATTGGGAGGGAGTGTATTTAGGATGGAGTCAAGGCTTGGAAAATAAGATTACCTGCAAACCCAGGCCTGTGGCTCACGCCCGTAAATCCTAGCTAGTTGGAAGACGGAGACCATCTCCTTTTCTGTTGGCGGCCAGGGGGGACCAAAAATTCGAGAGACCCTCCTCCATCTCAACAGAAAACGCTAGATTTGCCTTCCCAGATATCGTGGGAAGCTTAAAGAGGGTACAGTTGAGGCACTATCTCAAACATAATCAGAGAAAAATGGGCAGAAGGCAGGGCTCAAATGGCGGAACTAAAAACCCAGTACCTCCAACGGGGAGTGGGACGGATAAGGCTCTCCGCATAAGCACCCATTTCCAAGTCAATCCTTTGTGACTGACACCTGCCAGGTGCGGGGTGTGCGGGCAGGGGGTAGGCTTAGGCACCCAGACGCCAGCCATTTCCGTGAACTGGCTAGTCCGCCATGGAGGAAGCCAGACCAGGTGGCTGGTGTAAATCGAGTGACAACTCCAAGGTGTGGCTGCAGGGACAAGAGTAACCTCGGTCTCAGAGGTCGTGACTCCCAGCAGCCCATTCACTTCGGTACTCTACCTTCCGTCTTGGCTTCGTCCTTGCACTTGGTTAGAAGTCATCATTTGAGGCGTGCCTCAAGCCGGAAGCTCAAAAAGCCAGCGGTGGGGAAGGCGGGGCGGGTGCTCCCGGCGCGCGTGCGCAGGCGCCAGGACCGGAAGCCGCGCAGGGGCGGGCCATGGCGGCGGCCGCGGAGGGTGTCCCGGAGACGCGCCCGGAGGAGCCGGCTCGAGGTACCCGGCGTGGACGGGCGTGAAGTGGCGGGCCAGGGCGAAGTGTGTGGCTGCCGGATCCGGCCGGTCGGAGAGGTTGCACCTGTGTGTCCTAGCAGGGCGACAGAAATGGTTGGGCTGCGAGCTCGGGCGTCGGGTGGGCGCGGGGGAGGCGGCGGGCCGGGCACCACGGCCGGCCGACGGGCGGGGCCGGCACGGTGGGACGGCGAGGGCTGGAGGCGAAGCGGCTCCCGATTGGGTTGGAGTGCAGGGCTGGACACTTACTCGTTTCTCCTTTGGCCTAGACGATGTCGCCGTGGAGACAGCCGAAGAAGCCAAGGAACCTGCGGAGGCTGACATCACTGAACTCTGCCGGGATATGTTCTCCAAAATGGCCACATACCTGACTGGGGAGCTGACAGGTGAGGCCGGGTCTGGGTTGATCCTGGTAGGGCTGGGTGTGGCTGAGAGAGAGGTGATGGTTTAGCAGCAGCAGCTCCGCCTCCCCTTCCCATGCCCCACGCCCTGACCTCGGCCTCCTGGACTAGGAGGAAGTCATGAGTGGGAAGGAAAGAGCCCCATCCCTTCTCAGGAGAAGCCCACCAGCCACTTTCTGAAACACCACAGAAGACATACTTAATCCAACTCTGCATGCAGGCCTCTGTAGCCATGAGAAGAAAAAAAAATTATCCAGCCATATTATGCAAGAAATGTTTCCCTGGGGAGGGGGGTGGTGTGTTTTGAGCTGGATTGTGAAGGGAAGAATAATGGAAAAAATTGTGAATGGAATGGAGTAAGCCAACTCATTTGTTTGACTAAAGCAGAGGTGTTGGGGCTGGGGAGGGAGGAGGGGAAAGAGAGAAATGGGGAGTGACCTGCACATTTAAGTGTCTCTTAGGTTGCTCTGTTAGGATTTGGTGGCAAATCCTTTGGGGTTACTTTTTAGTCTGTTATGTGTTTTCCCAAGTGGACACCTGACCTGTGTGGGGAGGAAAGTGAGAAAGGGAAGGCTAGTCCCAGGAAGCCTTTCATAGCCTTTACTATATTGTTTCACTTCCCCAGGAAATTGCTGCTAAGAATCTATGAGAAAAGAAATTTGCAGAAGAGAAGGGGTCCTGGGGCAATAATTTATTAGCCTGATTGTTTGCTTTTAAGCAAGAGAAACGAAGTAACAAGAATCTAGACTTCTGGCTTTTCAACAAAGGCCAAATATTTGGCAATACTAATGTCCATTTTTCTTTTCTCTTCTTTTTTTTTTTTTTCCTTTTTGTATTTTGATATTGGCTCTATCGGGCCAAGCATACTAGGAAATTAATACCCCAATGTCTGTCTCTCTTTCAGTACTGGGATAGACTCAGGGCTTTGTAATAGTGGTAGGCATAAGGGCTCTACCACTTGAGTCACACCCCCAGTCTTAATTCATTATTCCTGAGAGGCTATATAATTGACAAATGTGGAGCAAATGCCTCCTTTAAAGAGCCTATTCTGGTTTTTTCCCTCTATTAAGACCTAGTGTCTGTTGCCATTTAGCATATTCACTTACTATTGCTTTTTATTAGTTGTGGTACAGAAGTCATTTTTTATACCAATGTCCCTTTCAAAACTGCCTATCTAAGTGCTAAAATCAGAGGGCCACATATTCCAAGAAATGAAAGGCAGCATATTTCTTTGTGAAAGTACATAATTTTCTTATGAGTTTAATATTCAAACACCTAACTTGTTTCACCCATTTATACTACTTTGCTGCCTTCTAGGTATTTGAGAGGGTGATACTTGTTTTAAAGAGACTATAGTATGATAGTAGTGAGAATATGAAATAACAGAAGAGAAACCAGAGACAAATAAGCTGGTGCAAGAACAGTGTAGATGTAGACTTTGGAGAACTTGAAGTGGGTATTAAGCAGCCCAAGTTGTTTCTGAGGAAGGAAGAACCATGTTTAGTGTGAAAATGTTTTCAGTTTTGGCTTCACTGCCTATAGATACTACTAGGACACCCAGATGACATGCATATGTGACTCTACTGCTTAAAGACGATCAGAGCAGGATAAGCAGATCTGAAAGGGAAATCCTTTTGGGAAGGTACAGAGACATTTAGAAATTAAGTCAGAGAGGTTGAAGCAGTTTATGGTACTTGGCTTGGCTTTTGCAAAAATTGAAGTAGAAGCCATTTATTTCAGTGTGGATGGGAAGAGGTCAGGGATATGAGAAGCTGACAGATGCTTTGGAAAATCATTGTATAAAATGGAATACACAGTGATAAATTAATTAGTAAGAGGTGGTCAGGCTCTAGTTTGATAACACATGTTATGAAATGCTCCAGTTTCATGTTTTCAGGCTATAGAAGTACCAAGGCCATTTTACCTTTTAAGAAAACAACACAACTTTATTTATTTATTTATTCATTCATTATTTATACGGGTACTAGGGCTTGAACTTGGGTCCTGGGCCTCTTTGTGTTCAAGGCTAGTGCTCTACCACTTGAGCCACAGCACCACTTCCAGCTTTTTCTGAGTAGTTTACTGGAGATAAGAATCTCATGACTTTTGTGTCCAAGGCTGGCTTTGAACTGTATTCATCAAATCTCAGCCTTCTGAGTGGCTAAGATTATAGATGTGAGTCACTGGCGCCCAGTTCCTTCCTTTTCTTTCTTTTCTTTTCTTGTTTTTTTTTTTTTTTTTTTTCCTGGTTATGGGGCTTGAACTCTGGGCCTGGGTGCTGTCCCTGAGCTCTTCATCTTAAAAGTGCTCTTCCAGTTGAGCCACAGCACCACTTCTGGTTTTCTAGTGGTTTTCTAGTGGTTAATGGGAGACAAGTGTCTCATGGATTTTCCTGCTGGGGCTGGCTTTGAACCATAATCCTCAAATCTCTTGAGTAGATAGGATTACAGGCTTGAGCCACCAGCACTTAGCTCCTACCTTTTCTTAAGACATGCATTTCCCATTTCCCAAGGAGATGAACTATGACTCAAGACCTTCTGGATTTGTTGTTGTTGTTTAAGTAGTTTTCCCATAGTTGCCTTAGTTTCTAGTTAGTCATTCAGAGAATACAGGCTGAGTATAAAAGTCTTGAACTAAAGTAGTGTAGGCAGGTCACACCTGTAATCCTATCTACTCCTGAGACTAAAGTCTGACAGTTGAGGTTGGAGGCTAGCTATGGCTAGAAGGTCTGTGAGACTCTTACCTCCAATTAATCATTAAAAAGTCAGGAAGTGGAGCTGTGGTTCAAGTAGTAGAGAGTTGAAGCAAAAAAGATCAGGGACAAGTCCCAGGACTGGCAACAACAACAAAAAAGTTGTGAACTACCATTTGGCTAAAATTCCACATTTCATTGATCTCAGACAAATATTAATGGCCTCATATACTCTGTTTATTTTAAAGCCACAAGTGAAGACTATAAGCTCCTGGAAAATATGAATAAACTAACCAGCTTGAAGTATCTTGAAATGAAAGATATTGCTATAAACATTAGTAGAAACTTAAAGGACTTAAACCAGAAGTGTAAGTAATAATTTTTATCATTAAATTTTTTTGTATGTAATGTTCTGTTCTTGGGACTAAAGAAAGGGAGGGAACATGAGATCCCTTTCTTCTGGAGTCATCTCCTAAAAACGAATAGTAAAGGTGAATTTCTTCCATTTTGCAGATTAACATATTTTGGTGATGGGGTTATTTTTCCTTTTTAATCTTGATTTTACCAGTTAATTCTTAGAAGGGAAGGGGACAGAAGAGATGATGGCAAATAAATTAAACCACAAAATCCGTGAATGACAACTCTCAAAACAGAAAAGCAATCAATAGAAAATGTTAATTTAGAGCGGCTGAATTTATTTTTCCATTAACTTACATGGGACCATGCTTTCCTGGTGTGACATTATAAAGAAACTGAATAGGGAACTAGAAGATTAAGGAATACTTTTTTTTTTTTTTGGTCATGGGGCTCGAACTCTGGGTCTGGGTGCTGTCTCTCAGCTCTTCAGCTCAAACAAGCACTCTACCACAGTGCCACTTCATTTTCTGGTGGTTTATCGGAGATAAGAATCTCATGGACTTTCCTGCCTAGGGTGGCTTCTTTGAACCATGATCCTCAGATCTCAGCCTCCTGAGTAGCTAGGATTGCAGGTGTGAGCCACTGGTGCCCAGCTAAATTCTTTTTTTAAAAAAAGGAAAATTAGTAGATAGGAGACTTCCTTTGGCTAGGCTGATTAACCTAGCAGAAGTCTCCCAAAGTGTCTGCTCTGCTAATGATGACTCATCCTACCCCACCTAGTCTATTTTAGGCATAGCTGGAACAACACCAACATTCTTACTTTCTGCTCTTTTTTTTTTAACATTTCTTGTTCAAGATATGTAAACATGTATTTTCTTTCTAAAGATGCTGAACTGCAGCCTTACCTGGATCAGATCAATGCAATTGAGGAGCAGGTAGCTGCTCTTGAGCAGGCAGCCTACAAGTTGGATGCATATTCAAAAAAACTGGGTAACCATTTTTATTTGTTTTGGTTTAATAAGGAGTACCCCTTAGCTAGGCCTGATGATGCATTCCTATAATTCCAGCACTTGGGAGGCTGAAGTTGGGTAAAAAATTCAAGGCCAGCCTAAGCTACATAGAGCAGTCATGTCTCCAAAACAAAAACAATAGCTGGTGAGATGGTACATGGCCTGAAATCCTAGTAACTTTTCAGGACTACAGTTTGGGGCCAGCCCAGACCAAAGAAGTTTATAAGACTCCATGTCAACCAATGGCTGGGCATGAAAGTATATGCCTATTATTGGGAAAGCACCATGGCTGGACACAGTGGCACATGCTTGTCATCCATAGCAACACCAGCAAGTACAAGTTGGAAAATCACAGCCCAGGCATAAAGTGAGACCCTACTTCAAAAATAAGTAATACAAAAGGGAGCTGGAGGCATAGTGTACAAGTTTGAGGCTCTGAGTTCAATCCCCAATGCTCTTCCCCCAAAAAACTCTACCAAGTATTATTATTAGGAACAGTTCCTATACTTAATGATTTGTTAAATCCTGTTCTAATGCTTTACATACATGGGTTGGGGAGTGGGCAGGGATTGGCCAGTTCTGGATCTTGAATTCTGGGCCTGGTTGCTGTCCCTGAGCTTTTCTGCTCAAGGCTAACTTTCTACCACTTGAGCTATAGCTCTACTTCCAGCTTTTTTTATAGTTTTAATGGCACTAAGCCTCAAGGACTTTGCTGCCTGGTTTGACTTTGAATTGCCGCCTTCAGATCTCAGCCTCCTGCGTAGCTAGGATTATAGGTATGTGCCACCGGTACCTGGTATGTATTATGTTTTTTATTCTACAAATCTGTGAAGTAATTTATGACTTTTGAATTCCCATTCTGGGGGAGAGGAAAATACAATTTAATAGGTTTAACTAATTATGAGCACAAAGCTAAGCCAGGTGCCAGTGGCTCACACCTGTAATCCCAGCTAGTCAGGAGGTTGAGATTTGAGGACCATAGTTCAAAGTCAGCCAGGACAAGAAAGTCTGTGAGACTGTCTCCAATTAACTCCTCCCCCTCCCCCAAAAAGTAAACAAATAAAAGCTGCAACTGGAGATGTGGCTCAAGTGGTAGAGTGAAAAAGCTCAGGAACAGTGCTTAGGCCCTGAATGAAGCCCCAGTAGAGGTGCATATGTGCACACACACCCACAAACTATAATTAATGTCCCCTTCTCTCATCTTCCCTGATTACCCACAGAAGCCAAGTACAAGAAGCTGGAAAAGCGATGAAACATATTTCTATGGGATAAAGCCTTTTTTTTTTAATGTGGAAAAATCTTTTATAACACATGAATATGAGGCTGATAAATTACCCAAAGATCCTCAGCAGAAATCTACTGGTCATCCTAGGAACGTCCCAGTGATGAATAAACTGGAGGACTGTGGCTGCTCCTGAATCTTCTTTGAGTCAGTATCCCTCAGAAACTCACTTCAAATTTCCTACATTTTACTTGAATGCTTCATCATTCAGAACAGAGACTCTCAAAGTTCAGGATAAACCTGGGCTTGCCAGAGAACCAAATAAGGACCTGTCTTGTCTGATAGGATTTGATTATTGTATTGTTTTCTCAAATGTCTAGTTCTTGAGTTCATTATTCTGTAAATAGTTGTTTTTTTCATTAATGATACTTGTTAACTATTCTAAATTAAAAAGGGAAACAAAACAAATGTCGGTTTTTTTGTTTTCAATTTATTTCTTTCTATGCATCAGTAATTTTGCTTTTCTATAACATTGTAAATGACAACATCATGAAATAATTCCAAGTCAAGTCTTAAGGACTGGAAAAATTGGTGGGCAGGCACCTGTGTCTCACCTGGAATCCTAGCTACTCAGGAGGCTGAAATCTGAGGATTATGGTTCAGACCCAGCCTGGGCAAAAAAATCCATTGAGATGCTTATCTCTCTCTAATTGACCAGCAAAAAGCCAGAAGTGGATCTGTGCTTCAGGAGTGTCAGCCCTGAGAAGAAAAAGCCAAGCAAGAGCACAAGGTCCTGAATTCAAATCCCAGTCCCGGATCAATAATCAAAGCCAAAAACTCCCTCAACCCCTTAGCAGAAGTAGTGAAAGGAGTGTTAATAAATATCCAGTGCGCCCTTCTGGTCTCTCTTCTCAGTCAGATGTCATGTGTAACCTTTGGAAATGTGATAAAGACAAGACATGTGTCACTCTGTTAGGTCAGGAGCTGGTAGTTGACAATAATAAACTTTTTAAAACATTTTCTAGTTGTGTCTGTGGGGTTGGGGCACTTCTGGGAACTCTCACACTAAAGACATCAGAAGGTAGGAGTTACTGAACAAGTCCAGTTTGGAAGAAAGTAATCTTATGCAAAATAGGGTATTAGCAGCTTCCAAAGTGCCTGTGGTCCCCAATTCCTGCTCCCAAAGAGCTTATTTCTGTGTCTGTCTGTTCCCACTATATGTTCTAGACCACCGTTGTTTATCCTCTTTTCTGGTCCCTTTTCATCTTCATTGTTTTTCTAACCTACTTTCTTTGCTGTTGCCACAGCAACCTTTCTTTTTTTTTTTTTTTTTACCAGAGCCTGCCTCAGGTTTATTAGTAGAAACGACAGAGGCCACCGGCCCACCCTGAAGATGGCGGCCAGGGAGCCACAGCAGCCCATCCGTGCTCATTTTGGCAGACAAGAGGTCTTCATTGTGGGGCCTTCCCTGGGCCCTGGGCACCTTTGGAGGCTGGAGCCTGGGCACCCTTGGGAGCTGCAGCCTGGGCACCCTTGGGAGCTGCAGCCTGGGCACTTTTTGGGGCTGTAGCCTGGGCACCCTTAGAGGCTGTGGCCACCACAGCAACCTTTCCAAAATTTTTCCTGCTTTAATCCTTTAGTGATTTTTCATGAATTCATTGATGAAAATTGTGTTCAAAATTTCTATTGCAAAGGTAACAGAATTCCAAGATGAGTTTTCCTGTCTTACCATTATTTCTTCATCTTGGAATTATTACCTGTCCATATTGATTGACAAACTTGTACATTCTTAAAGATTCAGTCTTGAGTGCTAGTCCCAGTGCTGTATTTTTTCAAAAGAAGGGGAAATCTATGCTTAGGTTACCCATGGAGTAGGGGGCATCAACATGTAGAAAAGAAGGAAGTTTGTATTTCCTAAAAAAGTAATGCAAAAATTGCGGGGGAAACCAGAACTTTGTGATTCTTTCTTGAACTTGTTTTGAATCACTTGGTGTCCCCTGGTTGTCAGAACCTCTTCCCTTTGTTTCCACTTTCTTATATACTGTTTCCTTCTGCAAATTTCCCCAACTCTTCAGAAAAGCCAGCCAACAAAAAAGAAGAGATTTTGTTTATTAAGAGACTAGAAAGCAGCTGGAAGTTGGTGGCTTACGCCACCAACTAGCTACTCAATCCTAGCTACTCAAGAGGCTGAGATCTGAGGATGGCGGTTTAAAATCAGTCAGAGCAGGAAAGACCATGAAACTATCTCCAGTAAAATGTGGCTCAGCTGGTAGAGCACTAGCCCTGCGAAAAAGCTCAGGGACATTCCTCAGGCCTTGAGGTCAAGCCCCAAGATTGGCAAAAAAAAAAAGGCTGGGCACCAGTGGCTCACGCCTGCAATCCTAGCTACTCAGAAGGCTGAGGTCTGAGAGTTATGGTTTGAAGCTAGCCCAGGCAAGAAACCCGCTGAGACTCATATCTCCAATTAACCACCAGAAAACTGGAAGTGATACTGTGGCTCAAAGTGGTAGCGTGCTAATATTGAGCAAAAGAGGTCAGGAATAATAGCCAGGCCCTGAGTGCAAGCCCCATGACAGACCCAGACTCAGAAGAGAGAGAACCAAATGGAAATATGACACTTAGTTCCTGAATGAAAACAGTCCAGATATAAAATCAGTCTAGGAGGATAATTTCAGACCTTTAAATATGGATGCATAGTAGGTGATATTATTGAATTAATATTTTCTACGGCAAACATTATGGTCTTGTAAGATGTCTTCTTAGATGTATACTGAGGTATTACTGATGACCACACTTTCAAATGATTCAATGAGAAGCAAAGTGCTTGGAGATCTTGAGAGAAAGGGAGCACAAAGGAGCAAAGCTGTTAAGGTGGTGAGGTGATGGCCAGTGTTGTAACTTTTTCGTAGCTTTAAAATATTTTTTTAAGAGATGGGTACTGGTGGCTCATGGCAGGAATACTAGCTATTCAGGAGGCTATGTTATGTGCATCGCACGTGGCAGCCAGCCCGGGAAGGAAAGTCCTTGAGACTCTATCTCCAATTTACTAGGCCCCTCACTGCCCATCCCCCCCCACCCACCACCACCACCAAAGTGGAGCTGAGGTTCAAGAGGTAGTGTGCCAGTCTTGAGCAAAAACGCTCAGGGACAACACCTAGGCAGGCCCTGAGTTCAAGTTCCAGTACAGACATACAAACATTTTTAAAAGCATGAATATGCAGCGTTTGCCTTGTTCACCAGACCTATAGAATAAAGTTAGGGCTCAATATTGTGCCAGGAAATGCACTCAGCAGCTCAGCTCCGAAAGAAAGAAAGAAAAAAACCCAAACCAAGCCCAAAAACATTATTTTTAAAGAATTAAGGTTCTTTTGGCCAGTTCCTCCCTCCCTCCTTTTCCCTTTTCTTTTCCTTGAGGCACAAGCATGTGCGACTTGTGTCCTTCTGCGCTTGCCGTCCACATCTGAATGCTCATTGGCTGAGATGTGATGACGTCTTATTGTGGTGCCGTGGCCTTTCTCTCCGGGGTGTGCGTAGTGGGTCCTAATTTTAAGTGATCGTCCCAATTTAAGCCTTTGGCACCGATGGCTCAAAACCCGCTGCGCCTGTGAGTGACCCCGAATCTGAAGTGTGTGTGTGTGTAGGGCTTGTATGTGCGTGTATTTGGACGTAGAGACTGGCGCGGTGTTTCTCGGGACAGGGTGTCAGGCGGGGAGAATGAGAAGTGGAGGTCCCAGGGCCGCTGGGGAGCTCTGGTGACGTCTTTGCCTTGGAGAGGGGTCTGGGGCAGGGGGGCGCCAAACTCGCTGCGACAGGTGGAAGCTCCCGGAGCCACACCTCCCACATTTTAAGCCAATTTGGCCAGCGACACAGCCTTTCCCCTTCACTCTCGCCCACCCTATTTGTTCATTAACCAAATACATCTACACCTCCGAGGTATTGATGGGCAGAGGCCGATAAGATAATTAGTCTGGTGCACTTCCCTGGGTCACAAGGAGAGGCTGCGGGATCGTGGAGAGGACTTGGTTCATTCAGAAAATTCTCACCGAATCACTATAATGGGCCATAACGTTTACCTCTTATTTGCAGCTTGGCTTGTGGAGATGTTGAAGGGAAGTTTGATGTTTTATTCAATAGAGTTCGAGCAATTCAGAAGAAAAGTGGAAACTTTGATGTAAGATGTTCCTTTTTACTAAATTTAATTTTAGCATTTTAGTCAGCTATACTAAAATAAAATTTAATATCCTAATTGAACGTTGTTTCTTTGTTTTGAGTTCCTTTCGTGTGAGAACTTAGTATCTATGGAGTGATGGAGGAGGGAGACCTGTTTAATATAGAATGTTTTTTGGACTTGAATCTTGTTACTTTATTACTATGCAAAAACCTCAAAGGAGCCACGAACCAGTGGTTCAAGACTGTAATCCTAGCTACTCAGGAGGCTGAGATCTGAGGATCATGATTCAGACCCAGCTAGGGCAGGAAAGTGTTTGAGACTCTTAAGGCTATCCTTGAGTGAAAGAGCTCAGGGACACCACCCAGGCCCTAAAGTCAAGCCCTGTGAATGGAAAAATAACACAAAACAAAACCTGAAAACAGGCTAATAAAACCTGGTTCATGTATGTGTGGTATGGAATAAATCAGGTAACATGGGAATGATTCACAAACTAATGAGGTATAAATCAATGTTATGTGTGGTTGCCAGTTATACTGTAAATGCTAACGATTTACAAAACAGAATTCTAAGGTATAGTATTATTTGTTAATTGGGTTAAAGTCATGTAAAGGCAACTTGCAGGAAATGTAAGTTGTGAATTTCACAGAGGGATTTTTAAAGGTGGATTTCTTCATCACTGTATGCTCCTAGGAAGGAGAAGGATGGTGAAGAGAGCCATGGAATGGCAAAGTAAGACTGGGAATATTTGAAGAACACTTGAAAGTCTATTTCCCTCACTCTTCCCTGTCCCCAGGAACAGGGAATTGGTTGGTCAAAGAGCTAAAGTTTAGTAATTCATGGAATGAGTAACTGTCACATTGCACCTCAAAAATTGTGCATTGAAATGCTGCAAATTAATGAAGAACAAAAACCTGATTTGAGATGGTCATATAGGGTTATTTGCATGTTTTTATCAATAATGTACTATTTTAAAATCTCATATATTTGTTTAAAAAACTCATTTTAGCTGCTGTTGTGTGTAGGAAATTTCTTTGGCTCCACCTCAGATGCTGAATGGGAGGAGTATAAGACTGGCATCAAGAAAGGTATAGACATTTTTATTTAGCATATGATTTCTAACAAAATTTTAAGTGCTCTAGTTCTTGTTGGACTGTTTTTCACATATTAGTTACTTAAGAATTTCCTAGTCAGGCGCCAGTGGCTCACACCTGTAATCCTAGCCTCAGTAATGTGAGATCTGAGGACCATGGTTCAAAGGCAGCCTGGACAGGAAATTCCATGAGACTATTATCTCCAATGAACACTCAGAAGCCTGAAGTAGATCTGAGGCCCAAGTTTTAGGGTGCCAGCCTTGAGCGAAAAAGCTCAGGGACAGTGTCCAGGCCTTGAGTTCAGTCCCCAGTACCACACATGTGTGTGCATGCGAGCGTGTGTGTCCACACACACATTTCCTTCTTTTCAGGGATGGTGGTATAATCCCAGCACTCAGGATACCAAAGCAAGAGAAGTGAGAGTTCCCAAACAGTTCATGCTATATAATAAGATCCTCAAGGGGCTGGGGGTTTAGCCCAGCATAAGGCGCCCGCCCGGTATGCACAAGGCCCTGGGTTCGGTCCTCAGCCCTGGAGAAAAAAAAAAAAAAGCTACAAAAGACAAAAAACAAAACAAAAAAAAAAAAAAAAACAAGGCAAAGATCCTCAAGAACACAAATAAGCTGAAAAAAAAAAAATATATATATATATAAAACAAATTCCCCTAACTCTGTATTGAGCTAGAAAGTATATATGAGTAATAATCATGTTCACATTTTGAATATTGTTCCAGGAAAATAATACTTATTTAAACTGACAGGAACTGAATTAAGTGCAACCAAGTGTGCTTTTTCTTTTTTTCTAGTTTTAATGTTTTATTCATTA
This sequence comes from Dipodomys spectabilis, assembly GCF_019054845.1. Classification (NCBI taxonomy): domain Eukaryota; kingdom Metazoa; phylum Chordata; class Mammalia; order Rodentia; family Heteromyidae; genus Dipodomys; species Dipodomys spectabilis. The sequence continues at coordinate 13,481,411 of NW_024870802.1, forward strand.
AATTCTTTAGGTCATAATTTTTTCCTCATTATAAGTTGTGATTTCCCCATTATAAGTTGATCGACCACTCTAAGAGTTTACTTCAGTGGCACTGTAGCCAAAGTGGTAGAGTGTTGCCTTGAGCAAAAGAGCTCAGGGATAGTGCCTAGGCCCTGAGTTCAAGTCCCACCACGACTGACACCCTCCCCTGCCCCACAGAAAAAAAAAAAGTTTCACTTCATTAGTCTAGTGACATTGTTTAATAGTCTAGTCAAGCCACAAGACTGACTTGTCTTTAGTGGTGACTATATTCCACTTCCACATTTAGAATTGCTATGGGAGTAAGAGGAGGAATGCTAGACTGCTTACTCTTGCTGAGTATTTTTCCCAAAGCAGTTTTTCAAAGGAGGTCTGATAACTTTTTTGGTATCATGTCTGTTTCCTTTACAAGCTCCTATTCAGACCTATGTGCTTGGTGCCAATAATCAGGAAACGATAAGATATTTCCAAGATGCCGATGGATGTGAATTAGCTGAAAACATTACATACTTGGGTAAGTTCATATTTTTTGTTTGTAATGAATATAACAAACTTTTCAAGAATTAACCTCCAAGGAAATTTTTTTTTTTTTTTTTGAAAAAGAAGAAAGTTGTTCTTTATTTTTTTTGTAGTACCGTAATTTGAACTCAGAGCCTTAAGCTTGCTAAGCAGATATTCTTATCCCTTGAGCAATGCCTCCAGCCCTTTGTGCCTTCATCTTAAACACACACACACACACACACACACCATAAGATCTCAAAGGTATGCCTGGGCCCAGCTAGACCAAAACCCACTTATTTATGCTTCCTACAGAACTAGGACAACAGGCACATGCAACCTTGTCCAGCTATTAATTTAAATGGGGTCTTATGTTTATGCTAGGGCTTGAACCACCATCTCTGCCTCCAGGATAGCTAGGATGAGCCAGCAGTACCCAGCTAAAAGAAGAAAGTTTATACAGACAGAATGACCCTGGGCTATAGACCAGTGAGAGAACTCTGAGCCAGCCTCCTGAGCCCACATCCACACCACATCTGGGACTGTCCTAATGATGCAGTTACTTTATCCCTGGCAGGTTTTGCCCAGTGAAATTCAAAGACAAAAACAATGACACAAATTTAAGATGTGCATAGTCTCCTATAATCGAACCTCTGGGCACAATGCTCCTCAGTATTGAAGCACTAGTCAGACCAGCCCCCAAGTCTAGAAGCTGAGAACAAAAGACCAAGAGTAGTGGGAAAAAAAAAAAAAGGAAGAGGAAAAGAGCAAACTCTTTGCCAGGACTTCCTCGTTCCTCTTAGCCATGGGCATGACCAGCTTATGGGGCTGCTCCTCAGTGCCTAGAGCCACCCCATCCCCGAAGCCTCTTCCCACCTCCTATCCCACTCTACCCTAATCCCACCATGCCTAGAAAAACCAGGAGGTGCTGTATGGTCTTGGGTCACCGAGCACTGCCTTCCAGACCAGCACATGGGGTTTGCAGAGGTGCCTCATGTGTGGATGACTCTAAATGTAACACCATAGCTTCTTGCAGGCCAGATTGCTGAGGTGGGGGAGATGAGCCTTGGGGACAGGCCTGGCTATGTACCAGTGTTCTCTCAGGGGAGTGGAGGACTGTTTCTTCTCCTTCCCTGTCTTTTGCCTGGGATGCCTCAAGTGTCACTGTGGGGGAGTACGCAGCTGTGGTCACCTGGAAGCCTGGTGGGGCCCCACATGACATCCCCCCCCCTTGGACCACCCAGGACACTGTCTTAGCATCAGACAGGAAGCCTATTCGGGAAGGGGATCTCCTCTTTGACTCATTCCTTAGTGGAAAAATTAAACTTGGGTGTCTATTATTTGTTTCTTATCTCAAACAGCTTTTCGTTGTATAGGCTAATATACTAAGAGAGATTTAATTGTTTTAACTTTGTATCTTTTTTAAAAATCTATTTATTTATTTTACTTACTGGAGTATAAACCCAAGGAAATTTTTGACTGGATTCCTCTGCCCTTATTGCCTGAGAGAAAAAGGATGAGTAGGAGGTATTCTTCTGCAATGTCTGTTTCTATGCTGTTAGGACCATAGAACTTTTTTGTTGTCTCTTCAACTTCCCCTCAATCTCCTTGTGTTCCCTTAATTCAGTATATAGCCTTTTAGCCAACTACAGAGGTAAACTCCTTACTCATAGTGTATGGAGCATTTAAGGTATAAATTATGTTCAGTAAAGAAAATTCCATCTATATGCTTTACCACAATCCTCGCTGGATATATACAGCTTACTTTTTAAGTTAGGCTTCTAAATAGCTTAGCTCTAGGTTTTATTCTAACATTTTGGAAGGTAATTGGAGAAAAGAGTCTCACAGATTTTCCTGCTCAAGCTGGCTTCAAATCACGATCCTCAGATCTTAGCCTTCTGAGTAGCTAGGATTATAAGTGTGAGCCACTGGTACCTGGCTTGAAATAGCTTTTTTGATGTCCAATTAGAGAAATGAGCAGTGGCTTTTTTCTTTTCTTTTCTTGGGATGGAACCCAAGACTTGGGCCCATATTCTACTATTGAGCCCCATTCTCAGGCTACAAGCCTGAGATGGTGAGCATGTGATAATGTACTTATAGTATTGCAGAACATCCAACAAATAGTTGTAATGGGTAGATCAGTGTTGAATAGTATAGGCTTTAGGGAGTTAATCCTATAAAGATGAAAAATAAGAATTTGTTAGAGAAGAGATAAAATGAGAGGGGAAGCAAGAAGATGATGGGAGAAACTAAGAGTTAAAATATTTAGCATGAGCCTGGCTCTGGTAGGTGTAATCCTAGCTACTCAGAAGGCCTGAGATCTGAGGATAAAGGTTTGAAGCTAGCCCGGGCAAGAATCTGTAAGACTTACCTCCAAGTTGCCACCAAAAAGCCAGAAGATGCTATGGCTCAAGTGGTAAAGCACTAGCTTTGAGCAAAGGAAGCTCAATGACAACACTCAGGCCCTGAGCTTAAGCCCTAGGACTGGCACATACACACATACGAGTATGCACGCACAGAGATGAAAGGGAGGTAAAAATTGATGGAACAAAATCTGGAAATTAGCAGGAAGGAATGGAATCAAGTCCACAAACTGAGAAGATAATATGAGATAAGAATAGAGTCTCTAGGGCTGGGAAGGTGGCTCAGTGGTAGAGTGCTTGCCTTGCATGCATGAGGCCCTGGGTTTGATTCCTTAGCACCACATAAGCAAAAAGAAAAAAAGCCAGAAGTGGTGCTGTGGCTCAAGTGGTAGAGCGCTAGCCTTGAGCTGAAGAGCTGAGGGACAGTGCCCAGGCCCAGAGTTCAGACCCCACAACTCCCCCCCCCCCCCAAAAAAAGAATAGAGGCTCTGATTTTAAAAAATAATTGCTATTTTCAAGTGTTTTCTTTTCTTTTTTTGTTTTTTTGTTGGTTGTGGGGCTTGAACTCTGGACTTGGGCACTGTCCCTATGCTCTTCAGCTCAAGGCGAGTACTCTACTGCTTGAGCCACAGCACCACTTCCGGTTTTCTAGTGGTTTATTGGAGATAAGAGTCTCACAGACTTTCCTGCCCGGGCTGGCTTTGAACCGTGATCCTCATATCTCAACCTCCTGAGTAGCTAGGATTACAGACGTGAGCCACCAGTGCCCTGCTTCAAGTGTTTTCTTTCACTTGCAGCCTTCCTGAAGAGAATTTGTGTTTTTTTTAAAGTTTTTGGTTGGCTTTGGGGCTTGAACTCAGGCCTGGGCTCTTTTGCTCAAGGCTAGCACTCTGCCACTTTGGGCCACAGCTCTACTTCTGATTTTATGATGGTTAATTAGAGATAAGAGCCTCACAGACTTTCCTGCCCAGGCTGGCTTTGAACCATGATCCTCAGATCTCACCCTCCTGAGTAGCTAGGATTATAGGCATGAGCCACTAGCTCTTGGCTTGAGAATTTCTTTTGTAGACTAAACATTCTTCAGAACTACAAGTCTTTTTTCTTTCCCCCTCAGTATTTCTTCCTCTTTCCATATATCTTGTTTCCTTCAATCTATATAGAATATTCTTTAAACAATAGAAAGCCTCCTACTTGGTCACTGCTTCCCAAAGTGTATCAATAATATTTGAAAGGTACCTGGTATAAACAGAGCAGCCCATGGGTACCAGTAGCCTCCATATAAGGACTGTTCAGATTTACTGAACAGGAATACTGTTGAAGCCAGGTTAATTGTAGGGCCACAGAGTTTATACTCTTTCAGGTATATGGAATGGCAGAAATAAAGGAGGGTTCTGACAAGGGCAGAGAGATTTCTGGCCATCTTGATGGCATTTTGTTCTGAAGTTTTGACTAACACATATCCATTTTTCTTTCAACCCAGGTCGTAAAGGCATCTTCACTGGAAGCTCAGGACTGCAGATTGTATACCTCAGTGGGACAGAGTCTTTAAGTGAGCCAGTCCCTGGTTACAGTTTTAGCCCCAAGGATGTGTCTTCTCTGAAAACAATGCTGTGTTCAACATCCCAGTTTAAGGGTGTTGACATCTTGCTTACATCCCCATGGCCCAAGTATGTGGGGAACTTTGGGAATTCTTCTGTGAGTAGTGCTTGTTGTTGGAATTTCTAAAACAAATGACAATGGCTTTAGTTGGGGTTTTAAATATATATATTTTTTTCTGTTTATATTGGATATTTTAGTTCTTAGTACTTAGTAGTTCTTTCGTATTTAATGCTCAGAAAAAAACAGAAGTAGTGCTGTGGCTGAAGTGGTAGAATGCAAGCCCTGAGCACAGAGAGACTCAGGGACAGTGCCCATACCCTGAGTTCAAACCCCAGGACTGGCAAAAAAAAAAAAAAAAAAAGTTGTATATGAAGGCAGAAAGCATCAGCTGAGCCTCAGTGGTGGGACATTTAAGAGTGTATTTGGGGACAAAACTCCATGAAGGATTCAGAATTAACAGTAATGATCTAGAAGTCAGCCCTGTACCCTACTTCCTGCCAACTCCAACACCAAGTATATGAGACCAAAGAAGCAACAACATACCAACCTTTGTCAGGCAGGATGTTGAAAGGAGAAGGGATGGAGCTTTCATGATTCTCTGCAAGAAATAAAGCCCTTTCATTTTGAGGGGGAGAGAAAAGTCTAGTTTGGGGAAGCTTTGGTCTGAGTTTATAACAATACAAAGTATTTATGGAGGAGAAAATAATATAGTTCATCAATTCCTAAGATACTACAACTTACTTCAAGGCCAGTTCTCTGCCCCTAATCAGAAATATGCAGGAAGAAAACACGTTTCCACTAAGTACAGAAGTCCCTGCTAATTTAGTGGGGAAAAATATTGGGTAATTTATTTCCGGCTCATCCCTTCTTTTAAAGTAAAAAATGTCAAGGGTGACAGCACATAATTTGCTGTTAACAAGCTAGGGGTATTCTGGAAACAAGTCTAACCTGACAAACTTCATGTGACCTGCCAGCCTTCTAGTAAGCTGCTGTAATGCCCTTCTACACACCACTAGTTCCTTGAATAAAACAGAATACTATATGATTGTGTGTTGAGATCCCTAGATAGTTTATGGATCCCAGAAGATCTGAAGGATAGATTTTAATTTTTATTTTTTGTATAATATATTTGCACTGTCAAATATATAGGTACAGGGTTCCAGAAAGAGAACTAACTTTCCAAAGTATTTTTTTTAGCGAAAAGGGGACTTGAACTCAAGGCCTCGGTGCTGTCCCTGAGGTTTTTTTTTTTTTTTTTTTTGGGGGGGGGGTCCTGTCATGGGGCCTGAACTCTGAGCCTGGGCGCTGTCCCTCAGCTCTTCAGCTCAAGGCTAGCGCTCTACCACTTGAGCCACAGTGCCACTTCCGGCTTTTTTCTTTTTTCTTATGTGGTGCTGAGGAATCCAACCCAGGGCCTTGAGCATGCAAGGCAAGCGCTCTACCACTGAGCCACCTTCCCAGCCTGGTCCCTGAGTTTTTTCACTCAAGTACTCTACCACTTGAGCCTCTGCTCTGCTTCTGATATTTTTGGTGGTTAATGAGATATGAGTCTTAACAGACTTTCCTGCCTAAACTGGCTTCAAACAACGATCCTCAGTAGCTAGAATTACAGGCGTAAGCCACTGACACCCAGCCCAAAGTATGTTTTAATTATCTGTATTTTTACCATATATTATAACCTCTGGCTTCCAATGATTGTTGCTGTTTCTATTATCTTAATAGTCTAATAAGATTGATTTTTCTGATTGCTATAATTTATTGTACAAATCTTACTGCCCACATTCGTAGCTATGTACAAATATGTCTTCTAATTTCTTTGCTTTTCTTGCTAATTCCTAGGCTGTGTGTATAACTTAATTTCTGTTTACTAGGGAGAAGTGGATACCAAAAAATGTGGCTCTGCTTTGGTCTCCAGTCTCGCCACAGTCTTGAAACCAAGATATCATTTTGCTGCTTTGGAAAAGTTATATTATGAGAGGCTTCCATATCGGTGAGTAGCATATCATGCTTGTTGGCTTCTTAGAGGATTTACCCTGGATCTCTATAAACTTACCTTTCTCATTTTTAGTAGATAATATCTTAGTTTCTTCTTATTCCATAAACACTGAAATGAAAGGGTCTCATCAGTCATGTTTGAATTTGCTCAAATTTCAATCCTTTTAAGTAAAAAGGATTGCATTTTAAAGTTTGAGTGTCTAAGGTAGCAATACTACATAACCATTATTGTCATATTTCCGTTATTACATTATTTTTGCAGTGTGTGTGCTAGGCAAGGGGTCTGCCACTGAGCTATACTCCCAGACCATCATTGTGTTTTTGTGTAGCAGAACTTGATATGTTACAAAACTCAGCTCTTAATCATTTTGGAAATATTTCAGATTGAGAAGAACTTACATCAATTGTTTTCTTTTTTCTTTTAATTATAAATAATTGTTGAATAGTATAAAATACTTTTAAAACATAGAAGAGTTCAAAATATCTTGCTATATAGTTTCTATTATTTTTCTATAATATATAGATATCAGGTATTTCTGTATTTTTTTCTAGAAAAATGAAATTGTACTATATTACTACTTTTTAACAATGCATAAATACCATTTTTTTTTTTGAAAAATCATACATTGGTTTACAAGGTGGATTTTTATTGTGATATTTTCATACTTACATACAAATGTATTCCAGTCAGTTTTACCTTCTAGCACTCCTTCTTAAGACAATTTCAACAGGTTTCTTTTTGTTGTTGTTCTATTTTCCTACATACAAACAACTTCAACCATTTTTTTGTTTGTTTATTTGTTTTTCCTGTTGGTCATGGGGCTTGAACTCTGGGCTTGGGTGCTATCCCTCAGCTCTTCAGCTCAAAGCAAGCGCTCCACCACTTGAGCCACAGCGCCACTTCTGGTTTTCTAGTGGTTTATTGGAGATAAGAGTCTCAGAGCCAATTTCCTTGATGAACACAGATGCAAAGATCCTTAACAAGATTCTAGCTAACAGAATCTAGAAACACATAAAAAAAAAAAAAAAAAACATACACTATGACCAAGTAGGCTTCATCCCAGAGATGCAGGGATGGTTTAACATACGTAAGTCAATAAATGAAATCCAACACATCAACAGAGCCACGGTCAAGAATCACATGATTATCTCCACAGATGCAGAAAAGGCCTTTGATAAAATTCAACATTCATTCATGCTAAAAGCTCTGGAGAAAATAGGACTAGAAGGAACATTTCTTAAAACAATAAAAGCCATTTACGGCAGACCAATAGCCAATATTATACTTAATGGGGAAAAGCTGTAACCAATTCTTTTAAAATCAGGAACAAGGCAAGGATGCCCACTGTCTCCACTCCTCTTCAATATATTCCTGGAACCCTTAGCCAGGGCAATAAGGCAAGAAAAAGACATTAAAGGGATCCGCATAGGGAAAGAAGAAGTTAAACTATCCCTTTTTGCAGATGATATGATACTATACCTTCACGATCCCAAAAACTTCATCCCCAAACTCTTAGAAGTCATAAATCACTTCGGCAAAGTAGCAGGATACAAAATCAACCCACAAAAATCAGTTGCCTTCCTGTACACTGACAATGTACAAGCAGAGAGGGAAATAAAGGAAGCAATCCCATTCACAATAACCTCCCCAAAAATAAAATATTTGGGAATTAACCTAACCAAAGATGTAAAAGAACTATTTAATGAAAAATATAGAAACTTAAAGAAAGAAATTACAGAAGACACTAGGAAATGGAAAGACCTTCCATGCTCTTGGATAGGCAGACTTAATATATTGAAAATGGCAATACTGCCAAAATTAATATACAAATTCAATGCAATTCCTATTAAAATCCCAATGACGTATATCTCTGAAATACAGAAAACAGTCCAAAAATTCATATGGAACAACAAAAGACCTAAAATAGTGAAAACAATTCTAGGGAATAAAGACAACATGGGAGGGCTATCCATGCCGAACTTCAGACTCCACTGTAGAGCTATAATAACACACAAAAACAGACTTGAAGACCAATGGAACAGAATAGAAGATCCAGAAATATATCCACAGGCCTTCAGTCAGCTGATATTTGGCAGAGGAGCCAAAGACATACAATGGAAGAAACACAGCCTCTTCAGCCACTGGTGCTGGGAAAACTGGGTGGCCACATGCAGAAAACTAAAAGTGAACCCCAGCCTATCACCATGCACCAACATCAACTCAAAATGGATTAAAGACCTTAACATTAAACCTGAATCTCTGAAACTACTGCAGGACAGAGTAAGAGAGACACTTGAACTTATAGGCACAGGAAGGAACTTCCTGAACAGAATCACAACAAATTGGAGAGAGACTTGACAAATGGGACTATCTTAAAATAAAAAGCTTCTGCACAGCTAAAGCTATTGCAACCAAGCTAGAAAGACAACCAACTAATTAGGAAAAAAATATTTATCAGCAATATATCAGACAAGGGGTTAATATCCAGTATATACAGAGAACTCAAGAAACTAATCCCTCCCAAACCTAACAAACCAATTACTAAATGGGCAAGGGAACTAAAGAGAGACTTCTTAGATGAAGAGATAAAAATGGCAAAGAAACACATGGGGAAATGTTCACCATCCCTGGTTGTGAGGGAAATGCAAATAAAGACAACCCTGAAATACCACCTTACCCCAGTCAGAATGTCCCACAGCCACAAGTCAGCCAATGACAAATGCTGGAGGGGATGCAGAGAAAGTGGAATCCTATTACACTGCTGGTGGGAACGTACACTTATACAAAAAAAGCAGTCTGGAAAGCAGTCTGGAGGGTCCTCAGAAAGCTAAATATTGACCTCCCGTATGACCCAGTCATACCACTTCTAGGCATCTATCCTGAACAACAGGAACCAGTATACAAGGACACATGCATGTTTATTGCAGCACTGTTCGCAATAGCTAGGATATGGAAACAACCCAGATGTCCCACCACAGATGAATGGATCCAAAAATTGTGCTATCTATACACAATGGAATATTATGCAGCCATTAGAAATGACAAAATAATGACATTTGCAGGGAAATGGATGGAGCTAGAAGAAATCATGTTGAGCGAGGTAAGCCAAGAGCAAAGAGAGAAATGGCACATGGTCTCCCTGATAAGTGGATGTTAAATCCAAAATGTTAGGTGATAGGACAAAATTAACAGGACTTAAGAAACAACTTCCACTCATCTGGTCGAACCACTACTAAATAACCCCATGCTGCTGATCACATGTATGGTATATATGTGCACACCGGAGGGGAACCAGGAAGATGACACAGAACTAGAGGGAATCAGGGAAAAACATACAACAGCGGGACCCATCCGCTGCACTGGATATTGACCAAAATGAACTAAGCAACTTAATGGCAGCGATGGGAGGGAGGGAACAAATGGGAAAGAGGGAACAGATGATGCTATGCAAAACAAAAGAAATGTACATACTACCCAATGTGGAGGAAATAACTGTATCGATTTGTTCCAGGAAAGTTAGAATGTGTTTATGACTTTAACTTAGCATCACTATTCCACAATACTGTGAAATTTGGGAAATTATGTAATAACTTAATCACAATAAAATAAAAAAGAGTCTCACAAACTTTCTTGCCTAGGTTGGCTTTGAACCATGATCCTAAGAGCTCAGCCTGAGTAGCTAAACTTCAACCGTTTTTATCCTCATTCACAGTATTACTATTGAAGGCATTTTCTCCCACTTAGAATACTTTTTTTTGTTTTCACTATTTTAACTTTTTATTACGCAAATGAAACGCAAAATAAAATGACCCTTTATGTCCCCATCACTTAGCTTCAGCAATTGTCAACATTTTGCTAGTTTTACAGTTAGAAAACTAAAGTTTAGAGTTTGGTGCTTTTCAGAGATATGATCTCATTTCTATGTAACACCAGCCCTGTGAGGTAAGGATTATTATCCTACTAGATGGTAATGTAAGTCCTACTAGATGCATAAGTAACTTCTCTGAGATCAAAATAACTTGTAGTGGTGGACTCAGGACTTCTGCTCTTGTCTTCATATACTCTACATATGTCAAACTGCAAATCAAAGCTAAGTGATGGTAACCTGTTATCTCTCAACTGTTCTAGGAATCATGTTGTTTTGCAAGAAAATGCACAGCATGCCACCCGATTCATAGCTCTGGCAAATGTTGGAAATCCAGAAAAGAAAAAGGTAAAGATTAGCATATTTGGTGGTAGGCTAATATCTCCTTGATAAATGTTTATTTTGCCCAGATCATCCCTTCTCCTGAACTGTGTGGTCTGAGCAGCTTCATGAGTCAGTGATTCCTTTGTAAAGTTACAGTAAAGAAAGATCAGGTTTCCTTAGATACTTTATAAAAGAGTTTAGGTCCAGATTTAGGAAAATAGCAGCAGTGACAAATGAAAGGTGTTCCTTCCATATACATATGGTTGTGTGTAGGTATTTGTGAATTTTCTCTTACATGACATTCTTGCTTGGTTCCTTTAGAAACTCCACTTAGTAGAAATAATAAAATTCTCCCAAGAATTCACCTAATCCTTTCTTTTTCTTTCCTTTTCTTTCTCTTGCTGTCTGTCTCTCTGTCTCTGTCTCGTGTGTGTGTGTGTGTGTGTGTGTGTGTGTGTGTGTGTGCTCGTGTGTGTGTGTGTGTGTGTGTGTGTGTGTGTGTGTGTGTGTGTGTTGATCTTGGGGCTGATACTCAGGGTCTGGATGCTATCTTCATCTTTTTTGCTCAAGATTGATACTCTACCACTTGAGCCATAGCTCCACATCTGGCTTTTGGGTGGTTAATTGGAGATAAGAGTCTCAAATTAACATTTCTGCCTGGACTGGCTTTGAATAATGATCCTCATATCCCAGCTCCCTGAGTACCTAGGATTACAGATGTGAGCCACCAGCAGCTGGCCTTAACCCTTTCTTGGCTTTGAGAATCATTAGCTATGCCTGGAATTTGTTCTTATATTGAAAAATAGTATAGATGATAAAGTAAAAAATAGTAGGTTGTTTCTTTAACTTCCCTGAGAGCATTTATTTTTTCAAGACCAAACACTGACTGTTGTCATAGATTGAGACAGCTAAACTCACAATAATCAATGATAGAAAAATAAACAGAAAAATTTGCCTGAATAATTTGAAGACTATTCCTTTATAACATGCCATAGTCAATGTGCATACAGAAGATAAATGAATATGTCTATTTTGTTTTTTCTGTACTTGTAAGATTTTTTTTTTTTAAATCTGTGTGTGTGCATGTGCTGGTACTAAGGCCTGAATTCAAGGCCTCTCGTGTTTTCACTCATACCTGGTTCTCTAGCACTTTAATCTTGAGGTTGTCTGTCCAGGCTTTCTTTGAACCTCAGTCATCCAGAGTTTTAGAATTATAGTATGAGTTACTGGCACCCAGCTCCATACTTTTAAGGTTTTAAGCTCAATTCTTTCTTAGGAAGTTTAGACTTACAATTTTAAAAGTTGTCTCTTCAAACTGAATAGCATTTGTCATATTTTTATCTGTAGCTTATTGTCAGAGACATGTGAAGCCACTCATACTTAATTCAAACAGTGTGCACATTTTAAAATTTTGTCAAACATTTTGTCTCAACCTATACCTACCAATCACTATATATGTTTTTTTCACACTCTCACCGATATTGTTATTGAAGTTTTTGCCAGTCTTAATAGGTGGAAGATAGTCTTTTGTTGCATTTTCCTGAGGTTGAACATTATGTATATCTAAGCTTTTCAATCATTATGCCTTTAGTTCAAGATTCTAGGTATTTATAGGAATTTTAACTTGTTTGCTACTAGTCCCTAAGAAAATTTTACCAGCATTTAGCAGAATTAGTATAATATCAGAGAAGAACACACATAGTTCTCCAATAATGGCAGTGTCTGTTGGCAAAGTTCAAAAAGACAAAAAGTTCAGAGATAGAAACAGTTCATCTTCAAGTTTTATGGAGCAAACCTCTCTGGGCTTTGTACTCACAGTGTTCATTGTTCTTTTATACAAGTGAGGAGCCTTGATTTGTGTAAGGACTGTGACCACGAATTGTTGCTCATTACTTTGTGAGCTCATTTTAGCCCCTGCAGAAGCCATTAAATTGGCATTTGATTTACTGCTTTATGCACAGATTTTAATTTTATTTCAGATGCTTTCTGTGAAATGTTCATAGTAAAATAGCTTGACTACATTGGGATGAACAGTATTTCCTCTAATGTCATAATCTTTTTCTTTAAAGTATCTTTATGCATTTAGTATTCTTCCCATGAAACTAATGGATGCAGCAGAACTAGTAAAACAGCCTCCGGATGTCACTGAAAACCCTTACAGAAAATCTGGGAAAGAAGCATCCATAGGAAAGCAAATTCCTGCCCCTGAGGTGCGTTCTGATGTACAGATGGTATTTTGGGGGCTAGGTGTATAGTTTCATTCACAAAAACACTAATTCTTAGTCAAAATCTATTTTTGCCCTTGGCAACTCATGGTAATATTTTAACTAAATTCAGTGTTTTTTATTCATTTAGGGTTACTAGTTTCATGTTGTCTTTCTTTGCCGAAACTTGATTCATACATTGAGATTAGTTTCATATTCTTTTCCTTGTCAAAAATTGTCTATTCTTAGGTTTTCAGGGAAGGATCCAGCTTAGTAGAGTGTAATTGATTTTATAATGACTATTCACTGAAGAAATGAAATTCACTGAAGAAATTTTCTTCTTGGGATTTCTAGTTCTGGGGTCCCTCCCTCTGTTTTACTCTTTTCCTTTCAAAACCAAAACAAGGAAGGATGGAAGGAAAGCAATATTAGAGTTTGAATTTGGGTTCTTAAGGCTTGCCAGGCAAGCATTCTACTAGCTTACCAATGCTCCCAATCCCTATCTTTTGGATAGGATCTTTTATTTATCTCTAAGTTCTCCTATTTATACTTTTTGCATAGCTAGGATGATAGGCACATGGCTAGCATGCCCAGTTTTTATTGGTTGAGGTGGGATCTTGTGAATTTTTTTGTCTGGGTTGGCCAGGCAAAAACTTGTAATCTCCCCAATCTCTGTCTCCTGAGTACCTATGATTAGCATTAGCCAAATGCTCCCAGCCTACTCAAGAAATTTTCTTTTTTTTTTTTTTCTTTTTTTTGTCCGTCATGCGGCTTGAACTTCAGACCTGGGCACTGTCCCTCAGCTCTTCAGTTCAAGGCTAGTGCTCTACCACTTGAGTCACAGCACCACTTCCAGTTTTCTGCTGGTTTATTGGAGATAAGAGTCTCATGGACTTTAGTGCCTAGGTTGGCTTTGAATTGCCATCCTCAGTTCTCAACCCCCTGAGTAGCTAGAATTATAGGCGTGAGTCACCAGTGCCTGGCTTCAAGAAATTTTCTTAATAGCAGACTTCTGAAATTAATATTTTCCTCATAAAAGCAAAGAATGTCAAGTTCCCTTTCTAGGATTCATGGTTTGGTTTCCCAGACTTTTCTGTGTTCTCAAAGCCACTTCTCTATCTTCTCTTTTTACACTTGTTCCTAATGATTCTTTAATACTCTTTAATTAAATTTTAATTACACTTGCTTAATCTGTGAAATTATAGGATTATCCCATGTCTATGTTCGTATTCAGAAAGAGGGAAAATAATTTTGGTGGGTTCATTTTGTTCTGTTTTACACAAGAATTGTACTACTTACAGATAATTTTTAAAAGAAAAAAAAAGAATTGTGCTATAACTGCATGTTAACTTGTCTTTTCAAAATGATGAATTTGTTGGTACCTTAGATAAACTGTTGAGACATGTGACTTAAGAGTCCAGACATCTGGGTTAGGAAGGTTATTTATTTCCTAGAATTGTCAGAAATGTTCCTTTGCATTTGAATAGTTGGCTACTTGTCTAAAGATTAAATAATATACTCCTCTTCCTTGGCCATTCTAGGAAGAATCAGCCTGTCAGTTCTTCTTTGACTTGAATGTAAAGCAAGGAAGGAAGCGTTCATCCACAGGCAGAGATAATAAACTTTCTTCTTACTCAAAGCAGCCTCGCAAGCCTCGTAAGTTTCTCCGTTCTGGTGTCTCTTAAGAGCAGTAACTGTTACTTCTGGTTTATTAGGTGGATTGCTAAAAGAGCAGAAGAAACTGCAGTCATTACATTAGAAGCAAATGTAAAAGTAAAATAATACAAAGGTAACCGGATGCCAGTGACACACACCTGTAATCTGAGCTACTGAAGAGGCTGAGCTCTGAGAATTGTGGGTCAAAGCCAGCCTGGAAATGTTGTGAGACTTTTATTTCTAATTAACTACAAAAATAAATTAATAAGCTGGGCTCCAGTGGCTCACGCCTGTAATCCTAGCTACTCAGGAGGCTGAGATATGAGGATCGAGGTTCAAAGCCAGCCCGGGCAGGAAAGTTCATGAAACTCTTATCTCCAATAAACCACCAGAAAACCGGAAATGGTACCATAGCTCAAGTAGTAGAGCGCTAGCCTTGAGCTGAAGAGCTGAGGGACAGAGCTCAAGCCCAGAGTTCAAGCCCCACGATGAACAAAAATAAATAAGTGAGTGAATGAATAAATGCTGGAAGTATAGCTGTAGCTCAAGTGGTAGAATGTTAGCCTTGAGCAAAAAAGCTCAGGGACAACCCCTAGATCCTTTGTTCAAGTTACAGAACTGACACAAAAAATAAAGCTAAATAAATAAATATAAGTGTTTCAAATAGCCTTACTTTGAGACCATCTCAGGCTCTTCCTTAAAGAACTGTAGAGGAAATTCTTTTCCTTTGTGTAAAACAGGATGAAGTAAAGAAATATACCAAGTTTATGTAGATTCATAAAATAACAAAAATAAACCCAGACTTTCAAGCTATCTGTACTTTCTTTATTTCAAAGATAAAGAATTTGACCTTAAGGTAGTAAACTATTACTCCTGGTCATGTGGCATATCTGGGACTGAAATTGGTAAATAGAATATCCCAATTCATTATGCTTTCATTGTAGCCTATTGCTAGTTACATGCTACTCTAATATGTAATATGATTAGCATCCTGTGTCCCTCTGGCCTTAAGATGCTTAATAAACTATTCATAGTGAAAGGGAACATAAAACTCAATAGGTAGAGGAAGAAACCTCAAACACAGACATATCCAAAGAGGTAGAGAACTGTGTTCTCTATACACTTCGTAGAAAGGTTTTCAATTAAAAATATTTCCATCAAAGTCAAAATATACAGAATACATACTCTAATCAATATGTGATAACCTATTTTTGGATCACCTACTTGTGAATTGGTTACAAATTTAGAACTATTTTAATAGAGGTTTACTTTAATTGAAAATGATGCTAAGTTTGGGGCAAGAGGGAGATCATAGTGAAGAATTAGCCTGTCATGTCAATGTTGTATACAGTTTTTGTAGAATATAAAGATCTGATGAGGCTGAATTCTATAAGGTGCTTTATATGCTGTCATACTTGGACCATAGTAACATTTGTCTTTCTTTCACATGAAGTACAGCCTCCAGGCCCCTGCTGGTTTTGCCTTGCCAGCCCTGAAGTGGAAAAGCATTTGGTGGTCAATGTTGGCACACATGTGAGTTACTTCCATGAGTACTGAGAAGGATACATACTTGTTTATGTATTTTTATTAACTTTACTGAGGCATGATCTACATATAAAGTTTACCTGTTCAAAGTATACAATTAATTTATTTTTAGTAAGCTTACTGAATAATCCAACCATCACATAATATAGTTCAAGAACATTTCTATCTCTTCAATAAAATTTATTGGACACATTTACTCTCACTAGTTTACTTTCTGTCTTTATGAGGTTGTGCATTTTGGATGTTTTACAGAACTATAATCGTATAATACATGGTCTTCTGTGTCTGGCTCTGTTTTCCCTAGCATCATATTCTTGAGGTTCTTAGATGTTATAATATATATCAGTATTTTATTCCCTTTTATTGCCAAATAGTTTCCTTTGAATGGCCTACTACACTTCATTTTCACTTTATGGCTTTTAGAAATAATGTTGCTGTGTTAGATTTGCATGTATATCTTGATATAGACATATTTTTATTTCTTTTGAGTAGACACCAAGGAATAGAATGACTAGATATGATAAATTTATGTTTAACTTTTTAAGAGACTATCAATCTATTGGCCAAAATGGCTACACTGTTTTATAGTCTTACTAATAATGTATAAAGACTTTTCTAGGGGCTAGGAAGGTGGCTCAGTGGTAGAGCGCTTCCCTTGCATGCCTGAGGCCCTGGGTTCGATTCCTCAGCACCACATAAGCAAAAAGAAAAGAGTACTAGCCTTGAGCTGAAGAGCTGAGGGACAGCACCCAGGCCCAGAGTTCAGGCCCCACAACTGGACCCCAAAAAAAAAAATAAATTAATTAAATAAAGGCTTTTCTATATCTTTACCAACAATTGAGTCTTTTTTTTTTTCTTTTGTAGTATTAGGAAACAAACCTAAGGCTTTGTAAATCTCAAGCAAGAACTCTACCACTGAGTTATATTCTTAGCCTATCGGTTTTTTTTTTCTTTTGTGCAGTCATGGGGCATGAACTCTGGGTCTGCGTGCTGTCTCTGCTTTTATCATCAAAGTTAGTGCTCTCTCACTTGAGCCACAGCTCCACTTCCAGCTTTTTCTGTGATTAATTGGATATGAGTCCCATGAAATTTCCCACCCTGGCTGGCTTAGAACTACAATCCTCAGGTCTCAGCCTCCTGAGTAGCTAGGATTACAGATGTGAGCCACTGGCACCTGGAGAAAAAAAATCATATTTTTTGAAGCAGGAGCATCTTGAGCAATTTTTTTCTATGTCCCTAGGCTTACTCTTAGTGTAGGCTTTTTTTCCCTAGAGAATTGTACATGCAGAATTTCTGTCTCAACTCTGTGCTTCTTCTTCAGTGCTACCTTGCCCTGGCCAAAGGAGGCTTAACTGATGACCATGTCCTCATCCTGCCCATCGGACACTACCAGTCAGTGGTAGAGCTTTCAGCAGAGGTGGTGGAAGAGGTAGAGAAGTATAAAGCTACCCTGAGGCACTTCTTTAGGAGTCGAGGGAAACAGTGTGTTCTATTTGAGAGAAATTATAAGAGCCATCACCTCCAGCTACAGGTAGGTGTTTTCTGTCCAGGAACTTAGAAGGCACTATAGTGATCTTGAGATTGGTAAATGAATAAAGAGTAGTTACATTTAAAATTTAATTTCAATTTCATAATGATATTTAAATAATATTCACTTCCAAGGCTAAAATAATCTGGTGATAATCTGAGAGATTTCATAGGGAGGGAAGTATGTGGTGGTTGTAAGTGAATAGCAGGATGGTAAATGCCTTGTTTAGAAAAGGAGTGGATAGGTGAAAAAGGTACGAAGGAAGATGTGGGCCTCGCTAAGTCTGGAAGGAGTGTTTCATGTGGAAGCCCAGATTAAGTGAAGATTTATAAGTAGGAAATAGTCCCAGATTGGCTCAGAAATTTGATTATTTATCATTTATCTGTAGTTGTGGTGGTTTCTTTCTGGCACATTTGTTAAATTTCAAATGGGCCTGACTCTACCACATATATTATATTGGAGCTAGCAAAGGCTTGAAGACAGAGAATTCTCTCTTGAGCATTTTCCTACATCAAAGATTGGCTCCCACATGTAACTGGATGTCTCATAAGTTTAAGTCCTAAAGACAGACTGACAGAAGCTGTCTGGCTTGAGGAGAGTCTTTGCTGAGGGGTGTTTGTTTACCCCTATGATGGATTTGTTCCTCAGAACTCTGTGGAACTCTGTAGATAGACAACCTTTCTGGAACCTGTGTAGAGAATTTCTCCTATTCTCCTTACCTCTACGCAGGTCATTCCTGTGCCACTTAGCTGCTGTGCTACAGATGACATTAAAGATGCCTTCATTACCCAGGCACAAGAGCAACAGATAGAACTGTTGGAAATCCCAGAACACTCAGACATTAAGCAGGTAAAATAGGGGGGGGGGGAGGGGGGGGGTGGAGATGGGATGGTGTCAAAATCTGTTTCTTACATTTCTGGACTGAATGCTTTGCTAAATGAGAGCTTATTGAAATGGGTTATAAAATTCCAAAGCATTATTACATCATCCTATAACTGTTTACTTTAGATTGCACAGCCAGGAGCAGCATATTTTTATGTTGAACTTGACACAGGAGAGAAGCTTTTCCATAGAATTAAAAAGAATTTTCCTTTGCAATTTGGAAGGTTTGTATGTTTTCTTTCTTTTGAATGTATTTTCACTAGACATACTATCAACAAATGATGGGCTGCTTAGATAACTGAAAAAAAAAAAACTAATAGCACACAGTCCTTCCCTATGAAGCTTATAGACTAGTCAGGTATTTATATATATGATGTAATACAAAATGTCAGCAATACCATAGAAGGATTTTAGAGAATAATGTACTTTAGAAATTCAGCGAAGAGCTTATTTCTACTTGGTATTAAGCTTTATGGAAAGGTCAAAGTTGAACTTGACAGATTTAGATGGCTATGATTGGGATAAGGAAATTAGTTACCTAAGGGAATGTTACCATTTGAGCATATGCTGTGGGTCTGGCATATGCAGAACTTCACATGCATTGCTTCATTTAATTTTTACAACTCTAGCGAGGTGCTGGTGACTCACTCCTGTAATCCCTAACTGCCCAGGAGATTCTCATCTAGAGGATCATGATTTAAACCAGCCTAGGCAGAAAAGTCCAAGAGACTATTTCCAAACTAGCCTGCAAAAAGCAGAGCTGGAGGCATGTCTCAAGTGGTAGCATATGGAAGTGGCGCTGTGGCTCAAGTGGTAGAGCTCTAGCCTTGAACTGAAGAGCTGAGGGACAGCGTTCATGCCCAGAGTTCAAGTCCCATGACCAACCCAAAAAATTATAAAATGTGCTCAAGTGGTAGTGTAACACACACACACACACACACACACGCACACATGCATGCATGCATGCACCCCAAAAAAGTCTTCACAACTCTGTAAGGTAAATACTATTGATTTAATTTACCACTGTGGAAAATGACGGTCTAGAGCAGAGCTTCTGCCCAATAGAACTTTCAGTAAGGATGAAATCCTTCTCAGGCTTCACTTCTCATGTCAGGCAGAACAGGATAAGCTAGGCCAATATTGAAGACACAAACTTAAGATGAAAGGGAAGTAGATAAAGCACGGACCATGTTACCAATGCTGCTGTTGTTTGCAGCTGTCTGTTTAGTTAGAACTGTTTATAGTGTTAGAACTGAGTGAGCCTTGATCCCTTCCCTGGACTAATTTTGAAAGTCTCCAAGATATTGCCCCATTACATAAGTCCAGCAAATGTGGTTTACTTTTTCAGAAAGATTTGTTGATAAGGCGGGTGCCAGTGGGTCACTCCTGTAATCCTAGCTACTCAATAGGCTGAGATCTGAGGCCTGTTTGAAGCCAGCCAAGGCAGGAAAAAGCTTGTGAGACTCATGTCCAATTAATTACCAGAAAAGATGGAAGTAGAACTGTGGTAGAGTGCTAGCCTTGAGAAAAAAAAAAAAAAAACTCAGGGACAGCACCCAGGCCCTGAGTTCAAACCATAGGACCAGCACCAAAAATAATATATATATATATATATATATATATATGTACATATATATAAAAATAATAACCTAGAACAGTGCTTTGGGTATTTCAGTTGATCTTTTCGTTGTTGCCTTAGCAAAAGATATGCTTGTGCACAGTGATACACAGGCATGCCAAGCCCACAAAAGGGAGATCCTTTGAATGTTTTTTGTGATCCTATAGTCATTTGATTAAACCATGAATATTTTTTGGAATACCTATAGTCAATAGTTTCTTCTACTTACAAAATACTTGAAAGGTCATTTTTTTTTTCCCCAACTGTATAGGAAAACTGTTTCTATCATCATTTTACAAATGAAGAAGCAAGCTCAAAGGTTTGCCCAAAGAGCTAAGACAAATTCAGGTCTTTTGACTTTTAGAAGATTCCTGTGATTTTTTTCTAACTCTTCTGTTTACTGTAGCTTCAGTATTGAAGATGAACCAAATAGAATCATAGAATTATTTCTAACATGTCAAAATAAAACAAATTAAAAAAATTGATATTAGAAGCAGCTGCGTATATATTTGTATTGTAGTTGTTCTCTAGTCCTGATGAGAGCCAAGATAGGTTTTCTTCATATTGAACTTTTGTAGTGTGTCTTGGTCAAGGTAAGCCTGTAGAAGGAAAAGCAGAATTTTAAGTCGGATGGTTATGGCACACCACAGTACTGTATCCTCCACAAACTCATGGTCTAATTGGTTAACAAAATTAAGTTATAACACAGCTAGTACAGTGCTTTGATTGTGTTACCTTTGTACTTCACAAACCCCTATGAGGTGCTCTTACTTGAGTTCATAAATGCAAGAATGAGGTGAAGAAATTGTTTAAGTCATAGATAGCAAGTAGCAGGGTTCAGAATGGAATCCATTCTCTGGTATCTAACATTAGAGCTTACCCTCTTTGTCATGTTTGTTTGTTTTTTTTCCTAAGTACCATAGAAGATTTTAGTAGACTGAGCCATCTTGGGTAGAGGAGCAGTATAAGCAAAATCAGAGAAATCTGTTAGTTTCTGTGGGTGATATTGGAGAGTTCTGGCTGGAGAGAAGTGGAAGGATGATGGAGTTTGGGGCTAGTAAATCCCATTTTAACAACTTTGTGCTTTTTCTGAAGAGAGGTACTGGCCAGTGAGTTCATCCTTAATATTCCTGACAAATCTGACTGGAGGCAGTGTCAGATCAGCAAGGAAGAAGAGGAAACCCTAGCTGGACGTTTCCGGAAAGATTTTGAGCCCTTTGACTTCACTCTGGATGACTAAACAAAAGGAAAGACATTATGAACTTGACAGGAAATTGTTGCTGCCTGCTTTTTAAATGAAATTGCAGTCTCCCATGAAGACTGTTTGCTACTTTTTTTGTGCATTCTCATGGAACTGGCTTGTGCAGTAAGATTTTTAGGATTGATCTTTTTTTCCTTATAAGTCATTCTAGGATGAAAATTATATGTTAAAAGAATTTGGATGTCTTATCCAGCTCTAAGAACAGCTTCTGTTTATTTACATTTTTTACACACTTGTAAACTACCAAATAAAAATCCAGATGCTTTTCCATGGTGTGAATTGTCTTATGCTGTATTCCCTAGGTCCTGTGAAATGAGGTCAAGTGTAATCTGAGGGGCCAGTGTTTTAGGTCTAGCTGTTATCCCTGAATTATACAGAGTGGTTTTCCCTGAGCAACCAGGGTAGAGAAGGAACTCATAGCCTATGAATTATAACATTAATCTCACTCATAAATAAGAGCCCATTCAGTCCTCCAGATTTGTAATGCCTGAATAACAGGCATTTTTCTAGGCTCCAAGAGTATAAGCATTACAGTCTAATTGGGAAGAGGTAGAACAGATTAGCAAAAATCTTTTAGATTTCTGAGCTAGCTCACAGATATATCCAGTGTACTGTTGGGTAGTTCTAAACTCATGGAGATTTGAGTTGATAGGATTTTAGCAATCATCGGAGGATAGGCCAAAAATGGAATTATGAGAATGGATGAAGTTAAAATAAGGTGAACATAGTCCTAAATTAAGAGTGACCTCTATTTAAGGAGTGGAAATAAAGTAATAAGAGAGTAAGTGGAGAAGGTGCAGCAAGATCACAGGAAAATGCTGGGTCTTAGAAGCTAACAAAAAAAAAAAATTCTTGTATAAGGCACTTAAAGCTCTGACAATTTCTCATAATCCTCACAAAATCTTTGTGAGATATCTCCATTTTACACATGAAAAAAGTGAGGCTTTCAAACCCAAAGATTATGGAGACTGGAGCCAACAATTCCAGGAATTTAAGAAAGAAAAGAAAAAAAAAAAGAATGGAAGTGTTTAAAAATTAACTATGGGAACAATCTGGTTTCTGCGAAGTTAGCCACTAGGGAATTCAGCCCAATTGTCACTGCTTCTACTCCACATCCTTTCTGAGTGTATTTAACAGCAAAAGAGAGGAATTCATACTGTTACAATGATCAATGCCACCACGTTCTTAGCTGTGATGTATTTTCAAAAGCTCATTTGCTATTACCTCCAAGTCTGATACTCTACTTGCATGGAAACAACACAAATCATGGAAACCAGCATCTTCCATACACTCACAACGTTATTAATGACCCATAATATTGATTGCATTGTGCAGAACTCATATTTTGGTTGCATTGTTATTGTTCCATCTACTTTGTTAATTGAGATTGCTTGGCTCCTGGAGAGCCAGGAGCTGGATTTCTAGGAAATCTGCCACTTAGAAGCATTCCCCAAGCTCACCTGGCAGCCTTGGAGCAGCCTTTGGAAATGGCTTTTCAGCCAGTCTTGGCAAACCTACATCTGCAGACTGTTTGACAGCAAGTTGCTTGAGGCATTTAGGGAAGTTCCCAAAGTATGAAAGAACATTTTTCCCCCATTCTGGAATAATGTCACATCCTAGAGTTATTTGGAATTATAGATAGGAAGATGTGTAATGACGTTTCTGAAACAGGTGTGTAAGAAGAAATGGTGGGCTTTGAAGGCGAATGCACCCAAAAACCGTATTAGTCCAGGATTCTTAAAAGTCTCTGGATTCCGCACTACTTAAATCACAGGTGGTTTTGGCCACGGTCGGTTCAGCGGGTCCAGGGCTGGAAAATGGACGGTTGAGTCCCGAACGCAAACCGGTGGAGAGGATGACTCAGTTAGAAGAGACCGACATGGGAGACAGCTCTGGAATGTGTTTGGAAGAGAGTGTCGGATTTGGAGAGGTCTTATTTCTCAAAACTAAGAAAGGCATACGTAGGTCCTCTGCGACGGGAAAGTGCCCAAGGCGCTAAAGAGGATGAACCGAGAACCTCCGGCCGTCCTCCTCACTTCTTTTCAGCAGCCCAGGCCTCACTTAGGCTTAAACGGGGGCGGAGCTCTTCCCGAAGCCGTTACCGGAAGTGACGCACATCTCGCGAGAAGAAAGAACCGCGAGTCTCGGCGGTCCCGGAACCGGCCTGGGAACAGCGGCGCCGCCTGAGGCCGCTAGCCCTCCCGCCCCATGGAGCGGCCCCCGGGGCTGCGGCCGGGCGCGGGCGGGCCTTGGGAGATGCGCGAGAGGCTTGGCACGGGTGGCTTCGGGAACGTCTGTCTGTACCAGCATAAGGTGAGGCGGGGCGCGAGAGGGCGCGGCGGAGGGCTTGTCCGGGCGGCGGTGGAACCCCGGGCTGTCAGTGGGTAGGACTCTGTGGGCGCGTTCCTGGGCCGTGTTTGTGGGCCCGTGAGCGAGTGTGCGTGTGGTGCGTGTGCGCGCGCGCGCTGCGGTGCCTGGGAGCCTGGGAGGCAGGTCCGTACGTGCAGCCGGGTCCCGAGCCAGTGTGGTGAGAACTGTGTTAGGAGTGTCAGGATGTGAGCAGCGGTTTCGCGAGTGTGGCAGCGCGTGTGTCTCCGTGAGTGTGCTGTCGGGACGCGCGCAGAGTGCGTACGTGTGAGTGTGAATGGGAGAGAAGACAGGGCGGAAGGACCGGCCGGGCACTGTCGGGTGTCTCTGTAGGCAAGGAAGGGGAGCCTTGGTAAACTTGAGGATTAGGGGGTGTATTCCAGGTAGCTATGAGGGCGAACTGCTTGCCGATCGTGGCTTCAAAGGGAAGTCGGTAGATTGGAAGTCGGGGGGAAGGGGTTATTCTGTGGAAGACAGCTAACAGCACACTAAGGAAATCTGCTTTAGTGGAGAACGCTTAACCATTGTAACAGCAGTTAATTATGTGTGAGTCACGTGGCTTTAGATACACCAATTAAAAAGTATGAACCCTTTCCCAGGAGGAAAAATGCTCCAATGAACATCCGCACAACTTGGTGCCTGGCCAGTAGAAGGTTTCATGCCTTCCCGGAGGGCATTTTAGGTGAATAGAGCCCGAACTACCACTTCCCAGAGTTCAAGCCCCATGACCCACAAAAACAAACAAGCAAACAAACTATATATATATATATATATATATATATATATATGGGTTTTGCCTGTCCTGGGGCTTGATCTCAGGGCCTGGACATTGTCCCTCAGCTTCTTTTTGCTCAAGGCAAGCACGCTACCACTTGAGCCATAGCACCACTTCTGGCTTTTTCTGTTTATATGCTACTGAGGAATCAAACCCAGGACTTCATGCATGCAAGGCAAGCACTCCACTAAGCCAATTCCTAGCCCCATTTTAATCATTTTTAATACAGTAACATTAAGCACATCAACACTGGCATGAAACCATCATTGCCATCCATCTCCAAAACTTTTTCATCTTCCCAAACTGATACTCTGTTCCCATTAGACAGCTCTTCATTTCCTCTTCTCCCTAACTCCTGACAGTAGCATTCTGATTTTTCATGTATGTGTGCTGGTCCTGGGACTTAAACTTAGGGCCTGTGTGCTGTCCCTGAGCTTTTGTGCTTAAGGCTAGTACTTGATCCACACCTCCATTTCCACCTTTTTCTCGATGGTTAGTTGGAGATAAGAGGCTTATGGACTTTTCATGCCTAGGCTGGCTTTGAACTGCTATCCTCACACTCAGCCTTCTGAGTAGAGTAATCCCATCCCATTACTCCTATAATATGGGTAAGCTACCCATGCCAGGCCCATTCTATCTTTCTGTTTCCATGCTCTCTTTTTTGTTTCTATTTCACTAGATAGATAGATAAAATTTTATTGTTATTATTAAGGAGGTGTTTCCATTTCCTAAGTCAGGTAATGTGTACAATTCTTTTTTTAGGTAATGTCACCCCTTCCTTTGTTTTCCCTCAGTTGAATTCATTGCCTTTTAAATGGAAGAGATTTGGGGTCCACTGAAGTCTTAGAAATACCATGGAGTACTTTATAAATGGGTATAGGGTTTCAGTAGTAGAGTACATCCCTGATATGCACAAGGTCTTGGGTTTGAGCCCTGCACTAAAAAAATAAAAAGAGGAAGGGAAGGGGAAGAAGGAAGGAAAACAGAGAGAGAGAAAAACTAAAGACACATTTTGAAAGTTCTCTGAAGCACTATAGCCTATAGCCCTGACTGGGGCTCCTCGGATGTATTATTAGTGTTGCCAGTATATGTGTAATATGAATTGGATGGCTTTAAATTTAATCAGAATTAGCTAGAAATCTCATAGTCAAGAGGTGTTGGGGGGGGGGAGGGCAGGGGGCAGCTGGGAAGGGATGTGAAGGGTAAACAAAGGAGGAGGCTACAATGCTTGATAAGAAATGTACTCATTATCTTGCCCATGTGGTTGTAACTCCTCTGTACAGTATGTTCACAATAAAAAATAAAAAGAGGTGTTAGGTGCATTTTATAGATACACAAACAGAAGTTTAGAGCTTCGTAGGATTTTTTTCTATGTCATTTGAAATGCAAAGGTAAGGTTCTGATTTTGGAGCTTTTCCTGCACTAGCCTTGTTCATATGAACACTATTTATTGCTGTTTTTGAAGCCAGGGACCCCTGAAGTCTAGTTTTCATTTTAGTTATGCTGACATTTGGGGTTTTGTTAGTTGTCTTGACTGAATTTAAAGAAAGGGATCCTTGGGGAGACAGAATTTTAAATTTTTCTAGCAGTATGTATAAGATGGTATTCTGAAGAGACCTGTTACAGAATTAGTTTCAGTCACTTTTTGCATAAGTCCCCAGTTTAAGAGTTCATTTTAATGCGTTTATTTAATAATCTTAGTTTATTTAAATTATTGGCTAAAGAGAGCTATAGTTTTTGTTCATTTTGTTTATTCCCTGTTGATACTGTTTGTTATTTCTATACCCTTTGTATGTAAGTTTATCTGATTTGGGGAAGGGAAGGGAATCACAGAAACAGACAAAGGATGAATCAGTACACAGTGACACTCACCAGGCACTATGTTAGAAATGAACTTTACAACATGGGGAGAAGGGAAATGGGGAGGAAAACAGGTGAAAATGAGAGAGGGGGAAACACTGTTCAAAAAGAAATATATTCATGACCTTACCTATGTAACTGTAATCCCTCTGTATATTACCTTTACAATAAAATTTTAAAAAGAGAGAGAGATGGGTAATGCTTAATAAAACTAAAAGGAATATTGTTAGTCAGGCACTAGTGGCTCGTGCCTAAGGTCCTGCTACATGGGAGGCTGAGATCTGAGGTTTGGGGTTTGAAGCCATCCTGGGCAAGAAAGTCTGTGATACTCTTATGTCCAATTAAGTATCAAAAAGCTGGAAGTGGAGTTATTTTTTTTTTTTCAGGCAGAAAAAATTTTATTGGGGGTGGTGTGGTGGAGACCAAACTGCAGACCGCAGGACATGGAAGCATAGAGATAGAGGGAAAGGAGAAGGAGAAAAAGAGTGGAAGTGAAGTAATAACCAGAGTAGTAGAACATTAGCCTTGAGCAAAAAAAGTCACAGGGACAGCACCCAGACCCTGAGTTCAAACCCCAGAACCAGAAAAAAAAAAAAGTATGGTTTCCCTGGTTTGACATTTGTTTGATTACAAGAATATTATTTATTTATATTTCTTGTTGATTTTTCTGTTTTGACAGGAACTTGATCTCAAAATAGCAATTAAATCATGTCGCCTAGAGCTAAGTACTAAAAACAGAGAACGGTGGTGCCATGAAATCCAGATCATGAAGAAGTAAGTGTACTTGATAACTTATTATATCTTCACTTCTTTTTTTTTTGCCAGTCCTGGGGCCTAAACTCTGGGCCTGCATGCTCTTATCCCTCAGCTCTTCAGCTCAAGGCTAGTGCTTTACCACTTGAGCCACAGCACCACTTCCAGCTTTTTTGAACTCAGGGCCTCATGCATATGAGGCAAGCACTCTACCACTGAGCCACCTTCCCAGCTTCCCATATCTTCACTTCTACAGCTAGTCAGTTGTTGCCATAGAGAAAGAGGGCAGAAATCTACTTTTCTCAGGACCTTTTAGGGAGCATATTTTTCTGTAATAAACATATGTATTCTATTTCAGATAATATGATTAAGAAAGCTTAGTTTAAAAAGTTAGCTAAGTATTAGGGAACTTGGCCCTCTAAAAGCAGAATTTTTTTCTTTTGGATATTGGACAGCTGTACAATTAGTGCAGAAATCATTGTTCTCATTTCTTCTGCACCTACTTCTGTTAAATAATATATCTATTGTTTTGTAGAAAATTATCCCCAGGTTCAGTGGCTTGAAATTATAAACCTTTAGTTTCTGTAGTTTAAGAATTAAGATAGCTCTGTGATTCTAGCTGAGGACCTCTCCTTGAGACATTCAGAATGTTGACTGGAGCTACAGATATGTAAAGAGATGACTGGGACTGTAGTATTAGCTTTCAGGCTCATTTACATGGCTGTGGCTGGAGATATCAATTCCTCACTATGTTGGCCTCTCCCCAGGAAAGCATGATTATCTAAATGACATGGCATGAGCTTCCCCAGGGCAGGTGGGTCTTTGTGAGAAAAAATGCAAGCTGATAGATCTCTCATGAAATTTCCTTGGAAGTCACACTTCATTTTTTCCATTGCATTCTGTTTTTTAGATATGAGTCACTAAGTACTCAAGGAGAATAAAATTAAGCTCATGAAAGGTTGAAGTAGAGCCGGGTGCCGGTGGCTCAAGCCTGTAATCCTAGCTACTCAGGAGGCTGAGCTCTAAGGATTGTGGTTCAAAGCCATCCTAGGCAGGAAAGACGTGAGACTCTTATCTCCAATAAACCACCAGAAAACCAGATGTGGGCTCAAATGGTAGAGAGCTTACCTTGAGCTGAAGAGCTCAGGGACAGTGCCCAGGCCCAGAGTTCAAGCCCCATGACTGACAAAAAAAAAAAAAAGAAAGAAAGAAAAGAAAGGTAGAAGTAGACATATTTTAAACTTTCACAGATCCTGTGTCCATCATTAGTATGTTTAGAGATCATTCCTGTAGTAGTCATAACAGCCTTGTGTTTAGGTATTCCTAAACACAGGTGACACTCATACTGATAGTTAATAGCTGGTAGACTAGATTTGAGATGAATGCTCTGACTGTAGTGCTGTGCTCAACTCTCTTTTTATGGCTCTCAAACTCATTATGTGGCAGAATCATCAAGAAAACTCAATAATATAAATCCTCTGGTCCTCCATATGGAGATACTGTTTCTTTAGTTCCTGGGACATGGAAGTCTATTCCAGTTTTGGAATCCATTGCCTCATGAGGATGATGATGATAAATTATTGTTTAAAAAAAGAAGAGCTACTAAAAGAAAGCATAGCCAGGTGCCAGTATCTCATGCCTGTAATCCTAGCTACTCAGGAGGCTGATATCTGAGGATCCTGGTTCAAAGCCAGCCCAGGCAGGAAAGTCCATGAGACTCTTATCTCCAGTATACCACTAGAAACCTGGAAGTGGAGCTGTGGCTCAAGCGGTAGAGCACTTGCCTTGAGCTGAAGAGCTGAGCGACAGTGCCCAGGCCCAGAGTTCAAGCCCCACGACTGACCAAAAAACAACCAAACAAACAAAGCATATAACATGATTAAGTATGTATTATATTTATGTATAGATTACAACCTGGAAGAAAATATGTGCATAGTGCTCACTTCTGGGTAACATTGTGAATAACTACAAGAGAGGCGGTATAATAGGCTTTGAAGCCAGACTATCATAGTTAAGTCTATTGAATACCTACTTACTGTTCAGTCATATGTTACTTAAGTAATTTATGCTTGTTTCCATTTTCTCCTGTGTGGTGAGACTATTAATAAATCTACGTGTATTAGGATTGTGGCAAGTTAATATATGTAAAATGCTTATTCCTTGGCACATAGAAATATAATGATGGGGGGGCGGGGAGGATTGGGGGGCGGAGGTGGGGAGGATGGGAAGGGGAAACAAAGGAGGAGGCTACAATGCTTGATAGGAAATGTACTCATTATCTTGCCCATGTAATTGTAACCCCTCTGTACAGTATTTTCACAAGAAAAAAAAAAGAAATATGATAGTATTTTATGCATTTTTCCTTCTAAATTAGTAGTTTTTATTTATACAAGTCAGAATTTACAATTTTATAAATAATACCAGTCTTTCTCCCTTATCTCAACTACCCTCCCCCTCAGTTTAGCTGTGATTTCAAATTTCCTGGAAAATTTTTGTTTATAATGTTTTCCCTTCTTATTAGGTTGAACCATGCCAATGTCGTAAAGGCCTGTGATGTTCCTGAGGAACTGAACTTTTTGATTAATGATGTGCCTCTTCTTGCAATGGAATACTGCTCTGGAGGGGATCTCCGGAAGGTAGTGCAGATATTCTGAGATGATGAGCTAATAAATCACAAACTTCAGCAGTGTTTAAATCATACACAATATGTTAAACTAGACCTAGGATAAGAATCAGAGAACTATGGCCTGCTAGCTATTTTGTAATCAAGTTATTTTGGAGCACAGTCCATGCTCATGACTGCTCTCTTTTAGAATTGAGTAGCTGTGATAGAGACATATTAGTTGTACAGCCTGAAGTATTTACTATCTAGCTATTTCAGAAAGACAGAAAGAGCTTTATTTGTTGAACCTTAATTTAGCATGAGCATTTCCAAGATAAGATTGTTAGCAAGACATCAAAAAAATACTGTCTTTGTATTGTAGTCTTTCTTATCCCATTTTAAATGAGTCCATATGGAGATATGTATGTGTGTTTGTGTGTGTGATGTTTCAACCTTTCCCAGTTTCAGATACCTCTACCCCTGATCTTCAATATGAGCCTCAACATGACATTTACACATCGAATCCTCAGTATGGATTTGTTGATTTCTTTTTCTCTTTTCTTCCCTTTTCTTTTCTTCCTTTCTTTTATTTTCTTCCTTTTTCTCTTTCTTTTGTTCTTTCTTCCTTTCTTTCTTTCATGTGTTTGTAGGGGAGGGGGGTTGAACTTAAGGCTTTATGGTTGCCTGGTAGGTACTCTACTGCTTGAGCCATACTTCTAGTCCTTTTGGGGATAGTGTCTTGCTTTTTACCTGGGCTGATCTGGACTATAATTCTTCTGTTTATATTTCCTTCCACAGCTGGACTATAATTCTTCTGTTTATATTTCCTTCCACAGCTGGGAAGGCAGGTGTATACCACCATTCACAGCTTTTCTATGGAGATAGGGTCTTGTGAATTTTTTTGCATTGACTGGCCCTGAACCTCTGTCTCCTAAGAAGTTGAGACTACAGATATGAGCCCCTTGAACTTTGGATCCTTCTGCTTTAGCCTCCCTGAGTGCTGGGATTACCAGCAACTCAGTATTGGCTGTTCCCACACATATACAGTTTCTTAAAATTTATCATCATTACTTATTTTTTCATATTAATGTTCTCTTAGAGTATAATGATTAGTATGTGTACTATTAATGCCCAGCAGTTTGCAGTACATATTTTTTAACTTCTTTTTTCCCCCCCAAATTTAGCTTCTCAACAAACCAGAAAATTGTTGTGGACTTAAAGAAAGCCAGATACTTTCTTTACTGAGTGATATAGGTATGTATTCAATATTAAAATGCCATTGTAATTTAATGCCCTGTAGTCCACAAAAGATTCTGTGTACTGCATAGAGACTAAGAGTTGTTTAAATATGCAAAGCATGGAGATTTTTAACATTTATAGGAAATTATAAAAATCTAGTGCAGTTGATACTAAATTAAAATTAT
Organism: Dipodomys spectabilis; assembly: GCF_019054845.1. Lineage (NCBI taxonomy): Eukaryota > Metazoa > Chordata > Mammalia > Rodentia > Heteromyidae > Dipodomys > Dipodomys spectabilis. Next base: position 13,512,549 of record NW_024870802.1, read on the forward strand.
TATACTTTCTTATTTATTCTTTGGTTTTGATTAAGAGCCTTTCTTTTTTTTTTTTTTTTTTTTTAAATTTTATTTGAGAACATACTGTACAGAGGGGTTACAATTACATGGTCAGGATAATGCATACATTTCTTACCAAGCATTGCAGCCTCCTCCTTTGTTTACCCTTCACCTCCCTTCCCAGCCTCCCCCCTCCCCCCAAGAGCCTTTCTTTATCTAATAGTTGTTCCAGTTGCTGATCGATGTTGTAAAATGTTTTTCAATTTTTTTCTTCCACCCCCAAATGACATAGTACTTTTTTGACAATGTAATTGCCATCTCTTAGGGTAAAAGTCTCTGTTTATCAGAATTACTACTGAAAAATACTTAAAATAACCACTGCATAGGCCCTTGGAGCTAGCAAAAGCCATTATATTTTGATATTGCTTTTCATTTTTAGGAGCCCAAGTCTAGTTGAAGAAAGTAATTTAGAAATTTTAGGATTTTTTTTCCAATTTATTGTTTTCTTTTTTCTTTTTTGTCTGTCGTGGGGCTTGAACTCTGGGCTTGGGTGCTGTCCCTCAGCTCTTCAGCTCAGGGCTAGTACACTACCACTTGAGCCAAAGCACCCACTTCCGGCTTTTTCTGTTTATGTGGTGCTGAGAAATCGAATCCAGGGCCTCATGCATGGGAGACAAGCACTCTACCACTGAGCCACCTTCCCAGCCCTATTTTATTTTCTTAGAATGTTAATTCTAATATGTTAAATTAACATAAAATTCTTCAATATTTGTTTAATTGTTCTGTATTTTCTGAACGACTGCAATATTAGTTACACATGTATAATGGTCCATATAAATTTGACCATCAGAGCAAATCAATGCAAAATATAAGATAATTTTTTAAATCATTGCTTCAGTGAGTTAAAGTATATTCAAAATATATTTTGAATTTTATTTAGGATCTGGAATTCGGTATTTGCATGAAAACAAAATCATACATCGAGATCTAAAACCTGAAAATATAGTTCTTCAGGATGTTGGTGGAAAGGTAGGTAAAACTTATAGAATTGTCATGTCATTTGCATATAGTCTCCCTGATATGGTCAGCCTTTGAGTTTTTTGTCCCTGCTGTGCATCCACAATATTCTCATCATTCTCTGCTTCAGTTCTTACCACACTGGAGAATAGTTGGTGGGGGCTGGGGGGAGGAGGGGCTTGGTATTAAGTCCTGGACACTTTTAGGCTTTTTAGGCTACTGCTCCACCACTTGAGCAGTAGCTACACTTCTAGCTTTTTGGTGGTTAATTGGAGATAAGAGTCTCAAAAACTTCCTTATCCAGTTGGCTTTGAACCATGATCCTCAGGTCTTAGCCTCCTAAGAAAGAAGTCCCGCCTTCATTCTCCCTTTTCTTTCTTCTTCAATCTAGTACCTAGTACAGGTTCAGCAAGAATTCTACCACTGAGTTACATGCCAGCCTTTCCTTTTTAAATATTTCAGCCACTTTCACTTAATTTGTCTTGTTTTATAGATAATGCATAAAATAATTGATCTGGGATATGCCAAAGATGTTGATCAAGGAAGTCTCTGTACATCTTTTGTTGGAACACTACAGTATCTGGTGAGATTTGTATTATTTCCTTGAATTTAAATGTATAAAATTCTCATTAAATTCAAATTAAAATATCTTTTCCCTTACAGTATTGGCATTTAAAGCATTTTTTCCCCTCTTCTTAAGGCCCCAGAGCTCTTTGAGAATAAACCTTACACAGCTACTGTTGATTATTGGAGCTTTGGAACCATGGTGTTTGAATGTATTGCTGGATATAGGCCTTTTTTGCATCATTTGCAGCCATTTACCTGGTAAGACATGGCATATTTAATTGAAATGTAAATTTTTTTTCAATTACCTGCTTTACTTTTTCTTTAGTAGTATTGAATGAAATTTAATGACAAGAAATCTTAAGTTTTGGCGAAAAGTAGGTTGTAATCTGAAGTCCCTTTTTTTCTTAAAGGCATGAGAAGATTAAGAAGAAGGATCCAAAATGTATATTTGCATGTGAAGAGATGACAGGAGAAGTCCAGTTTAGTAGCCATTTACCTCAACCAAATAGCCTTTGTAGGTAAGTGTATTCTAGTTGAGGAAGTTTACCTCAGTTTCTCCAGGGTTGTCCACATACATAATCTTTGTAGGTAAGTATGTTGAAGTTGGAGGAAATTTGTCTCAGTTTTTCTAATGTAATGGAAGAACAGTAGAGTAGTCTGTTTTGAGTACCATTATCCAGTAGAACTTTCCATGACTACAGGATCATTCTGTATTGGTCACAAGAATCTTAATGAGCTTGAAAGGGGGTGGGTGTCTAAGCTTGGTAGTAGAGGGTTAGTAGTATGTTCAAGGTTCTAAGTTTGATGCTTAGCACCACCTCCCCTCCCTTCCTCCTCTCCCCCCCTCCGTCAAAACAAGCTACTACAACTGAAGAATTGAACTTTAAATAAAATAGCATTGTGTATTGTTGTATTGTGTATTGTGTACTGGGTGCCTGTGGTTCATACCTCTAATCCTAGCTACACAGGAGGCTGAAATCTGAGGATCATGATTTGAAGCCAATACAGGCAGGAAAGTCCATGAGACTCTTGTCTCCAGTTAACCACCAGAAAAAAAATGGAAGTGGTGCTTGTAGCTCAAAGTGGTATAGTGTTAGCCTTGAGTGAAAAAAAGCTCAGGGACAGCACCTAGGCCCTGAGCCCAGGACTAACAACAACAAAAAAATAGCATTGTGATCAGTGGCTACCCTATTGGACAACACTGACCTAGTGAGGCTGAAAACTGTTGCCATTTGACTGATGAGCTTAGGTACTAAGAGGACTAGGGATAAAGAGGCAAATGGGCTTCTTGGAGGATGGAATTAGATCTATCAGCAGTAGCAAAGTTATGTGGCTGCTTTTCTTATGGAAGAAATTGGTCCCATCATTTCATTAATTACTTAAAATTAAGACTTAAGATGGTACAGGTAAGTGATAGGCAAGAAAATGAATACCTTATAAACTTCCTTTTACTAATGCTAAAGAAAAACTGGAACATAATGATATTTATCCTAGTTTTGTTCATTTGTAGTTTAATAGTAGAGCCCATGGAACACTGGCTACAGTTGATGCTGAATTGGGACCCACAGCAGAGAGGGGGACCTGTTGATCTTACTTTGAAGCAACCAAGATGTTTTATATTAATGGATCACATTCTGAACTTAAAGGTTCGTTTTAGTGGGGTTTCTTTATCTGTTTGTTTATTTATTTATTTTTCCTTTTCCTTTTTTTGGTGCTAGTCCTGGAGCTTGAACTCAGGGTCCGGGTGCTACCTTTGAGTTTTATAGTCAAGTCTAGCACTATACCACTTAAGTTACAACTCCACTTCCAGCTTTTTGGTGGTTTATTAGAGATAACAGTCTTACAAACTTTCCTGCCTGGGCTGGTTTTGAAGCAGGCTCCTCAGATCTCAGCCTCCTCAGATCTCAGCCTCCTCAGATCTCAGCCTCCTCAGTAGCTAGGATTCTAGGTATGAGCAACCAGCACCTGGTAGGATCTATTTCTTAAGGTCTATATTGAAGTTCTGTTTCTTTTGAAAAAAAATATATTTTGATAATTTTTCTCAATGTTAATTTGAAAAGGGAAATTGTATTCTTAGAACTAGTGCTTTTGTATTTATTTTTTTCTAAGCCATTTTTATTGGTTATTCCTTTAAAGCACCTTTTGGATTTTCTCCCTTACCACATTGTTGCCATTCTCATTTCATTCCTTTATGTTTAATCATACCGGGTTTGGTTCAGTGAGGAAGTTTCCTAACTGGCATTCATATCGCTCTATACCTAACTTTTCAACCTATCTATGCAGAGTAAATGCCCCTCACCTTCTGAAAATGCTCATCTGTCTTAAGAAACTAGCAAGACCAAGTCACATTTAAACTGATTTCGGCTTTGTTGGTATTCCTAATGCAGAACCACCCCAACTAAGTATATTCATTATAACTGTTTCTTTTAATCTTTACCTCATTCCAGACTACTTGTCACTTTTACTTATGCCATCAGACCCTTCTCTGTTTTGGTGCTTTGATACATGCTGTCTTTCTGCCCAGTATGATCTCCTTTGTGCTTGTCCTCATCTACACAGAGCCATGTGAATTTTAGACAAGTGTTTTACCATTGAGTTAAATTCTCAACCCTCTTATTTCTTGTCTGGTTGTGCTTTGGTAGTAGGATGCTATTATGACTGCCCAACCTTGACATGTCTTGTGCAAAAGATTTTCATTTTCATTTTAAGATTTTCATCCTGAGTTTCTACTGTCTTTAGTGACAGCTGTCATGGTAGGAAAGCAGCCTCACCTGGGGAGGCATGGGAAGTCTCAGGTGGTATAACTATACTGTAAATGTATTGTCAGTTTTGAAGACCCCCCCCTTTTAGATATAATAGTTTTCTAAAGGAAAGTCTGTTAATAGTATACTTTAAAAAAGCTAGCAATGTTGTTAAGATGTTTAGAATTTACATAACAAGGAGTAATTTCAGGTTATAAACAATTTGGTATTTCTGTAGTACCATGTTAAACTCTGGTATCAGGATTTATAAGCGGAAATGACAATGATCTTTCACACTATGAAGTGTCTGCACAACAAAGGAAATAACCAAAATGAAAAAGGATTTTATGGAATAGGGAAAATATTTGCAAAACATATCTGAAAGGGGATAATATCCAAAGTGCAATCTAAAGGGGTTGAGGGATATGATGATGTTGGTTAAAGGTACAAAAATGATAATCATGAGAAGGTGATAGCTATGTCAGTGATTGATATATGATCATTTTATAATATATCAAAAGATCAAGTCATGCTTCTGGGAGTTGTTTGGAAGTTGGTAGCCCTGGCCTAAAGGTTCATAGGCAGAGCCATCCGTCCATCATGTCACACTAGCAAATTTATTATTGGGACAAATAAGATAACAAGTAGTCAGAGAACTAGCACACCATGTTACTCAAAGACAAAGCCAAGCTGGTCTCTAAAACCCATTTGCTATCAGATCTGAATAGAAGAATTTTGGTGTTCAGCAAGCTTAGTGATGGACTTATTGTATGATACATAAGCCAGAAACTCACATCTTTTGCTCTAGGGATCACTACCCAAGAAGTTAAAGGAATGAAGCTGGAGAACAGAGCCACTTTTCAGTCTCCAAACTGCATTGCTGCATTGCTCTCTATACTTTGTGACATTTTTCTGATAGCATTATTGTGTGCTTTCTTATTTTTCACTTTGGTATTTAAAGGTGTTCAATATATACTGTTTGACTGTGCTGGTGATTGCTTTGCTTCTTAAATAGAGCCATCACTACTATACTCCTGCTAGATGAGTGCTGTGAGAGTTACAGCCTCAGCTGAGTGTGACTCCAGAAGACATAGTGTACTCTGTATCCAGCAGAACACATTTGGCAGGTGGAAGAAGCATCTCAGAGTCAGACCAGGGCTGTTTCAGGGATTTGTAAATTTACTGTTTTGCTTTTCCTTCTGGGTGTTATATGTGGGAAGACTTATGAATTTGTATTTCATTGAATTGGAAACTTTTTATTTCACTTGAAATAATTGTTCTATTTACCAGCCTTGATTAAAGAGGACGTTTTTATAATCTAAAAAAATCCAGTTGTGTGTTTTGACTATATTAAAATTTTATATGTAAAAAAATCTAATTGTGTTGGATAGAGTGGTACATGCCTATAATCTTACCTACTCAGGAGGCTGAGACAGGAAGAAGAGCATGATTCAAAGCTAGCTTAGCCAAAATTAGATACCCTGTCTCAGAAACAATCCAGGCATGGTGATACTTTCCTATAAATCACAGCTACTTAAAAAGTAAAGGTAGGAGGATAGAGGTCCAAGACTTGTTAGGCAAAAGCATGAGTTCCTATCTTAAAATAAACAGACTGAAAGTGAAATGACTTAGGGAGACATGGCTCAAGTAGTGAAACCCTGAGTTCAATTCCAGTACTGCCGAAAAGAAAAGAGTGGGGGAAAGGAAGAATTTAAAAGAATAATGCCATATTTCAGGGGAGGGGGGACTATGAGGGATGGGTGCTATAGATGAATAAGATGGCCTCTGTGTATATTATGCTTGAAACCAAAGCATTCACATAAAGTTGGGAATGGGAAGACAATACTGTTTGTTGTCTATATCAAATATATTTTCATTCCCTTATTGGTTGTGTTGGTTATCCAACCTAGAACCTGCATTCTCAGAATGACATGTCTTTGTATGTTAAGAACTAAACAAAGTGAATAGTAGTGGCCTTGGAATAATACTGTGCTTTTTTTTTTTTCTTTTGAGACAGGTTTCACTATGTAGTATAGATAGACATGGAACTTTCTATGTAGCCAAGGCTGACCTTGAACTTGTCATCTTCCTGCCTTTGTCTCTAAGTGTGGGGACTAAAGGAATGTACCATCACAAACAGCTCTTTACTTTTTTAGTAAGGATTTCGAGCAAAGATAACTTAACCATTTGCATTTACTACTTAATTCAAGGAATTCAGAAATGTAGGTATTGTGTGGTTTAATTAAGGAGAAAGGAAGGAGGATAACTGTGATCTAAAGACAGATTTCCTATTCTGTGGTTTCTTTGGTTTCCTGAATAGAGAGAGCCCCACCTTACTCAGCCTCACACTCTTCTTGGCTTGTGTCAGTTTACTTCCACTGGGGCTTTCAGTTTATCTAACTTTGAGAACTTAGGCATGTCACTGCTCTAGGATTTTGGTTGAATGACAATGCTTTTTCCCGTTGCAAGAGGGAACTGACTTTTCTATTCGTGGCTATTTCTTGAGACACTTTGAGGTAGTCCTACCATTAGGAGTTTAGATCTGAACTCTACCTGTCCTAAAACCTTGGTTTATCCTTCTGTTAAGAGGAAGACAAGGAGATTTACCTCAGATGTTGTGTGAAAGCACTTAGCTCAGTTCATAAATGGAAATGTTTCCATTAAGGTCTATGATAAGTTCCTAAAGTAAATAAATATTTTAATTAGAATTTGGGGTGTGGGTGTGTGCTGGTCCTGGGGCTTGAACTTGGGGCCTGGGCACTATCCCTGACCTTTTGCTGAAGAAACTACCATTTGAACCAGAGCTCTACTACCAGCTTTTTTTTGGGGGGGGGGGGGCGGGAGTGGAAAAGGTGGGGGAAAGGGTACTTTATTGGAGATGACTCTCACAGACTCTCGTGCCCCATCTGGCTTCAAATTGTAATCCTCAGATCTCAGCCTTCTGAGTAGCTAGAATTATAGCATGAGTCACCCAGTGTATTTAGTGTAGGGAAAAAAATGCCTTTTCCTCATATTCTCCTCTTACTATCTTGCACTAAATTGTTTATATAGCAAATGACCAATATATTTATATCTTTTCATCTTTATACAGATAGTACACATCCTAAATATGACATCCGCAAAGATAATTTCTTTTCTATTACCATGTGATGAAAGTCTTCATTCACTGCAGTCTCGTATTGAGCGAGAAACTGGAATAAATACTGGTTCTCAGGAGCTGCTTTCAGAAACAGGAATTTCTCTGGATCCTCGGAAACCAGCCTCTCAGTGTGTTCTAGATGGAGTTGTAAGAATTTTTTTGTTTCTCTTTTAAATTACTGTTTGTTTTTTGAAAGAGTGTTTCACTGTGTAACCCCCCAGTCCAGCCTCTACCTAACCAAGTGCTGGGATTATAGGTATATGCCACTATGTCCAGCACTTTTTTTTTGTTTTTTTGTTTTTTTGGCTGGTCCTGGGGCTTGACCTTTGGGCTGGTGTTGTCCCTAAACTTCTTTTGCTTAAGACTAGCGCTTTTTTCCTGAGTAGTTTATTAGAGCTAACAGTCTCACAGACTCTCCTGCCTGGGCTGGCTTCCAACTGCACTCCTCAGATCTCAGCCTCCTGAGTAGCTAGGATTACAGGTGTGAGCCATCAGCGCTTGGCTTCTTTTCTTTTTTAATTAGCACAATATGTGCTCTTATTTCTGAGGTACAATTTTACAATTCAATACATGTATATAATGTATGATGGTCAAATCAGCAAGGTTAGCATATCCACCTCCTTAAATGTTACCATTTAGGAACATTCTTTTATTTTGGAATGTATAATTAATTGTTACATAGACAATTCTGTGCTATAGAAAAGGTGCTAAGAGAATTTTATACCCAGTCTGAGAGTTAAATCTGTATATAGAGGAAGTGAATATGCTGAATTTTTTGGTATCCACTTGGAATCTCATGGCAATACACATTTTAAAATAAATCTTAGTTTTTCCTTAACTAATAATTTATTGCTTTTTAAGCTGAACACAAAAGAAATTATACATTTGTTATTTTGAATTTGTAAGACTTTTTCTTGGGTGCAGTTTCTTTCTTTTTGGGGGGGGGTCTGGTTGTGGAACCTGAACTCTGGGCCTGGGCACTGTCCCTTAGCTCTTCAGCTCAAGGCTAATGCTCTACCTCTTGAGCCACAGCTCCACTTCCGGCTTTTTTCTTTTTGCTTATGTGGTGCTGAGGAATCGAACCCAGGGCCTCATGCATGCAAGGCAAGCGCTCTACCACTGAGCTACCTTCCCAGCCCCTGGTGCAGTTTCTTTTGAACTTTGTTTTTCTTCTTGTACTTGAAGCCTAGAAATTAATTAGCAGTCTTATAGTTTCTACAAAAGGCTAGATTAGTGGCTAATACTGTTGTGGTCATGACTTTTATTTTCTGTTTTGCTTTTATGACATTATGAAAGTATATTTTGTATATCACTCAGTTGGAAAACACGTTTATGTCTTGTGCCCATTAACTGTTAACTGATAATTTTATTCCAGCCTGTTAATGGCAAACCATTAATACACTTTATAGATTTGTCCTTTCTGAACACTTCATATAAATGGAACACTTCATATAATACAGAGCCTCTTGTTTCTGCCTTCTTTCATTTAGCATCATGTTTTTGAGGTTTGCTCATGTTGTAGCACATATTAATACTTCATTCTTTTTGATTGCTAAGTAGTGTTTTCATTCTATGGACATAAATATGCCTTCTTGTATCTTTCATATCTGGAAATTATTTTTCACTTTAGATCATGTGTTGTTTTTTTCCTTAAAGTTTAGATTATAAAACTATAAAATGCATGCTTGATGCACATTGACTTCATCTATTTGCATTTCAGAGTAGGAAATCTGGGCTTAAGTATTTAGAAAAGAGGATTTTTCAGGATCTTAGAACAGAATTGTAATTATATTTTTCTTTTTCAGAGAGGCTGTGATAGTTACATGGTTTATTTGTTTGATAAAAGTAAAACTGTATATGATGGGCCATTTGCTTCCAGAAATTTATCTGACTGTGTAAACTATATTGGTAAGTACGTTTGGTGGCTGAGCTTCAATCCTTTAATTTTGACTCTCAACATGACTAACAGAAAGAAACTTCATCATCATCTTTTCTTTTGGGGGGGGGGGCAAGAGGGGTGTCCGGTCATGGGGCTTGAACTCTGGCTTGTTAGCTCAAGGCAAGCACTCTACCACTTGGCTTTTTCTGTTTATGTGGTGCTGAGGAATCGAACCCAGGACTTCATGCATGCAAGGCAAGCACTCTACCACTGAGCCACCTTCCCAGCCCTAGATAATCTTGTGGCGTTTTTTCTTCTCTTCTAATTTGAGGTTTATATATGTTGGGGGGGGGGGGGGGAATGTGTATAGTTTGGATGGAAAAGTATATTTTAAATTACCACTTTCGATTATTTGTTCACATGTGTGTGGGAGGGTGGTTGGGTTTGTTTTTAAGTCTGTTTCAGATAATGTGTGTTTTCAGTATGAATACTAGTAAGTTTTGTCTAATTTTTCTCTGAAAGTTTTTTTCACTCAAAAAGAATAACAGAGAATCTGTTTGCCACCTTAAAATATAGTTTGAATGTCTGCAGTGTTGGGGAAATCTCATGATGTTAAAATGGATTTTCATTGAGCTTAATGAATAAATTGCCATGGCTTTACAAAAGTAGCATTTTCATTACTGGAGCATGAACAAGAGATACCAAATACAGTTTTTGAGGACTAGTAATGTGACTTAAGTTATAAGATGTTTGCCTAGCTTGTGCAAGGCACTGCATTCAATCTCCAGTTACCCTCCTGAAAAAAGAAAAGTCAATATTTTTTCTACTAATTGAGTCATGCCTCAAGCCTCTTTTGCTTTTAGTTTGTTTTTCAGATAGGGTCTTTGCCCTAGCTCTCTTCAAATCTGATTTTTCTTTCTCTACCAAGGTTTGAATCACCATGCTTTGCATGTATATCTTATTAAACTGCCATTTACCTTAATTGCTTTCTTGAAGCTCAATTAGTGGTCCAGGAAATAACCTTTATTATTCAGAAATAGGAATGGTTGGAGAAGGCGAAACTTAGATAAATAATTTCAGATTGTAAAGAAGCAAGCAAAAAATACATATATATGTATATGTGTACATACACATACATACACATGTTTGTATATATGTGTATATGTGTATGTGCATGTATACATGTGTGTCAGCACATTCCTCCTCACCAGATTTATGATGATGTGATTTACTTTCCCTTCCCCTTATATCTGAACAAGGCTTGTCTATTGCAGGTGTAGGTTCTTTTTTTGCGGGAGAGAAAGGGGTCGGTCATGGGGCTTGAACTCTTGGCCTGGGCGCTGTCCCTGAGCTCTTCAGCTCAAGGCAAGCTCTCTACCACTTGAGCCCCAGCACCACTTCTGGTTTTCAGGTGGTTAATTGGAGATAAGAGTTTCATGGACTTTGCTGCTTGGACTGGCTTTGAACCATGATCCTCAGGTCTCAGCCTCCTGAGTAGCTAGGATTACAGTCATGAGCCACCAGCACCCAGCAGGTATAGGTTCTTTGTAGCATCTATAGCAATGCTATTTGGAAAGAAAATCACAGAGATTTCTTTCTTTGGAAAGAAAATCAAGTCTTTGAAAGTATTTCCTCTCCCCTTTTTCTCATCTTTCTTATAGTACAAGACAGCAAAATACAGCTTCCAATTGTACAACTACGTAAAGTATGGGCTGAAGCAGTACACTATGTGTCTGGACTAAAAGAAGACTATAGTAGGCTCTTTCAGGGACAAAGAGCAGCAATGTGAGTATATTCTGTTCTTCATAAGCACAATGTTATGTGTGTTATCTACTCTAGAATTAGTTTTGCTAGTTTTCACTGCTTAATATTGCATACAAAGCTGGGTGTGGTTGTTCAAATTTGTAATCCCACCATTCAAGGAGAGACAATAGGATCATAAGTTTAAGGCTAGCTTGAGTTACATAGCAAATTCAAGGCTAGTAAGACCTTGTCTCAAAAAATCAAGAATCAGGGGCTAGAGATGTAGCTCAAAGGGTGCACTTGCCTACTATGGACAAGGGTATGGTTGTGATCCTCAGCCTTAAAAAACAGACAAACAGGGCTGGGAAGGTAGCTCAGTGGTAGAGTGCATGCCTTGCAAGCATGAAGCCCTGGGTTCGATTCCTCAGTACCACATAAATAGAAAAAGCCGGAAGTGGCGCTGTGGCTCCAGTGGTAGAGCACTAGCCTTGAGCTGAAGAGCTGAGGGACAGCGCCCAGACCCAGAGTTCAGGCCCCATGACCGGCAAAAAAAAAAAAAAAAAAGACAAACACCCCAAATATAAAAAATAAAAGCACAAAAGCATGCAGTACTAAAATTTTTAAGTGTACTCTTCTGTTCATGCTTGTAGATTTCCTACTAATGGTTGAGACCTCTGATTGCAAAGATTTATATAGTTCCTAATACTACATAGAACTACATAGTATTCCTAGTTTAAAAGGATTATTTATCACAGAATATCATGGACAGGAAATTTTTAGAGACTAGATTTTAGAGATCAGTTGTTTCTCGTTCTTTGACAATAAAACTGTAAGTTTTGGAATTTTGTCAATTTATGTTTTTAAATTTTTATTTCATATTTCTAAATGTTGGTAGTATTGTTTTGTTTGTGGCATAGGTTAAGTCTTCTTAGATATAATGCCAACTTGACAAAAATGAAGAACACTTTGATATCAGCATCGCAGCAACTGAAAGCTAAATTGGAATTTTTTCATAAAAGCATTCAACTTGACTTGGAGAGATACAGTGAGCAGATGACTTATGGAATATGTAAGTATCTCTGTGTTACATATTTATAAACTAGTCTCTTGAAGCCATCTACTATTTTACCTTCTCAACACCTAGTCATTTGTCATTTACATTCACATTACAACAGAGACAGAATATCTTATATCATCATAATCTCTTTGTTGAGGAACTTGTCACAATTGGAATAAAATAAGCTCTAGAAAAGGTAAATAATGCAGAAGCAATTTAAGAATTGGTGCACTTAAAATCTCATTTTCAAAGTAGATATAAGATCTATATCAGATGACTTTTGTTTTTGTGCCATTATTGGGGCTTGAACAACTCAAGGCCTAGGCTCTCTTAGTTTTTTTTTTGCACAAGGCTGGTGCTCTACCACTTGAGCTGTAACTCCACTTCTAGCTTTTTGGTGATTAATTGGAGATAAGAGTCTGACAGACTTTCCTGCCTGGGTAACTTTCAACTGTGATCATCAGATCTACCCACTGAGTAGGATTACAAGTGTGAGCCACTAGTGTCCAGCTCTGAAATGACTTCAGTTGTGTCCCCCAAAATTCATATGTTGAAATCATTCCACCAAAGAATGAGATTACTGGCTTTATTGGAAGAGGTCTGGATGAGAATCCCTTCACCCCCTTGTGCCATGCAAGTACACAGTAAGAAGACAGCCATCTATAAACCACAAAGCAGCCCTCAACGGACACTGAATCTGTCAGTGACTTGATCTTGGATTTCTCAACTGACAAATAAAACTGACAAATAAATGTTTGTTGTTTATGTGGCTGCCCAGACGTGTATTGTGCTGGAACCAGGGCTTAAACTTAACCTTATACTCTTGCTTAATGTTCTTGCTCACCACTGGTATTTTTGGTATACCTCTTAAGCCACAACTCTAGTCTGGCTTTTTGGTTGTTAATTGGCAGTGGAGCCTTATAGACTTTTCTGCCTGGTCTTGTTTTGAACTGAGGTCCTCCAGATCCCGAATAACTAGAATTATAGTCATGAGCCTGCACCAGGCTCAGAATATGGTGTTTTTGTTGTTGTTGTTTTTAACATAACTGTTCAGATGGGCTAGCACAACCAAGGGAGTCTTATTTAAATTACTTATATTTCTATTAAAAAATGGTGCTGATAATTCCAAGATTGCTTCCAAACCACCTTCTGTGAAATTGTAACTTGGGGGCAGGGGAGGAAGGGGCTTGAACTCAGGGCCTGGGTATCATCCCTGAGCTTTTCTTTGTTCTGGGTTACTGCTCTGCCACTTGAGCCAGCTCCACTTCCAGCTGTTGGTTGATTAATTGAGGATAAGAATCTCATAGACTTTCCTGTCCAGGCTACTGAGTGGCTAAGATTACAGGTGTGAGTCACCAGTGCTCAGCTTAATTAATTTTTTAAAAATTGTACATAGTCTTCAGGTTTTTAGTATTTTACTCCAACCTTATTTTTCTTTCAGACTTACTAAGAAACTGTACAGAGCAAGTGTACCTGTAATCCCAGCTATGCTGGAGGCATAGATAGATTGTTATCTGAGGTTTACCAGATCTAAAAATAACTAAAGCAAAAAGGGCCGAAGACATGGCTTAAGTGGTACGTAGTAGGCCCTAAGTTTAAAAATTATTTTTCAAATAAGCTGAAGGGATTACCACCAGCATTTCTGTCATATTTCATACAACAAATATTTTTTTAGTATTGTTTGTACATTTATCCTGAGGAAAATATGTTTACCAGAATAAATGATGAAAATGTCCATTTAGGTGAATAAATTTACTCTCCAGAGCTGTTTCTTTGTTATTTCTTATAAAAGAGTGAGAGCTAGGCATGATGGCCTACACATATAAGCCCAGCTACCTGAAAGGCAGAGATCAGGAGAATTTCAGTTGAGGCCAGCCCAAGCAAAAGATTAGCTAGATTCCTTCTCAACAAAGCAAGCATGGTGGTATATGTCTGACCCCAGCTGCAGGAGGCATAGGTAAGAGGGTCTTGGTCCAAGGCTTGACCCAGGCAAAAAATGTGATAGCTTCGCTGAAAAATAAAGAAGATGAGGGTGTGACCCAAGTGGTAGAGCATCTGCTTAGCAAACTCAAGACCCTGAGTTCAAAACCTAGTACTGGGGCTGGGAAGTTGGCTCAGTGGTAGAGTGCTTGCTTTGCATGCATGAGGCCCTGGGTTCGATTCCTCAGCACCACATAAGCATAAAAAAGCCGGAAGTGGGACTGTGGCTCAAGTGGAAGGGTGCTAGCCTTGAGCTGAAGACCTGAGGAACGGTGCCCAGGCCCAGAGTTCATCCCCCACGACCGACAAAAAAAAAAAAAAAAAAATTAACACTACCAAAAAAGAGAAAAGTTGTTTATGTTAAAAGATTAATGGAATCTTTTCTTGGCAGTGATAGTTTAAGTTACAGAAAAAAGAAACAGATGTGTATATAGATTGTCTTATAAGGAAACAAGAATATATATATATTTATCATAATAAATTATTGGGGTAGAGGGTAACAGAAAAAAGCCTTTTCTTTTTATATCCTTTATAGTATTTAAAATTTCATATATTAGTTTTTAAGAAAACCTTATTGTACTACTTTTCTAGTATTTCCATTTTTAAAAATGCCATAAACTGGATGACTTAAAACAACAGAAATATATTCCCTCACAATTCTCAAGGCTAAGATCAAGCTGTTGGTTAAGCCAGCCTGTAGGGAAGAGTCCTTCCTTGTTTCCTCCTAGCTCCCTGTGATTGCCATCAACCCTTGCTGTCCTTGGCTTCCAGCTGCAGCACTTTAGCCTGTGCCTTGTTGCTACATGGCATTCTCACCTGTATATCTGTTCTGTTTCTTCTTCACTGGTCAATGGATTAAGGACCCAGCCTAATCAAGTGTGAGTATATAGTTAGGTCACATTCTGAGAGGTTAAGACTAATGTATTTGGGTGTAGGGGTGCCCTTCAATCCATACCAAATTAGGGCAAGGAAGCAGGTGGGCTAATATTAAAAGCTATTGCTATTTCAGAGTTAACCAACTTAAACTTTCTCTTAGCTTCAGAAAAAATGCTAAAAGCATGGAAAGAAATGGAAGAAAAGGCCATCCACTATGCTGAGGTAAAATCACTGAGCTTATTCACTCTTGATACCGTCCTTAGAACCTTCTTTTGATTTTGTCACTTATGAAGAGTATTTGTCATATCATTCCTGAAAGTTAGACACGTATCTGGTAGATGCTTTGTATATATAGAAGATACCATAGTGGGTAAAAACAAAAGCACTGGGAAAATTACTCACCAGTATAATTTTGAGAGGGAAAGAAAATATGACTGATAATTATAGGAAGATATCAGGTATAAACTGGGACAGTTGGCTGCACATCATTGTCTACCTGAAATTATCCCAGTTTATACCTGATGTCTTCCCATAATTATCAGTCATAACTTCCTTTCCTTCTCAATTACACTGGCTTAGACAATACATTATATGGTCTTCCAAGATGTACAACATTTTCTAGGTAGCAGATTCCTTACTTATCCTGTGTGACTGGCAGGATCCTAGATTATTGATCTACTTGGTGCCAGTACCTATTTATCATGAGATTGGGGGGAGAAGGAGAACACAAAGCTGAAGTGCAAGAAATGCCAAGAAGTGCAAGAAATGTTGACTGCTTTTCTTTTTTTAACTTGTTAGTGGCACTTGTACTTTTTGCTTCTCCAGAAGACAAAGCAAATGCTAGTAGTTTACTGCTGTCAGAGAAGGGAGAAACACAGGAATAAGTATATTTTCATGTGAAAAATTGTCCAAAGCTGAAGTATAAAAAGGTTTGAACAAGTGCTATGTGTGTAACTTAAACGATAGAGTGCTTGCCCAACTAGCTCAAGGCCCTGAGTTTAATTCCCATTACCACCCCACCCCTCAAAAAAAAAAAAAAAAAAAAAGCTTTAATAAGCTAGTTGTGGTACCCACTGAATTCCAGTGCACAAGGGACTTAGGGAGGAAGATGGCAAGTTCAAGGCCAGCCTGGACAATCTAGTAAAACTCTGCCCTAACCAACCAATTAAACAATCACAAAATTAGCATTTTGTAATAAAACATTTAGTTCTACTGCCAGAGCAGAGACTTACATTCTCTTAAATGTAAGTGTTGTTTTGTATTGTCTAGTAGCAAGCCTATCATGTCTTTTTGCATTATCATCATATTTTAGGTTGGTGTCATTGGATACCTTGAAGATCAGATTATGTCTTTGCACACTGAAATCATGGAGCTCCAGAAGAGCCCTTATGGAAGACGCCAGGGAGATCTAATGGAATCTCTGTAAGGGTGTACTTGTGTTTTTGGTCTTTATGTCTGTAACTTTGTAGCATACTACATACTACTGTTTATGCTAGGTAGATTAAGCTTCTGTGTGATCATTCTCTACACTTTTCCTTTCTCCACATAGACTGGCATCATATTTTAAAAGGAAGCTATTTCTTTTTTTTTCTTTCTGGTCAGTTGTGAGGCTTTAACTCATTGCCTGGTCACTGTCCCTGAGTTCTTTGGCTCAAGGCTAGCTTTCTACCACTTTTGAGCCACAGCATCACTTCTGGTTTTCTGGTGATTACTTGGAGATAAGAATTTCACTGACTTTCCTGTCTAGGCTAGCTTTAAACTTTGATCCTCAGAGCTCAGCTTTCTGAGTAACTATGATTATAGGCATGAGCCAATGGCACCTGGCTAGGAAGCTATTTATTAATTATAGTAAATTTTGGAAATAATTTTTTGTATTGACCTTTTATTTTCCTTTCATCAAGCCTCTTTTTCATGTGAGTGCTGAGAATTTTGCAAATGTATTTTAGTGAGATGTTATTTTCTTGCTATACTTCAGGTCCACTTAAGTGCTCTAAAAAGCCTAATTTTTTGACTGACTGGATTCGAAATTTCAAATTATGTCTAATCATAAACCATAATTTTTTTGCCCATTTAAGTGTTTCTAGTTCAAGGATGTTTATTTGTGGTGAAAGATCAGAGCAGGTATGAAGTGTGCTAGCCTTCACATTTTAAGAACTTGTCCTTGATTATTTCTCAAAAAAGGCTATGCAAACTATCCATTGGAATTATTTGTACTTCAAAATGAGATCATTATTCAAGTAATAGTATTTTTTGTTTCAAGTTGTAGATTATTAGAATCAAATTAACTTCATATTCAGAAGCCTGTTTTCTCTTTGCAGGGAACAGCGTGCCATTGATCTATATAAACAGTTAAAGCACAGACCCACCGGTAAGACATTTCTATCACAGTATTTGAAGACATTTTAAGAAACTATCACTGGCTTAACAAACTTTGGGAATTTTAAATCAAAGTATTTTTAAACAGCAGAATAAGTTCCTGTTTCGATATTGTCATTTAGACACTTATAATAGCTGTACATTTATGATAATGTAAGAAGTTAGAAAAGTAAAGTAATACGGAAATGAAAGTAAAAAAATTTAAAGGAAAGTGAAAAGAAGAAATTGGAGAGAAAAATAGGAACTCAAAAAACAGGAAGAAGAAACAAAAATGAATTGAAAGGTTGAAAAGGAAAACTAAATCTGTTTAAGACTAGAAAGGTTGAAAAGGATTTGGGGCATGGTTTCAGGTGTGAATGGTAAAAGGGCCATGTTCTAAACAAAAAAAATTTTTTTTCTTGAAAATGATGCCTTTGTGGGTACCCATGGCTCATTCCCGTAATCCTAGCTACTTAGGAGTCTGAGATCTGAGGTTTGAAGCCAGCCCAAGCAGAAAAGTCTGTGAGATTCTTATCTCTAGTTAACCACCCAAAGAGATGTGAGTGGGGCTATGGCTGTAACAGATAAACATAAAATTCCAAGCAACCTAGTTGGAACAAGGGCAAGGGCCTCCTTTTTTTAAATTTTTATTTTTATTTTTATTTTTTGGGCAGTTGTGGGGCTTGAATTCAGGCCTGGGTACTGTCCTTGAGCTCTTATGCTCAAGGATAGTGCACTACCACTTTGAGCCACAGTTCCACTTCCAGTTTTTGAGTGGTTAATTGGAAATAAGAGCCTCATGGGGACTTTTCTGCCCAGACTGTCTACGAACAGTGATCCTCAGAGCTCAGCCTCCTGAGTAGCTAGGATTACAGGTATGAGCTACTGGTGCCCAGCTAGTTTTAGATTTTTAAGAGTTTGAAGTTTGTTTTTTTGGGGGGTCCAGTCGTGGGGCCTGAACTCTGGGCCTGGGCGCTGTCCCTCAGCTCTTCAGCTCAAGGCTAGCACACTACCACTTGAGACATAGCACCACTTGCGGCTTTTTTTTTTTCTGCTTATGTGGTGCTGAGGAATCGAACCCAGGGCCTCATGCATGCAAGACAAACACTCTTACCACTGAGCTTCCTTCTCAGCCCAAGAGTTTGAAGTTTTTGTATGGAAGATTATACCCACTCACTAAAGTCTCTCATAGATCACTCCTATAGTGACAGCACAGAGATGGTGAAGATCATTGTGCATACTGTACAGAGTCAAGACCGCGTTCTCAAGGAGCTGTTTGGCCATCTGAGGTATAAAAATTGCCTTATTTCCTCCTAAAAAGCCAAGAATTTTTAGCATATTCCTTTCAAAGTACAGTACCCACCTTCAGTAAATATATTAGACGCAAGAAATATTCTAGCAGTTCCTCAGGTAGCTTGACCACAACTGGCTATATTTTATGTCTTGTTTGTATGCATTGCTGTGGATATCAGTCATTAAATGTGATGCTGATTGTCGTTCATTTCCCAGCTGGGTTTGGGAGTATGGTATACAGTCTTTAAAGATGTGGCAAGTATCTGACACTGATTTAATCTTTATAGCAAGTTGTTGGGCTGTAAGCAGAAGATTATTGATCTACTCCCCAAAGTGGAAGTTGCCCTCAGCAACATCAAAGAAGCTGACAATACTGTCATGTTTATGCAAGGAAAGAGGCAGAAAGAAATATGGCATCTCCTTAAAATTGCCTGTGTAAGTATTTATTGCTGAATGTGACATTTAATTACTATTATTCTCTATAAAAAGGAATTTTTTCAGTATGTGCTGAGTTCCCTTAGTGTATATTGTTCTGGGTTGTTCCTAATGTTTCTTGTTTATTGTCTGACTAGCAGCAGAGATGCAGGACCTTTGCATTAACAATCCTTTTTCTTTTTTTTTTTAATTGGTCATAAGGCTTGAACTCAGAGTCTGGGTACTGTCCCTGAGCTTCTTTTATTCAAGGCTATTGTTCTGCTACTTTGAGCCACAGTACCACTTCTTGTTTTTGAGTGGTTAATTGGAGATAAGTGTATAAACTTTCCTGCCCATGCTGGCTTCAAACCATGATCCTCAGATCCTGAGTAGTTAGGATTACAGGCATGAACCACTGGTGCCTGACTCCTTTTTTTTTTTTTTTCTATTTTTATAGTCCTGGTGCTGGGCCACTGTGGAGATCCCAACTTGAGGATAAATCTATCTGACTATTTAAGAAACCAACATTTCTTTGTTTTATTGCTTCAACTAAAGTAGTATTAGAGAAGTCAATATGGCTTCTTTTGTTTTTATTCATTTGTTTGTTTTGGTCCTGGGACTTGAATTAGGGGCTAGGCACTAACCCTCAGCTTCTTTTGCTCAAGCCTAGTGCTCTACCACTTGATCCAGAGCTCCAGCTTTTTTTTTTTTTTTTTTTAATTGGAGATACAAGTCTCAGGGACTTTCCTGCCTGGGCTGCTTCAAACCATGATCCTCAGATCTTCGCCTTCTGAGTAGTTCGGATGATAGGTGTGAGCCACTGGCACCTGGCAGAGAAGTCAGTACAGTTTTAGTCAAGGAAGAAAGGAGCCAACAGCAGAATAGTAGTGGTGTGTACAGGTGGGGATAGTTTTTTGTTTTGTTGTTGTTGTTGTTGTTGTTGGTCGTGGGGCTTGAACTCTTGGCTTGGGCACTATCCCTGCGCTCTTCAGTTCAAGGCGAGCGCTGTACCACTTGAGCTACAGCGCCACTTCCGGTTTTCTACTGGTTTATTGGAGATAAGAGTCTCATGGACTTTCCTGCCTGGGCTGGCTTTGAACCGTGATCCTCAGATCTCAGCCTCCTGAGTAGCTAGGATTACAGGCATGAGCCACCGGTGCCAGGCGTGGGGATAGTTTTATACAGAAATAATCTGGTTGTGCAAACAAGTAGTGATGTGTTGTAAGAGTATGGTAAGCAATTGTGTGAATCCATAGAGGTATTTTCCTGTAATTCTTTTTTCTTTTCTTTCTTCAGACACAGAGTTCTGCCCGCTCCCTTGTAGGATCCAGTCTAGAAGGTTCAGGAACCCCTCAGGCATCCGCATGGTTGCCTCCATCTTCAGCAGAATGTGAACATCCTCTGTCATGTGTGGTAACTCCTCAAGATGGGTGGGTTCACTTTATAACAATAGATAGATGTTTTCAGAGCTGTGGTAGGCCTTAGGCAGCAAAGTGTAGTGGGTAAGGCAGTCTTCTGTGTCTTCAGACTAGGATTGAATCTTGACTGTCCCTTTGTAATGATCTTGGGCAGTTTATTTGATTTTTTTTAATGTTATTATTTTCCTTAAAATGAGAATGTCTTATTAGAACTGCTGTGAAAGTTCAATTACAGTGTATATAAAAGCTTGGGAAATAGATATTCAGCAAGGGTTACTTATACCTTAGCACCAACCAAGTTCTAAGACCTTTCTTTGTTAATGGCTTATCAGTTTCTTTTCCCCAAACCATACCCCTTCCTTAACAATTTAATCTTTTTTTTTTTTTTTCGCCTGTTCTGGGGCTTGAACTCTAGGCCTAGGTGCTGTCCCTGAGCTTCTTTTTGCTCAAGGTGGGCGCTCTACCAGTTGAACCACCATGCCACTTCCCTTCAGCTTTTTTAAGTCATTTATTAGAGATAAGAGTGTCATGGAGTTTCCTGCCCGGGCTGGCTTCAAACCACAATCCTTAGATCTCAGCCTCCTGAGTAGCTAAGATTACAGGCATGAGCCACCGGCACCTGGCAGCCATTTAATCTTATGAGAGACTATGCTTTTTATTTATTGTTTATTGGGACCTTGTGACTGCTATAGGCAGGTGCTCTGTAACTAAGCCATGTTTAGTCTTTTGCAGTCCTTGAGTACCCTTTTAATAAATTAGTGAAATTTTATAACTTAGTATTTCTAAATCAAAGTTTTTCAATTCCTTAAATCAGTTTTACAAATAAGAACTCAAGTTTGAAACCTTGAATTTTCTTTTATTAGTTCTACTCTTCTGCTAAAAGCTGAATGACTATCATCTCTTATTTTCTCAGCATAAGATGTGCCGCATCCAGAGCCAGTGGCTCATTGCTAGCTTCTGTATTGTCGCTTTTCTCACAACTCATGGAGATCTGCACAACACCAGCATTTCCTGGAAGCTCTGCCCATAATTAGTTTTGCAGAAGTGCAGCCATGTTACATCACTGCTCAGGAGATCTTGCAGTTGCACATTCTGTACTCTGCTTTTATGAGAGAAAAAGCACATGGCAGGAAGGCAAGCTGATATCAGGTATTTAATTTTTAAAGAAAGCAAGTTCTAGAAGCTATCTGGGGTCACTATAGATTTGGCCCGGTGCAATACATCTACAAGGGTAGCACAGGTCATAATTAACTGTACAAACTTTAGTAGAGTTGAAGGAAGTAAAAATTCATACATTTTAAACTTTTTTTTTTTTGTTAAAGGCATTTAGATTTTGTTGAAGGATGCAAAATGTCATCTCTGCAGGTAGCTTTCACTTTGAGGTTATGGTTGTTCACAAAAGCATATCTGATTTTAAGCCAGACCTCAAGGCTCATGCCTATATCCTAGCTATTTAAGAGCCAAAATTGGGAATATTACAGTTCCAGATTAGCTCAGGCATACCTGTGAGACTTCTCAACCAGTAGTTTGGGCACTGTGGCATGTACATGTCATCCCAGCTGTGTGGGAAGCTGAGATTGGGAGGATTGTGGTTCTGGGCCAGTCTGGGCAGAAAAGTTTGTGGGACTTGATCTCAATGGAAAGAAGCTGGATGTGGTACATGCCAATACAGTCCAAGTGTGCACCCAGGTAGAAAGCAAGACTTTCTCAAAAAGAACCTGTCAAAGAAAGGATGGAAAGCGGGGTACTGGTGGCTCACGCCTATAATCCTAGCTACTCAGGAGGCTGAGATCTGAGGATCATGGTTCAAGGCCAGCCTGGGCAGGAAAAGTCTGTGAGACTCTTATCTCCAATAAACCACTCAGAAAGCTGGAAATGGTGCTGTGGCTCAAGTGGTAGAGCACTCACCTTGAGCTGAAGAGCTGAGGGACAGCGCCCAAGCCCAGTCAGTGTTCAATCCCCACGACCAACAAAAAAAAGGATGGAGGCATGGCTCAGTTGTAGAGCACTTGCCTTTAGCAGCTACAAGATCCCAAGTTCAAACTCCACTACTGCGTGCGTGCGTGCGTGCGTGCGTGCGTGCGTGCGTGCGTGCGTGTGTGTGTGTGTGTGTGTGTGTGTACTCTCTTCTCAGGGCCTAGGCGCTGTCCCTGAACTTTTTTGCTCAAAGTTAGCTCTCTACAGCTTTGAACCACAGTGTCACTTTTGGTTTCTGGAGGTTAATCAGAGATAATAGTCTCATGGACTTTCCTGCTTAGATTTCCACAATCCTCAGATCTAAGTCTTCTGAATAGCTAGGATTATAGGCATGAGCCACCAGCACCCATCTGTGATCTTAATTAAAAGTAACAACTAAGGATTAGAAACTGTTAGCTTCAGTTTTTCTATCTATTGAATAAGAGCTGAATCACATTTAGTTTTCAACTAATCATGGCTATTATCCAGGGCCTAACACTGACTTGATAAAGGGTGACAGTAAAGGTCATATAGAAGAAGAAAGCATGAAGGTGGAAACTAGAATCAGGATTGCCTTCAAATACAAACTTACAGGGATATTTCTTAGTTCTGTGTAGCTCTTCTGTCATACTGCTTTCTTCTGTCAACCTCAGGAATCTGCTTGCTTGTTTTGCTTTTTATTGCTATTTGTAGTTTTGAACTAGGTTTGTTTGTTTGTTTTTCCTGATTTCTGCAGAACAGACTTTACTTGAATTGTCTCCCCTGTACAAAAAATAGTCTTTGATCTGTCTGTGCCACAGGATCTTTTTCCCCCACTTAGCATTTTCGAGGCAGGGGAAAGTTGTAGCAAAGTGCCACTTATGTTTCAGAGGAAAACAAGGAGTTACAGTAAACTTCTTAAGAGTTGTACAGAAGGAGTAGTTTGAATGAAGTAGACTTTACTTTTGGCTGTGAGGGATGAAGAAAATGAAGACTACGGGAGTCAGTTGCTTTGGGGTGTTTGATTATATACAGGAAGGGCAGTGATCATACTGACTGAGAAGACCAGAAAGTACAGGATATGCATGTACCCCTTTGCTGAATTTGAAAGATTTCTTTTTTCATCCTGTAGGGAGACTTCAGCACAAATGATAGAAGAAAATTTGAACTGTCTTGGCCATTTAAATAAAATTATTCGTGAAGTAAATGAGGAACAGAGCAGTAGTATGATGGTAAGTATTTAGATATGGGTGTGTATTTTAGATGTTGGGTATAAAAGGTTTAAATTCTTTTTTTTTTTTTGGTCCAGTCGTGGGGCCTGAACTCTGGGCCTGGATGCTGTTCCTCAGCTCTTCAGCTCAAGGCTAGCTGTGGCTACCACTTGAGCCACAGTGCCACTTCCGGCTTTTTTCTTTTATCTTATGTGGTGCTGAGGAATCAAACCCAGGGTCTCATACATGCAAGGCAAGCACTCTACCACTGAGCCACCTTCCCAGCCCCAAGGTTTAAATTCTTATGATAAATATATATAGCATTTGGGATGCATATGGGACTAGATAGAACTAAATGGGACTCAAAGAACTCAGAGGAAAAATCGTTTGAACCTCAAATTCCCACCTGTGTTACTCAGAACTATATTAGGGTTATTTCATCATTACACATAAACAGTAGCATTTTTAGTCAAATTAAGCTTTCTTTGCAGTGTGACTGGTGAGATTAAATGATCTGTACCTTTTTGCTTGAGCAACCAGTTTTCTCCAACAAGATGAAAATTGTACTATAACTCAAATATAGTACCTGTTAGATATAAAGTGAATTATGTGAATAGAGTTGTAATTTATAAAAGTGCTTATACTAAGATTTGGTTATGACGAGCTATTGATTTGCTAAAACTTGGAGAAACTACAATGAAGTGTTTATTGCATTAACTTTTACTTCATTAGTCTCTGAACTGTTTCTGTTCCCTCTTCCATTAAGAATAATCATTTGGCCAAGCTGCTGGCAGCTCACCATATCTGTAATCTTAGCTACACAGGAGGCTAAGATTTGAGGATCACAGTTCAAAGTCTACCTGAGTAGAAAAGTCTGTGAGACTCCTACCTCAGGTTAACTAGCAAAAAGCCAGAAATGGAACTCAAATGGTAGAAAAAGCTAAGGACAGTGCCCTTAGTTCAACCCCCAGTATGAGCACATACCAAAGAAAGAATCATTTTCTTCAAGTATAAAACTCTTTGACAGTGTTTTTTTTTTTTTTTTTTGTCCAGTCGTGAGGCCTGAACTCTGTGCCTGGGCACTGTCCCTCAGCTATTCAGCTCAAGGCTAGTGCTCTACCACTTGAGCTACAGCACCACTTCCGGCTTTTTTCTTTTTGCTTATTTGGTGCTGAGGAATCGAACCCAGGGCCTCATGCATGCAAGGCAAGCACTCTACCACTGAGCCACCTTCCCAGCCCTTGACAATGTTTTTGAAATTAGTAGAAAATAAGGTGACAAATAATTATACTTTTATATTTTTGATTTTTCAACTTTTGGTTGTAATATATCCAAACATACAAAAACCTTACAAAATGAATACCCATATACTTGCCAATGATAGTCAACTTCTAATTGTAACTCTTTCATGCCTGGTTTTAGAATCTGGATTGGAGTTGGTTAAGAGAATGACTTGATATTTATTCGCTGTCCTCAAACCTATGGAAGTTGTTGCTCCACATGTTGGAAATTTGCTTTTCTACCATGAAACTATTCTTCACACACCAGTCAATGGAAGAAAGGCTGTGAGCAAAAACTACACATGATTTTACAGCACAATATTTTGATTTTGAAAATCTTAACCTCTAAACAGATAGGATGTTAAGAAAAGTCAATGGAGTTAAGTATTCGTTTTAATGCTAAGATACTTAGGAGCATCATCATGACCTGTTTTTCTTCAAACTTCATAAAATACATAACTGACAGAAAAATGCCTTCTGAAGTTTTCACTTTTAAGCAATATGGCTATAGTATTGTATACAAAGACAAAAACCTCACTGATGTACATTTTAAGTACCTGTGTTTCTGCGGAAGAGATTGCTCACAAGTAAAATTGTATTTCTTAAAGAATAAACCCTACCTCCTTGTGGTACATTCAACAAGTGCTCTTCCTGGCATCACAAGGAGTTGGCTTAATTCTATTTTCAATTTTACTGCACATTTGACTGTATAATAAATCATGTTGTGTGCTATGTGTATATGTATTTAAGATGTACATTTAATAATATCAAAGAGACGATGCTTGTTAATTTATAATGTATTTGAAAGGTAATGTGTGTTTTTTTTTCATTTGTAATAATGGGTCTGTTTAATCTTTTGTGTCTTGTCATACAAGTTTGTAAAGGTCTTCATTCCCTTATCTGTAATTGTAATTTCAAAATCCAAGAAGTTCTGGACACAAGGTTATAAGCTGAATGTCAGAATTCATTTGCTTCCAAATCAAATCTGAACTGATATTTACTGTACTTATCCCGTTTAGTGTGACTTCATTTGTTTTCTTGTAGAAATATTAACATGTGTGATTACTGAGCTGGAGGTGCTGCCACAAAATCTTTTGGAGGCTAATGTATTATGGTAATGCACTAAATTAATTACTTTTCTAAAATCTGAAAATTTTATAATTCTGAAACATCTGGCCCCAAGGGTTTCATATAAAGATTGTGGATCTCTATTTTCTCTTAACTAATTTAGAAGGGTTTGTTTTAAAAATGTGAAATGCTTTTATATTCTAGTTTTTTCACTTTATATATTAAATGATTTTTTTAATGACATTTTGAATTTCTACTCATTATAAAAGCCAGCTTGTAATGCAATTTAATATGGTTTGGAGAAATGTGAAGGGCTATGAAGTAGAATTGGAACACAGAGTAACATACCAGGCTCCTCTTGTATTTTCATTAATAGTTAAATAGGACTTATGGAAAAGTAAGTAGTGTGCAACTTCTTTACAATAATGTTTTCTTTTGAGATGTCCTTTCATCATTATCTATGTCTAAAAACCATAGGTTCAGGTCTTGCCCTATAAACTGATCAAAATAGCCCTACTATTCCAATTTTTGCTCCTGGGATCATCTCTCTTGCTTAATCATCAGGTGTCAGTGTTGCTCTAACAATGGTAAGCCCATTCTTCCTGGGCAGTCTCTTGCTTCCCTGGTTCTAAAAAGTTTTAATCACATTTATTGGGTAGTATTACTCAAAAGATATTAACATAAGCAGAACAATAAAAGTGCTTGGGGAGGGGGGGACAGGCTTGGGTGGACAGGCATGATAGTTTACACCTGTAGTCTCAGCACATGGCAGATGGGGGCAAAATGATCTGGAATTTGAGGCCAGCCTGGACTGCATAGCAAGTTCCAGTTTTAGCCTGAGCCACCTGACTTAAAGAAAACAAAAGATGCTTCCTGGGAATCTAAACATCGTAAAACATTCAAACACATTATTTTTTTTTAGCCATCATGCATTTTCTAAGTAATAAAATAATTGGTGATAGATTTGCTATATATGAGGTTCATGTTGGTAGAGGTGATGTCAGAGCAGCCTGACGCCATAACTTGGACAAGTGAGTACTTGCTGTGTGCCAGAATGCTGGTTCAAAAAGGCTCTATGAAGAGTATCCTGAGAATGGCATCAGCATGGAGTCAGGGAAGGGGTGTAAGGAAGGTAGAAGGTACACTACACACTGACTGATGCTCCTAGGAGAGGTGTGGTAGGCTAGAACCAAATTTAGAAAGTATAGAATGCAGTTTTTTTTGTTCCAGTTCTGGTGCTTGAACTCGGCCTGGGCACTGCCCCTGAACTTCTGCTCAAAGCTAGTACTCTACCATTTTAAGCCACAGCTTCATTTCCAGCTTTTTTTTTTTTTTTTTGGTACTTAACTGGAGATAAAAGTCTCATGGACTTTCCTGCCCCAGCTGACTTTGAATCATGAGCCTCAAACCTCAGCCTCTTGAGTAGCTAAAATTTGGCATGAGCCAGGATGCTTGGCTTTGGAATGCCTTTTTCTGCCAATCATGGATCCAGATGTCTAGAAGACAAAATTTTTTTTTCTGTTCTTTTAAAATTATGTACTATGTATATACATTGCCGATAACAAAAAGAGAAAAGGAAAGGATAGCAATTGAAGTAAGAGGGATACATATAAGGGAAATGAAGACAACTGAGTAAATTTGGCAGAAATGGTGTAAGCTTCAAAAAATATTAGTAATGAGGTTGCAAATGGACACGGTTGACTAAGATTGGAAGATTCTCTGATCTCTTGAGCAGGAAAATAATAGAAAAGTAGTGCTTTAGGACCAGTGAGTCTGCAACTGGCAAAAAGTAGGGTCAGACCAGAGGCTGGGAAGCCAAGTGATTAGGAAATTGCAGGCTCAAGATTACCTTGGTAACAGCAGTGGCAATGAGAAGAGATAAGTATGGTCACTTCAGGTCTTCATTAAAAGTGTTCCAGACCAATCTAGACACTCACCTGTATCATTCATTTGTTTTTAATTACCTAGAAGTGGGACCTGTCTGCTCCAGATAAATGACACTGTAAAGTTTAGCTATTTAAACTCAGAAAAAGCAACCAGGCGCCAGTGGCTCACATCTGTGATCCTAGCTCCTCGAGAGGCTGAGATCTGAGGATCACTGTTCGAAGCCAGCTTGGGCAGAAATAAACTTCAAGAAAAAGCCAGAAGTAGCACTGTGTCTCAAATGGTGTAGTGCTAGCCGTGAGCAAAAGCAGCTCAAGTACAGCACCCCAGCCCTGAGTTCAAGCCTTCAGACTTGCAAAAAGAAACCCAAAAACCAACTCCCAAAAACACTCAGCCATGTTAGTGGATACCTTTATCCCCTGTATTCAACAGGCTGAAGCAAGAGGATGGTTGGTGAGTTTGAGGCCAACTTAATCTAAGAGAAAAAAAGAAAAAAAGGTAAGAATGAAGTCATTTGCTCCAGTCTACATTTTCTGGATACATTCTCGTAGTTTCATCATAATATTGGTGAGTTTGGAGAATGAGTTGTATACTGTTATACTTCAACTCTGAAAAGTAATTACAGAACAAAAAAAGGGGGGCTACTCAAGTTTCTGGCAATTTCATTAAGTGTTCGAACAAAACACAAAATTTGAATGGTACAGTTAGATCGAATAGCTTTCTTTCATAACTTCCCAGCAACATTGCTTTTAACGAAGTCTGGCTGCTACCCAGGTGCAGGATCTGCCCCCCTAGTAAGGTTCCCCATAAACCCTGAAAGGCTGAAAGACAGGAGCAGGTTCTCTGTATGAGAAAGAACTGACCAGTCCTTTGTCTATGCAGCTCTTTATGTCCCTGTTTATTCCAGACTACTAATTTCTGGAGCAGCTCATCAACAACGCACAAAGAAATAAATAACCCTCGAAGATTTGCATGTCCCAGAGAATTGGGGAATTTTGTCCTGCCCGCTTCCCGTCTCGCAGGTCGCAGAGAAGTGGGGAGTGCGTCACCCTGCGTCCTCGCGCAGCCGCAGTGCCGACCGAGTGGGCGGGGCCGGCGGGTGGTGGCGGTTGGCGCGACTCGGGAAGCGGCTGCACGTGCGGGCGGGGGCGATGCGTCACTGACCGGTGAGGCGCGGCGGCGGGGTCGGCCCCATCCGGGAAGCCCGAGGCTGAACCTCTTCCCAGAACCCGATTCTGGGTCCCCTTCTCAGTGCCGCTCCGCCAGGGGAGGCACCGAGGAGGGGAAGAGTGGGTGTCACGACGCTCGCCACGCCGGGGCGGGCCGCCTGGGTGAGGGGCTCGGCGAGGGGCGTCCGGCCCCGCGCAGCGGGAAGATGAGGGGCGAGGGGCCCGGGAGCCCCCCGGCGCGGCGGGGCGCCGGAGGCAGCGGGTGCTGCCGGCGGGGGCGGGCCCGTCCCTGTCCGGACTGAGAGTCTTCTCCGCCCTCACCCAGGAGGAACGAGGATGAACATGACTCAAGCCCGAGTTCTGGTGGCTGCCGTGGTGGGGCTGGTGGTTGTCCTCCTCTATGCTTCCATCCACAAGATCGAGGAAGGACACCTGGCCGTGTACTACAGGTGAGCCCCCCGTGCGCAGCCTCACCCCGCGCCGGTCCCCGTGGGGTCGGGAAAGTTCTTCCCGTGCAGCGGCCGCGGAGTCCCGTCTAGATGTGGGGCGCTCGTTAGAGACGGAAGCAGTCACTGTGGGGGCTGAAGGGGTCGCTGAGCCTCTCACCACAGATGCTCTTTAGGAAATTTGGTCATTTCTATGCGTTTTCCTCAGAGGGTTGGTTTTTTTGTGGTTGTCGTTATTGTTTGCATTAAAGGAACTCTCCCAGTATCTGCTTATGTTTTACAAAGGCTTGATGACCATGACAGTTGTTGCATCCTTAGCCCTCAAGGGATGGGACAAAAGCACAACATTGCTGGGAGGACCGTTCCGCGCCCTCTGCACTGACTCCTTTTAAGTGGAGGCGAGGGAGAGTGGGGTTATGTGTCTAGTTGGGTTGGCTTAGCTTTCCTTCAGCATAAGTTTCATTTGATATACATGGGTAAGAAAAGCCGATTTGTGGAGAAATTGGGAAAGTAGTTTTTTCAAAAAGAGCTTCAGCTTTTTGATGTTCATCACTCCCTGCATTAGTATTTGTATTTTGAATCTATCCTGAATCCGGGAGGAAAATAAAACAACAATTTTTGTGGTTAGTCTGTTAAAACAGATAGAGTTATACCATATAAAATAACATCTTAGTCCAGATTTCCACCCAGTTCCTCATTGTTTTTCTGACAGTAAAACCAAGGGAAGAATATTTGAAGATAAGACTCCAAACACAGTCCATCTTTTCTTAATTATGATTACCTGTCCAAACCTATTTGTATTTTCAGGACAGAAAATATTATATCTCTAAATTTGATGAACAAATACCTCTATACTCTGAGTCTTCTTTCTCTTCATCTTTCCATGCTATTTTCTTGTTTTTTCCTAGTATTTTAATTGCTTTGTGGCTAGATTAAAAAAATCATTAGTCTCAGAAACTTTTTCCCTAGCTTAAAAGGTTGTATCTTTTTTCAACCTGATAACTAAAGGTATTATGTTCTGAATTGCCTTTTGATGTGTACAATAAAGTATCTCATCTGAGAACCATTAGGGAAAAAAATTTAACAAATATTTCTCAGAAGGTTAAAGACCAAAGAGTCCTTTGAGCCTCAGAGCAATTCTCGAGACTCAGGTATAGTTCATGGAGCTTATGAAACAAGGTGTAACAACAGCAGTCCAATTTGATGTTTTCACTTTTTTAGTTGTGATAGGTATTTTAATCAACAGTTGTTCTTCATGAGTATCTGAGTGAGGATTTAATAGCTTAGTAGCATAAGTAAAAGTAAATGTTTATTAAAGCATTTTAGATTTGGAAAGACCTCTCTTTATAATTTTGTCAAATTGAAACATCTTTTTACAGGGGAGGAGCTTTACTAACTAGCCCCAGTGGACCAGGCTATCATATCATGTTGCCTTTCATTACTACGTTCAGATCTGTGCAGGTGAGTGATACTTAGGGATTCCAGATAGACAGGTATGACAGGAGCTACCACACTTAGGGGTGGAGATGAATGTCCTTATTGTTTAAGCAGTTGTTGGTATTTTCTTAAATTCAGGGGTTTAAAATTAGAATAGAATTGTTGCACAAGTTAACAATTTTGAACCATCTTGCTTCGTGAAGTCAATTAAAAGTAGACAGCTTGGGAAAACTGACTTTTACCCTCTGTATAATAATATCAGCAGTTTTTCTGTTGCTGCTGTCAAAATAAAATCAAGAATTAGGAACGCAACTAAAAATACAAACCAGTGATTACTTAGTTTAGAACCATGTTTGGTTTCCATAGAGGCAGGCTCCTCCTGGACTACTGTTAACACTGAGGATCTGGATTTTTATACACAGCTTTCAAACTTACATATTTTTGCCTTCCCATTTAGCACAATTTTATGTAGAACCTTAGTAAATGTACTATTTTGACAGCATTCCAGAATATTTGAAATAATTGTCTGGTTATTGAAAAGAATGCCTTAGCCATGGGTAATACTTGATAAATACCTTTTGACATAAGATGATAAAACAGGATTAGGCTGTGGATACTTTTGCAAACTCAGTGTGATCCTAAATTTTTGTATTCAGAAGTTTAACTGTCTGCAGATAATTTTTCAGGAATTAAGAAAACTCAATGCTGGGGAGCTGGGAAGGTGGCTCAGTGGTAGAGCACTTGCCTTGCATGCATGAGGCCCTGGGTTCGATTCCCCAGCACCACATAAGCAAGAAGAAAAAAAGCCGGAAGTGGCGCTGTGGCTCAAGTGGTAGAGCACTAGCCTTGAGCTGAAGAGCTGAGGGACAGCGCCCAGGCCCAGAGTTCAGGCCCCACAACCAGACCCCCCCCTCCCCCCCAAAAAAAGAAAAAAAAACTCAAAGCTGGGCGTCAGTGGCTCACGCCTGTAATCCTAGCTACTTAGGAGGCTGAGATCTGAGGATCATGGTTCAAATCCATGAGACTCTTATCTCCAATAAACCACTTAGAAAACCAGAGGTGGAGCTGTGGCTCAAAGGGTAGAGTGCTTGCCAAAAAGAAAACAAAAAAAAAAACAACAAAAACTTAGAGTTACTCAATTTTGTAATTTTAATTTTAAATCTTGGCTTCCTACTAAATGGATGCTTAATTGTAAATAGATACCTCACCTAGATTTCCTTCCAGTTCTCTTTGAAATGGCTTAGGAAAAGCATTGTATCTTATTGAAGTGAAACTTATTACTAGTCAGGCTGTAGTCATGCTGCCATACTGTTTTCCTATGTTAATTTTATTCATTCTTGCTTTGGTTAATGCTGTCACCTCTTTTTTTTTTTTCTCCTCATACTGGGGCTTGAACTTAGTTTATGTGGTACTGAGGAATTAAACCCAGGGTTTCATGCATGCACTAAACCACATTACCAGCCCTGCTGTCAAATCTTCCCTTATCATCTCTCCTTTGTATTCCTTTTCTGCTGTGTAATTCTTGCCAACCTTTTGTAAGCTTGACCCAGATTCCTTCTCTGATCGATAGCTCTTAAAGTCTGTATTATAAATTTTGATCCTTGATCTTATTTCTTTTAATATTGTTGTCTAGTATTGTAAGTTGTTTTGTGTGTTCTTTCCAGAAAAATCTCTGTAAGCTTCTTCAGGGCAGAAGTTATTCACATTTATATTTCTGATCTCTATTTATACTAGAAGTTGTTAAATTAACCTGATTTCTCAGGAAACAATGTAGTATGGGAATTTGGAGAGTTGCTCTGCCACAAATTGGATGTAAATCTTTAATATTACTTAATTGTTGTAGACTTTAGTTAACCATCTGCAAAAGAAGTTTTAATTACATGGCTTCACCAACAGCTTAAACAGTCACTAGTAGAAGTAGAAATGGTGATATCAGACCTTTAGAGATGCAGGGCTTTTTTAGATTTTTGTTTAAAGCCAGAAACATAATGCTTAATTTCTCTGGCATTAGCCAGCAGTGTCCTGAAGCTTATCCTGGCTTATTTTTGAGCTAAGGTACTACTAATTTTTGCTCCAGGTATCCTCAAATTGTGATTCTCTTGTCTGCTTTTTAGTAGCTGACATTACAGGTATGTAGCACCACACCTGGTTGTGTTTCTTCCTCCTTTAAGGAAGTTTTTTAAGTTACACTGTTGCAGAGAGAGAGAGAGAGAGAGAGAGAAAGGGGTAGATGAATGAAGAAGAGAGAAGAGGGAAAGAATGCAGTCAAGAATTCATTGTGAGCTGGGTGCCAGTGGCTCACACCTGTAATCATAGCTACTAAGGAGGCTGAGATCTGAGGATTGCAGTTCAAAGCCAGCATAGGCAGGGAAGTCTGTGAGACTCTTATCTCCAGCTAACCACCAGAAAAAAAAAAGTGGTTCTGTGGCTCAAGTGGTAGAATACTCGCCTTGAGCTGAAGAACAGCACCCAGGCCCAGAGTTCAAGCCCCACAACTGACCAAAAAAAAAAGAATTCGTTGCGTAAAGTATAAAATTAAAAGTAAGAGAAGAATTGGAATCGGGAGGAATAGGTGAGATGTTGAAAGGGGTGACATTGATCAAGATACATTGTATTTTTAAGAAAGGATATATTCATAAGCTGTTTTGTTAATGGTAACTCCTTTGTACAACTACTTATTAAAAATATATCAAACCACTGCTAAATATCCCCATGCTGCTGATCACATGTATGGTGTATAGTGTACACCGTTATATGTTATAGACTGTAATAGACAATTTGCCCCAGGAAAGTTAGAATGAACTTGTGACTTTATATGAGCATCATTATTCCACAATACTGTGAAATTTGGGAAATTATGTAATCACTTAACTACAATTTAAAAAAAAAAAAAAAAAGAACCTCAGGGAAGGTAGGGAGGGAAGGGATGGTAGGGGGAAAACAATGGAGGAGCTAACAATGCTCAATAGGAAGTATACTCATTACCTTGCTCATGTAACTGTAACCCTCTGTATAGTATCTTTACAATACAAATTTAAAATATATATATATATTGCAAAAATAACATTAAACATAGCTTAGTTATATACATAACAAATATATTGTGATTTTTTTTTGGGGGGGGGGGGGGAGGTCCGGTCGTGGGGCCTGAACTCTGGGCCTGGGTGCTGTCCCTGAGCTCTTCAGCTCAAGGCTAGCGCTTTACCACTTGAGCCACAGCGCCACTTTCCGGCTTTTTTCTTTTTGCTTATGTGGTGCTGAGGAATCAAACCCAGGGCCTCAGGCATGTAAGGCAAGCACTCTACCACTGAGCTACCTTCCCAGCCCTGTATTGTGATTTATATAGTAACAAGTGAAAGGATTTTTTTTTTATACATTAATATACTGTGTATCTTACAAAACAAAACAAAAGAGCCAGGAGCCAGTGGCTCATGCCTGTAATCCTAGCTGCTCAAGAGGCTGAGATCTGAGGATCATGGTTCAAAGCCAGCCCAAGCAGGAAAGTCCATGAGACTCTTATCTCCAATAAACCACCAGAAAACTGGAAATGGCACTGTTGCTCCAGTGGTAGAAATAGCTTTGAGCTGAAGAGCTGAGGAACAGTGCCCAGGCCCAGAGTTCAAGCCCCACCACTGACCAAAAATCAGCCAGATGCTAGGAGGTCACTCCTGAAATTTTAGCTACTCTGGAAGCTGAAATCTGAGGATTATGGCTTGAAAATAACCTAAGGAAAGAAAGACTCTTATCTCCTATTAACAGGGAAAAACCAGATGTAGAACTGCAGCTCATGGGGTAGAGTACCAGCTCTGAGCAAAAAAGCTAAAGAACAGTACCCCTGAACTCAAGCCCCAGTACCAGTACACACACAGAGATATATATATATAGATATAGATAGATAGATATTGCAGCCAATGTGACCAAATTGTTATATGTGTGAAACAGTATTCTAGGAAAGAAATACATTAGTAAAATCCTTTTTGTAAGATACAAATTCTTATTTTGGGGATGTTTGGGACATAGAAACTAGCTCTATTTAAATGAATAGTTTTAACAAACTTGATAATTGAA
The DNA here is from genome assembly GCF_019054845.1 of Dipodomys spectabilis. NCBI lineage: Eukaryota > Metazoa > Chordata > Mammalia > Rodentia > Heteromyidae > Dipodomys > Dipodomys spectabilis. The sequence goes on from NW_024870802.1 coordinate 13,547,526, forward strand.
AAGTATATTTAAATATGAAATCCTGTATATGATGTACAAAGAAAAAGCAACAGTTAGAGAAATAATATAAAAATCCTCAAACTTCAGTGTATACATAAAGTAAACATACTCATTTTTCAGAATAAATACCCTGTTATTCTTGGGAAATACCTTTTCTTTTTCTTTTTTTGGTGCCAGTCCTGGGGGAACTCAGACCTAGGTGCTGTCTCTGAGCTTTTTTGCTCTTTTCTTCACCTCCTACTTCCTTTACCTAGAACTGATGTTTACCATCACCCCCATGTCTGAACCCAAAGAGTTCTGTTCTAGAATTTTATATTTAATCAAATACAGTGTCTTTCCATTCTTTTTTTCTTTCTTTTTTGGTCAGTTATGGGGCTTGAACTCAAGGCCTAGGTGTTGACCCCCAGCTTTTCTGCTCAAGGCTAGTGCTCTACCACTTTGAGCCACAGGGCTAGTTCTTTTTTTCTGGTGGTTAATTGGAGATAAGAGTCTCATGGACTTTCCTGTCCAGGCTAGCTTCAAACTGCAGTCCTTAGGTCTCAGCCTGCTGAGTAACTAGAATTATAGGCATGAGCAATCAGCACATGGTTATATCCTTCCATTATTATGTCTGCAGGATTTACAGCTTTGCATGTTCGTGGCCTTTACAAAAGAGAAGTGAGTCATACGGGCAAAGGAATTAGGACCTCTTTTGTTGGTAGTGCTAGGAATTGAGTCCAGAGCCTTGGACCTGCTAGGCAGGCACTCTACCTCTGAGCCAGATCTCCAGCCACACATTCCATTTGTATTTTTTGAGATGGGAATCTCATATTTCCTATGCTAGCCTAGAATTCATATTCTCTTGTGTCATTCTCCCAGGTAGCTGAGATTACATGTGTGCACCACTATGCTTGGCTTTCAACATCCCCCCCCCCCACCCTTGGGAAGGCTAATTTTGTAACTATATGTAATTAGGGAGAGCCTAGATTCCCAACCCAACATTCAAGGCCCTATACATAATTACCCCCCATGTTCTCTTAGAATTCACCATCACTTGAATTGTGCCTTCTGCTTCAGGCAACCTAATCTGCTTCATCAATTGTACACCCATTGTCTTCAACTTGAACTATAAGCTGTTTTTCTGCCTAATCTGTTCTTCTTCCCTGTTTTCTTAGGAATATTTTACCTTACCGTGTGTGTGGCTGTGCATATGTACATACTAGTAGTACTAGAGCTATTAAAGGCTGATGCTCTACTACTTGAACCACACCTCTATTGAGAGCTTTAAAATTATTTCCATATGACTTAATACATAACAGCTAATTTATACTTTTACTTTTTACCTGCTTATGGATTGTAAGGGTTTTATTGGTCATGTTACATTGTGACTTCTTTGGAAACCATATATATAGTCCATAAAACAATATGTTGCTGCCAGGCGCCAATGGTTCATACCTAGCTGCTCAGGAGGCCGAAATCTGAAAATCACTATTTGAAGCCAGCTTGGGCAGAAAAGTCCTTATCTTCAATTAACCATAAAGCTGAAAGTGGAGCAGTGGTTCAAATGATAGAGTACTAGCTGTGAGCACAAAAAGCCCAGGGACATCACCCAGGCTCTCAGTTCAAGCCCTAGTTCCAGCACAAAATAAATACAAATACAATACAAATATAAAGTAAATAAAATATATAGAATGTTGCTGTGTACTTGACCAGGTGCAGTGTGTCCAGAACATATTTCTTAGCTACTCACCTATTCTAGGCCTTAGAATGCAATATGAAGTCATTCTGGATCTGAACAAAGGTAAGCCATGGCAAAGCAGTCAAGAAACGTATTGTTAGTTCACTAAAAGGAACTGATACTGGTGTTGGTACTTACATTCAAAAGGAAACTGAACAAAACATGTAAGAGATCACCGGGTTCTAAATTTAAAATATTGACTGTGGCTTTAGAGATGAAAGTTTACTGTTGAGTTCAAGGGCAGCTTTGAGTCAGAGGGTACTTGTATGCATAAAGGAGTTATCTTTTATCTTCAGTGTAAACAGTAATGTTACAATGAAATCAAAGTTCAGAACATAAATGCTAGAGTATCCTTATGGGTGAATGTGTGGTTCATGTCGTTTATAGTCTCAGGCCAGCTCTAGGCAATGGAGAGTCTCTACAGTTTTCTGCTTACTAGGAGATTGAACATGGAATGTTTCCTAATGCATTTTGATCCAAATCTTAGCTATAAAGTATGGTTTAGCTTGGTGCTGGTGGCTCATGCCAGTAAACCTAGCTACTCAGGAGGCTGAGATTTGAGGATCACAGTTCAAAGTCAGCCTGGGCAGGAAAGTCTGTGAGATCTTTATTTCTAATTAACCACCAGAAAACCAGAAGTGGCCCTGTAGCTCAAAGTGGTAGAGAACTAGCCTTGAGCAAGAGAGCTCAGAAACAATGCCCAGACCCCAAGTTCATGCCCATGACCAACCAGGAAAAGAAAACAAAACGTGTGTGTGTGTGTGTGTGTGTGTGTGTGTGTGTGTGTGTGTGTGTGTGTGTGTGTGTGTGTGTGTGTGTGTGTGTGTGTGTGTGTGTGTGTGTGTGTGTGTGTGTGTGTGTGTGTGTGTGTGTGTGTGTGTATTAATCTTAAGTCTTATTTCTACCAGTATAATCTTAAGTCTTATTTCTACCAGTATATAAAAAGGAATGACTGTTCTGATAGCAAATCTCTGGAGACTGAAATTATGATAGAGCCTACCTGTACTTACTCTCAGCAGCTCTTTAGAGATTTGCTTCTGGGACTAGCTGTTCTTTGACAAGAGTTTTGATGAGCTATTTTTTCCTCCCTAGACTACCCTACAAACTGATGAAGTTAAAAATGTGCCTTGTGGAACAAGGTAAGCTTTCTGCTTGGTGACCACCTTTCCTTTTAATTCAGATGGATTTTTGTTCCTAAAATTGTAGCCACTTAAAATACTTGGATATAGACATGACAACAATCCATAGAGATTGTCGATATCAAAATTATTTAAACAAAATCCTATCTATATAAAAACTTTCTATCTTAGGAATCAGTTATTGAAAAAAGTAGATTTTTAGAACCAGCACACCAAACTTTGTATGTCAGCATTACCTAATACATCTGCTTTAATGATTGCTTTTTAAAATAGACTTTATTTTTGTTTTAGAGCAGTTGAAGGTTCATAACAAAATTATTCAGAATGAAAGTAGCACATTACCATATATGTTCATTACTCCTCTCCAATGCCTTTATGACTTTCCTTAGCTTAGTTCCCTAAAGTCAGGTCAAAAAAACAAAAACTTACACTACATAGTTATTGTAAAGGTTAGAATTAGTGTATATGAAGTATATAACCCAGCACTTGGCTCAATAAAAGATAGTTTAAAATTAACTCATCCCATTTTCTTCTCACTTGTAATATGTGCCATCTAATTTAGAGTTTCTGATTCAGTAGGTCGGAGTGAGGCCTGAGAATTTGCATTTCTAACAAAGTTCCTGGGTGATGCTGATGCTGCTGGTCTGAAGACCTCACTTTAAGAATTGCTGCCCTAAAGAGGTTTAGGGAGTAAAAGGCAAGCAAGGCCCAAGTTATTTCTAGAGTATACTTACTACATTGAATTATATCAGAAGAGGAATATGAAGTCCAAGGTATTTTTTAAATTACCTATTTTAAATGACCTAAATATTACTATTACAATCTTACAGAGGGCACCTTTGACATCTGTAGAGTATAGAAACACTTTTAAGAGACTAAACTCTATTTTAAGTTTATGTCTTTGATTTCAAGGTCTCTCTAGGTCTATCTGTAGCATTCTTCTATAGATTTAGTGACTCACCTTTTTTCTATTAATTTGTTTTTAGTGGTGGGGTCATGATCTATATTGACCGGATAGAAGTGGTGAATATGTTGGCTCCTTATGCAGGTATGTTATCCATCTATTCTGTCGTTTTATAGTTACAACTATAAAATTTATGGTAAATACTTTACAAGTAAAGGAGGAATAAAAAGATAACAAGTTTTTACAGACTCATAAATTATAAAGGAATAATCTAGAATATTTTTCATTTTTAGAGTATAGAGTTAGAAATAGGTCACAAATTATGGACAGAGTTGACTTTCAGCAACTTTATGAGTTATTCTTACATTAGTATATCTAAAAACAAGGTAAACACTGATTTATTTCTAAAATGTAAAAATCTGTAACTGATCAATTTCTTGGGGGAGGGGGTCATACTGATTTGTCACTATGGAGAAATAGTTTCAGTTGAGATTTGCTGTAACTTGCTAAGCATCAGACTCCTTAGAGAAAACATTTTAGTAAAGACGAAACTTCACAAAACAGAGTGGATAATATTCAATTTTAAAAATTGCAACTTCTGAGGAAAGATTTCACTGTTTGATCTTTATCTTTGTTAATCAAATTCCCATGTGTACTATGTTTTTTGTTTTTGTTTTTTTTTGTGTTCCTGGGTTTTGTCCCTCAGCTTTTTTTGCTCAAAGCTAGTGCTCTACTACTTGACCCACAGCCCCACTTCCACCTTTTTGGTGGATAATTGGAGATAAAGAGTCTCACAGATTTTCCTGCCTGGGCTAGCTTTGAACTGTGATCCTCAGATCTCAGCTTCCTGAATAGCTAAGATTACAGGCGTGCATCATTGGCACTCAGCTAAGTCATGTTAAATTTTACATAAGTGGAACAGACACAAATTGTGAAAATCAGAACAGAAGAGCCACAAGGGCATTTCTGTTAAGTGGATTTGAATAATACTTTTTAGAAATTTTTTTTTTAGGAATTATTTTGTCTTTTTTCATCTATAGTCAGCCAGTTGTTATCTATGGGCTGTACATCCACAGATTGAACCAACCTCAGATTGAAAATATTCAGAAAATAAAATCACACTTGTATTAAATATGCATAGACTTATTATTCCTTGAACAGAATTGTATAATAACTATAAGTATTTGAATTATATTAAGCATTACAAGCCATCTAGAGATGATGGAAATTATATAGAAGGATCTGTATAGTTTACATGCAAATATTACACCATTTTATTTAAGATACAGCATTTGTTGATTTTGGTGTGCTCAGGGATCCTCGAATGAATCTCCATTAGATATGAAGGGATGACTTTATAGTTTACTGGCCACAAGTCATTTGAATGGGTTATGATTAAAAATAGAAAGTGCAAGACAGGTGCCAGTGTAGCTGCTTTCTCTGACTTTTATTGTGTCTTGGTTTATGCAGTCCTTTACCCCTTATCTAAATATTTGCTTTACAATTATGCTTTATACTTTTTATGCCTCTAAACCCTGTGTCTCTTAATTTATCTTCATGCTGCTGCCAAAGCACAAATCTCTGTCATGCCTTATCTTTAACAGTTCTTTATTAACTCAAACCTAACATATATTTTCCATAATATATGGAATTTGAAGTTTGCTCATTTGTATTGTGAGTGCAAGAAAATATGGAGAATTGAGCCCACAGCATGTTTAAAGGTTTGTGAGTTATGTTTTCTGATGTCATTATTTTGTTGAAACTTTTCCTCAGGAATAATATATAACTCTTTTACCCTGGCTGAATTTGAAAATACCTGGGTTATTGTTGGATAAAACAAACATTGGTTATATCTCTCTTTCAGTATTTGATATCGTGAGAAACTATACTGCAGATTATGACAAGACCTTAATCTTCAATAAAATCCACCATGAGCTGAACCAGTTTTGTAGTGCCCACACACTTCAAGAAGTTTACATTGAATTGTTTGGTAAATGTCTTATATGTTTTAAATATATAAGTAACCAATTAGAAATGGTTTCAGTTTATTTATTGATGCTGTAACATTAATCAACCTTGCTCTATTTGAACATTTTTCCTAAACTTACGATAGAGAAATTATCTTTAAAATACAGATTTATCTTACAATTTTGTGTAGCTTGATAGAGATTAGAAAAACTTTATTCCTCACATACCATATTCTGTTCTTATTATGATAACTTAATGAAAATTAGTCTTATTGTAATAGATAATTTGAGGAAATTAAGAAGTCTGTGTTTGGGAGGATTTGCCAAGATCACTACTAATTAAAGATTTGGTGGAAGAATGACAAGATTTAGCCTGTACTTGTATTTACAGCTAATATGTATTATAGGCAAAAGATACCAAGCAAAACTAGCAAAAAGAAAAGTTACATGGAGGAAACCAGAGCCAGGAGCTAGTGGCTTATATCTTTAATCCTAGCTACTCAGGAGGCTGAGATCTGAGGATCAAGGTTCAGAGCCAGCCCAGGCAGGGAAGTCTTTGAAACCCTTATCTCCAGTTAACCACCAGAAAACTGGAAGTGAAGCTAAGGCTCAAAGTGATAGAACATTAGCCTTGGGGAAAAAAGCTCATGGACTGCACCCAGGCCCTGAGTTCAAGCCCTATGACTGACAAAAAGAGGAAACCAGAAGCTGGGCTTTCATGGCTCATGCCTATAATCCTGGCTACTCTGAAGGCTCAGGTCTGAAGTTTGTGGTTCGAAGCCAGGCCACACAGGAAGTCCGAGACTCTTTTATCTCCACTAAACTACCAAAAAAGCCAGAAGTAGAGCTGTGGCTCAAGCGGTAGAGCACTTGCCTTAGGCAAAAGGAAGGTCAGGAACAGAGCCCAGGCCCTGAGTTCAAGCCTCAGGACTGGCACCAAAAAAGAAGAAAAAACAGATAAAGACTCTTTTTAGAAAGGAGTTGGAAAGGATGTTTTTAATTTCCCTAGTAACAAATTGTGACAGTACATGTGAAATGTCTCAAGAAACTTCTGTAGTTACAGTTACTCAGTGCTTAGCATTTTGTACTGCAGCCTGGTAATGTAGGAACTGTATGACCACTATATACTAATCTTATAGACTACCAGAAGGAAAACACATGTTCAGCATAAACCATATTGTGTGTCTAAATAGTTTAGGCACAGTGAGCCACTTTTATCAGTTCTGGAGATGGTGGAAACCCTTCCCAAATCCCAAGTTTTCAGGTGCCCACTGGTCAACTTACACACTGGCTTTAAGGATCACAGTTTCAGGCCTGCTATATTTACTTTGTTCTGAACAAGTTTTTATTTGTAACAATGAAAGTTCTGACTTGAATATGTGCAGTTGTTATTTGGTTGCTTACTCGCACTCCTGGAATTTTTTTCTTGGATTCATTGGAATGAAGCTAGACTCTCCCAACTGATAGCTCTTTTATGATGAACAACTGTGATAGTGGCATATGAGGAAACAAATCAGTCATAATTTTTCACAGTTATTTTAATGGTGATAATAAGCTGGGCACCAGTAACTCATGCCTGTAACCTATCAGGAGGCTGATATCTGGAAGATCAGTTCAGAGTCAGCCAGGCAGAAAATCATAAAACTCCATCTCCAATTAGCCAGGTAGGAGGCATGGCTCAAATGGTAGGACACCAGCAGTGCGCAAGAAAACTGAATGGGAGTACTAGGCCCTAAGTTCAGACATCAGTAGGGGGGGTGGGACAGAGGTCAAAGTATTGAGGTCAATAAAAATCACGAGTTACTATGTAAGACCAAGTAAAGTGACACCATCTTCATTGTCCAGTAAATTTGTGCATCAGACTTCCTATGAGTGTTTTTGTTCTTTTAAATCAAAAATATAAGGAAAGTGCAAAGACAGACTAAAGGTAGGAATTAGCTTTTAAAAAAAAAAAAAAATGAGAGTAAAGCCAGGTGCCAGTGGCTCACAGCTATAATCCTGGCTACTCAGGAGGCTGAGAGCTGAGGGCCATGATTCAAAGCCAGCCTAGGCAGCAAAGTCCATGAGGCTCTCATCTCCAATTAACCACCAGAAAACCAAAAGTAGCACTGTAATAGAATGTAATAGAATGCTCACCTTGAGCTGAACAGCTGAGGGACAGTGCCTAGGCCCAGAGTTTAAGCCCCATGACTGACAAAAAGAGAGAGAGAGAGAAAATAGATATGTATAAGTCCTGAACTAAGACACTATGGATCAGATTGTTCATTTACTGAATAAATTCGTTTTACACAATAACTAAATTTAATAAGTCAACAAGTTACCCTATGAATACATTTATCCAAAGTTGTTAAATGAGCTTATTAGGTAACTTGAACTTTTTTTTAAGCAAACAAGACTACCTAATATTTTTCTTCTTTATTAACTAATGTCTCACTATTTTCCATACAAAAGGAAAATGCCTCCTATCCATTTCATTTATGCTTCATAAAGGAAGAGTAGGTGTATGTCTGCAGAAACTAGGTCTCATAGTGACTGATTTTGCTTTGATATTAATGCAGTGTTTTAAAAAAATATCAGCCAGGAACTGGTGACTCAAGCCTATAATCTGAGCTACTCAGGAGGCTGAGATCTAAGGATCATGGTTCAGAGTCAACTTGGAAAGGAAAGTCTGTGAGACTCTGATCTCCAGTTAACTACCAGAAAACCAGAAGTGGAGTTGTGGCTCTAAAGTTCTAGCCTTGAGTGAAAGAGCTCAGGAATAGCGCCCAGTCTCTGAGTTCAAGCCCCACAACTGACCAAAAAAAGTGAGTAACCTGAGATAAGTTGTCTTTAACTTTCAAAAACAGATCAAATAGATGAAAACTTGAAGCAAGCACTACAGAAAGATTTGAACATCATGGCCCCTGGTCTCACCATACAGGTAAGCCCTTTTCTAAGGAAGTTCTCTGGAAGGTTTTGGGAGGAATTTTTGGTTTGGTTTGGTTTATGTTTGTTGTTGCTGGGGTTTGAACTCAGAGCTTTGCACTTGTTAACTTGCTGGGCACAGGCTGTGCCATTTGAGCCAGACCCCCACCCATGTTGCTTTCATTTTTTTTCTGGATAGGGGTCTTCCATTTGTGCCTAGGCTGGCTTGAACTAAGATCCTTTTCTTTAAGATTTTCACATCCAAAATGACTAGACCTTGAGAATAGGTATTTATATGCAGTGTCAATGAAAAATGCAGGATTTGTTGTTGTTGTTTGGTTGTGGGAATTGAATTCAGAGTCTAGATACTGTCTCTGAACTGTTGTGCTCATGGATAGCACTCTACCATTTTGAGCCATAGTCCACTTTCAGTTTTCTGGTGGTTAATTGGAGATAAGAGTCTCATGGATGTTCCTGTCCAGGCTGGCTTCAAACTGTGATCCTCAGATCTCAGCTTCCTGAGTAGCTTGGATTATAGGCATGAGCCACCATCACCCAGAGAAAAATGTGTTTCTTACTAAGTGCCTGTAGTCAATAACATTTGAAAACCACTTCTAGATCCTGTAGTACGTTAGAACTGGTAACTTGGCTTTTGTAGCATTCCTTCTCAGAATTGTAGAACATGGGTTGATTATTGTGATTACCATTACTGCAAGTGAACATATGTTTTCTTAGTTGTTGTGTGTTTCAATTCTTTTTGCTCAGTGGCACAGAGAAGGTCCCTGATAAATATTTCTATTGCTAAATGAACACTCTGAAACAATGTTTTCTTAGGTGTCATGGCATCTCAATTCTTTTTGCTCAGTGGCACAGAGAAGGTCCTTGATAAATACTTCTGTTGATAAATGAGCAGTCTTATCTTTTTTTTTTTTGGTCCAAGACTTGAACTCGGTATCTGGCACTTTTGCTTACTTGCTGGCATTCTTACACATGGTCACACCTCCAACCCCACAGTTTGGTTATTTCTTCTTCTTTTTAAGTGAACGATCTCTGTAAACAGTAATATTTTTTTCTACTTTTCATACCCCATTTTTATCCTTGAAAAGCTGTTCTTACAGATTAGAATGGTGAAAATAATCATCCTTAATATGTTTGTACTGTTTTATTTAGTGGAATGACTATTATATGCTGACTTTGGGTTTTAAATACTTATATCCCAGAGGTCAGTTTCAAATATATTTATTTCATCAGCTTTTTGCTCTCCTTTATTCCCTCACAATTTGTGTGTGTCTGTGTGCATGCTTGCATATGTATATTAGTTATTAGTTTTGGATATGTTACATGTTTTTCTTAAATCTCTTGTGCAGTTTACTCATGAGTATCTGTTATAGCAAGAGTTTATCTTTTGACTTGCTTGAAAATGTATGATGTATTTCAAGATTGGCAAGAATATAGCCTATTCTGTCTCATACTAGACAAGAAGTCTTCAGAAGATAGTCCAGTCTGAAAATGTCATAATGAAACTCATTATTCTCTATGGTTAATGTTCATTTAAAACCATTTCATGCTCATTTTCATGAGGTTAAATCTCTAAATTAAATGCAGTGTGCCAATATCTTTTGAATTGTATTTATCCAATTAGGTATGTCTGGTAGTAACAGTGTGAAAATACTGTATAGAGGGGTTACAGTTACATGAGCAAGGTAATGAGTACATTTCTTATCAAGCATTGTTGCCTACTTCTTTGGTTTTCATCCCTTTCTTCCCACCTCCTCAACTCCACTACCCCTTCACTCCTCCCCCGCTACCTAAATTGTATAGGATCTTGTACATCTCATTGTTGAAGTGGGCCAACCTGTATCCCTATTTAAACAATTTGTTTTTTCCCTTCCCCTCCCCAAATTATACCAGCATCAAATACAGTGAGAACAGGGGTTATATCGTGGGGGAGGGACATACAAAGCAGCAAAAAAAAATCACGTGATATCTTATAAATACATTAGAAACAATAGCAAGAAAGAAAAAACCACTTGTGTCCCTATTTTGGCGTTCATTTTGCTTAACATCATCTTATCTGACCTTTTCTACTTGTCCCAGACATATACTAGTTATTGCAAATAAGGGAAACCATGGGACTTACGTTTCTTTGGGCCTGGCTTACTTCACTTAATATAATTTTATCCAAGTCTTTCCATTTCCTAACAAATGGGGGCGATGTCATTCTTTCTGATTGAGGCATAGATTGTGTGTGTGTGTGTGTGTGTGTGTGTGTGTGTGTGTGTGTGTATACACATATATATATACATATATACACACCCGTATGCATGTATATACATATGTATGTATATGTACATATGCATATATGTGTGTATATATATACACATATATACCACAAATAAATGGGCTAAAGACTTAAAGAGAAACTTCTCTGAGGAAGAAATAAGAATGGCCAATAGACACATGAAGAAATGCTCAACCTTTCTAGCAATAAAAGAAAGGCAAATCAAAACAACATTGAGATTCCACTTCACCCCAGTTAGAATGGCTATAATCAAGAACTCTAATAACAGCAGATGCTGGAGGGGCTGTGGCCAGAAGGGAAAACCTTACTGCATTGTTGGTGGAAGTGTAAACTTGTTCAACCACTTTGGAAAGTAGATGGAGGTTCCTCAAAAGACATAGAGCTCCCCTATAACCCAGCAATCCCACTTTTGGGCATTTACCCGAATGATCTGGTTCTGAATTTTTGTCTTCTGAATATCTCTTATGGATTGTCCTATGACATCACATACTTCACCTTAAATGTATGATGAGGTCTTCCACATAACCCCACTTTTTATTCCATTATACAGTAATCATTAGTTATGATAATCTTCAAAACTACCTACAGATTTGACTGTTCTCTTTCATGTAGGGAATGATGTGTTGCTTAAAAGTTCACCCATGTGGGCAAGCTACATCTTCAGCCCACTTAAAAGTTTTTAAAGTTTTAAAATCCTTGTGTATAAAGGCTTTGTTACTTAAACATTTAGCCAGTTTTCAGAAGCTAATTAAATCTTTCTTCAGACCAGTAAAGTGTTTTCTGTATGTATTTGCAGTGTAAATTGGGGAGTGCCGGATGTTTAAGTAGTGTAATCAAAAGGTTTTGAGATATCTAATCCTAGGTGTAGAAAAGTCAACCTTCAAACAAATCCAAGCAGGTAATCTCAATTATGTCCAACTATACTATCATTAGAGGAAAAAAGTATCTAGTAGAAAAGATTGTCCATATCCTGATGGACACAGTAGCTCCCACCTATAATCTTAGCTACTTAAGTGATAGGCCAGCCTAGGCAAAAAGTATAGGAGACACCCCTCCCCCACACACACACACGTTAACCAATAAAAGTTGGACATAGTGTCACATAACTGTCATTTATATGGGAAGCATACATAGGCGGATCACTGTCCAGGCAATTGTGGACATAAACTCAAGACTCTGTTCAAAGAACAAAACAGTGAAGCCCAAAGGGCCAGGTATGTGGCTTAAGTGGTAGAGTGCCTATTTAGCAAGCCAAGCCCTAAGTTCAAACTCAAGTACCACCAAAAGTAGATTTTAAAATAATGTCCATATTTACACATTGTGATACATCTGTGTGGGAGGTAGAAGTAGAAGGATCATGAGTCCAAGGCCAACCTGGGAAAAATTAATGATGATGAGGTATCATAAGGTATCAAAAAAGTTAAGGTTGTAGCTCAGTGGTAGAGCACTTGCCTAGATACTGTACTTGCCTAGCAAGCACCAGGTTCTTGGCTCAATCCCCAATGCTACTCCCCCACATTTTCTGCGTAAATCCCCTCCAATCCCCCATAAGGCAGGTAGACCTTTGTTGCTGTTACTGTTTTTCAATACTGGAGATTAAAACCTGAGCTTCACACTTGCTAGTTAATCACTCTATCAGTCTTTATGGTAGGTTTTTTGTTGTTGTTTTTTGTTTTTTGTGCTAGTACTGGGACTTGAAGTCATGGCCAGGGCACTTTCCCTTAGCTTTTTCATTGAAGGCTAGTGCTCTACCATTTGAGCCACACTTCCACTTCTAGCTATTTGCCGGTTATATGGAGATAAGAGGTTCTTAGATTTGTTTACCCATGCTGGCTCTGAACCATGATCCTCAGATTTCAGCCCCTCCCTCCCCCCCCCCCCCCCCAGTAGCTAGGATTACAAGCATAAGCCATTGGCACCAGATTTTGTTTTGTTTTTTTGAGACCGGGTCTTCCTATGTAGCCCAAATAAGCCTTGAACTCCTGCCTCTGCCTCTTAGGCATGCCTTATTACATCTAGCTAGACTTTAAGCAATATTCCAGCAAGAAAGAATGTAAGCTATTCATTGGTACCTACCATCCAGCCATTTGGCTATATATATATATATATATATATATATATATATATATAGTGCCAAATGATAACCAGTTTAGGAATTCATAAATTAATTTGCCCACTAGACACAGTATTCACTTGCATGTGTTAACCTGGGTTTTCATTTGCTTTTGCCTCTCTGAATTCACGATTGCAACTTTGTACCTTTGCCTGCCTCTGTTTCATTGGCTTTTAAGCTTGAGAAGGAAAGCAAAACTATACAACTACAGATTTTTGTATATATTTAAGAAGATCCTATTCTCTGAGAGAGTTTATTTCCTCCGTGGATACTTTTTCTCCTATAAACATTCTTCCTGTTGATGACATGAAAAGTAGATTCTCTAGAGAGATCTCTATCATATGTGTTGGTAGACAGCTGTATGGTAGTTGTTTTATTGGAATACTTTGGGGATCTCTGGATGATTTAGTTCAAAGATTTGCATTTTAAGTATACTTTTATATTTTTACTTTTATAGGCTGTGCGTGTCACAAAGCCCAAAATCCCAGAAGCCATAAGAAGAAATTTTGAGTTAATGTGAGTAATATGCACGGGATCCTAATATTTCTGTCTAGAGCTGTCTACGTAGTAATATACCACTGTACTGCAAACATATGAGATAGTATGCTCTGGGGTTGGGTAAATATCTATTTTCCAAATATTTATGTTAATAATACTACCAATTCTTACTTTGAGACTCTGTTTTCTGCTTTGTTCTTAATATCATCTTTATGTCCCCTTCCTTCTCTTCTCCTTTTTTTGGGGAGGAGGGGGCAGTATTAGGGTTGAACTCAAGGCCTTGTACTTGATAGGCAAGTGCTCCATTTTTCAGATATTGTCTCACATTTTTACCTGGGCTATCCTCAGACAGAAATCTTCTTAACCACCTTCTGCATAGCTAGGATGACAAGCCGTGGTTTGTTGACATCAGGTCTCATTAACTTTATTGCTTTTGCTAATCTCAAAAACTTTCATCTTCTGGTTCTTTACCTCATCCCAAGTGGTAGTACTTCAGAAGTTTGCCATCATACCTGACTCCAGCTTTTTTTGTTTTGTTTTGTTTTTTTGATCATGAGGCTTAAACTTGGGGCCTGGGAGCAGTACCTGAGCTTTTATGATCAAGGCTAGCACACTACCACAGCACCAATTTGAGCCACAGCACCAATTCCAGTTTTTTGGTTGTTAGTTGGAGTAAGGATCTCACAGAAGCTGGGCACTGGTGGCTCAAGCCTGTAATCCTAGCTACTCAGGAGGGAGGCTAAGATTTGATAGTAATGATTTTGAGCCAGCCCAGATCCATGGGACTCTTATCTCCAGATAACCAGCAAAAAATCAGTAGACATGTGGCTCATCAGCCATGAGGGAAAATGCTTAGCAAGAGCACAAGGGCCTAAATCTAAGGTACACTATCAGCAAAAATAAAAAATTAAAATATAGGACTGGAGGGTAGCGTAGTGGTAGGGCACTTATCTAGCATATATCCATGCATTACGCATTGGGTTTGATCTCCAACATTGCAAAAATAATTTCTAAGTTTTATGATGTTTTGCTTTACAGGGAAGCTGAGAAGACAAAACTTCTTATAGCTGCACAAAAACAAAAGGTTGTGGAGAAAGAAGCTGAGACAGAGAGGAAAAAGGCTGTTATAGGTACTTAGATTTATTTATGAATGTCTTTAAAGTATGTATGTATTAAGTTTGTCCTAAGATTGGTCAGTCTCATGTTAGATATTGACTAATACTCAATATAGATATGTAGTAGAGAGTTCTGGAAACTTCATTGTACATACAGCTATACTCAAGCCTGTAAAAGTAAGTGAGGTTAGTATTATTGAAGTGTCTTGGCTCTTTCAGCAAGTCATTAGCTATCACTATTGTCTCCTTCAAGAGTAGAGAGAATGGGTAGGGTTTATGAGCAGCTTTAGGTTCTGTGGAGTATATTTCCACTCATATGGAATAGAGAAATTTTTTGGCCAGAGCTCAAGATTACAGTACATGTCATTGGTGTTGACAAATGCCTTGTTATATCTAGTTAAGGTACTGCTATCTTCAAAAGTACTTCAGAATTGCCTGTAGATGTTATAACTGAATATTTCAGATATAAAGGAATGGACCAAGAAGAGTACAATGAAGTCTTAATATTTTGCCATATTTCTTTGAGATGTTTTCTTTAAAGAAAACAAAATCTGTTTGAAGCTTCCTCTTTACCTTGCTCCACTCTTACTTATTTTACCTGTTTGAACTTACAAAAGTGATATAAAATTACCTTGTATTGTACACTGGCCTTTTTTTTGATCTGACTGTTGAGTTTTATTCATATTGATACTGGTATATCTACTTTTTAAAAATGTTCTAGTCTTCAAACAGTTTTACAAGGAGATTGCAATTTAACATCCAGTGCATCAGAGTGCTCCTTCATGTAGTTCATTTTTAACTGCTGGCCTCAGTTTATTCTAGAGAATTACTTCTGAAGTTAAATTTTTGTTCATCTGTGTTACAAACACTACTGTGGTAATATGTTTTTTCATGTCTTCTTGTGCATTTCTATTATTGGAACATTATTTAGTGTGTGATGTGGCTTTGTACTCTTATACCAGCTTTTTCCAGAATCACAATAAGATGAGTACAGGTTATAAGGACTAAGTTAGAAAGCTTTTTTGTATGCCAATCCTGGGGCTTGAACTCAGGGCCTTGGGAGTGGTCCCTAAGCTTTTGTGTTCAAGGCTAGAGCTCTATCACTTGGGCCACAGCTCCATTTCCGGTTTGGTTTTGTTCTTTTTGTTTTGTTTTTGTTTTTTGTGGTTTTTTTGCTGGTTAACTAGAAGTAAATCTTGTCTACGTTCCTGATCAAATGGGTTTTGAACCTCTATCCTCAGATCTCAGCCTCCTAAGTAGCTAGGGTTACAGGTATGAGCCACTGGGAGGCAGGTGTGTGTGTGTGTGTATGTGTGTGTGTGTGTGAGAGAGAGAGTGAGAGAGTGTGTCAGCTATCCCTGAGCTTCTTTGGCTCAAGACTAGCACTTTACCACCTGAGCCACAGTGCCACTTCAGGCCTTTTCTGAGTAGTTATTTTGGAGATAAGAATCTCACAGACTTTCCTGCCAGGGCCACTTCAGGCCTTTTCTGAGTAGTTATTTTGGAGATAAGAATCTCACAGACTTTCCTGCCAGGGCTGGCTTCAAACTGCCATTCCCATATCTCACCCACCTGAGTAGCTACAATTACAGGCATTAGCCACCATAGCTAGTTGTTCCTCTTAACTGTTGACTGTTCCTTACTGTTCCTAAATTTGTCCTGGACTATTCTAGGCATTATTCCTCCTGCTAGAGTTCTATAAAACTCTGTGTTGGGATTTTTATTTGAAGAGAATTACCATACTTGTGCATTTGTTAGGGATTTATTCCTATATATTCTTTAAGGGTTTTGTTTATTTGCTTATTTGTTTTTCCCCAGTCATGGGGCTTGAACTCAGGGCCTAGGCCCTGTCTTTGAGCTCTTTTGCTCAAGGCTAGTGCTCTGCCACTTTAAGCCACAGCTCCATTTCCACTTTTCTGATGGTTAATTGGAGATAAGAGTCTCCTGGACTTGCCTAACTTTGAACCACAATCCTCAGATCTCAGCCTTTGAACCACAATCCTCAGATCTCAGCCTCCTGAGTAGCTAGGATTGTTGGCCTAAGCCACTAGCTCCCAGGTTTGATTTTTCTTTTTTAAACCTAACTGTTAATATGTTGCATTATATTAATAGATTTTCTGTTACTGGATATTCTTTTTATTCTTAGGTTAAACCTATGCGGTTAACAATATAAGAAGTTTATCGTAAGTCTCTCAGTTATGGTTTGCTGGTAATTTCTTTAGAATTTGTCCTTTTTGTAAATTACATTAACTTATTTTCTTACGTAAATAACAAAGTTTTGTGTCTTTGTTTTGGTATTTTTTATTTTGGTTTGTAGTTTTACATTTTTTTGGTGCTAGTCCTGGGGCTTGAACCTCAGGTCCTAGGGTGCTGTCCCTGGGCTTTTTTGCTCTACCACAGCTCCATGTTCAGCTTTTTTAGTGCTTAACTGGAAATGAGAGTCTCATGGATCTTCCTGCCCAGGCTGCCTTTGAAAGTGGATCCTCAGGTCTCAGCTTCCTGAGTAGCTAGGGTTACAGGTGTGAGCCACCAGCACCTGGCAATTTTTACTTTTTAATGGTTCTACTAGCCTCAGAATTACTTAAAGAACATTTCTTCCTTTTCTGGAGCATTTTGTATAAGGTATTTGTTCCCTCTTTTTTGTAGGTCTGGTGGCACTCACTTGTGAAAACCTTTTTATTCTAATTGTGTTTGTGCTTTTTATTTACTTGCATTTAATGGTGACATTTAACATGGTGATTTAATTTCTATATTGAATATATATCTGTTCAGGTATTTGGAAGGGTTTTGATTTGCTTGTTTGTTTTTTGGTGGTACTTGCTATGCAGGTGCTCTACTCTTTTTTTAATATGTATTTTTTATTGTAAAGATACTGTACAGAGGGGTTACGGTTAGATGGGTAGGGTAATGAGTACATTTCCTATGGAGCATTGTTACCCCCTCCTTTGTTTTTCCCTACCATCAGGTGCTCTACTCTTGAACCACACCTTCAGCTCTTTTATCTTTAGGTAGCTTTCATATAGGGTATTATGGTTTGGTTTGGTTTTGTTCTCAAGACTTGCTTAGAGCAATAATCCTTCTCCTTAACTCCTTAGCTGGGTGCACAGGGTCCTGCCTAGCTTTATTGTTGGGATGGAGGTTTTGATGCCTTTTTGCCTAGGCTGACCTAGAACAAGATAGGCTTTATTTTTATTCTTTTTTTCCCCAGAGAACTGGATTTTGTTTTTGTTGTTATTTCTTTTCAGTGTTATTTGTACTTATTTTTATTCTGTCTCCAAAGTTTTGAAATGTATTTTGCTTATTCATGTTCAGTTTTAATTCCTCAAAAGCATTCTCATTGTATTTTCATCTTTTGACTTATGAGTTATTTATATAATTTTATAATATAATTTTAAATTTCTGGTTCAATGGGTTTTGAAGGTTTCCCTTTTTTTTTTTTGATTTTTCAGCGTCAATTTTAGAAAACAAAATCTGATACATTAACTCTTTATTAAAATTTGTCTTGTAGCCTATCTGCCCATATCTCCTTTTGTAAATGTTCTTTATATGCTTGAAAAACATGAATATATATATATATATATTCATTTATTGAACACAGATTGCTGTAGGTTAGTTAAGTCAAGCTTATGGATTGTATTGATCACATCTGTATTCTATTTTTTTGTCTTCATGCGCTATCATTTACTAAGAAAGATGTGTTAAAACGTCCCCCATGATCATGTATTTGTTAACTTGTAATTTTTTTCTTTTTATGTTTTGGGTCTGTATCATTAAGAACATTACAGTTCAGGATTATTACACGTCCTTGAGAAATGGCTTCTGTTTTTGTTCATCTGTTTTGTTTTTTAACATTCTTTTGTGTGTGTGTGCCAGAACTGGGGCTTGAACTCAGAGCTTGGATGTTGTCCCTCAGCTTTTTGTGCTCAAATATAGTGCTCTACCACTTGAGCCACAGCTTTACTGCTAGCCTTTTGGTGATTAATTGGAAACAAGAATCTTATGGTCTTTCCTGAATATGCTGGCTTCAAACTGCAATCCTCAGATCTCAGCCTCCTAAGTAGCTAGGATTACAGGCATGAGCCACTAGTGTCTAGCCCAACATTCTTTTTCCTTAAACCTGCTTTGTGGCTTATGAAATATTTTGTGCAATGATAATATAGCTATGCCAGATTTCTTTTGGTTATTTTTTCTTGGTATATATCTTCCCATCCTTTTTTACTTTCAACTTTTCTATGTCATTGTTTTAGGTGTGTCTCTTATAAACAGCATATAGCTGGATTTTGTTATCTTATCCAAAATGTGAGAATCTGTCTTTTAACTGGTGAGTTTAGTCTTTTTATATTTATTGTGGTTACTGCTATATTTAGATTTTATTTGCATCATTCAGTTTTGTGCTGTTTATCATGCATTTTTCCCCCTCTACTTTCCCTTCCCCCTTCATTTCTGATAATCAGTTGATTGAGTTGTTTTTTATTCTTTTACTGGGCTGGAAATTTTACACTCTTGTTTCTGAAATATACACTAGTCATCACCTCTGAAATATTAACAAGTATACTTGACAACGGCTGAAGTTAGTATTCTCTTTATTCTCTTCTTGAACAATACTTTGGAATGTTTTAACTCCTGTTTCTATCCTCCGTCTCATGTGTTGTTTCCTTGTGTTTTTAGTTTCATGTTACTTTTATCTTCCCATTGATTATTCCATCATGATGATTATTGGTTCTCACAGTAAACATTTACTTTGATTTATAAATAGTCATTTTTTTCTTCTGCATTGCTCTGGCTTTTTTTTTTCTTACAGATTTTTTTCCCCTTTTTTTCAGTGAACACTAAGGAGTGGAGAACTTGTTCAGTCATCCTTGGTCTAAACATGCTTTTATTTTTTTTTTTTATTTCCCCCCCACCCCCTTTTATTTTATTTTTAAATGATAATTTAGCTTACAATTCCACACTAAACTAATTTTTTATCACTTTGCCAGTGTTATTACAATTTTATTTGTCCTCTTAAACCTATTACAAATATTCCATCATTGAGTAATTAGTCTCTGCTTGTTTTTTGAGAGTTCTTTCTGTATTTTAATGTCCTTCAGTTTCTCTGTTATGTAATGTTCCTAGGTAGAGGAAAGCTCTCACTGGGCTGGTAGAGTTCTTAGTCCCCATTTCACTAGAGTTGCAGCTTTAGAGGTCTCAAGTTTTAAATTACACTCTTGGTTCTCTCATTGCAAGGCATCATATTGCTCTACTTGAGCTGTTACTTAAGTCTTTGTCCCTGTGTTTACCACCCCCACAACTGCCACCATAATAGGCTCTTAGCTCTCACTTTGCTTTTGTCACCTGAATATCTCATTCTCATATGGGCTTGCCATGCATTTAAAAACAAACACATTGTATTTAATGTTGAATGTTAAAGGCATTAGCTGAAATGTTTTCTCACTAGCCTACTCAACTATGTTTCTAGAACTAGAAATAGCGTTATTGAAGAACTAGAACTCTCATTGGTTATTTCCACATGATGGAGAGAAGTATTGATGAAATTCCACAGTAGTTCTTCTATGTGGAGACATTCTCTAGATTCTAGCTGCAGGCTTCACTTTTTATTTGTATTTTACGTTAAGTTTCTGCTTACAGCTAAATGTCTAGCCCAGTAGTTAGTTTATTTATTTGTTTTTTTGTTTGTTTTGCCAGTCCTGGGGCTTGAATTCAGGGCCTGGGCACTGTCCCTGAGTGTCTGTTTGCTCAAGGCTAACACTGTACCACTTGAGACAGCACCACTACCAGCTTTTCTGTTTATGTGGTATTGATATGAATCAAACCCAAGGCTTCATGCATGCTAGGCAGCACTCTACCACATTCCCAGCTGTCAGTAGTTATTTTTATGATAGTATGCTAGGTTAATTTTACTCTGATACAGAATAATTATGGCCTACAGTAGTTGATTTTGTCTTCTGGAACAAAGAAACTACTTGAAAATTTTCTTAGGTATATTTGCCAAGGGCCTGGAATAAGATTTGTTAAAAATATGATCATCTCTTTATACCTGTGGGTACAAAACATGCCCACATACCATGCCCATACAAAAATCTGCAGATGCTTCTTCCCTTATGTTAAAATGACACTTTTTTCAAATAACTAAGCACATTCTCCCATATACTTTAAATCTGTAGATTATTTGTAACACCTGTTATAAATACATTAATCATTTCTAGTTAGGTCATTTAGAGAACAATAAGAAAAATGTCTGCACATGTTCAGTAAAATACAAGTTTTTCATTTTCAACCTTCATTTGGCTGAATCTGTAGGTGAGAAACCTGTGAATGCAGATGGCCAACTGTACTCAACTTTGGATGAAAAAGCAAACTCAAACTGGGTGGTGGTGGCTCATGCCTGTAATCCTAGGTACTTAGGAGACTGAGATCTGAGGATCACAGTTTGAAGCCAGCCCAGGCAGGAAAGCCATGAGACTATCTCCACTTAATCACCAAAGAAGCTAGAAATAGAGCTATGGCTCAAGTGGTGTAGTGCTAGTCTTGAGCAAATAAAGCTTAGGGATAGTGCCCAGACCCCCTCCAAACTGGTAAACCCACAACAAGAAAGAGAGGGAGGGAGAGAAGGGAAGTTTGGAAAGGGTAGAGGGAAGGGAAGGGCAAACTGAGAATGTTCTTTAAGAATTGCATTGATTGACTGTAAAGTGAAATCCTCAATCCTTTGGTTGTGGTTAAAGGTTTGCTCAGGGTGTTTAGTTTGTCCCAAGCATGCTTCCTGTGGCTGCTAACATGCTCATTCCTAACATTTATTTCATCTTCTAAGATGAATTAACTCTACTTTTTTTTGTCTTTTATGGGCATTCAGAGTATTCCTCCTCTGGTTTTCTTTTCCTCATGTCATTTACCTGATAGATCCTGAGTATTTTACAGTAAACTTAGTCTGTCACTCAAGACAGATCTTTTAGCCTTCTTTTTAGTCTTTTTTTCTGGTT
Source organism: Dipodomys spectabilis (assembly GCF_019054845.1). Classification (NCBI taxonomy): domain Eukaryota; kingdom Metazoa; phylum Chordata; class Mammalia; order Rodentia; family Heteromyidae; genus Dipodomys; species Dipodomys spectabilis. The sequence goes on from NW_024870802.1 coordinate 13,569,162, forward strand.
GTCTTGTCAGAATTATCTTTCCATTGTGACTAGTTCATTCATGCCTTCTTGTTTTCCTTAAATTATACATCCTCACATTTTCTTCTGGATTCATGTCTATTGTTTTCTATAAAATTCCTTCCAGGACTTTCTTGGTTTAACTTACCACTCCTATTCTTTCTCATGCCACATTTTACAATTGTCCCATGTTACCATGCACTTATGTTGCTCTGGTTTTGTCTTGTAGTACTTTATTATTAAGTATCTTTTTTAACTTTTAGTTTGTGACTCATTGCTACAGTCTCATTCATAGAGTACTGGAGCCATTAACCTTTTAATACTCCTTACCATAAAACTTGGACTACCAACTAGAGCAGTAGTAAAGTAAGACATAAATTCTTTTATCTCTTTAAGTCATTTAAAGTTGGAATAAATAAAATTTACAGGAAACAAATAGCCAAAAGGTCCTATATAATTAATGTTAGACTGTTCTGCTGACTCTTAATTGCCTCAAGTATTTTTAATGTGTCCTCTTTTGTTGTATAATTATAGAAGCAGAGAAGATTGCACAAGTGGCAAAAATTCGCTTTCAGCAGAAGGTGATGGAGAAAGAAACTGAAAAGCGCATTTCAGAAATTGAAGGTACCTTGGAGTATGAGGCTCTACTGTCCAGATCTGCTATTTTACTTCAGGGATCAGCTCTGGCTTGTCTTGCGGGGAAGACCATAGAATATTTTGATCTGGGAGAAGTAGTTGGTCTAATATTCTAGATGAAATTTCTAAAATACTATTATATATGTAGTGCTTGCTTTGGTGTGTGACTCATATTATGGCTCAACTTTTTCCTTAAGTTTGAGCTTATTCACTTTTGTTCTAGTCTAAAAGTATTCAGCCAGGTACAAGTGGCTCACACCTGTAATTCTAGCTCATAAGGGGCTAAGATCTGAGGATCACTGTTCAAAGCCAGCCCAGGAAGGAAAGTCTGTGAGACTCTTTATCTCCAGATAATAACCAGAAAACTGGTAGTGGTGCTGTGGCTTAAAGTAGTAGAGTGCTAGCTAGCCATGGGCAAAAAATCTCAGGGACAGTGTCCAGGCCCTAAGTTCAAGCCTCATGACTGGCCAAAAAAAAAACTTATTCAAAATCAGTTGTATAAAGAATGTATAAAATAATAAAACACCACTAGTTTCTTTTTCATTTATCCAAAACAGCTATAGCAATAACAAAATTAGCTGGAAGAGAAAAAAAAGTTACAGGTCTGATTGTGGGTTTTGTTTTATTTCATTTCTATGGTGTTTGAACTCAAAGTCTTATACTTAATTCAGCTTGGCTGTGGTTTTAAACACTTGAGCCACACTTCCAGTCTGGCTTTTTGCTTGTTGTTCTGGAATATGGAGTCTTGTGGGGGTTTTTTTGCCTGAGCTGGCTTCAAACTGTGATCTTATAGATCACAGCCTCTTGGGTAGATAGGATCACAAGTGTGAGCCACCAGTAAGTACTCAGCCAAAGTTTTGATGAGGAATTTCAAACTCTTTGATATTATATAGTAACATGTTGATGTTCTCAGCTCACAATCTTGAGAATCCTTTTGCTATGTACAGCTGCTTCCTATCTTTCTATGTTAACTGATTCAGGATCAGATTTGGAAGGGTTAGTGACAATGTAATACATAGAACAAAAGCTTTCCTGCCTGAGTTTAGTTATTTTACTTGAGACCTGAATGGGGGGAGGAGGGAGTGTGAGCTTTGCATGATGTGAGGAAAAAGAAAGATAAAGAAAAAAATAACTAGCTGGGTGCTATGGCTTACACCTGTAATCCTAGCTACTCAGAAGGCTGAGATCTGAGGATCATGGTTCAAAGCCAGCCTGGGCAGGAAAGTCCATGAAATTCTTGTCTTCAATAAACCACTAGAAAACAGGAAGTGGCATTGTGGCTCAAGTGGTAGAGTGCTAGCTTTGAGCTGAAGAGTTCAGGGACAACAAAGAAAAAAAACCTACTTTGGAGAGATAGGGTTTTTTTTTCTGTTTGCTTTCAGTGGGTCCTAGGGATGGGGGGGAGGGGAGGAGGATGGGGGGGCAAGCGCCTGGACACTGTTCCTGAGCTGCTTTTGCTCAAGGCTAGTGCTCTACCATTTTGAGCTACAGCTCCATTTCCAGTTTTCTGGCGATTAATTAGGAATAAGAGTGTCACAGACTTTTCTGCCTAGGCTGGCTTTGAACTGTGGTCCTCAGATCTCAGACTCCTAAGTAGCGAGGATTGGAGGCGTGAGCCACTAGTGCCTAGCTGAGATTTAAAAAAAAAAAAAATGTAAAAAGATTATTGCCTTTTGAAAAGGAGCTATCCAGGGATTGGGATTTGAAAACTGCCAATACTATAAAATTTTAAATTCAAATATTAAGCAGCAGGAAAGAGACTCAGCTGAGGGAATGGGTTGGAGTTGTTAAGTATTTCTTTGTTTCTGTTTTACTTGCTAGACGCTGCATTCCTGGCCCGTGAGAAGGCAAAAGCAGATGCTGAGTATTATGCTGCACACAAATACGCCACCTCAAACAAGGTTACTAATCTTCGTACCACTTTCCTAGAGATAGTTTGTGTTGTGCTTTCCTTTTTCTAGGGCTCTCATTTGATAGAAGTGGTCACAAAAGGTAGTGACCAACCAATCATCCACAATCAGCCAACTGCTTAACAAGACAATTGTATATTCATTGGGTAAGGAACTTTGTCTAGTTCCTTATAAAAAGTATAGAAAGTAGGGTCTTCAACAAAATAAATACCAGGAAACAGTTACTGGTACGGTGGAAGGTAGGGCCAAGGGGAGGGAGTTAGGCAAATGAAGAGAGAAAATGAGGAAAATGCAGTCAAAATTCAATGCAGGCTGGGAATGTGGCTATTGGTAGAGTGCCTAGCATGCATGAAGCCCTGGGTTTAATTCCTCAGTACCACAAACAGAAAAAGACAGAAGTGGCCCTGTGGCTCAAGTGATAGAGTGCTAGCCTTGAGCAAAAATAGCTCAGGGACAGTGAATGCCTAGGCTCTGAGTTCAAGCCCCAGGACTGACAAAAAATTAAATAAAATTCAGTGCATATCCTACAAATTTAAGAACATTGAGGAAAAGGAGTAAGATTGAGGGGAGTGATTAGGGAGAATGATGAAAGGGGTGACATTGTTCAAGATGCATTGTATTCTTTTTTTTTTTGGTTGGTCATGGGACTTGAACTCTGGGCCTGAATGCTATCCCTCAGCTCTTCAGCTTAAGACTCTACCACTTGAGCCACTACACCACTTCCGGTTTTCGAGTGGTTTATTGGAGATAAGAGTCTCATGGACTTTCCTACCTGGGCTGGCTTTGAACTGCGGTCCTCAGATCTCAGCCTCCTGAGTAGCTAGTATTACAAGCATGAGCCACTAGTGTCCGGCATGCATTGTATTCTTTAAACTGCTTTGTTGAATAACAGCTCTATTAAAAAAAATTTTTTTTTAATAGGGACTAGCCAGGTACCATACCATGGCTCACACTTGCACTTTTAGCTATTCAGGAGGTTGAGACCTGGAAGAGTGGTTCAAAGAAACTCAGACAGAAAACTCCATGAGACTCCATCTCCAGTTAAACAGCAAAATGCTGAGCTGGAGGTGTGGCTCAGATGGTAGAATGCCACCCATTTGCAAGAATGCTGAGCAAGAGCTTGAAACTCTTGAATTCAGCCTCTGGTACTGTCACCAAAAAAAGTGGTAGTATATAAGCCAGGGAGGTAAGGGGAAGTATGGAGCAGGACAAAGGCAAACAGATATGTGAGTGCAGATCAAGTGCCAAAAGTCCATTCGGTTGTACTGTAGTCTATAAGAGCTCAGTAAAGTTGAAGATCTCCTGAAAGAGTGACAAGAAGAGTAAAGTTCATTTAGAATTGCTTTCCAGATAACTAACTAAACGGTTTCTTAAAGCCTTTTTAATGTAAGTTGGTACTGCGTAGCTTAAAGTTTTAACTTACCCTAAAAATGGGTAGAGGCTAAGTTTGTTTGGAGCAGTATCTGTTATGAGCTATATTCTTTCCATGTAGAGGTAAGATATTTTTTCATTGTTGAAGATAGTCTCAGGTATTGTGTGATATCTTGTACCCCTGACATCTTGAAATGTCTGTAGTGTTTTAACAGACACACTAAGGCACACACACACAGACACACACACACACACACACCCCTAAATGTTTCCAGTTGAACATTCTTGTTCATTAGATAAAAAAATGGTCAGTCTTGAGGAATTCCCTATATAGTAATTTGAGAAAGGAGGTTGGGTGATGTATAGATGAACATGTAAGGAATGGGTAAGTTAACTAAATAGCATAGAGTTAATTACAAGACAGCTAAAATCCTGATAAAATTCTGAGAAGGAAAAGGTATGTCCATAACATATAAGATTATTACCTTGAGGCAGGTAAAAGTTGAGTATAGTGACAGCTAAGGTATTTGATACAATTTGAAGGGTTAAAATTAAGATTTATCGTATAGATGGCATAAAGTTTTAACTTATAAAAGAGCAACACAGCCTGCATTTAGAAGAAATGATAAGATACAGTTTGTTGGCAGAATGTGAGTTGTCAGTACTTTGAAATCCAATATAGATTCAGAAATAAACTTTTAAAAAATGGAGGACATAGCTCTATAGAAATAAAGTAGAATTTGATACAGATAAAAACAAGATAGGAAACTTCAGTTTACAAACCTAGCAGTCCAAACTTGCAGTGAGAGAAGCTGACCAGACACAAATATCAAGACCTTGTTTTGAAAGAGTCAGTAGTTTTCTGACATTTTGAAAAAATTGCTACTTAGTACCAACTTATATTAAAAAGGCTTTAAGAAGGCTGGGAATGTGGCTCAGTGGTACAGTGCTTGCCTTGCATGCATGAGGCCCTGTGTTTGATTCCTCAGCACCACATAAGCAGAAAAAGCCTGAAGTGGCTCTGTGGCTCAAATGGTAGAGTGCTCTCCTTGAGCTGAAGAGCTGAAGTACAGCACCCAGGCCAGAGTTCAGGCCCCACAATCAACAAGAAAAAAAGAAACCATTTAGTTAGGTGCTATGAGCAGACATGATTGCAGTGTTTTAACAGGGTAAGAATTAATTGAAGAGAGTAGAGATCAAGAAGTACATGATACCAGAGGATAGAGAGGTACTGTGGGTGAGTAAAGGGCTTTTGCCTAAAAGATAGATTGGGCTCCACATGATTATTAGGGAAGATTCTGAGGAATTTTGAAAGGATATATTTTGAGGATGGATGAAAAAAAAAATGAGTGTCAGTCAAACCCAGAGAGATTTTGCTTGGTTGTATGTTGGCAGCATGATTTAAACAAAGCCAAACCCTGACAGAGAAGGAGATCTGAGAGTAGACAAAATGTGTATCACAGTTGAACAGCCAGCTTTTGAGTAAAGGCAAGATGCCAAGTTAGGTGATGAGATTTTTTTCACTTCTAGAATTCGATTAAGAAAAGCAGAGTTATAGCTCATTGTCATACCGTAAACTTAAGCCTTCTTTGGAAACTCAACACTCCTATCCATGTACCTGTGTACCTCTCAAAAGAATCAACAGAAATTCCAAATCAGTTCCAGGTTGAGTTCAGCTCCTTGAAATGAAAAGTATAGGTAAGAGTTCTTATATGCCCTAAGTTACTTTTAGAAAATCATTATCACTAGTTAGCATTATTTGTTCCCCAACCCCCCCCTTCTATAAAAGATGAATTTTAAGTAAACAACATTTCCAACAGTAAGATAGGAACTTCTTTTTTCTTCTGATACTGAGGATTGAGCTCAGGGCCTTATACAAGGGGTCTTTAACATTGGACCTATATCATGGCCCTTCAGTTTTTATTTTGATTTTGAAATAGGGTGTCACTAATAACAACCTGGCTTGCTTTCAACAATGGCTTTCCTGCCTGCCTCTGCCTCCCCAGTAGCTGATAATAGAAGAAAGTGTAAGTCAAAAACTTAGCCCTACTCTAGAGTAAGTGAAAGAGCATCATTGATGGGTAAGCATTCAGAATTGAGTCATGATATTCAAGAGAACAATAGGAGAAATGGTTATAGAGAAAAGGAGATGGCTGTGGCACAAGTGTCCTGATTCCTTTGCTCTTGTTTGCTTCCACACAGCACAAATTGACCCCTGAGTATCTGGAGCTCAAAAAGTACCAGGCCATTGCTTCTAACAGTAAGATCTACTTTGGCAGCAACATCCCTAACATGTTCGTGGACTCCTCTTGTGCGTTGAAATATTCAGGTGTTAGGACTGGAGGAGAAAGCTCTCTCCCCCATGAGGAGGCTCCGGAACCCTCTGGAGAGAGTGCAATCCAAAACAAGGAGAGCACAGGTTGATGCAAGAGGTGGAAATATTCCTTCATAAAGAAATGTGGCTTGGGGCTAACTGGGAATAGTGGTTTTATGGTCTCCTCAGATTTACAGAGAATTTGTGCTGTCTGTCCTGGCTCTCTTGTGATAGTCCTAGTTTGTCAGCTGATTGCAGGATAGAACAGGCTGTCTGACAGCCACCATTTTATCAAGTATCCTGTATGTGTATGTATTCCTTTCTAAACTGGTACTCATGAGTGAGGGAATGTCTAATGCTAAGATACTGCCTGCACTGGAATGTTAAACACTAAATATATAACAAGCTGTGTTTTTCTAAGCTGAGGTCTATTGAATAATGTTTAATAATGTTTACATTGGTCTCCGGGGATGTGTGTGCTCAAGCCATTCAAGAGATAGGAGAAGACTATCAAGACATGGTAAGTTAAAAAAGACTGATTACATCTGGGACCCAGACTCTCTTTGGGGTCCAGTCCTAGTGTTCCTCAATGTGATTAACATCCAGACTGCTGAGGTTCCCCAGAAAATGATCTTCCACTTGAGCAGTCATTTACTTGTTACAATTTGAACCTTTCTGCTTTCCTACAGACAAGTTGGTGGCCTACAGGGACATGCGCTTTGCCACCCAACTAGAAATTCCTAATCATTACTTATTTGAATTGATAGACTGAGATAAAGAGAGCTTGGTTTAAAGTTTTGAAGGAGATAAAACTTTGAACCAAAGCTCTAGGCCCTGCATTTCCCCCACTCCCCCCAGTCCTTTGGGTGATGACTGCCGGCATCACTGCCTCTGCTCATGTGTGACTAAGGTGCCTGGTTTTTTTAGCCACAGACAATTCTTTATATGTCACCTCTCAGCTCTGGCTGGCCAAGAATGTGAGAGGACTTCTACCGCACATAGGAATACATACAATTCCTAGTTAACTGCACAGTATTATGCCATTAATTGCAGGAAGTTTTCATTTTTAAAACTGGATTTGGGGTACAGTCATTTGCCCTAGCACTTCTGTCCAAGGCCAACTCCTAGGGCTGCCATGGTTACTAGCACACTGATTCTCCTTAACATTGTTCAGCGTGTGGAACACTTTTATTTTGTTTTTTGGTCCAGTTGTGGGGCCTGAACTCTGGGCCTGGCCGCTGTCCCTCAGCTCTTCAGCTCAAGGCTAGCGCTCTACCACTTGAGCCACAGCGCCACTTCTGGCTTTTTTCTTTTTGCTTATGTGGTGCTGAGGAATCGAACCCAGAGCCTCAGGCATGCAAGGCAAGCGCTCTACCACTGAGCCACCTTCCCAGCCCTGGAACACTTTTAGAAAGCATCTTTGGTAATCTTTTTCTCCTTCCTCCTGACCCTGGAATGCTGAAATCAAAGATGATTTGGTTTCACCTTATCTTTGAGATCTAGAGTCCACTGACTTCCTGGGCAGCCAGAGAATTTACTTTTTGTGAGAAGATGACAGAGTTAACCTGTGGCTATGCTAGATCTACTTCATCTGGATCTGTTTTTTGGTTTTTGCTTTTTCCTTTAGATTAACTTTCATGAACATTATACTGCAGTTAGGCCTGAGTTTGTATAGCTTGTTGATCTGTTGTGTATGCTGTTTTGAGGCCAGACAGAGAAGTCATGGGACCATTTCCAGAAATCTCTCAGCTGTCAGTCTCACCACAGTTGATGAGTTGTGCCAAACACTTTATTTGGGAAGGGAGAACCCAGATTTGAATGGGTCTTTTTTTCCTGGGCCTTATACTACAAAGGCATTTGTAATATGAAGAAAATTGGGTTTGGGTTATTTAATTACATAAATTCTCTTCATGAATGAATTTTGTGTTCTTTAGCCCTCTTTTAAAAAACTTTTGAATTATAAAAATAACCTCTTGTCATTATTGTTGCTGCAGATAAATAATGATTATTGTGGGAAATCTGGATCATTGAGCATTGTATTTTCATTCCTAGAGAGATTTCCTGTTCCTGTAAGTGAAATGCTGTTGGCCCAAAGCGATGGTGTGGGTTTTCTTACCAGCCACAAGCCCTGGTGGCAGGATTGAGGAGCAGGGAAGTGCATTGTGAAATATAAAAAAAGCACTTCCACTTAAACTCCCTGTGGAGTGAGCTTCCCTCTGCCCACTCAGTGAGTTGTGTAGCCATCCTTCAGGGATGTTTCTTTTGGTAAATATACACTGTAATCGAGGTTTAAATTTATATGTGAAATGCTACCTTTTTTAAAATAAGAAATGAAATAAAATTATTTTACTATCAGTGGTTGTATGTGTTTTGTGTTTCCCATATATCTTTATTCCCATGTATTTACATTTTCTCCTGTCTTGCTTACTTCAACTAGTTTACTTGCTGCTTGGCCCTAACTATAGAGGCTTATATACATTTTCCAAAATACAGCCTACTTGATATAAGAACTTTTAAAAAGGAAAAAAAAAAGCATCTCCACTCCTTCTTGACTTCTAGAATTTAACAGAAGTTATTCTGATTATGGGAGAGGGCCAGGCATAAAGTGGGAAGAGGAAAGACATGCCCTCTGGAGCCTTCTTTGAGAGCTTACATAATTTTATGTTCAGAAAGGGAGGAGACCATTATATTCACTATAAAAAAACAATTTGCATAATTGTACCTGTCAGTGATATGACATTATTAACTTCACTAATTCAAGTGTTATCAGTTCCTCAGGAAACCTTCCCTTGTAGGGATAACTTAGTACTGTTCAGCAGCAGGGAGTAGTAATTGGGAGTTTGGGGAAAAGCATCCCTTTATTTTGGGCTCTCTGAGATTCACCTTCATAGTTTCTTTCCACTTTCACTGCTGTATACTAGGGAATCTAAAAATTAAGACGAAGCGATATCTGCCCCTTCCTGCAGAGAAATGTTAGGATTTGAATATGAAGTGTCCCCAAAGGCTCATGTGTTAGGGTCTTGTACTCCATCTGGTGGTGTTATTATGGGAAGTTTCTAGAAACTTTAGGAACTGGCACCTAGGTGGAGAAAATAGGTCACTGAAGGTGGGCACTTCCTGTCCTTTGCTTCCTATACAGTAAGAAGTGAACCACTCCCACCTTTAATTTAATTTACCAAAGAACATCATTTTAAGTAATCAGTGGAATATCCTAAGACAAGAACACAGTTAATTCATTTAATTATCAGCTGTTGACTTCCAATATTATGTATAGGAAAACAAAAATTGACATATAAATAGAATACATTGTCTATACAGTAAAGAATACAGAATATAAAGTGAAATAGTACAGATTTGCAAAAGTGATAACATCTTAGTATTTCTTATGAAAACATGATTTCAGCAAAAAAAAAAAAACAACTTGGTTGCTTGGCTGCTTTTTAAATTATATAAGCTGAAGATATAGCTGTTCACGTATCCATCCAAATTCTTTCTTTCTTTTTTTTTTTTTTGGGGGTCCAGTCGTGGGGCCTGAACTCTGGGCCTGGGCGCTGTCCCTCAGCTCTTCAGCTCAAGGCTAGCGCTCTACCACTTGAGCCACAGTGCCACTTCCGGCTTTTTTCTTATGTGGTGCTGAGGAATCGAACCCAGGGCCTCAAGCATGCAAGGCAAGTGCTCTACCACTGAGCCACCTTCCCAGCCCCCCAAATTCTTTCTTAATGCATATAAAGTGATGAACGCTTTCATCATAGTTTTAAGAGTTTTATTTTTGTTTTTCCAAGTTTCCTAAGCTTTATTGCCCAAAGATAGTTCATTTTTGGAAGCTTTTATTTGCTTCAGAAACACATTTAAAATTAGTTTTTAAAAAGTTTCATGCAGGCATTGATGGCTCATGCCTGTATCCTAGCTACTCAGGAAGCTGAGGTCTGAGGATCTTGGTTTAAAGCCAGCCTTGAGCCAAGCGTCAGTGGTTCACACGTGTAATCCTAGCTGAGGCTAGAAGGCTGAGATCTGAGAATCACGTTCAAAGCTATCCCAGACAGGAAAGTCCGTAAGACTCACTCCAATTAACCACCAGAAAATGGGAAGTGTGCTAAGGCTCAAGTGATAGAACACGCATCTTGAGCCAGAGAGCTCAGGGACAGCGGATAGGCCCAGAGTTCAAGCCCCACGACCAACCAAAAAGAGTGAACCCTGAGGCTCCAATTAACCACCCAAAAGCAGCTAGAAGTGAAGGTGTATGGACCAAGGGTAGAATACCAACCTTGAATGAAAAAGCTAAGGAATAGTACCCAGGCCCTGAGTTCAAGCCCCACACATGAAATACAGGTTTTACAGTACTCTGGTTTTACATGAAATACCATGAAATACAGGTTTTACAGTACTCTGGTATATGTAAAAGTTTGTTTTGTTTTTATGAAATAATGATTGCTGATTTCTGAGTCCATTCTTTTGTGTGTTATATTTTGTCTGATTTACAGATCTTTGTGATATCTAGTACTAGGGGGTCATCTGGATTAGGATCACTAAGTAGAGAATATATAAACAATAACACTTGGGTCAAGGTAAGTGATCATTCACTCAGGGAGCCATGATAATACTTCCACTATTGTTTATATTTGGATGGTAAAATTTTGCGAAAGTAGTCTTTGGTGCTGTTAGAAAGATTGCACTACTATAGGTGCTATCAGGAGGCCCAATATAGTAGTTGCTTGCCAATGGAACAAGGCATCTCCCACAGATCAACTGAACAGTGAGCAGGTAAATTCTGTTGTATATCACTGAGTTCTTTCTGAATCTGATTCAGCACCTTTGGTCAGGGAGGGCAGTGGGGGACAGGGAACAGGAAGCTGCAGGGCTGGAGTGGTTGTGCAGGTTTTTCTCAGCTTCTGTGGGTATGGGGTCAAGCAGAGACCTTCTGGCACTGCCACTTTGGAAGACTGAGCAGGGAGTGTATAAGAAATCTACTTTCTTTCTGTTCAGTTTTCCTGTGAACCTAAAATCACGCTAGAAAAAGTCCTCTAAGAAAGCAGTAACATCAGATTCTATCTCAGCATTTTTTTTTAAGGTAGAGCAGAGTTTCAAGGTAGTTAATAAAGAGTTGGAATCATATGCTTATGCACACAGCAGCACGTTCATAATAGCCAAAAGGTGGAAATACCACAAATGTTCATGATAAATGGGTAGCAAAATGTGGTATAGACAAACATGGAATTTTTTTTGGTCTTAAAAGGAAAATCTGATACATGCTCCCACATGGATGAACTTTAACATAAGCCAATTGTGAAAAGGACAAACACTAGGATTCCACTTATACAAAGTTCTCAAATAGATTCATAGAGATAAAATGGAATTGTGAGCCAGGCACTCACACCTATCTATAATCCTAGCTACTCAGAATGCTGAGATCTGAGGATTATAGCCAGCCTGGGCAGAGAAGTCCATGATGCATCTCTAATATACCAAAAACTAGAAATCTGCTGTGGCTCAAAGTGGTAGAGTGCTAACCTTGAACCACGGTGCCCCGGGACAGCACCCAGTACAAATAGAATGGTGGTCACCTGGAGGGAAGAGAGACCATAGAGTTTTGGGTGAGGAAGTTGTGATGATCACACAGCCATGGGAATGTACATGTGCTACAGAGCCGTACACTCCACAGTGGTTAAATAGTATGTTTCATGTTGTATATGTATTTCACCCCACACAGAAATAGATCTGAGGTACTTGAGTTACATGGAATACACTCTTTGGACCTAACCAGATGTGTATGTGACAACATAGTAAGTGTTCCTTGCCTTTTACCCTCATCCTTTTCAGCTTCCTTTTTAAGTCCCTCCCTCTGAATCTTCTATGCATTTGAGTTTTTAATTAGCTAAAATCAAGACCTTGTTGAAGCATTCTTTTCTGGGTTTATTTGACCTCAGTGTCTCTGCATCCACAACAATCTATAATTTTTCTATTACATTTTAAGTCAAATAAAATACATATTTATGCTACCCATACGATTTCAATCAACTTCTTAAAATACAAACCTATTTTAAAGTACTGAAAATTAAAAGAGATTTTTTTTTTACACCTCACAGAGCAGTGCTTCCTATAAAAAGCCCTGTGTTAAGTGGGGCTGTGGCTCAAGCAGTAGATCACTTGCCTTGAGCTGAAGAGCACAGGGACAGCACCCAGGCCCAGAGTTCAAGCCCCACAACCACCACCAACAACAACAACAAAAAGCCCTGTGTTAAAACCTCCCATACTCCTGGATTGGGAGGATTGTCACCATAAAAATGGCAACCCTGCCCAAATCTATCTACAAATTCAATGAAGTACCCATCAATATCCCAACATCATTCTTTAATGAAATAGAAGCAGCAATCCAAAAATTCATGTGGAATAATAGAAGACTTCAAATAGTAAAAGCAGGAAATACTGCTGGAAGAATATTAATACCAAACCTCAAACTATTATAAAGCTGTAGTTACAAAAAAACAGCTTGGTACTGGCAAATGAACAGGCCTAAGGACCAATGGAAGAGAATTGAAGACTCAGAAATGATCCCACAACCTATGGCCATCGAATCTTTGCTAAGGGAGCCAGAAATTACCTGATGGAAGAAAGCCTCTTCAACAAATGGTGCTGACAGAATTGGCTATACACGTGTAGAAAACTGAAGTTAGATCCTTTTGTTTTGTTTTGTTTTTGTAGGTCGTGGGGCTTGAACTCTGGGCCTGGGCGCTGTCCCTCAGCTCTTCAGCTCAAGGTGAGCACTCTACCACTTGAGCTACAGTACCACTTCCGGTTTTCTGGTGGTTTATTGGAGATAGGAGTCTCTCGGTCTCTCCTGCCCGGGCTGGCTTTGAACCGCGATCCTCAGATCTCAGCCTCCTGAGTAGCTAGGATTACAGGCATGAGCCACCAGCGCCCGGCTTGAAGTTAGATCCTTATATATCACCCTGCACCAGCATCAAATCAGCTCCAAATGGATCAAAGACAAGGTAAGAGCAGATACCCTGAAAATATTACAGGAAGGGATAGCGGATACACTAGGGCTTCTTGGCACAGATTGAAACTTCCTAAATAAAGATGCAAATCAAAGAAAGGCTGAATAAATGGGATCTCATTAAACTGCAGAGCTTCTGCATGACAAAGGACATAAGCTAGCAAGATAAATAGCCACAGATCGGAGATCTTCACTAGTTATACAGCAGAGAAGGGCCTCATCAAAAATATGCCTATAGCTCAAAAAGAATCCAAAACAAATCCTCAACCACCCCATTAATAAGTGGGGGTAAAGAACTAAAAGGAGACTTCTCTGGAGAGGAACTAAGAATAGCCAATCACATGAAGAAATGTTCAACATTTTGGCCATAAAAGAAATATAAATCAAAACTACACTGTGATTCCACTTCACCCAAGTTATAATGACCATTATCAAGAAAACAACATGCTGGTGGGGATATGGCCAAAAAGGAATGCTACTACACTGTTGGTGGGAATGTAAACTGGTTTAGCCACTTTGGAAAGCAGTACAGAGGTTCCTCAAAAGGCTAAACATAGAGCTTCCCTATGACCCAACAATCCCATTCCTGGTCATTTACCCAAATGACCACAATTGATCACCCTAAAGCTACCGGCACAACTAAGTTCATTGCAGCATTATTTACCATATCTAAGAGGGAACCAACCCAGATTCCCCTCAATAGATGAATGGATCAAGAAAATGTGGTATATATACACAGTGAAATTCTATGCTTCCTTCAGAAGGAATGACATCGTCACATTCGTAAAGAAATGGAAAGACTTGGGAAATTTCAAGACCAGACCCAAAGAAACAGTCTCCATTGGCTCCCTCATTTGTAATAATTAGTATATCTAGGCTAGTTATAGTAGAAGATCACAATAGCTCAATAGCTAAGTACATATGACCATATAAAATGATGTTAATCGAAATGAACTCCAAGATACAGAAATGAGGTTGTTTTACTTGTTTTTTTTGTTTTGTTTTGTTTTTGCTTTTGTTTTTTGGTGGTGGTGGGGCTTGCGCTCTTCAGCTCAAGCTGACCTTTCTACCACTTGAGCCACAGTGGCACTTCCAGTTTTCTAGTGGTTTATTGGGGATAAGAGTCTCAGGGACTTTCCTGCCCGGGCTGGCTTTGAACCATGATCCTCAGACCTCAGCCTCCTGAATAGCTAGGATTATAGGCGTGAGCCACTGGCACCCAGCCACTTCTTTGGTTTTTAATGTACTGTGTGAAGTTATTTCTTTTTTTTTCTCTCATTTCCACCCCCTCCTTTTGGTTTATCCCCTGTTGTCACTGTTTTTGATTTGGTACCCTGTGTCTGATTTGGGGATAACAGAATAACAGAATGGTGAGACAAAGGGTGAACCAATGCAACAGTGATACTCACAAGACATTTATTTTGGAAATGAACTTTACAACTTGGAGGGAAGGGGAATGGTGGGGGTAGGGAGAGTGGGAAAAACAAGGGAGGTGGTAACAATGTTTGACAAGAAGTGTACTCATTACCTTACTTATGTAACTGTAACCCCTCTGGCATCACCCTTACAATAAAATTAAATAAATAAAAATTTCTGTGAACATCTCCCTTGACCCCAAAACTTTACCTCCTCAAACATCAGTTAGAATCTCCTCATCTTTCTGACTCAGAATCCTCCACCCAGTTCCTCATTATTAAACTGACTTTTCTCCTTCCTTCTCCTTTTCTCTTCTCACTTTTTAGGACAGATAGTTTGTTTTTTTCCCTTGGCATCTGCAGCAGTTGCTCATGAAAAACATCACATCATAACAGAGGCCTAATGGCTAAGCCAGGCAAACAATAAATTCTCCAAATGGGATGGGAATGATAATAAAATTACATGTAGTTATTTTTTTATTATGAATGATGTCAGTATTTTTGGTCCCAAAGAATGTCTTACGGTATACACTGTAAGTCCTTAAGAGATTCTAAAACCATTGTACCTCAGGGAAGTTCAAGACTATTATCTTCTACTCATAGCCAGGCTCTGTGCAATAACCCATTTAAATTTCTTCAACAGTGCTGTGAGATATATAGAGATGTAAAATTGATGTTCCCAAGGGGAAGAAATTTAACCAAGTTTACATGGATAGAAATAGCAAACTCGGATTTAATCCTAGTTTCTGATAGCAGAGTCCATGTATTTACCTACTCTTCTCTATAAAGCCTTTGAGAAGACACAGCTCATTTGTACATCCAAGAGGACTTTAGTTCTCCTGAGACATTGAGTGATCTTCCCTAGCTCAATCCCATGGATGTTCTCAATGAAACCAAGAGACAATGGTCCTTTTATATAGAGAGAGTCATGTTTTGTGGTCCAGGATGCCTCCAACTCACAATCCTATCTAAACTTCCAAAACTGGGCTTACAGACACATATAACAATGCACAGCTGGTCATTTAAATCACAGAGGACTGAATAGCAATAAAATATCTAAGCCAGTCTATTATGTTAGAAGTTAAGGTGGGAAAAACATGTAACCAACTCTCGTATGGGCTCTGGTTTCTACAGAGCTGTCTGGACACCTGATCCTGCTGGCCCTGCTCCTAAACCCTTGGGTTTTTTTGGATCTCCAATACTCTGCATTGACTCTTTTGAATGCCTGCCTGCCTGCCTGCCAGGAGTTTCCCTATCCCAACTCTGAACCAAGGATGCCAACTGTTGCAGAAACAATAAAAAGTTAAATAAAATCAAAGGAGAATATTCTTAGGAGAGGAACACAAAGACACAATGCCTATGTGTATCTGATCATAGAAACTAATATTTATATAAATGAACTCCAGGAAATAGAAACAGGCTTTTTCCCCGTTCGTTGCTGCTTTTGTCTACATTTTGTCTTATTTATCTGTCATTGGGAGGGTAAGGAGGGCACAGAAATGGAGGGACAAAGGGTGAACAAATGCAGCAGTGATACTCACTAAACTCGTGTTGAAAATAAACTATACAAGTTGTGGGGATGGGAGGGAAAACTGAGAGAGAGCGAGTGAAGTAGTGACATTGTCCAAAAAGAAATGTACTCTTTGGGCTGGGAAGGTGGCTCAGTGGTAGAGCGCTTGTCTTGCATGCATGAGGCCCTTGGTTCGATTCCTCAGCACCACATAAGCAGAAAAAGCCAGAAGTGGGGCTGAGGTTCAAGTGGTAGAGCACTAGTCTACAGCTGAAGAGCTGAGGGACAGCACCCAGGCTCAGAGCTCATGCCCCATGACCAACAAAAAAAAAAAAAATGTAGTCTTAACTGACTTAGGTAATTGTAATCCCCTCTGTACATCACCTTTATAATAACAATTACAATTTTTAAGTTAAATAAAAAGCAACTTAGGATCAATTCATTGTATTTTGCATGCTTAGGCTGTCCAAATTCTGCCTGTGGTACCCCCTCTTCATCTGAAATGATGAGATCATTTAAAGTCATGAACTCCTTTTCCAATTAAATTATCCAACACCCTGAGATTCTCTGATGTCATATCAGTGAACACATGTTTTCTGTTTCTCAAAGTGAAAAAGAACCACTTTACTTCTGGCAAGGAGGATTACACAGGTACAGACTGTTTGCAAATTAGGCAACCCTGGTACACAGAATGGATTCAGAGTCCATGCCATGGATGCTTTCCATTGGCTACAGGACAATCTGAGTCAACATGTCACTGAACCAATGATTGCCCTTTTGGAAGTCAGGTTAGAAGGGGCATATAGAAGAGCCTAGGTTTCTGGAATTCCACACAGTCATTTCCTGCCCTGTTCTAAGTCAACAAGATATAAATGCAGAAATAGTTTATTATTTTATTGCCTTCAATGTGGGTATCTGTTATATGAAAGCTACAAGCTAGGAATCCAGAAACAAAATAGTCTCTGTCCTAAGTTCTGTATATTGTAATCAGGGAAGACAAACAAGTAACCATAATAACATAATGCAATATTTGCAGAGAAATATACACAGAGTTCCATGGAAACACAAGGGCACTGGAATCAGGGCAAGTAATAGGACAGGTTTAGTGAAAATGATGCTTTGATTTGTTTTTGAAACACAAGTATCAGACAACTTCCAGTAGAGGGAGAGGATAAGTTCAGAAACTGAGGCTTTTACAATATTGTAAGATGTTGGACATAAGAAGAAGAAAAGGGTGATGGGAAAAACAAGGGTCTGATGCTGGAAAGGCAATAAACAACAGGTCAGAGAAGGTCATTGCCAGATAAAGAAGTTTGGGCTAAACTATAGAGAACAGACTACCAATAAAGGACCTAAACAGTAGAAGAAGGGGCAAGCAAGGGAAAATGTGTGGTTTGCATTGAAGAAAGGCCATGATAGCTGCTTGGGGATGTGTACAGTGGAAGTGGGTGGAATTCCAGGCGGAAAGACACCATGTAGGCAAGGATGAACAAGACCAGTATGGAGCTAATGGCACTGATGGGAAAGGCAAAGGGCAGTGGCAAAGAACTCCAGACAGAAGACTGAAAGGACTTAGGGAATGAGAAATGTGGGAAGAAAGAACTTAGTACAGCTTCTATAATCTTTTGTTTTGTTTTTGAAACAGTCTCACTATGTAGCCCAAGCAGGCTACATAGTGGTCCTCCTGCCTTGTCCTCTTGAGTTCTGGGATTACAGATAGACATCACTGTGCCTGGTGGTCCCATGTTTTTTGATGTGGGTAACAGGTTGGTGCCATTTCTCCAGAGGAGCAGCTGTCTGGGAAAAGGTGCTCCATTTAGAGTCCACTAGGTCAAGTTTCAGGTCTCTGAGGAACAAGTAGAAGGGAAAACATCCTAGCCAAGCAATAAGAAACTAATATATAACTAACATATACATAGATTATGCAGTTCATGCACAACCTCTGTTTTAGTGTGAAACATGACTGGAACAAACAGTGTGTGGGGGCTTGGGGCCGTGGGATGTGCTACCTGGAGAGGAGGAATGAGCTATTTGTAGAGAAAATAGTGCAAAATTTAGCATCAAGTTTGTGCCAGATGCAAAACCTCAGAATTTTCTAAGGGCTGCTTTTAGAAGATATGTTCAAGACATATTTTAGCAAATTGAAGTTAAGGGCTAGGAATGTGGCTTAGTGGTAGAGTGCTTGCCTCACATGCATGAAGCCCTGGGTTTGATGCCTCAGTACCACATACACAGAAAAAGCCAAAAGTGGCACTGCTGCTCAAGTGGTAGAGCGATAGCCTTGAGCAAAAGAAGCTTAGGAACAATGCTCAGGCCCTGAGTTCAAGCTCTAAGACTGGCAAAAGAGGAGGGGAAAAAAGATACGAAAATTGAATTTAAATCTACTTTTAAAATAGGAGCAGATGGGCTGGGAAGGTGGCTCAGTGGTAGAGCACTTGCCTTGCATGCATGAGGCCCTGGGTTCAATTCCTCAGCACCACATAAGCAAAAAGAAAAAAGCCACAAGTGTTGCTGTGGCTCAAGTGGTAGAGAGCTAGCCTTGAGCTGAAGAGCTGAGGGACAGCGCCCAGGCCCAGAGTTCAGGCCCCACGACCGGACCCAAAAATAAAAATAAAAATAAAAAAATAAATAGATAAATAAAATAGGAGCAGTATTTTGAGCTTCCAACTAAAAGCAACAGAAATGAGAGAAAAAAAAAACTCCCACTTTCAATACAAGAAGTATGTCACTTAAAAAACAACAATAACAACTAAAGCTGGGCACCAGTGGCTCACACCTGTAATCCTAGCTTATAGGAGGCTGAGATCTGAGGATTGAGATTCAAAGCCAGCCTGGGCAGGAAAGTCCCTGTGGCTCAAGTGGTAGAACACTCACCTTGAGCTGAAGAGCTCAGGAACAGTGCCTAGGCCCATGGCTGACAAAAACAAAAACAACAAAAAACTAAAGAAGCTGGATGCTAGTGATTTATGCCTGTAATCCTAGCTACTCAGGAAGCTGAGATCTGAGGCTCACAGTTTGAAGCCTGCCTGGTAGGCTTCTGTGAGATAGAAAAGTCTGTGAGACTCTTTTTGTTGTTGTTGTTGATCATGGGGCTTGAACTCTGGGCCTGGGCTCTGTCCCTCAGCTCTTCAGCTCAAGGCTAGTGCTCTACCACTTGAGACGCTGCGCCACTTCCGGTTTTCTGGTGGTTAATTGGAGATAAGAGTCTGATGGACTTTCTGCCTGAACTGGCTTTGAACCACAATCCTCAGATCTCAGCCTCCTGGGTAGCTAGGATTACAGGCATGAACTACCGACGCCTAGCTGTGAGACTCCAATAAACTCAGAAAGTGGTGCTCAAGTGGTAGAGTGCTAGTCTTAAACACAAAGAAGCTGAAGAACAGTGCCCAGGCCTTTAGTTCAGGCCCCAGGACTGGCAAAAAAAATCTATAAAGAATGACTGCCAAATTAAGTGACTTCTGGTCTAAAATATGTCAGGACATAGAGTCAATACATACCTATGTGGACACTGGGAAAGAGACCAGCTTCCCTGAATTTCAGTGTCTTGTTCCTGAGAATGCAGCCAGTGGGTAGTCAGGGTATCAGCTCTGATTAAGTGGGAGGCTAAGATGGTTATGTTCTGCCTTATGGTCTCTCTATCATAATAGAACCTCTTCTTTTTAACTGAACATATGGTATCTGGGATTCAAAATTACATTGATCTGCTTTTCTAGCATGTAGGCCAGGCCATAGGATCAAGTTCTGATGTGTGGGGTAGAAGTAGAAGTGGTGTGTACATTGTGAGATGTTAGCTCTCTTTCATTGGGTTATAATTCACATATCACATAATCCAGCCACTGGAAGTATACTTTATTGCCACAATCAATGCTAGATTATTTTTTCACCTTCCAAAGAAACCACACCTTTCTGGGCTAGAGACATGGCTCAATTGGTAGAGCAAATGTTAGCTCAAACCCAATAATACCCCAAAAAAGGAAATCACCCCTTAGCTATCACTCTTCAATCCCCCAATTCCCCTAGCCCAGCTCCAGAGAACCATTATTCTACATTCTGCCTTTAAAGACTTGCTTATGTAAATAGAATCAGTAGTCTCTGTTTCTGCCTTCTTTCACTTGGTATATTTTTTAAGGTTCATCCATGAAATTATTGCATGTCTCCATATTTTATTTTTTTAGCATTTAATTATATTTGGATATCAACATTGTACTTATCTGTTCATTAATTGATAGTATATGGCTTGTTTCTATTTTGAGGCTATTGTGAATGATGCTCCTATGAATAGTCATATGCAAGTCTTTGTGTGGACATTTTGGCTTTTTTCAGGTAGCTACTCATAAGTGAAATTGCTAAGTAATATAGATATGATATAGGGTTTAATGGTTCCAAGAATTGCCCAAACTGTTTTTCAAAGCTAGCTCATTTCTTATTGCTAGCAATAGTGTGAAAGATTAGGAATTTTGTTCTTAAAGAGAAGATGTACATCTTCCTATGGCAGAATGTAAACTTAAGAAAGGTCTAGAACTGCCTCGGAGAAGAAAGAAAATGTGTGCTGAGATTGGCAGAGTAACAAGCTCGAGGGAGCCAGAGAAGCAGGGGTCTTAAACTGCTTGCTTCCAAACTTGACTTATGTGGGGGAAAAAAAGGCAATTCTAATGGGCATACCACTAAAGAACCAGAGAACATAGAAAGTGCCATTCACAAGACAGAACAAACAGGGAGACGGATTAAAAAAAGAGCCAGACTAACAAATGTTATCTATACCCTACTTATTTCACTTAGCATATATCATCCAGGTTCATCCACGCTGTCACAAATGGCATTTTTCAGAATATCTGTGTTTGTGAAGTGGGATGGAGGAGGAAGAGAGGATTGCCAGATTCCAAGACAGCAACTGAATAAAGTGTATTGTTTTGAGAGACACCATTTCCTGAGCTCTAACCTCAGAGAAAAGATGTAATATCACTGAGTATAAGGTATTTGATGGAAGGTGTTTGAAATATTAACCCTGGGGACAAATTCTCACTTTTCCTAACCTTACTCTTTTAGTTTTCAACATTGTGAAATCCCCCATTGAGAGATGAGTAATAACCAGAAAGAAGCAGTCAATACATCAGAAGATAAATTATTCCAGACAACAGGACAGAAAATAACCCTCCAAAGTCTCAAGTTACAAATTTTATGATTAACTTAGGATAACATTTAAAGAAGAAAGAAGATTAAGAGAAGAGCAAGGAGATGATAAAATATCAAAAAGAAAGGAAATTGAGTTGGAAGAGCTCAAGAAGAAAATAAGAGAAAAATGTAACCCATTAACAAAGAGCTCTTAGTCTTCCTCAAGACTAATCTAAAAGACACAGGCATAGACATATAATATGTATAATATATATTTATAAATTTATTAACAAGTAGTAATTTATATATATATATATATATATATGTATTTATTTATTTATCAGTATAATGTGATGTTTTAAGTCAAGACCTTGGGAAGATGGTTCTTAGTCAGAAAACCAATTTAATCTTCAGATTTTCCAAATAAAAAAGTTGTGATCATTTAAAGAAACTCATTTATCTGGGTGCTGGTAGCTGATGCTTGTAATCCTAGCTACTCAGTAGGCTGAGCTCTGAGGATCACTGTTCAAAGCCAGCCCAGACAGGAAAGTTCGTGAGACTTATCTCCAATTAACCACCAGAAAACTGGAAGTGGTACTGTGGCTTAAAGTGGTAGAACATTAGCCTTGAACAAAAAGAGTTCAGGACCAGCACCCAGGCCCTGAGTTCAAGCCTCACAACTGATAAAAATAAAAATAAATAAATAAATAAAGTTATTTAAAGTGTTGTAGTTCCCACATATGTAAATGAGATCTAATGATCTCTCAAGAAAGATAGGAACTGTGTGTATCTGCAAGGCTCTTTTCTGATGCTGAGGAGTGAGCAAAGTGGGTGACATTAGGAATAGATGAATACCTGATCGCAGAAAAGTAGAAAAATGCCAACTGGGAATTGCTGCTTATTGGTGGGGTTCACAGATGATACCATGTGGAAGTGAGTGTAGGAAAAGAAATTCAAGAAGTACCCTACTGACTCCAACAGCTAAGGTTACAAACCCAAACTAACAAACTCTTCTCTCAAAAATTCACTCCAGCCAGGCGCCGGTGGCTTACGCCTGTAATCCTAGATACTTACTATGAGAGGATACCAAGAAATGAAAAATCTAAAACTGTGGTAAGTAGAATCTGGGTTGGGGAGGATGGTTTATTTGCCTACAAAAGGGACAGCTTTGGAGACACTAAGCCCAAAATTAGAGAAGTAAAAGAACTTTGGAGATGCCATTTGGTGTGTGTACACAGCCATCTGCAGGGCTACCTTCCCAAGATTTGAGTCAAGATCCTTGGAATTTGTTCAAAATTAAGCATTCTGCTCCATCCTGTTCACAAGGCTTTCCTGGGATTAAGATATTTATAAGCCACGCACCAGTGGCTCACGCCTGTAATCCTAGCTACTCAGGAGGCTGAGATCTGAGAATCATGGTTCAAAGCCAGCCTGGGCAGGAAAGTCCATGAGACTCATATCTCCAATAAACCCGCTAGAAAACCGGAAGTGGTGTTGTGGCTCAAGCAGTAGAGCGCTGGCCTTGAGCTGAAGAGCTGAGGGACAGCACCCAAGCCCAGAGTTCAAGCCCCACAACCGACAAAAAAAAAAGGTATTTACAGAATGTATGTATTTCATATTGCTATAGTATAAACTAACCCAACCAGAGCATTATCAAGCACACCTAAAGAGCTCCAAAGTCTGAAAATGAGTCTCACTTAAACTAACATCAAGGTGGATTCTTTCCAGGAACTGTAAGGAAGAATCTTTCTTGTCCTTTGTAGTTTTAGAGACTGTTGAGCTTTCTTCACTCAAATTCCCTTCCTCCATCTTCAAAGCTAGCAAATGTCTAGTTGAGTCTTTCCTATATCTTGTCATTCTGTGCCTCTCCCACCTTCTCTTCTGGTGGGTACACAGAGCCCATCTGGGTACTGCAGGATGACCTCTTCATCACAAGACAGCTGGCTAAACAGCTTTAAATTCCTCCTACCACGTAACCATATACAGCTTCCAGAGGTTAGGTCATGGACAAGGAAGGGATAATAGGGAAGAAAATTAATATGCCCAACACAAGGGGAGAGAAAACCAATAGCAATAATCTAGTTCAACTCCCAAATATCCTCCAGAAACCCCTCTCTAATACCCCCCCAAAAAAGGAGTGAAACTGCTTGTCTGAGAGAGAAAGAGGGAGGGAGAGAGAGGTTATCTTTTCTACTCTTGTGTCTAGAATCTAAGTACCACATGGAGAGGAACCTCTGCAGGTTTTGATAGTCTATGTAGAGACTGGCTTCAGTAACAAATGATTCCTAGATATTGGTTGAACGAAGAACAAATGAGTTATCATCTAGAGTAGTACCCAGTACAGAGTAGGAGCTTAATGCTGCTACTGCTACCACTACTCAATTTACTGAATATTTCTGCAGGCAGGTGCTGCAAAGAGGGTGGAACTTGGATTTAAAAGCATGTCTTTTTAACATTCAAGCTCATGCTCGCTCCCTTTACTTCAGTGACTTTACTCCAGTACTCTATGCTGAAGTTGAGCGAAAGCATCCCAACCTCAGACTTCACAGAATATTTTCTGTTAACAGAATGTTTTTCCTGGGCTGGGAAGGTGGCTCAGTGTGGAGTGCTTGCCTTGCATGCATGAGGCCCTGGGTTCAATTCCTCAGCACCACATAAACAGAAGTAGTGCTGTAGCTCAAGTGGTAGAGCACTAGCCTTGAGCTGAAGAACTGAGGGATAGCGCCCAGGCCCAGAGTTCAAGCCCCACGACCGACAAAAAAGAAAAGAAACGAAAAGGGATATTATAGAACAGTATTCCTTTTTCACAGTACAGGCAGGTAGGTGCGTGCTTATCCCAGACAATGGGAACCATCTCTGTAGCATACGCTGTTTCCAGAGAGAACCAAAGGCACATTTGCCAGAAGAGTGGGACTTCTTCCTACAAAGGAACAATCTGGGGTACCCTGGGGGCCACTAAGCCAAGACCCCAGTAGTGGCAGAATACAACATTCTGTAGAGAAGTTTCTCTTAAGTGTGGTAAGCCAAACTATAGCTATTAGCTATCAAAGGAGGTTCAGAGTCAGAAAAAAAGAAAGAAAAAGAAAGAAGTAAGGAAGAAAAAGAAAGAGAGAGAGAGAGAGAGAAAGAAAGAAAGAGAGAGAGAAAGAAAGAAAGAAAGAAAGGAAGGAAGGAAGGAAGGAAGGAAGGAAGGAAGGAAGGAAGGAAGTTTGACTGCGGAATGTGAGGTAGATCAAAGGCTCCGAGAACTCTTTTTTGTAAGATGTGACAAAGGGTCTGGGCACATCCAGGTTTCTCAGAAGCCTTCAGGGAATCGCTGGATGATAAGCAGCTCTCTATTGAAGCCTGTTTACTGTCCAGTTAATCAGTAAACCAGAGGTAGAAAGACTACCAATGCTGGAATGCGCAAAAACCTTCCTAAAGGTTTTCCAGGTTGGGATGGGAAGAGGAATGAGTGTGGGGAGTGGACAGGCTGACTTCCAGCACGGAAGGACACTTTCTTGAGCTCCCCTTCCAGGGGCTGACCCTTTGGGCTTTCCTGACGGAACGTGGGCCCAGCTCGGATTTGTTTGGAGGGGCGGAAGCATTGGCCAGAGGCTCTCTTTGAAGAAGCCCTGCAAGATGTCAGACCTGCTATCCGTCTTCCTGCGCCTCCTCCTCCTCTTCAAGTTGGTTGCCCCGGTGACCTTCCGTCATCACCGCTATGATGACCTGGTGCGGACGCTGTACAAGGTGCGCAACCAGTGCCCGGACGTCACGCGCGTCTACAGCATCGGGCGCAGCGTGAGGGGGAGGCAGCTATACGTGCTGGAATTCAGCGACTACCCTGGAACCCACGAACCTCGTAAGTGCTGAGCGGCTCTGTGGCTTGTTGGGGTGGGGAGCAGCCCCCCTCCCTCGCAAACCCAGTCATTGGAATCGCTTCTAGGAAGGCCAGTGAAGCTGACCTTCAACCTGGTAAAGCTTTGCATGTCTAGTGCTCAGCTTCGCCTCTGGAAAGCAGTTCCATCTCCAGCCTCTGGCTCTTTGGGCTCTGTTGGCCCAAGACCTGACTGGTAAAAGTCTTTGTCTCTGATCCTATCTCATCCTCTTTGTTTCCTTCCCTTCCATCTTGCGACCTGACCTTAGTGTAATTCTTTCACAAAGCTCTGGAGTTTAAGCAGGAACTGTTTCTCTTATAGTTCTACCAGGAACAGTAAAAAGGGTTTAGGATGATCTCTTCCAAGAATGGTAGCATGGAGCAAGGTATTCTAGAGTTTGAAGCCCGGGGTACTAGCTTTATGTATTATAGTTTGCTTTTGTTATCATTAAAGTCATGCTTGCTTGGGAGCAGTTTGGGCAATAGACAAGACCTCATGTCAAAACAAACAAATTACAAATTAGATAAGGCAAAACAATTACCCATAATCCCTTCTCTCACAGATATCCATTATTAACATGTTGATGTCTGTATCCTTCCAGACTCTTCTGTGTTTATTTAATCCTCTCCGATGCGTATATTTTTTCATACACACACACACACACACAAATTGAATCAGACTCAACTGCTTTCCTCATTCTATAGTCTGTTATAAACAGTATCTCTCATCTATAAATATTTGTCATTATCTTCCAGCTGCATAATATTCTATTGCATTTTCTCATACATTGATGAACATTTATGTGATTTCTGAATTCTCAGGGCTTTATTTATGGCAATTGTGACATTCGCATTATGTCAGTTCCTCCTTTAAACCATCAACTCCAAATCCCTTGAACAGGCCTAGTCACTTGCACAGCCCTAGCCCAGTCTCCATCACAACTTGTCTAAGTTGTTGCACTAAACTTCCACTGGGCCTCTTAACTCCTAACTCCCTAGCTGCTGCCACTCTCTGAACCCACTTGGCACCAGATACCAGAATAATATCCCTTCCTCCTAGCTCCTAGCAGCGTCTTCTTACACTCATGCTTTAAAAAAAATCCATTGTTTTCTGGACGTGAAAGCTTTAGAATTTTTTATCCAAGTCATATGTCTATGTGGAGCTAAAGGCCTTTTTTTTTTGTCAGTCATGGAGTTTAAACTCTGCATCTGGGTGCTGTCCTTGAGCTCTTCAGCTCAAGGCTAGTGCTCTACCACTTGAGCCACAGCACCACTTCAGGTTTTCTGGTGGTTAATTGAGTTAGGAGTCTCATGGACTTGCTTGCCTGGGCTGGCTTTGAATTATGATCCTCAGATCTCAGCCTCTTGAGTAGTTAAGATTACAGGTATCAGCCACTGTCACCCAGCAAGGGCCTTACCTGGAAGCTGCACTTGTTATACAAGTGCAAATGCCTGCTTTTACTCAGATCACACACCCATTGCTGCTAATGTACATTATGGGGCTAGCCTCCTACTCTGTCTCCTTCTTGGTGCCTCTGTACTTTCTGGTGTTGAAGGCTTTCTTTGAAGCTATTTCAGACAATGCTAGCTCTCACTGATACCCTTCTCCCCTTCCTCTCTCTGCCAATACTGGGATTTGAACTCATGGTCTTGTGCTTTTGTTGTTTTTTTCACTCAAGGCTGGCACTCATTGCTTGAGCACACCTCCAATTCCTGATCCCTTTTTTCTTTACAATCCTGTAACTTTTGCTATTTCCTGTTTGTTCCTTTCAATTACTAAATTTTAAAATATTTGCCAGTAGCTTACTACATGCAAGAACATATATAGAAGCCAAGCACAGGTAGCTCATGCCTGTAATCCTAGATACTCAAGAGGCTGAGATCTGAAGATTACTGTTCAAAGCCAGCCTGGGCAGAAAAGTCCCTGTGAGACTCTTATCTCCAATTAACCACTCAAAAACTGGAAGTAGCACTGTGGCTCAAGTGGTAGAGCACTGGCCTTCAGCACAAAGTGGCTCAAGAACAGTGCTGAGGCTCCAAGTTTAATCCCCACAACCAAGGGTGGGGGGAAGTTTTGTAGATCCTAGAAGTAGAAAATAATACAATGACCCTCAAAGGCTTGAATTCTAGCAGAGTAAGAGTAGCAATGGATGGTGACTACATAGATACATATATCAGATGAAATCAAGTGCTATAGCAAATACTAAGTCAGGAAAGAGAGAGAGATGAGGTGAGGTTTTCATTGCCTGTTGGTTTACTTTATCTAATTGTTTTTGGTGGTACTGGGAATTGAACCCAGGGCCTCATTCATGTTAGCAAGTGATCTGTCACACGAACCATGCTCTGCTGCCCCATTTTGGGTTTTGTTTGTTTTTCAAATAGGGACTCATGGTTTTGCCATGGCTAGCCCAGGACCATGACTCTCCTACTTATGCCTGGCATTACAGTTGTGTGAGATTGGTACTCCAAACATTAAGTGTATTAAGTGGCAGGTGCTCTACCACCAGAATAATGCCTCCAGTTCTTTTTTTGCTAGTCCTGGGACTTGAACTCAGGGCCTGGGCACTGTCCCTGAGCTGTTTTTGCTCAAGGCTAGTACTCTACCACTTCCAGCTTTTTCTGTGTATGTGCTATTGGGGAATCAAGCCCAGGGCTTCATGCATGCGAGGCAAACATTCTACCACGAAGCCACCTTCCTAGCCCTCCATTTCTTTTTTGCTTTCATTATTTCTCAGGTCAAGTCTCATGTTCTTGCCCTAGCTTGAACCACAGATGTGTATCACCATACCCAGCAGGGGGACAAGCAGAGGAAAAAGCAAACCCCAAGGCTTCAGGGTCACAGCCCCCTGTGAGGGGGTCATTGCAGTCCCAGTAGGGAGAACAAAGGGGAGGTCGAGCCTCTATAAGTGCTGGAATAATAGAAACTCACATAGGCTGTTGCACAGATTTTGGCTTTTGCTTTTAGTAAAGTATGAAGTAATTGGAATGTTTGTTAGTTTTTTGTTTTATAGCACACGTTAGTTGTACAAGGCAGGGTTCATTGTGACATTTTCATACATGTAAACAATCAGCCTCCCTCCCTCCCTCCCCCTCCCCCATCCCACTCTCTGAAAACAACTTCAAAAGATTTGATTGCTTTTATTTTTTTATTTTATTCTATAGCTTTCTTTTTTATTGTCAAGGTGATGTATAGAGGGGTTACAATTTCATAAGTAAGGTAATAAGTACATTTCTTGTCAAACTTGTTACTCCTTCCCTTATTTTTCTCCCCTCATTCCCTCCTCCCTTCCCCTCCCTCCACAAGTTGTGCAGATCATTTCCAGCATAGTGTCTTGTGTATACCACTGTTGCATTGGTCCCCTTGTCCTTTGTCTCACTATTTTGTTGTTTCCCTTCTCTTCCCTAATTCAAATAAATGTATATACAATATCAGAGTACCAAAATCAAATACAGTGACAACAGGGGATATACCATATGGGGAAGAATATACGAAAGAAACAAAAAATCACCTAGTACATTAAAAACAGCAACAACAAAGAAAAACTTCTTGTGCCCATGTCTTGGAGTTCATTTTGCTTAGTATCATCTTATATGGTCATATGTACATGGCTTTGGAGGTATTTTCTCATCTGCTAAGATTATCCTAGACATATACTGATTATTGTAAATAAGAGGCGGTGTCGTTCTTACTGATGGAAGCATACAATTCATATATATATATACATATATATATATACACATACACACATACACACACACACACACACACACACACACACACACATATATATATATCACATTTTCTTAATCCATTCATCTACTGAGGGGCATCTGGGTTGGTTCCATAGCTTAGCTATGGTGAATAATGCTGCGATAAACATAGTTGTGCTGGTAGCTTTAGTATGGCCTTGTTTGTGATTGTTCTATTTTCATATATGCACATACACTTACACTGATCATATTCATCCTTATTCATTATCTTTGTCAACTCTCCCTACTCCTGCTGGAGGCTGCAGCTAGAGAGTTTTAAAGAGAAGAGTAACATGACCTGACTCGAGTTTTAAAAAGATCACTCAGAACAGAGGTCAGCAAACTATAACTCAAGGGACAGCCACCTGTTTTGATGATGAAGGTTTACTGGAACACAGTCAAGTCCATTTTGTGTGTGTGTGTTGTCTGTGGTTGCTTCTACTAAAAGAGTTGAGTAGCTGTGACAGAGTCATTATTCCCCCACAAAGTCTAAACCACTTACTATTAGGTCCTTTGTAGAAAAAATTGGTCAAGCTGGGCACCAATAGCTCACACCTGTAATCCTGGCTACTCAAGAAGCTGAGATGTGAGGATCGCAGTTCAAAGCCAGCCCAGAAAGGAAAGTCCATGAGACTCTTATCTCCAATAAACCATTAGAAAACCGGAAGTGGCACTGGGCTCAAGCGGTAGAGTGCTAGCCTTGAGCTGAAGAGCACAAGGACAGCCCAGAGTTCAAGCCCCATGAATGACAAAAAAAAAGAAAAAGAAAAAGGCTCTCAGCTCTTGGGATTGGACAGATACAGGGGAGATTTATGACAGCAATCTAGAGGGTATAAGAACCTGAACCCAAATAACAGAGGTGGCTGTTGTAAAAAAAAAAAAATGGTTGTGTTGTGTTGGGCGCTTGTGGCTCATGCCTGTAATCCTACCTACTCAAGAGGCTCAGGTCTGAGGATAACGGATCAAAGCCAACAAGAAGGTCCATGAGCCTCTTATCTCCAATTAACCACGGGGAAATAGGAAGTGGTGCTGTGGCTCAATGATAGAGCACTTGCCTTGAGCTGAAGAGCTCAGGGGGAGGGCCCAGGCTCAGAGGAAGAAAGGAAGGCAGGAAGGGAGGGAGGGAGGAAAAAAAGAAAGGATTGAGCTGTGATTCTGTTGAAATAAAGCACCAAAAACATTGATACTGAGTACCTTCTAAGTGTATAGGGGTTCCATAGGCCAGTACTAGTCTGGTACCCAGACTTTTAGGTATCACAGATAAGTTATTTATTTATTTTGTGCTAGTCTAATGGCTTGAACTCAGGGCCTGGGCTCTATCCCTGAGCTTTGTTGTTCAAGGCTAGTTTGCTACCTTTTGAGCTACAGCTCTATTTTTTTGTGTTTTTTTTTAAATTTTTTATTGTAAAGATACTATACAGAGGGTTACAGTTACATGAGTAAGGTAATACAGCTCTGTTTTTAGATTTTTGTTGGTTAATTGGAGATAAGCATGTTTCCTGTGCTTCCTTTGAACCACAGTCCTCAGAGCTCATCCTCTTGAACAGCTAGGATTACAGTGAGAGTCATCAGCACCCAGCAAGGTTATTTTTAATAACTAACAGAGATTGGAGTACACTAAAGCAAATCTCCCTAATTTTATTTATTTATTTATTTATTTTGTCGGTCGTGGGGCTTGAACTCTGGGCCTGGGCGCTGTCCCTCAGCTCTTCAGCTCAAGGCGAGCACTCTACCACTTGAGCTACAGCGTCACTTCCCCTAATTTTATTTTTACTAAGACATGAAGAAAACTACTTGCCACGTTTGCTATCACCAAATTTCCCAAAAGCTATTTCTAACATCAAGACAAAAAAGACATAATCTAATATTAAAGAAATACTTGAACTCAGGGCTTGGGTGCTGTCTCTGAACTCTTTTGCTCAAGGATAGCACTCTACCACTTGAGCTGCAGTGCCACGTCTGGCTTTTTCTGAGTAATTTATTGGAGATAAGAGTTTCATGGACTTTCTTGCCCTGCTGGCTGCAAACTGAGATCCTCAGTTTCCTGAGTAGCCAGGATTACAGGTGTGAGCCACCAGTTTCCAGCAAAAGAAATACTATTAAGATGAAAGAATGGAGACTACAAGTATTCCTTTGGGAATTCTTCTAGGGGTTGGGAAGGTGAGTCAGTAGTAGAGCGCTTGCCTTGCATGCCTGAGGCTCTGGGTTCTATTCCTCAGCACCACATAAGCAAAAAGAAAAAAACCAGAAGTGGCGCTGTGGCTCAAGTGGTAGAGCTCTAGCCTTGAGCTGAAGAGCTGAGGGACAGTGCCCAGGCCCAGAATTCAGGCCCCACGACTGGACCCCCCCCCTAAAAAAAATTCTAAATTAACCAGGTGCCCATGACTCACACCTACAATCCTAGTTACTCAGAAGGCTGAGATTTGAGGATTGTGATTCAAAGCCAGCCCAAGCAGGAAACTTCATGAGACTCTCATCTCCAGCTAACCACCAAAAAGAGCTGGAAGGGTAGCTGTGGCTCAAGTGGTAGAATGCCAGGCCTGAGTGTAAAAAGGCTCAGGGACAATGCCCAGGCCTGAGTTCAAGCCTCAGGACAGGCACCAAAGAAGAAGAAGAAGAAGAAGAAGGGGAAGATGGAGGAGGAGGAATCCCAAGATAAATTATAATGGACTGTTTGTGAGAGAAAATTTAAGTCTATCTGTGCCTTGGTAAAGCTAAGTCCAGCAAAGGAAAGAAGATATGAGGGTAGAGGTAGAGGTAGTCCCTTCCCTCTGACCCCGGTAGTGTCTACTGGCTTCCTGTGAAGTTTGACGATAATGAACATTAAAATCCCGTCATTCAGTGTGAGGGATGACATTCATTGAGCAGCATGGGGTCATTATATCCCCCCACACACACACATGAATTGATTATTTTCTGGCATGAATTTTTGTAGTCTTTTTAATTCCAAGTTGATTAGGAAGGGACTCAGGGACTGTTGGGAAACACACAGTGGATGCCTGTTATTTTCTTTTATTCATTGCTGAGAAGGGGGAGGATCCCTTTGCAAGGTAGGGAGTCAATGCCTGGCCTTTACAAAGGGCTCATCCTTCCTCTTCCTGCGCACGTTTCTCTGCTCTCAGTGGAACCGGAATTCAAGTACGTGGGGAACATGCATGGCAACGAGGTGCTGGGCCGAGAACTGCTCCTGCAGCTGGCTGAGTTCCTGTGTGAGGAGTTCCGGAACCAGAACCCACGCATCCTGCGGCTCATCCATGACACCCGCATCCATATCCTGCCCTCCATGAACCCCGATGGCTACGAGGTGGCCGCTGCCCAGGTAGGAAGCTACTCACAAAATAAATGCTAGTAGACAATAGGTTCTTTGCCCCATTGTAAATATCACTCAACAATGAGCAATGAGCCAGGTACCAGTGGCTCATGCCTGCAGTCCTAGCAACTCAGGAGGCTGAGATCTGAGAACCATGATTGGAAACCAGCCTGAGCAGAAAAATCTTTGAGACTCCTATACAATTAACCAGCCAAAAAAAAAAAAAGCTGGAAGTGAATGTGTGGCTCAAGTGCCAGACTCAGTGAAAAAGTCAAGCAAGAACTGCAGGCCTTGAGTTCAAGACCCATTACAGGCACATAGCATGACAACACTGTAAACTGAGCTATGCAATGGGAATGGTATGAATGGGAATGATATGCAATGGGAATGTTGTGCCTTTCTTGAATTTTTATCTTGAACTGTAAATGTCCTTCACATGTTCACACGCCACCTCCATTTGGTTTTGCTGGGGATATATCAAAGACAAGGAGTTTTCCCCCAATTTGAGAGTGGTGAGTTTGTTATAATTCTTCATGGTATTTTCATAGGATTTGTTCCTCTACTAGTGTAGCACTCAGCATTTCTGCTCTTTATTTTGGAAAGAAAGACAGATAAGACAATGTCTGGGCCTTTTCTTTCCAAACATAGATTCACAGTGTCAGTATGTCTTACTTTAAGTCAGTAGTTCTCCCTTAAGGCTATGCTTTCATAATTGCAAGACACTTAACAGATTTCTAGGCTCCATCCTAAGACTACTAAATTAGAAATGTCAAGGCTGAGTCCAGGCTTCTTTCTGCCTTACATGATAGCTGCGTTACTTTTAAAGCTCTGTCTAAAAAAAAAATTTGGAGGTGGTATTATTAAAGTAAGGGGGGGGGGGTGTGCACACGCACTAGTCCTGAGGCTTGTACTCAGAGACTAGGTGCTGTCCCTAAGCTTTTTTGCTCAAGGCTCGTGCTCAAGGCTGGAAACACAGCTCCACTCCTGGCTTTTGTAGTGCTTAATTGGAGATGAGTCTCACAGACTATGCTAACCAGGCTGGCTTTGAACTGCAATCCTCAGCCTCCTGAGTAGGTAGGATTACAGGTAAGCCACTGATTCCCAGCTGAAGTAAGGCATATTTTAAACTTACCTGAGAATATGGCTGCAGTGGAGATAAATGGTTGGCAGATATAGAAATAGAGCCAGGACGTTGACTCAACCATAAACCACTCGTGCAGGCACACGACTTCCTGATTAAATAGCTCAACAAATGAAAAAGAAAACTTTGCTTGGCTGCTGGAAACTCCAGAGGTGTCCATTATCATGTCTCAAGGCCTGAGTTTCCATAGAGCAGGAAAAATGGGGAGGATGCAGGAAAATCCCAACTGGATTACTTTGTCATTTTTTCCCTGTATGTAGTGAGGAGTGTACTGGAGAACCCATGTTTTTTGTGGTAGATGGAATGAGAATGAGGAAAGAAATCCTCAGCCCACCGAGGTCTAAATATACCCCTGGGAAGCCTAGCTCTGTTTGCTTGGTATGTACGTGTCCCAAGAGAGCAGACCTTGAACTTAAACCCGAGAAGACCCAGGTGGTTTTCAGGTGACACGGATACCCTCTCATAGGAAAGCAGTCCACGTGGTTGTACAATGAGACTCACCTAGCACCTGACTTTGTTTTTTGCTGGTCCTGGGGCTTAAACTCAGGGCCTGGGATCTGTCCTTGAGCCTCTCTGTACTCAAGACTAGCATTCTACCACTTGAACCACAGTGCCACTCTTGGCTTTTTCTGTTTATGTGGTACTGAGGAATTGAACCCAGGGCTTCATGCATGTTAGGCAAGCACTCTACCTGTAAGCCACATTCCCAGCCAGCACCTGACTTTAAAGCCAGGTAGAACAAGACTTTAAAGGTAGGCAGAATAATAGTCTTCCAAAGATGTCTGCATCCTAATCCCCAGAACCTACAAATATGTTATATTATTCAATGAGTGGAAATTAAGGTTGCAGATGGAATAAAGGTTGCTCATGATTTAACCTAAGCTATCCTGGATTGCTTGAGTGGCCCCAATACAATCTATGGCAAGCCTCCTTTATGTGTGGAAGAGGAAGACTGAAGGTTAGAATCAGAGAGAGATTTGAAGATGTTATGCTGATAGCTCTGAAGATAGAAGGGACCATGAACCTAGGAATATAGATGGCTTCTAGAAGCTAGAAACATCAGGAAACAGATTCCTTTAGAACCCTCTTGAGGAGCAAGCCCTACTGACACCATGATTTTAATCCTGGGAGACCCATTTCAATTTTCTGACTTCTAAAACTGTAAGATAATTGTTCATGTTATTTTGTTATAATAGCTATGGAAAGCTAAGATAGTTCATCAGCTGGTGAATGGATGAGTAAAACATGACAAATCCCTATAATGGAGCTACCTTGGTAATAAAAAAGAATGAAACGAATATATGCTATAGAGGTAACCCTCAAAAAAAACATGCCCAAGCCAGGTGCCATTGGTTCATGCTTGTAATCCTAGCCACTCAGGAGGCTGAGATCTGAGGATCAGTTCAAAGCCAACCCAGGCAGGAAAATCCATGAGACTCTTATCTCCAGTTAACTACCAAAAAGCTGGAAATGGTGCTGTGCCAAAGTGGTAGAGCACTAATCTTGATCATAAAAGCTGAGGGACAGTGCCTAGACCTGAGTTCAAGCCCCAGGACTGGCACCAAAAAAAAAAAGTGGGAAACAGAAAAGCAAACAATATATGATCCTTCTTATGTGACAAATACAGAAAATGTGAGTCTCTGGAGGAAGAGGGTGATTCCTTAAGTCTGGGTTGGATGAGAGGATTTATTTGAATAAGAATGAGATTTCTTCTTAAGAAATAAAAATATTCTAAAATTAGATTTGGTAAGTATACCAAATTTATTGAGTTGTACATATAGAGCAAGTAATTTTGTGTCATGTATATTATAGCTCAGTAAAATTATTTCTGAAAACCTAGGGTACCCATAATCTGAAACACTTTACTCTTATTAGAGTTTCTCCTAGGATTCCCTAGTTTCATTGTCTATTGGGAAACTTGAACCATACCACCAGGATTTTGGATAAGTTAAAAAAGAAAACGCTACATCATTTGCTAGATTAAACTAATAACAAAGAGTTATACACTATTCTTCAGAGAGAAGATTTGGCCTGAAACCTTCACTTTCCATTTCTCTGCTTTCTCCCCAGGGCCCATACATGTCTGGGTATCTGGTTGGCAGGAACAATGCAAATGGAGTGGACCTGAACCGCAACTTTCCTGATCTCAATACCTACTTCTATTACAACGAGAAGTATGGAGGTCCCAACCACCACTTGCCACTTCCAGACAACTGGAAAAGTCAGGTAGGAGATAAGAAATATGACAACAGAAGCAGATAAATCAGCACCTAAAATTTCTGACAGGGTGCTAAACAGTCAACAAAACAAGCAAGAATTAAGCATCAGTGTATCTCTGTGTTAGTTTGTGCAAAACAATAACCAGGTATTATGCTTCTTCATTCTGTTCCTTTCCCCAGCAATGAGCCCTTCAGGGACCCCAAGCTCATTGCCTGGTTGAGGTTAGTGAAAACAGTATTATGTAGTTGCATGGCACTTAATGATTTCATGTTCTTTCATAGCCATTGTTTCAGTTGATTATCATAATACTGTACCATGAATTATTAAGCAGTGTTATTCATCCCTATTTCATGCACTTATATGTTACAATATAGCAGTTATGTTGGGAGAAGGAAGAGGTTGAAAAAAAATTAGTATAAGCTGGGGATACTTGTAATCCCAGCTACTAGGGAAGGAGAAGCAGGAAGACTGTGAGTTTGAAGGCAGCCTAGGCAAAGTTAGCAAGATCTTATCTCAAAAACAAAAACAAAATAAAACTCAAAACAAAAGAGCTGTGGATATAGTTCAAGTGGCAGTGGGCTTACTAGATGAAACCATGAGTTTGATCCCAAGTACTTCAAAAGGAAGGGAGGGAGGGAAAGTAGGAGGGAAGCAAGGAAGGAAGGAAAGACCATTACTATACACTAATGACATTCTGGGCTGGGAAGGTGGCTCAGTAGTAGAGTGCATGCCTTGCATGCCAGAGGCCCTGGGTTCGATTCCTCAGCACCACATAAGAAAAAAGAAAAAAGCCGGAAGTGGCGCTGTGGCTCAAGTGGTAGAGCGCTAGCCTTGAGCTGAAGAGCTGAGGGACAGCGCCCAGGCCCAGAGTTCAGGCCCCGCGACCGGACCCAAAAAAAATAAATAAACAACTAATGACATTCAGATTTATTTACTAGAAACCCTAAATGTCTGCAGAAGTGTCTGGTGTAGTGGGTAATTTGTGAAACCTTTTCCCAGGGGTGATAAAGAAACCAAACTGGAGCTTTGAACTCTCATATCCATTTTCAGAGTGCTTGTTTGTTTGCTCGCTTCTTCCTCCCTCCCTCCCTCTCTCTTCCTCTTTTCCTCCTCTCTCTTCCTCCTTCTCCTCCTCTCTCTTTCTCTGTCTGTCTGTCTGTCTGTCTGTCTGTTTGTCTCTCCTCCTCACAGGTGGAACCTGAGACTCGGGCTGTGATCCAGTGGATACGCTCCTTCAACTTTGTCCTCTCGGCTAATCTCCATGGAGGGGCAGTGGTGGCCAATTACCCATATGACAAGTCCCTTGAGCATCGGTCCCGAAGCTCCCATCACTCTTCCAATTCCCCCACACCTGATGACAAGCTTTTCCAAAAGGTACAGAATGACAGCTCATCCACCCAGGGAACTTGGGGCTGAGACAATGAGCTTGAAGTCAGTGACACAGGGCTTCCTTAACAAGAGCTCTGCAAAAAGCAAACACCCCCTGCTTGTGAGGGGCTGTCTAGTAAGTTACATTTTGCTTTGAATGGTAAGCCACATATTGATGAAACTTTGGAAAAGGGAGAGCTGCATAGTATACTTCCCATGACATAAAAAATATTTGGCAAGAAACGTGCCGAAAAACTAATTACACTGGTTGTTAAATTAGTGGAACTAATTTGAATTTGGAGGATTCTAATTTACAATTTTAAGATGATTAGCCTGTGTTAATTAAAAAATAAGCCATGTACATGAAAAAGGTTGAAACAGTAAAGCAATAGAATATAAATTATATATTATAATCTATATACTAATATGAAAATGCATTTTCATGATATAATTATTTTATAATAAAACACTAGACTATAAAATTAGAATTATATGTAACTATATCAATATGTTATAAGTAATTATTTATAGTGAGGATTATAGACTAAAGCCACTATCCCTAGACTCAACACACATCTTTCACCCAACAAAATATAATACTTTTCCTAATTTACTCATTCCTTGATTTTTAAAAAATAAAATACTACTAAAAAATTGGCACAACTAAAAAGGACATTCTGTATCATCTAATGTCACTCTTCCCTTTGCATGTAAAGACACTTAGTGTCAAGAGAGTGGAAAAACCAGAGTACAGATGTCCTACCTAGTCCATGTCTCACACACACACACACACACACACACACACACACCCGTCTCTGATCATATTTTCTTTTCCTAACACATATAATCAGTTGTTTAGATGTGTGAGTGGCTTGGATCTACCTAGTTCAAGGCTGAGCATTGACACAAGGTCATTTTCTGCCTGTACTTCCTCTAGCTGGCCAAGGTGTACTCTTATGCACATGGATGGATGTACCAGGGCTGGAATTGTGGGGATTACTTCCCAGATGGCATCACCAATGGGGCTTCCTGGTATTCACTCAGCAAGGGTGAGGAGAATCCTGGGAATTGCACGTGCTGAAGTAGAACAGTGCCCCTTTTCTGTCTGAATGGCCAGTTTTAGAACTTCACATTCCAGTGGACTTTGGGAACAAGAGGGACAAAAAGGGAAATTAAATTATGAGAGAAGATGCAGATGACAAAATGTTCGTTAGTGAAGAGAAAACTGGAATGAGAAAGGCATGTGAACTGGGAACTTGGGGAAAGATGGTGGGGGAGGAAAGTAAACGGTGGTTGATGTAGAATAGGAGGTAATGGAGGGATGTGGGCAGATTGTGATAAAGGGAAGCACTGGGGAAGTCAGTCGTACCAATCTACCACTGCCCTCTTCATCCTAGGAATGCAAGACTTTAATTATCTCCACACCAACTGCTTTGAGATCACATTAGAACTGAGTTGCAACAAGTTTCCTCGCCAGGAGGAATTACAGCGAGAGTGGCTGGGTAACCGGGAAGCTCTAATCCAATTCTTGGAACAGGTAAAACCTCATTTTCCAACTTTCCTGGTTATATAAGGAGAAGTGTTTCCCAGTGGTTGGTGTTGCAGGCCTGACTTTACCTCTCACTTGATACAATGAATGTGAGTTGCTTCTACGAGTGCGATGTGTTTAGTCAAATTTTTAGTACAGCTATAAGCTGGGGATTATGAATAAACAAGCCCACTAAGACACTGATCACATGTCCCTGTGCATAAGGAACTGACAGGGGCTGGGAAGGTGGCTCAGTGGTAGAGTGCTTGCCTTGCATGCATGAGGCCCTGGGTTCGATTCCTCAGCACCACATAAGCAGAAAAAAGCCAGAAGTGGTGCTGTGGCTCAAGTGGTAGAGTGCTAGCCTTGAGCTGAAGAGCTGAGGGACAGCATCCAGGCCCAGAGTTCAAGGCCCATGACTGGCAAAAAAAAAAAAAAAAAAAAAAAAGGAACTGACATTCTGTTAAGTAAATTTTATGGCATGTTGAAGAGAAATGCTGAGGAAGAAGGCTTTACAGAGAAGCTGTCTTTTAACAAAGACTTCAGGAAGTTGAGGGAGAGGATATGCAGGTATCTACAGGGAAAAAGGAGGATTTTCTTGGACACAACAAATTCAGAGTCAGGGGCTGGGAAGGTGGCTCAGTGGTAGAGCGCTTGCCTTGCATGCCTGAGTCTCTGGGTTCGATTCCTCAGCACCACATAAGCAAAAAGAAAAAAGCTGGAAGTGGCGCTGTGGCTCAAGTGGTAGAGCACTAGCCTTGAGCTGAAGAGCTGAGGGACAGCACCCAGGCCCAGAGTTCAGGCCCCATGACTGGACCCAAAAAAAACAAAAAACAAAAAAAAAACAAATTCAAAGTCAATCATAAAAGCAGCATTTGAAAAAAATCAAGCCAGGCTTCAGTGGTTCATGCCTATAATCTTAGTTACTCAGGAGGCTGAGATCTGAGGATCATGGTATGAAGCCAGCCCGGGCAGGAAAACCCTTGAATCTCTTATCTCCAGTTAATCACCAAAAAAGCTGAAAATGAAGTTATGGCTCAAGTGGTAGAGCACTACCCTTGAGCAAAAAAGCTCGGGACAGTGCCCAAGACCAGCACTATATATTCCTTGAGAGGAGGGGAGGATGGAGAGAATGGAGGGGAAGCCAATGAAAGGGGTGGCTTTGATCAAGAAGCATTGTATTCATAACCTGACTTATGGAATTATAGCTATTGCATACAACTACTTAATAAAGAAATAGACAAATATTCAGGGAGATACAAACCAACATCACAAGGAAATACCACCTCACACTCATTAGCATGGTTGCTGCTAATAAAGCAAGGATGTAGAGAAACTAGGACACTCAGTCACAGTGAGTGGGAAGCTCTATGGTAGAAACAGCATGGCAGTCCTTCAGCAAATTAAAAACAAGACTGTAGCTCCATAGTAGAACAATTGACTAGCATAGACAAGGACTTAAGTTGAGGACTTAGGCTCATTTCTGTAATGAATTTGAACTATTCAGAAGGCTGAGATCTGAGGAACCTGGCTCAAAGCCAGCCTGGGCAGACAAATCCACAAAATTTCTAGCAAAAAGCCAGAAGCCGAGCTGTGGCTCAAGTGGTAGAGTGCCATTCTTGAGTGAGAATGCTAAGGGCTTCCACCTAGGCCCTGAGTTCAAACAAACAAAAAAGAATTGGGACATCATCTGGCTGGAATTTCAGTATCTCAGGAGCAAGATGAAGGGTAAGTGGAATGAGACCAGACAGCTAACAAGGATGACAGTTTTACAGAACAGCATAGGAACTCTTTTTTTTAATGATTTTTTTTTCTGGTACTGGGGCTTGAGCTCAGGGCCTGGGCTCTGTCCCTGAGCCCCTTTGTGCTCAAGGATAGTGCCCTACCATTTGAGCCACAGTGCCACTTCTGGCTTTTTCAGAGTACTTTATTGGAAAACAGAGTCTCAGACTTTCCTACCTAGACTGGCTCTGAACTGCAATCCTCAGATCTCATCATCCTGAGTAACTAGGATTAAAGGTATAAGCCACTGGCATCCAGCTTATGATTTGTTTTTATTAGTGTATATTAATTGTAAAAAGGGTTTCATGGCATTGTTTCTACATAGGTATATAATGTCTGACTACATTCAGTGTGGAACCCCTCTAATGAGCGCGCGAACTTTCAGCTATGCTCTCAGCAAAGAGTAAACAGTGATATCATGTGACTGAGGTTTTAACTGCATGCTTCCTACTGTTCTCTGATTAGGGTGGGCCAGCAAAGAGATCAGTCAAAGGTCTGTGATAGTCCTTTCTGAGAAGATTGAGTACAAGACATATGAGACATTTGAGCCTGGGACACTGTTACAGTGTTGTGTGACCATAACTCTAGACTTGCTCTTTCCTGTAGGTTCACCAGGGCATCAAAGGCATGGTGCTTGATGAGAATTATAACAATCTCACCGGGGCTGTCATCTCTGTCAGTGGGATTAATCACGATGTCACTCCGGGTAAGTGACCCCTGCTCATGAGTGTGAAGGGAACTTCTCATCTTCTTCTGCCTGGTTAGACCTGGGCACTGGTTTTAAGCTGCAAGACTGGCAGACAGGTACAGGGAATGAGGCAACTGAAGACAGGGTACTAGAAGTGTAGACAGTCAATTAGGAAGCTTGGTCAAGCAACGAAGAGATTTGAATGGAAAATCTTTTTATTTCAACGCTATCCCTGAGAGACGAGTACCAAGAAAGAGGGATATAAATGTAACTTTCATCACAGGCCAGGAATCAGGGCAACAGGGCAGTGGATAGCTTGAACTCTGGGCCTGGGCGCTGTCCTTGCGCTCTTCAGCTCAAGGCGAGCGCTCTACCACTTGAGCCAAGTGCCACTTCTGGTTTTCTGGTGCTTTATTGGAGGTAAGAGTCTCACAGACTTTCCTGCCTGGGCTGGCTTTAAACCATGATCCTTAGATCTCAGCTTCCTAAGTAGCTAGGATTACAGGCATGAGCCACCAGTGCCAGGCCAGTGCAGTTTTTTAAGACTATTTCTGGCTTGAAGCTATTTGCTATGCTATAGCAAAACCAGGGAGAACAGAGGATTGTCAAACCAATGCTCAGTCCCGTTCCCCGCTTCCCCCCCCCCCCTCCCCCGGCAATGCAGAGCTTTCACTATATGTCCATTAAGGGAAAAGTTAACAAGAATGATCTTACAGGCTTGGCAGAGCACAAGATTGATGGTGGAGGTAAATCTCAGAGAGCTCCCTGGAATCTCCTAGAAAGGGTATGAACTGTCTCGTGGAAGGACAGTGTTTCACCCTGAGCCAGTTGCATTTCTGATGAATAACTCTTCTACCAATAGTCAGGGGTCGGTGAGATTTGCCTACCTCCTTTTAATCTTAATAACAGCAAGGCTCCACTATATCTTACCACACAAATATTAGTTGTAGACATCTTATTTCAAGCAGTATTCTGGCAAAAGAAATCTCTCTTCTTTTTTCTTTTGTGTGTGTGTGTGTGTGTGTGTGTGTGTGTGTGTGTGTGTGTTTTGCCGGTCATGGAGCCTGAACTCTGGGCCTGGGCACTGTCCCTCAGCTCTTCAGCTCAAGGCTAGCACTCTACCACTCAAGCCAGAGTGACACTTCCGGCTTTTTCTGCTTATGTGGTGCTAAGGAATCGAACCCAGGGCTTCATGCATGCAAGGCAAGCAGTCTACCACTGAGCCACCTTTCCAGCTCCAAAAGAAATCTCTCTTCTATGTGCTTTTATTTTTTCTGTCAGTCATAGGGCTTGAACTCTGGACCTGGATGCTGTCCCTGAGCTCTTCAGCTCAAGGCAAGTGTTCTACCACTTGAGCCACGGTGCCACTTCCAGTTTTCTGGTGGTTTATTGGAGATAAGAGTCTCAAGGAATTTTCTGCCCAGACTGGCTTTGAACCTCAGTCCTCAGATCTCAGCCTCCTGAGTAGCTGGGATTAAAGGCGTAAACCTGGCTCTTCTGTGTTCCTTAAGGTGGTGCCAGTATATCTTCAGGGAAAGGTTTATTCAAGGCAAAGGCAATATCCTTTTGTAGTGAGGCATCAGACAATCTCTTTGAGTATCCTCATTCTCAAATGGAACCAAATGTCCAATGAGACATTTCATAATCGTTTAGCCTGGCCCTCCCACTGAATAGGAAATTATACAATGCATGCATTGCTGACTGGTTGTCCAACTCAGAACCATGACTAGCACAGGTTGTGCACTGCTCACATGTGTAGCTTTTCCCCTGATTCTAAGAATACTTATAAAGTAAGCCCCTCCCCTCTCAGTTTAGGAATAATTTATTTAGAAAAGCAGGGAGAAATAGGAAGAAAAAAGCAGACTCTCATCACATATGAGAGGCGGAACAAGTGGCTCAAAATGTCAGCTCTCATCTGGGTGCATTTATACTTTCTAAACTAAGCTAGAAATCTGGCTCAAATCTTTCCTAGATAAGTAGCTACTTTTTTATGTGTAAAATATTTATTAATTAAAAATTTAAACCTATTTCATATGAACAGATAGCCTATTTTTTAATTAAAAGAAGTATACTTTGTAAAATAAAAAAATATTAATGAGAGAAGTGTTTCAGTTTCACTTTTATTCCTCTGAAATAGGATCCCATTACACAGCCCATGCTGGTTTAGAACTTGGTTAGCCTGGAACTCAAGACTTTCTTGCCATGGCCTCCTAAGTACTGGGAGTACAGGCATGTGACACCATGTCTGGCTCAGTTTCACATTCTTGCAAATCTCTTGAATGTTGCTTTATGGAGGACAGCTGGATTCTCATGTCTGCATCTGCATTCAATCTGCTGGCAATATATTAAAATTAAAATACAGGGTATGAAATGGAACACACTGCTCTCATTACACTGTATAGAGCATCTTCTTAGTAAATCCTGCTAAGGAATCTGTTTGCCAGTGACTGAGCCTTCTCTGAATCAAGCTTCAGTTGTTAGAATCTCCAGATCACTTTTGAAATCAAGGTTGCATTGGAGGCATGCTTGCTTTTTTTTTTGCTGGTCCTGGGGCTTGAACTTGGGGCCTGAGCTCTGTCCCCGAGCCTCTCTGTGCTCAAGGCTAGTGCTCTACCACTTGAACCACAGCACCACTTCCGGCTTTTTCTGATTATGTGGTACTATCGAACCCAGGGCTCCATGCATGCTAGGCAGGCACTCTGTTTTAAGCCAGCAGTCTGACTTACATTCTTGTAACTTTCAGGTGAGCAAGGTGATTACTTCCGCCTGCTGCTTCCAGGCACCTATACTGTCACGGCCACAGCCCCTGGGTTCGACCCCCAGACTGTGAGTGTGACCGTGGGTCCAGCAGAACCAACACTGGTGAGTCTGGCTAAGCTTTAGAAGGCCTTTGTAAATGTCACCTTATGCCATGTTAAATACAGTTCACGCTTAGTTTCTTGTCTCCCTGAGGTTTTCTTTTATCATTAAAAAAAAATCCATTGCTCTTCTGTGCTGATTTTTCTTCTGGCGCTCTGCTGTTATATCCTTTCTTCTGACATTTCCTCATTCTTCTGATTAACACAGCATTGTCATTAAAAGCATTCTAGTTTATTTGTCCACAGACCTTAGACAGATCTCACTCATCCTCAATTTCTTCCTGGTGAATTGGTTCTAACATGCCTTCTTCACAAGAGGTTGAAAAGAGAAAATTCACATCCAGCATTTAGAGTAGTGACTGACACTTGGGAAATACTCAACAAAGGTTGGATTCTAAGTCCTAGAGCCCTTGCAACAAATTCCGGAGTTGTGTTCTTCAGTGTCATAAGTAAGGATGACCACTAGATGGTGCTCTCTCAGCTCACTCCTGCCCTATGGGGCCTCTTGAAGTTCTGCTTTGCTCTTGCTGTTAGCCAAAAGCCAGTCACCTCTAATACTCAATTCTCTACCCAGTTCCTTCACAGATAAGAGGCAAGAACAACCTCTCAAATTTTGGCCTGGAATTTTTCATGTTAGGTAACAGACTGGAATATCAGAGGTTAAAGGAGCTCAGAGATAAAATAATAATAATAGTAATAATAACAACAATAATGAGTCAGGGCCAGACACTGGTGGCTCATCCTGTAATCCTAGCTACTCAGGAGGCTGAGATCTGAGGATCATGGTTCAAAGCCAGCCCGGGCAGGAGAGACCGCGAGACTCCTATCTCCAATAAACCACCAGAAAACCGGAAGTGGCGCTGTAGCTCAAGTGGTAGAGCGCTTGCCTTGAGCTGAAGAGCTGAGGGACAGCGCCCAGGCCCAGA
Organism: Dipodomys spectabilis; assembly: GCF_019054845.1. Lineage (NCBI taxonomy): Eukaryota > Metazoa > Chordata > Mammalia > Rodentia > Heteromyidae > Dipodomys > Dipodomys spectabilis. The sequence goes on from NW_024870802.1 coordinate 13,613,851, forward strand.
GTTCAAGCCCCACGGCCGACAAAAAAAAAGAATTCAGGGACAGCACCCAGGCCCCAAGTTAAAGCCCCAAGAATGACAATAACTAACTAAATAAATAAATAAATAGGTAGCTCTGTTTAAGGAGCATGCACTGCACCTAGTTGCTACAGTCAGCTTTGCCCAAGGTCCTGTTCCTTCTCTACACAACCCTGGAGCTTGGTAGACCTCCCTCTCCCTTTCCTTATCAGCACAATGCAGTCAGACAGGCAGCTTATCTGTAAATATAGCATCAGGTACCATTTACTGAATAGGAGTTATGTACAGACACTGTATAAGAACTTTCCAGAATTGCCCCCTATTTAGTCTACAGCACTCCTGTAAGGCAGATACATAAGTGTATCCATTTGTGGCCCCAGAAACTGAAAATTAGAAAAGATAAGAAAATGTGACAGTATCACACAATAAATGGTGAGAGCCAGGATTTAAAGCTATCACAGACTCTCCGCTTCCTCCTTAACTAATGCCACAGGGCCTCACGCTGTTCTCAAAATCTGCTCACAACTCTGTTTTAATACAAGTGAAGTTTCTCCCCATCCCCCGTCCCTTCATTCCATCTCCTGCATATTATACATTCTATTTGCAGAGAAGGAAGAAAAGAGTGACTTTTTCATTGCTGATGTCTGATCCAGATTTCCCAACAAACACATCTTTTTTTTCCTTGTTATATTCTAAAATCATATGAACAGCAGGCAATTACACATGTAAGTCTTGTGCTACACAAATCTACTCAATGCCAAATATAACAGCTACACATCTTGAGTAACCCTCTGTTTGACAGTATATCACCTCCTTTTTTTCACATCTTTGAAATAAACACAAACCTTCATTATATGAATCTAGCTCAGAAAAATAAACAACTATCATATGGATACAGTGCTCAGTTACAGTAAAAACTAAGAATCTACTTATTGATAATAGACTATGTTTCCATCCCCATTCTAAAGCAGATAGCTATCGGGCTGAGGAAAGGAAAAAAAGAAAAGATTGTTTCTGGGAGTTGGAGGCATGGCTCATGTGGTAGGGTACCTACCAATGAATTGAAAGCATCAAATACTGAGTTCAAATCCCAGTCTAAGGTGGGGGGGGGGGCGGGGGGAGGTGGTTTCCAAAGGATTTTCATGTTAGACTTGAGCTTTCAAGTTTGTTCTGGAGCCCAGCACTCTTTTACCTTTCTCCTCAGCCCACCAGACATAGGGACTCCTTTGGTTTCCCTCTGTTCTTTCCTGTTTTTCTTGTCCTCTCTCTTTCCTAGGTTTCTGTATTGCTACATAGGAAATAGGAAATGACACTGTAGAGTTGGCTCAGATTCTCCCCTCCCCCTCCGGAGAATTAGCAGAAAAGCTGGCTGTGGAATCTATGGAAGGAGCAGGAAATAACCCCATAGAGAGGCCTCTCAGTCAGTGGCATGTTTGTAATCCCAGCTGCTCTGGCAGCTCCAGTCCTTCCCAGGGAAAAGTCAGGGCTGCGGGGGGAGTGTGGTTAGGACACTGCCTCTCTCTCTCTCCTTTCTCTCCCTGCCAGCGCTCCACAGTGCCTGCCCGCCAAAATCTTGCTTTCTGCAGGCTGTGGCCAGAGGAAAGCTCCATTGTAGCCCTCAGAAAGGATTCCATGATACCCATGGAAATTTAGGGCAATCTCCATCAACTCTATTACCCCAATTGCCAAACACTGGGTGGCCAGAAGGACTAGAGTTCTGCAGGCCTGAGATGCCTGAACAGGGCACCTAGGAGTCACAGCCAGCCCAAAGCAAATGGCAATTAGGAGACCACCATTCGCAGCCCTCATCCTAAGCAACAGCATTAGTGAAATCCCGGCTGGAGGTGTAGATGGAAGTTTTTTCTAACACATATGAAACAAACGTAGATTTTGATCATCCACCCACATCTTGTGTCACCAGTGATTCTGTGCCAGTCTTGTGGAAAAGAATTGCCAAGACTCCAGGATACCAACGTATTGCTTTGGGTTGTGGCTAGACTACTTCTCCCAGGTCTTGTCTTCGGAACCTGATACTGTGGAAAGAGTCCAAGCTTGTCTTCTAGCTTCTGCCTTCTCCCTTCCAGGTTAACTTCTACCTCAAGAAAAGTAAGGCCCAAGTGTACCCTATGAGGAGAACTCCCAGCGGTGAGCAGGCAGCCCGCGTGAAAGTGCTATCCCGGCCGTCCAGAAAGAAAGACCCAGGGATGAAGAAGCCACACAGAGGTCCCGCCTGAAGCCCACAGCACTGCAAAGAGGCCTTGTCCTGCTCTCGGGTCCCCTGGGCCTGCTTCCTATTTTATTATATAGGACATATTTCAATATAAGCACTATAGTTCAGAATGGTCTCCACCTGGTCTAGGAGCGTACCCTCTCAGCCAGCATTAAAGGAATCAGAACAGATCGAAATGTGGTACAGTTGTACAGCCATCCAGCAGGGTTCAGAAGCTTTCCTATTTCTCCAAGTCTGATTCAGGCTCTGTGCTAGTCCACATTACACCAGGGACTGTCTCCAGAGTCTAGCACAGAACTTCCAATGCAGTAAGGAAGGATTCTAAATGATTGAAATACTAAGGTGAGCTGAAGCAAAGCCAGGAAACCCCAAGGACTATATTCCAACAGCAAACAAGTTTCCTAGTAAGTCCAGAACTTGACATGTGACATCTAATCTCACTGTTCCCCGTATCTATCCATAAGCATCGCGGACAACATGAGTCTGTTCAAACCTTTCCTGAGTATGGTATGACACTGATACCTCCCTGACTGGCCCTGTGCCTGGCAGCACACAGCTTGCCCTCTGCAGCTCGCCAGTGGGCTCCCAGAACAAACCCACTCATGCTGAAAGCATAACTGAGCCAAGTCGGTGTCACCAAGTCAGAGGGTGTGCAGTCTTCTACATTTGGGAAGCACTCAATCTCATAAGCCCTAGTGGTGTGCTGAGGTTGGAACTGGGGGGGGGGGGGGGAAACAGGGGGGATGTTCTTCACCATGGATCTCCTTTCAGAATTCAGCCTCTAGGAGAAAGGGTAGACTTTGTCCCCCACCCCCATCAACCCAGATCTTTGTTACTGCTGTGTAATTTAACACCTCTAAAAGCATTGTATCCCATACCCACCAGAACCTGTGTGCACCTTTCCTCCAAAATTCAGATTCATAGATAATTCATTTTTCTCTTACTGGAGTCGTCTCAATCCATTGTCAAAAGAAATCATCTTTTTCCACTTAAGAGAATTCTCTCATGAGATTAAAAAATCAATCCTTTTTTTTTATATTTTTGCTTTCTTTCCAATTCGAATCTGTGATTCCCTTGTTGTCATCAGGAAGCAGCTACTTGAGAAGGCACTGCGCACTTAATTCCAAGGCCCTTTTATACCTGAGCTTGCCATATGCTCTAGGTGCTGCAATTGTCTGAATATCACTTACTTTATTTTCAGGTTCCTGGGTACAAAGTCCCATTTATGTCTCTGTGTGAAGGGGGATAGAGGACGAACTAGAATGACATGGTTTCTCTGTTTTGGAGTTGGAGATACTTGGAGGGAGAGACAAAGAAGAAAATAAGCTAATACACAAATACAAAATTAAATTAAATCTAGGATGCAGTATGGAAAGAAGAAATGGCAGGATGATTTTGAGACAGGATCGTAAGAGAAGACTTATCTGAAGAGATGGTGGGAGGGAAGGAAAGGATAAGAAGGAAGGCTTGTGAGGAATAGGAAGAATAGGTCCATGCAGGAGTGGCAGGAAACAGCCTGTTTCTCAGTGGCTGCCTGTCTTGGATCTAACGGTGCATGCGTGCTCATGTGTGTGTTTGGAGTGGTGTGCAGATGTGCTTAGTTTTAGCAGCAGAGGGCCAAGACAACGCAACATCCAAACCTCATTGAGTCTAGTCCTAAATGAGCCAATTACTCACTTTTTCCATGGCAACAGAAAAGCCTTAAACTGGGCCAGCCATCTCAGAAAAACAGGGATCTAGAGAGAGACAGCACAGCATGGCTGGGGACGAATCTGCTTCTACTGGAGAAGCCAAAGCTCCTGCGTGCAGAAGGTGGTCTTCACACCAAGACTGGGCGCCATCCCCCTCCCCACCCCCACCCCCAGCCTAGCCAGTTGGCATGCCCGTTTCCACCAGACCCCAGCTGCCTGGGGCTTCCACACTAACTTCATTCTGACTGTTCCACCGTGAATAAACATTCCAGGGGAGCAAATGCCTAAGCAAACACCCATCCTCTCCCTCCTCCTAAAAACTAAATCCCACCAACAGAGAGGCTCTTTATGCCCCTCACATTCTCTGCAGCCTGCCCCAATGAATGACCCTCCCCTCCTCACCATGCTCCCCTCATTCTGTCATTCTTGCATCATGCGCGATGCTCACCTGAGGCCCAGAGGGGCTGCATTCAGGGCCATGTAGGTGGACAGCAGCCAGGGAGGAAAAGCCTGGCTGACACCCTGCCTGCCTCCCATTGCTCAGTCTGAGAAGGAGGCAAATGAACCATTCCTCGGATCTCTGTTCACCACACCCAGGAGCCAACAGGCCTGGAACTTCCTGTTAAAGTGTCCTCAGCAAGGCCTTTGGGATGGAGATGCCGTGATGAACAGGAGATCAAAGGAGTTAATGAGTTTCTTTAATCCCTTCTGGAATCAGATGAAGCATAAAAGAGCTAAGAAATAAAATGATCACAATTTAATTTTTTAATAATACCCCAATGTCTACACATGCTGAAGTTTATAGCAGACCAATCAAATTGGTTTATTATTTCACAGACCAATAATTTTTAATGGAGGAATAAAAAATCTACTATCTCTTTTTCTTTGCCTAATTTTCTATTAAAGACAATTAGAAAAAAAATACAATTGCTAGATACTGTCATCACTGTATACTCAGAAATACTTTAGTGTCAAAAAAATTAGAGCTGTGGCTTTAGCATTAGAAGAAAAAAAGTCAAAAGTCAAATTATTTTTCGCATTTTGCAAGGGAAGAGTAAATGTTACATTTAACATTAGGATTGGAAAATAGGACCTTTAGGCTCACAAAATTGAACATTTATTAATGAGGACTTCAGATATAGCTGAATCCAGGTGTCCAATTATGAGGTCTAGAATGCCCACTTCCTAATTTCATTGACTCGTGGTAACTTTTTCCTCACATAAAGGAAGCGAAATGACCAATAGCATCTTCCAACTTTATATTTTCCCAACCTAGCAATGAACTATTAATTTTGGGCTCAAGTGGTTTTTGTTGTCATTATTGTTGTTTGTTTTGGCAGTACTGGGATTGAAGTCCAGGTTTTGGCTTTGTAAAGCAGGTACTCTACCACTTGGGTCATACCTCAAGCCCCATTTTGCCTTTGCTACATGTTTTTCCTTCCCTCCCCCCTCCCTCCCTCCCTCCCTCCCTTCCTTCCTTCCACTCTTCCTTCCTTCCTTCCGCTCTTCCTTCCTTCCTTCCTCTCTTCCTTCCTTCCTTCCTTCTTCTCTCCCTCTCTTTCTTCCCTTCCTCTCTTTCTCTCTTTCTTTTTCTTTCTTTCTTTTTGTGTATGCTGATAATAGAGCTTGAATTCAGGGCCTGGATACTGCCCCTGAGCTTTTTTGTTCAAGGCTAGTACTCTACCATTTGAGCCACAGCTCCACATCCAGCTTTTTAGTGGTTAATTGGAGATAAGAGTCTCATGGACTTTCCTACCTGGGCTGTCTTTGAATTGCAATCCTCAGATCTCAGCCTCTTGAGCAGGTAGGATTACAGGCATAAGCTACTGACACCTGACCAATTGGGGAAATTGATCATGTATTGAAACATTGTCATGAATACACTTGTCATAAAACTCAGTCTCTATATCCTGGCCCACAAGGCCCTCAATGATTCTTTCTCTTGTTTGCTGTCTAATCTCATTTTACAATCTTCACTTGCTTGCCCGGGTGTTTTTGCATTTCTTAAACTTTCCAAGTTGCTTTCCCTTGCAAGACTTCATCACACTTGCAGTTTCTCTTGTGGGAAAAACCAAGCCTCCACAGCAACGTACATAGGACTTTTTCACCACCTTCATATTCAAGGACGCTTACTTGCCACTCCTTACCTGGGTCCTTATTAACCTAGATTCTTGATCCAAATCACAGACCACAATGTGTTGAGCAACTGTTTTCCAGTTCAGAATTGTTTACAACAACAATATTCCTATTGCGTAGGAGAGAATTTATTTCATTACATACAATGGATGCCTAGGGCTTTAGGCTTTATTCTTTCTCACCTAATGGATGATATCATCTAGCTTATTTCCTTCATAGCACATACCCCATGCTTCCTGGGTCAACACTCCAGAATTTGACCTCCATGAAGACAGAGAGCTCATTGTTTTTGTTGGCCTGGCTAAACCCCAAACACCAAGCACAGTGCTGTGCTAGGTGAATCACAAAGATACATAAGTTTTTTTATTGATGAGTGGATGAATATTACTATGCCCTTCATGATTTAAGACTCTGCAATGTTCCAGAGCAGCACTCCTGAACTTCAGTGCAGCTGCTGAAGAACCCACGTCTGAGATTCGGTATCCATAGTGTTCTGCAACTGAACCGTAGGTGGAAGGAAAAAGGTTGGATTGCGTGAAAGATACACTAAAATATCCCAAAGCTGTTTTATCTTCAAAATGAAATACTTGATGTTATTACATTCATCTAGATTTCATATGGTTTCCTTGGTCCCCAAACACATTGGAAAAGTATATCCACAGAAGACAAAACTGTAGTTAATTGAATAATAACCATTATTAAGGCAGGGAGTTGATTTGTAATGTTGCCTTCTTGGAGGAAAAGTTTTTAGTTTTTACAGGCAGTCAGTTGAAGCTTTTCCTTAAAAAGGCTAGCAAAAACTAAATCAGGGAGGGACCAAGATGGCGACGGGGCAGTAGGGAAACGCCACAGCTCTCTCCAACCAAAAAGAGAGTTCGAGTTCCAACGTTTAATCTCCCCAAGAGACCGACAACAACAAAAAGAAGAACACTCAGAGAAAAACCAGAGGTGGAAAATAACAAAAAAAGAAAGAGAGGAAAAGAAGAATTTCAGAACAGAGAAGAGCGAAGACCCCTCCCCCAACCTTTACTGGCCGCGCGGCAGTGCGCCAAGCCGCCGGCCAGCCGGCCCGGCGGGGGCTGCCGGAGCCACAGAGACACAGGGGGCTGCTTGCAGATCACCAGGTACCGGATTGCAGAACAGCGGATCGCAAGGAACAGAGAAACCTACCAGCCGGGAGTCTCCACGAGGATCCCACCCCCACCCCTCACTCTCCACCGGAGCGGAGAGGCTCCATCCCGCCAAAGCCAGCGGCACCAGCAGCGCGACAAAGGGACCTGTCCGCAGACCACCCGCCCAATCGCGATCGCAACTACCCGGCGGGGGGCCGCCCAACCCAGCCCGCAACCACCCCAACTGAACTCGGACTGCAACAACAACTGACGGACTGCAACAACAACTGACAACCTACAGGAATCAGCAACCAAGCAAAGACAGACACACCAAAACAAGATTGAAGAGCAGTCTCCTGAACCCCCATGCGAAAATCACAGAGAAAAATCACAAGGTTTACCACTACCCAGGACAGCAAGCTCACCTCAAAAGCCAGCAGCCACGCAGGGGAGAGCCCCAGTGGGAGCAAAGCAGGAATGGAAGACAAAAACTACATCCAAGGGTTGCTGGAGGCAATGACTCAAGAAATAAAGCGAGAAATGGATCAGAAATTGAAAGAGCACAAGGATGAACTATCAAAAGATATACAGGATATCAAACAAAAGTTGGATGCAAAAATAGAAGCTGCACAAACCTCAGTAAGAAGTGAGATAAACGCCAAATTAGAGGTAATGCATACTGATCTCACCCAGAGGTGAGATCAGTACTCTGAGAACCAACATTGAATCCATAAAGGGATCCATTTCCTCCATGCAAACCACAATAGAAGCCACGGTCAATAGAGTGAATGAAATGGAAGGTAGAGTGTCAGATACAGAAGACAGAATACACCAACTGGACCAAAAAGTGACAGATATGGAAAAATCACTCAAATTAAACCAAAGGGAAATTCAAGAGCAAGCAGATAATGCTAAAAAATTTAACCTTCGCATAATCGGAGTGGACGAAGGTGAGGAATTCCAGAGCAAGGGAATGCAACACCTATTTAACAAGGTAGTCAATGAAAATTTTCCCCACCTCAAAAACGACCATCTTAACTACATCACAAAAGCTTATCGAACACCCAACAAGCAAGATCCCAGGAGAAACACTTCTAGGCACATTATAGTAAAAATGATGGATCTGAATAATAAGGAAACAATCCTGCATGCAGCAAAAATGAAGAAGGAGCTATACTACAACGGGAAAAAAATTAGAATCACTGCAGATCTCTCCACACAAACAATGAATGCAAGAAAAGCCTGGGAAAGCACCATACGAGCCCTGAGAGCCAATAACTGCCAACCCAGACTGATATACCCGGCAAAGCTAGCATTCACATTCGATGGAGAACTGAAAACTTTTAATAGCAAAGAAAAACTAAATGAATACATAAACATTAAGCCAGCATTACAAAGAATTCTAAGAGGGGGGACACAACCTGAAGAAAGCAACCAGGAACTGGGACCTGCCCCAAACAGGCATTACTCAAAGTCTAACTGAGCAAGCACAGGAAGAAAGGAAAGAAGAAAAACTTAGGAAAACGGAATGGCAGGGACAACAATGTATCTCTCTATACTTTCTCTTAATATAAATGGGCTGAATTCACCAATTAAAAGAAAACGAACTGAGGACTGGATCAGAAAACAAGACCCATCCATCTGTTGCCTTCAGGAGACCCACCTCTCAGCCAAACATACAAACAAACTCAGAGTGAAGGGGTGGAAAAGGATCTACCAATCAAATTCCCCCAATAAGAAAGCAGGTGTAGCTATCCTGATATCTGACAAAATAAACTTTTCATTAAAATCAGTACAGAAAGACAAGGACGGACACTACATATTAATAAAGGGAACAATCCAAGAGGAGGATATAACCATCATCAACTTATATGCCCCAAATATCGGTGCACCCAGATATGTTAAACAAATGCTCTCAAACTTACAGAATAAAATAGATCCCAATACGATAATACTAGGAGACTTTAACACGCCACTCTCACCAAAGGACAGGTCTACCAACCAGAGGATTGGCAAAGAAGCTACCGAATTAAGTGAGGCCATACTTCAAGCGGAATTAACTGACATCTACCGAGTATTTCACCCTAAAACAACACAGTACACATTCTTCTCAGCAGCTCATGGAACTTTCTCCAAAATAGACCATATCATAGTTCATTCAAGGAACTTAAGCAAATACAAAGGGATCGACATAATCCCCTGTATCCTATCTGACCACAGTGGAATCAAGCTAGCTCTCAATAACAAAGCATACTGCAGAAATTTCTCTAATACATGGAAATTGAACAGCACACTCCTTAACAAGGCCTGGGTAACAGAAGAGATCAGAGAAGAAATAAAGCATTTCCTACAACTCAATGAAAATGAAAACACCTCACAAAGAAACTTGTGGGACACAGCAAAAGCAGTCCTGAGGGGCAAATTTATTGCCCTCAGTGCCCACATCAAGAGAATGGAGACAGACCAAGTAAATAATCTCATGTTGCAACTAAAACAGCTAGAAAAACAAGAAAAAATGGGACCTAAAGCTACTAGACGAAGCCAGATAACCAAATTGAGAGCAGAGATTAACCAATTAGAAAATCAGAAAACCATAACCAAAATAAACCAAACAAAAAGCTGGTTCTTTGAAAAAATAAACAAAATTGATGGCCCGTTGGCAAGATTAATTAAAAAAAGAAGAGAGGAAACCCATATTAATAGGATTAGGGATGCCACGGGAAACATCACAACACGTACCCAAGATATCCAAACAATTCTAACAGACTACTTTCAAAAGCTATACTCTCTAAAGGAAGAAAATCTGGCGGAAATGGATGCATTTTTAGAGAAATACAAGTTACCCAAACTGAGCAAAGAAGAAGTTAACCAATTAAATAAGCCAATATCCTATAATGAGATACAGGAAGCTATCAAAAGTCTTCCAACAAAAAAAAGCCCAGGACCAGATGGATTCACAGCAGAATTCTATAAGACCTTTAAAGAAGAACTAATACCCATACTCCTCAAGCTCTTCAGAGAAACAGAGAAGGAGGGAGCTATCCCAAACTCATTCTACGAAGCCAATATCACACTCATCCCCAAACCAGGCAAAGACCCAACCAAAAAGGAGAATTACAGGCCAATCTCCTTGATGAACACAGATGCAAAGATCCTTAACAAGATTCTAGCTAACAGAATCCAGAAACACATAAAAAAAATAATACACTATGATCAGGTAGGCTTCATCCCAGAGACACAGGGATGGTTTAACATACGTAAGTCAATAAATGTAATCCAGCATATCAACAGAGCCAAGGTCAAGAATCACATGATTATCGCCACAGATGCAGAAAAGGCCTTTGATAAAATTCAACATTCATTCATGCTAAAAGCTCTGGAGAAAATAGGAATAGAAGGAACATTTCTAAAAACAATAAAAGCCATTTATGACAGACCAATAGCCAATATTATACTTAATGGGGAAAAGCTACAACCAATCCTCCTAAAAACAGGAACAAGGCAAGGATGTCCACTGTCTCCACTCCTCTTCAACATAGTCCTAGAACTCTTAGCCAGGGCAATAAGGCAAGAAAAAGACATTAAAGGGATCCGCATAGGGAAAGAAGAAGTGAAACTATCCCTTTTTGCAGACGACATGATACTATACCTCCACGATCCCAAAAACTCCATCCCCAAACTTTTAGAAATCATAAGTCACTTCGGCAAAATAGCAGGATACAAAATAAACCCACAAAAATCAGTTGCCTTCCTATACACTGATAACGCACAGGAAGAGAGGGAAATAAAGGGAGCAACCCCATTCACAATAACCTCCCAAAAAATAAAATATTTAGGAATTAACCTAACCAAAGATGTAAAAGAACTATTTAATGAGAACTATAAAAAGTTAAAGAAAGAAATTGCAGAAGACACTAGGAAATGGAAAGACCTCCCATGCTCCTGGATAGGCCGACTTAATATAGTAAAGATGGTGATACTTCCAAAACTAATATACAAATTCAATGCAATTCCTATTAAAATCCCAATGACGTACATCACTGAAATACAGAAAACAGTCCAAAAATTTATATGGAACAACAAAAGACCTAGAATAGCCAAAACAATTCTAGGGGATAAAGACAATATGGGAGGGCTATCCATGCCGAACTTCAAACTCTACTACAGAGCTATAATCACAAAGACAGCATGGTACTGGCACAAAAACAGACCCGAAGACCAATGGAACAGAATAGAAGATCCAGATATAAATCCACAGGCCTACAGCCAGCTGATATTCGACAAAGGAGCCAAAGACATACAATGGAAGAAACACAGCCTCTTCAACCGCTGGTGCTGGGAAAACTGGGCAGCCACATGCAGAAAACTGAAAGTGGACCCCAGCCTATCACCATGCACCAACATCAACTCAAAATGGATTAAAGACCTTAACGTTAAACCTGAATCTCTGAAACTACTGCAGGACAGAGCAGGAGAGACACTTGAACTAATAGGCACAGGAAGGAACTTCCTGAACAGAGTCCCAGGGTCACAACAAGTTGGAGAGAGACTCGACAAATGGGACTACCTTAAAATAAAAAGCTTCTGCACAGCTAAATCTATCGCAACTAAGCTAGAAAGACAACCAACTAATTGGGAAAAAATATTTACCAGCAATATATCAGACAAGGGGTTAACATCGTGTATATACAGGGAACTCAAGAAACTAATCCCTCCCAAACCTAACAAACCAATTACTAAATGGGCAAGGGAACTAAAGAGGGACTTCTCAAATGAAGAAATAAAAATGGCAAAGAAACACATGAGGAAATGTTCATCATCCCTGGTGGTGAAGGAAATGCAAATAAAGACAACCCTGAGATACCACCTTACCCCAGTCAGAATGTCCCACATCCACAAATCAGCCAACGACAAATGCTGGAGGGGATGTGGAGAAAGAGGAACCCTATCACACTGCTGGTGGGAATGTACACTTATACAACCACTTTGGAAAGCAGTCTGGAGGGTCCTTAGAAAGCTAAAGATTGACCTCCCTTACGACCCAGTCATACCACTTCTAGGCATCTACCCTGAACAACAGGAACCAATATACAAGGACACGTGCACCTCCATGTTTATTGCAGCACTGTTTGCAATAGCTAGGATATGGAAACAACCTAGGTGCCCCACCACAGATGAATGGATCCAAAAATTGTGGTATCTATACACAATGGAATATTATGCAGCCATTAGAAATGACAAAATAATGGCATTTGCAGGGAAATGGATGGAGCTAGAAGGAATCATGTTGAGCGAGGTAAGCCAAGAACGAAGAGACAAACGGTACATGGTCTCCCTCATAAGTGGATGCTAAATCCAAAAGGTTAGGTGATACGACAAAACTAACAGGACTTAAGAAACAAAGAACTCCCGCTCATCTGGTTGAACCACTACTAAATATCCTCATGCTGCTGATCACAAATATGGTATATAACATGTGAACACTGTTATATATTACAGACTGTGGTAGACAATTTGCTCCAGGGAAGTTAGAATGAACTTGTGACTTTGAAATTATGTAATCATTTAATCACAATCAAAAAAAAAGAACCTCGGGGAAGGGAGGGAGGGAGGGGATGGTAGGGGGAAAACAATGGAGGGGGTAAAAAATAAAAAAAAAAAAACAACTAAATCAGGAACTTTTTTTTTTTTTTTTTTGCCAGTTCTGGGGCTTGAACTCAGGGCCTGGGCGCTGTTCTTGAGCTTTTTTGCTCAAGGCTAGCACTCTACTACTTGAGCCACAGTGCCACTTCCAGTGTTTTCTGTTTATGTGGTACGAACCTGGGGCTTCATGCATGCTAGGCAAGCACTCTGCTACTGAGCCATATTTCCAGCCCCAAATCAGAGATATTTCATTTACAAAAGTTTATCCCTAGTATTCTCATGCTTAGGTGTTTCTTTTGTTTAAGAAAACTGTGGCATGTTCTCCAAAGATTAAGCTAGAATGACTCTATGATTGAGCAATGCCATTTGTGGATGTAAAGAACGCAAGTAAGAACTCCAAAGAGGTATTTGTATGCTTCCGTTCATGTAGCATTTCCCACACTAGACAAAAGTAGAAGCAGCCTGAATGTCCATCAAAGGACAATGTATAGATGAAATGCTGATAAGCCAATACAAACAATGAAATATTATCCAGCTTGAAAAAGGAAGGAAATTCTAGACATATGCTACAACTCAGATGAGCCTTCAGGATCCTACACTAAGTGAAATAAGCCAGTCACAGGACAAATACTGCATAATTCCACTTATATAAAACACTCAGAGCTGGGAAATTCACAGAGACAGAAAGTAGAAGGGTGGTTGTTAGGGTGTGGGGGATGAATAGTTAGTATGGGATGGACTCCATGGTGAGAATGGGCTGGTTGTGGTGATTGCACACAGCTTAACGCAACTGAACTGCACACTTAAAACTGTTTAAAATGGCTGGGTGTTTGATGGTGGAGGCTCGTCTGTCATCCTAGCTATTCAGGAGGCTGAGATAGCAGTTGGAAGCCTTTAGGGGCAGACAGGACTCTTATCTCCAATTAATTAGCAAAGACCTGAAGTGGCTCAAGTTTGGTAGAGCTCCAGCTTTGAGTGAAAAATCTGCACCAGTATTGTTGTGCGTGCACGCACACATTTTTCTTTTTCTTTTTTTTTGATTCATCTTTATGCATGCTGCTACAGTAAATAAAATAAAAAAGAAAAATGTAACCAATGCTATTTTCGAGATAAAGGCTATTCTGCTGTGTGCAGGGTGACAAGACTTCTGGTTCTCCTGAATCTCCCAGGTAAGTCCTGAACTCTTCAAGCTCAGCAATTTGAGCCACAGGGCAAAATTGTACGAAGTTGTGATCTTTAACACACGAAGGAAAAGAAAAATCCTGTAATCCTGCTTAGTTCTAGTTTCCTGTCCTTCCTGGCTTTCAATTGTCAAAGCTATCCTAAAACACTTTCTTCTGAGGGAAAGGAAAGATGGGGGTGGGCGGGAGCTGCCCGAGGACACTGCCTCGGGGACAGACAGAAATTGAACTAGACAGCTCTGCAGGGCATTTGACTTTTCCAGCCTGGAGGGTGGGGTGTGTGTCTGTACACGTGTGCGGGAAGAACTTGTCCCTAGCTGCGGCAGCACCTGGGGCCGAACGCTGGGTGCACCTTGCCTCAGTTTCCCCAGGAAGGACCCTCAGAACACCGCCCCTCCCCCCCCCCCGCCCCCCCCCCCCCGCCTAGTTTTCGGAAGTCCCGCTGTGCACGGGCCCGGGCTGCCGCTAGGGGACGCGCGCGCGCGGGGAGGAAGCGGAGGGGAGGTGTGTGGGGGAAGCCTGGGCGGGGCGCAGGGGCGCGCGGGGCGGGGCGCAGGGGCGCGCGGGGCGGGGCGGCGCGCTGAGTCACCCGGTATCGGCCCGCCCGCGGCCGTCAGGGGCGGAGGTGACAGCGGGCCCGGGACGGGCGGCCGCGGGTGCCCGCCGCGCCGAGGGACCGCCGGGCAGCGGAGAGCAGGTCAGACCCGGGCCCAGGGGCCTGGCGGAGCAGGGCGGGGCGGGGGGGTTCGCCGTCCGGGTCCCGCGAGCCGTGGGGACCCCCCAGCCCAGCCGTCCGCCGCGCCGCGCGGCCGGGCCTGCGCACTGCCGTCCCGGAGCCGGCCAGGGCGGTGGGCGCCGCGGGCCCCCTTGGGCCCCGCCGGGCCGGGCGTCCGCGCGCCCACGGGGGCTGGAGGGGCAGTGGGGGTCCCCACGTGGACTGTTACGGGGTGTCAAGCCCGGACGCCGTTCTCCGCCCTGCCCCTCGGCGGGGCGGCCGCGTCTGAGCGCAGTGGCCCAGCCCCTTCTTTCCAGGGCGTGCGGGAGTCCCGCAGCCGGGTGCCCGGGAGCGACCTGTGTGCCTGGGCTTCGGTTCTCTGGAGCTCCGCGGTGCCCTGGACGCCTGCACTTCTGCCTCAGGTACTGGTGTCCTGGCGTCGGGAAGGAGACGGGGCCGCCGGCCGGGTGAAGGAGGGGGGGGGGGTACCAGGCAGGCCCGGGTCTGGGGCGGCTTGGGAACCGTGAAGAACCCTTGGCGGCGTGGAGCTGAAATTTGAATACAAGACCCCCAACCATCATGGGCTAAAGGCTTGGCGCCGGGGATTGAGCCCTTGCCTGGCAAGCGACTTGGGAGTCCGGAGTTCAGACCCCCAACAACGACAACCAAAGTTGGTCTCATGTCCTTACCGCTCCTCAACTAAAATCGTTCAGTAAAGCAGAGGTGAAGGCAACTTGCCTTGAGGTCTGTTTTACTCTGATTGTGTGTATTTATTTATTTACAGTCATCTGAGCATCTCTGGCTTTGTGACGTTGTGGTTTGTGGCTGGCCTAAAGTCACACTAATCCTTGGAGTTTAAGCATAGTTTAAGCTCCACTTGAGGAGCTGAGCTACGGGGTGGGTGGACCTGGTTTAATTTGTAGTAGTATTTTGCAAGACTGAAGTACTGGAAGCATGCAAGAATAATTTCTTAGTGCTACCTTTATTAAACCTTCACAGCATGATTCAAAGTCATAAGCAAGTTAGTTTATAACTCAGTACCCATTTTTCTCTAAAATATTGAATTAAAAAGTCCTTAAGGCATTTTTCCATCTCCCAAGTTCTATTCTTTTCCTTTCTTCTCTTTTTTTTTTTCCCCCCTATTCTTTTCTTTGGTATGTGCCTGTACTGGCACTTGAACTCAGAGCCTGAATGCCATCCTTTAACTTTCTTTGCTCAGGGCTGGCACCCTATGGCTTGAGCCACAGCTTCTCTTCCAGCTTTTTGCTTGTTAATTGGAGCGGAGAGTCTCAAGTGCATTTTTAGCCTTTGCTGTCTTTGAACCATGATCCTCATGTCTCAGCCTCCTGAGTAGCTAGGATTACAGGTACAGGCCATCGGTGCCCAGCTCGAAGTTCTTTAATTTTACATGTTAACTTTAAGCACTTGATACTCATTGTGACAACAAAAAGGTTGTAAGAAAAAAATTAAATGTTCTTTTTTACTGGCATATGCTGCATTGCACATAATAAGGGGCTTCTCGGTAACATGTCCATGCTTAAAAATAATTCTGCATGGTGCATAGCAGATCTTCAAATTTGTTACTATTCTCAACTCTCTCAGTCACGTTATCACTGTTGGGCTAAAATAAGTGAAAAGGGTTTTTCAGATTGAGGTTTCAGTAGTAAATTCATTTGAGTCCCGAGTCTGGAATGGCAGATAGTGCAGAACAGCAAAAGCCTGGCATGGGAATGGGGTCTCGTGCAGTGTCTCAGTTAACTTTTGCAATAAGCTGAGAACATTCTGACTCAGAAATGGTGATAAGATGACTTTTACACAGCGTTCATATTGTGCATGCATAGTTTTTGGCTGAGATGTGATAATAATCTTTATAGACTGTCTAAATATGTAATGAGTTACTTGTCTTGCAGCCACAAAGCCAGGCCTTTACAAACCTTCCTCCTTTCACCCATCTCTGCTTCTTTCTCTTGCTTCTTTCTTCTTTGGATGACCCTCGTACCTGCAGAGACCTTCCTCACATTCCTTCTTCACTCACATCTCATTGCAGAGCCCCCTTCCAAAGCACCGATGGACTTACATTACTTTTCTCCTAGAGAACAGGATCAGGATCAATACTGATTCTTGAATTGCCATTTGGGATCTAAAAACTATAGGTAGTTCCTCATTTTTAGAAGATAATGGGACTCCATGAGCTCTGTTTCTGGAAGACTAGGTTCTGTAGACTAGGTTCATATTTTTATCTTCTTTATACTTGCAGAGGACAAAATAAAATGCCTGCAGAGCCAATGAACTCATTTTCTTCATTTCTCAGAAAATGTCCTTTCTTCATGGTGTTTAGCATAGTAGTTTATTTATTATTTATTTATCTATTTTGGACTAAAATAAGTGCCGTGATGTTCCAAACTACAGCTATTTTAGTTTTAAGTTACTTTTGAGGATTTTTTTAAAACAGGGCTTTGCTATATAGTCAGGCTGACCTCCAACTTATCATCTTCCTGCTTCAGCCTCCTGAGTGCTGGGGGTACAGTGATGTACCACGATGCCTTGCTTGGTGAAAATTTTTAAATGATGAAAATAATTAAAATACAATACTGGGGATAGACACATGGCCCAGTTGGTAGAGGGCCAGCCAATAAGCAACAGTGAGTGTGAGTTCCAGTCTCTGTCCAACACAAACAACAACACAATGGCAATAGGTACACAAACCTCTATCTGTATTCTATTGCTGTTATCTGTTGTTTTTCCTATAACATGATATTATTACAAGATTATCTCCTGTGAAATTTTCAAGCACAAGTTTATCTAATTTATTTATATTTATTTTTGTTGGCCATGTGGCTTGAACTGTGGGCCTGGGTGCTGTCCCTCAGCTTTTCAGCTCAAGGTGAGCACTCTACCACTTGAGCCACAGTGCCACTTCCAGTTTCCTGGTGGTTAATTGGAGATAAATGTCTCACAGATGTTCCTGCCTGGGCTGGCTTTGAACTATGATCCTCAGATCTCAACCTCCTGAGTAGCTAGGATTATGGTGCCAGCTCACAGTTTAACTTTTGCTAAAGCATCCTTAACATTCTTTTCGAATATGTCTGAAAAGTTTCACAACATTGACTCACATAATATAGAAAAGTTGCTCATTATACTCACCCCAGGAAAGCATTTAAAAATACTAATTTTCAAGATTGGATAGATTAGTCTCGTTGGTCAGAAGTTAATTATGAAATGTTTCTTGCCTGGGAAGGTAGAAAGATCTAAAATAGCAGCCCTCAAGCAGATCACAGAAGGCTGTGTAATGAAAGCGTCATTAAATGTGCCATGGTAGTAAGTGTACTTTATCCTTGGTGGTGAAATAAAAAAGGCAGTGTGAGACATAAAGTGGATGTAGGGAAGCTAAAATGTGTTATTTCATTTTTGCCTTTGTAGGCCTTTTCTTCCAGCAAGGAAATGTCCACAAGAACTGATAGCACAATAGGGGAAACAGGACATTGTGTAAGGAGTCTGAAGTTAGATGAGTTTTGTTCCTGACTTACTCATTTGTTCATTCTGCAGATATTCTGTGTGTGTTTGTGTGTGTGTGTGTGTGTGTGTACTAGTACTGGGGCTTGAACTCAGGCCTGGGCTGTCTCTTACATTTTTCGCTCAGTGCTCTACCACTTGAACTACAGCTCCACTTCCAGCTTGGTGGTTAATTGGAGATAAGAGTCTCATGGACTTTCTTGCCCAGGCTGGCTTTGAACCTCAATCCTTAGATTTCAGCCACCTCAGTAGCTAGGATTACAGGCATGAGCGATTGGTGCCTAGCAGCACAGATAGATACATTTTTGAGCACTTGTATGTGCTGGGCTCTGCCATAAGTGCTGGAGATGCCATGTGAGCAAAGTAGACAAAGTCTTGTGTCTTGTAGGATGGAGACAGGATTTAAATGGATGGAAGATCTGATGATCAGGACAGTATGGAGAACTTTAAAGTAGTGTCAGTAGGAAAAGGGGGCTTTACTTTTTATACAGAGTGGTTAGACAATGAGAGGGGAAGGAATTGAGGGAGGGAGCTGGAGGCAGAGCAGGAGTGACTTCCACACCCTGCTGCAGGAGCGTGATTGACATGTGTCAGGGATGACAAATTCACCTGGTGGGCAGTTGTAGGTGTGGGCAAGGAGAATGTGGTGGAAGTGCCGAGGGGCACATCACTGTAAGCCATTATAAGAACTTGGCTGAGTAGCGAGTTTTATGGAGAAGCTCATGTTGACGTACGTTTGAAAAAAGATTGAGAGTAGACAAAGGGGAATGAGGGCAGAATCAGGGAGACCTTTTTTTGATTTTTCACTTTAGCTGTGCATACCGTACCCACAGTTCTTCTGTGGGCCTTTGTTCTTCATCTGTGGAATAACTGGGCCCCCTGTAGCTGGAAAATGTGAGGTTTCAAGTCCTGTGGGATGTTTCTACAGGAAGACTGAAGGGTTGCACAGGAAGAGGTCGATGTGTAAAAGCTGCAAACTCCTGTCCTGGGTGTGGATGCCATGAGGAAGAAGGGAAGAACCACAGACAGAGCGAAGGAGGGTGGATATGGTCAAAATACTTTATGTCAGGATGGAAAATGAAGTTTGTTGAGATTGGTTTGGGAAGTAGGGAGAGAGACAGAGAGAGTGATGGGGAGGGTAAGGCTGACTGTGCACACATAGACGTGTCAGAATTAACCCCCCCTTGTACACCTAATTGATGCTAACAAAAATGTGGGAAGCAGTAAAATTTGATTAAGCAACTTGTGTTAGCCCTGTGCAATAGAACACTGAACAGCTAGCTATGTAAATGAGGTGTCTGTTTCTTGTAAAAATAAGTTTATTAGTGTAGAAAGATGTGCAAACGTATTAAGTGAAAAATAGTTGTTTTACAAAAATGAATTGATGGGGCCAGGCACTGGTGGCTCAGGGCTGTAATCATAGCTTCTCAGGAGGCAGAGATCTGCGAATCGTTTAGAAGCCAGTCAGGTGAAGAGTCCATGAGACTCTATCTCTCCAATTAACTACTAAAAAGCCAGAAAGGGAGCTGTGGCTCAAGGGTACCAGCATTGAGTGGAATAAGCCAAGTGAAAGCATGAAGTCCTGAGTTGAAGCTTCATGACTACTACAAAAATTTAAAAGGAATGAATAAAAATAGCTGGGTGCTGATGGCTCACACCTGTAATCTTAGCTATTTGGAAGCTGAGAACTGAGGATCACAGTTCAAAGCCAAAGCCTCGCAAAAAAGTCCGTGAAACTCTTACCTCCAATTAACCACCAGAAAACCAGAAAACTACTTGCTGTGGCTCAACTGGTAGAGCACTCACCTTGAGCAGAAGAGCTGAGGGACAGCGCCCAGGCCCAGAGATCAAGACCCATGACCGACAAAAAGAAAAAGAAATGAATAAAAATAAGTGTGAAGTCTTCAGATGACCTGAAAAGCTGATACCAAGCACTTTGGGCTGGATCACCCCAAATCAAGAAACAGTCAGGTCTTTTCTGTCCTGTTGTAAGGGTTTCACACCGTTCTGTTAAGTATTATCTGTTCATTCCTTTTCATACTTTGCAGATCCCTGAATTTTTCTTCCTGATTGAAAAAAAGAAGTAAAGCTGTTATTTATTAACAGAGCTGGCAACTGGAGTAGCTTTGTTGTCAGGAAAATTTTGAAATTTTTGGGAAAGAAAGCAATTCTAATTTCTTGTCTACCAGAGGTTGGTTGAACTATCATATAACTCATGGAAGATTCTAGAAGATTTCTTTGGTTTTTCATTCCCTTATCTGACTCCTACCTACTCCATACCTTATAGGTATTCATTCTACTGCATTTCCTATGTTTTTCTTTCTTTGGCTGTATAGGATCTTGCAAAGCAGAGTGTTTGCTCTATAGGTTTGTACCTTAATTTGTAATGCTTTAGTTCATCTTATTTATTTTTTCCTTAAACACTGTTTCTAAGATTCATGCCTGTTGGTATGTGTAACCCTGGTCCTTTGCTTCAGCAAACTGTGTCACACTGTGCCTTGTGCATCCTCTGCAGTTTGATTTGCTTGCTGTCTGTGTGATGGATGCGTGTGCCCCTCCCTCAACCCCACAAGTACTGCTGTGATCTCTGTTTATGAAGCCAAGACATAACAGTATTTCTGAGGAGTGCATGCTTAGAAGGACACTGTTGGATGATAGTTTGCATGGCCTGGAATTGATTAAATAGTGCTGGATTCACCTCCACAACAGCTCACTAGTCTCTTTCTCTCCAGAAGTGAGGGTTTCCATATCTTCATGTCCCAACAACACTTATCTTTGTCCAACTGTCTGATCTCATAAGTTGCAAAGTTGTATCTTGTCATTTTGGTGGTTTCTCCCCCACTCCCTCCCCCCACACTAACAAGCTTCATGCTTGTTAGGCAGGCTTGCTCTGGTTTTGAGATAGAGTCTTGGGTTTTTGTTTTTGTTTTGTCCAGGTTATCCTAGATTATGATCCTTCTGTTTAAACTTCCTGTTATTGCTGGGATTACAGGTCCACACTACCATGTCCATCTTTTTATGTTAGAGTGTGGTCTTGTGAATTATTTTGTCTGTGCTGGCTTAAAACTTCAGTTCTCCCAATATCAGCCTCTTAATTTCAGCCTCCCAATCTCCACCTCTCATGTAGATAGGATTACAGGTATGAGCCATTGCCTCTGCCTTTTGTTTATATTTCTTTGATTCCTGATGATCTTGAGCATTTCTTAGGCATACAGCTTCTGCTGTCAATAACTTGCTCATATTTCTGCCATTTTGTATTGTAGTTGATAGCTGTTGTCATGATTTGCAGAAGTAATTTTGTACTGTATCTACTTCTTGATATGTTTACATGTTGCACATATCTTCTCATTTGGTCATCTATTAACTTTTGCTTTGTCATCCTTTTTATGAGGAAAAGTTCTTAATTTCGAATGAATTCTTTAATACATTGATTATGCTTTTAAAGTTTTACTTCAGAGACCCTTCTCTCTCCCTAGATCATGTCTATGTGTTTTGTCCACCCTCAGCCCACCTTTACATGTGATGTTACCGATCCAGTCTCATTTTGTTTTCTAATAACATCTAAGAAATAGCCATGCTATTGTCCACTGAGGAGAGCAGTGGTGCCCTTTCTCATAGTGATCTCCATGGGCACACTGGCTCATCTCCAAGCCTGTGTTTTGTTCCATTAGTCTATCCATTCTTGCTCCATTTTTTTATTGCTTTTATTTTATTAGGGTGTACTTATGTTGTAATAACGGGCACAGCAATGTTCATTTTGAAGTTTACTTAGCTCTTCCTGCACCACATTTTTCCTGCACCCCCATATAAAATCTGAAGTAGTATACCAAGTTACTAAAATATATTTTTTGAGGAATTCCTATTGGGATTATAGTGAGCTCATAAATTATTTTGAAGAGACTGAACTTTGTTTTTCATGGTGCTGGGGCCTTCTGCTTGCTAGGCAGGCACTCTACTGCTGAGCTACCTACACCTGATGTCTTTAAAAAAAATTATTATTTTTAAGTGGCTGTACAAAGAAGTTCCCATTCTACAAAACAGTATATGAGTACAAAGTGTCTGATAATATTGTCACCCATTGCTTCTAACCCATCTCTTCTCTCACTTTTCTTCTTTATTTTTTTTTAAATTGAGGTCAAAACACATTTTAACCTTCGCAAGGTTAAAGTCACAAACACATTTTAACCTTCACAGTGGTTTATAAAGTTGGTGAATTCTATGAGCTTTGACAATACAATTATTTCTTCCCACACCTGATGTCTTTTTGATGGCAACATGTTCCATCCCAGAGCATGTAACATGCTTTCCATTTACCAAAGGTTTGGTCTTTTTTAAGCATCTTGGAAAAACTAACAGAAGACTTGTAGGATTGGTACAAAGAACTATGTATTCCTTATTCCTTGCTTAGAGTCTCCAAATATTAGCATTTTGCCATATTTGCTTTATTACTTCCTTTCTACATTTCTCCCTCCTCATCTTTTTTTTTTTGTCCATCATGGGACTTGAACTCTGGGCCCAAGCATTGTCCCTCAGCCCTTCAGCTCAAGGCAAGCGCTCTACCACTTGAGCCATAGTGCCACTTCCAGTTTTTGAGTAGTTAATTGGAGATAAGAGACTCCTGGACTTTCCTGCCTGGGCTGGCTTTGAACCACAATGCTCATATCTCAGCCTCCTGAGTAGTCAGGAGGCATGAGCCACTGGTGCCCTGCTCCTCCTACTCTTTTTGAGTTAGTTGTAGACCTCGGTTTTTACCACTGAATACTTAGCTCATTTTCATGTCCTGTATTAAAGCTTGGAACTGCCATCCTCAGATATCAGCCTCTTGAGTAGCTAGGATTATAGGCCTGAGTCATTGGTACCCAGCTTTGCCTTGGTTATTTTTGTGTAAGGCCTTCGTTATTCCCTGGGCCTGCATGTATCCTCCTACTTATGTTTCCCTGTGTTACTGGGAATGACAGAAGTGCAGCACTGTGCTCAACCAGTATGCTTCTCCTATAGCTGAGATGACAGGTGTACACCACTGTACCCAGCGATTGAGTGTGATGCTGTCTTGTGAACTTTTATGCCCAGGCTGGCCTTAAGCTGTGATCTGCCTCATCTCTGCCTCCTAAGTAGCTAGGATTATAGGTTTGAACCACCATACCTGATGTTTTCAGAAACGAGACAGCATTAGTCAAGCTGTAGTCCAAAGTCCTAAGCCTGAGCTGACATAAATAAGAGTCCTACATATTTCTTCACTTACATATATGTGTGTATACATATATATATAATTTTTAATACAAGTGCAAGATTCTAATGTAAGCTTATTTCGTGATGAGGTCAGCTTCTTCTTCCTACTGTTTAGAGGCAGAATTTAATAGCTGGTGTGAAGAATTAAGAGGAAGAACCATGTTCAACACCACACCTGCACACCTGTAGCTGTCAGCATGATTGTAACTACAAGACATGCAAAATTACAGTGTCCTTACTCTGGATCAGTCTCTCCCCTTGGTGTACATCTTAGTTATGTGTACTCAAGAAAGGGCCTGGGTGCTGTCCCTCAGCTCTTCAGCTCAAGGCGAGCGCTCTACCACTTGAGCTACAGTGCCACTTCTGTTTTTCTGGTGCTTAATTGGAGATAAGAGTCTCATGGATTTTTCTGCTTGGGCTGGCTTTGAACTGTGATCCTCAGATCTCAGCCTCCTACGTAGCTAGGATTACAGGTGTGAGACATTGGTGCCCAGCTTAATCTGTGGGTTTTTTCAGCATCAGTAATTGCTAACTTTTAGGGTGTCAGGTGAAGGTTTCCCATAGCTATCTCTTGCTTTTTTATTTATTTGTTTGTAAAATAGCCATTTTTAAAAATTAGAAACATTAGGCCTCTGGTAGACAGTTTGTAAAATATAAAAAAGAAAACCTGGAGTCCCCCTTCATGGCACCAATCTCTGTTAAAGTGATATTTTTCCCTCTGGTGTTTTTTATTTAGTTTTTTTTTTTTTGAGGGGAGAGGTAATTATGCTTTTGGAGTGGGAGGTGCACTTAATATTGGACTGTGTAATTTCCTATTCCTCCTTCCTTTTCAGAGTTAGGCCATCAGCTCCTGTTGGTCTTTGGTCCTCTGGTTAGGAGCAGGAATCAGAAAGATCTGATTAGCTTTTGAATGGTCAAGAGTTGCCTGATTCCTTGGAACAGACCCTGCCTGAGGGAGCCATGGGCCCAGTCAGCCCATTTTCACGCTCAGAACAGCAGTCATGGTCCAGAGCCCAACACACCAAAGACCAGCTTGAGGGCACAGACAGAAGGGAGAAGTCCATTTCATGTCTACTTCAGTTCAGACCCTCAGGTCCCTTTTTTTCTGTACCCTACACCTGTTTTCATCTTTCACAAAGTAAATAGAATGGAGAAAATAGTACTTGGCTTTCTTTTGACACTGAAAACAACCCCCAAAGCATTATTTGAGTCTCCCTATTTGTGGCTGCCATTGGGGTGTATGCGAAAGGTCACGTGACCCTAAGCAGCCGTAAGTGACAGAATTCCTAAATTAAAGTTCCTGGGAACTCCATCCAGCTGCCCTCCCTCTTCAGTTCCCATCTTTTACCCTGATCTGTTCTTTTTCTGTTTTGTCACACTTGTAACACTTCTGCCATGCACTCGTCAGCCTTCCCCATCCCTCAAGGAGGAAGTTCTCTAAGGAAAGGAGTTGTTAAATTCTCTGATCATCTCCCAGACACCTCCAGCAGTGCTGGCCACCCAGTGAACTCTCACAAAGGAATCCATAACATGCATCAACCCTCTCAGGAGTCAGGAGGCAGCTCATGACCCAGACAGAAGCAAACTAAGAGAGGATGAGGAAAGTCTGTTTTCTTGTCCTTTTTGTGCATCTGTGTATCCTGGGCTGGTAGAGCCTCCTTTTCCTGGTCATTGTGAGCAGGATCACAAGAACCAGAAACCCAGAAGGGAGCTGCATCTGTGCTGGTCCCTGCTGGGAACCAACGTGAGGACCAGTGTTGCTGACAGACATGTGATCGTGGTGGCAGTAGGAGAAGGGCCTAGGCAAGAATGGCCCAATGCTGACACTCTAGCCATGGGTTCTGGGCCTGGCCTGCACTGGGCATTGTTTTCACGAGGTGATTCTCATAGCATAAATGAGCCTGCCCCATCAGCAGAAAAAGTTGCAATGGATGTGTCGGGTTGTGCTTAACTCCCCAGCCTCATCCCCCATGCCCTCCCCTTTCTAGTTTATTCTTTTCTCCTGTCCCCAGCAATGTGGACACTTTTTGCCTTTTCTGTTGTTTGTGAACAATAAGTAGCTTTCTGGATCTGGTTCAGAGTTGTCATGATGAATGGTCAGGCCTCATTTGCCTGGCCACTTTATTCATGTGCTCCCTCCTACTCCCCCCCCCCACTCCCTTTTGGGGGATATTAGAATTTGAATTCAGAACCTTGTAGTTGATAGGCAAGTCCTCTACCACTTGTACCATACTATAGCCCTTTTTTGCTTCAGGATATTTTCTAAATATGGTCTTACATATTTGCCTGGGGCAAGCTTCTGACTGAAATCCTCCAACTTATACTACCAGAATAGCTGAGATTCCAGGACCAGGCTACCCTACCCACCCAGCTTGTTTGATAAAGTGGAGTCTCACTATCTTTTTGTCTGGCTGGCCAAAAGGCACTCTGGCTTTTTAAGGGCCTTTTGAGTAACTTCAGCGTTGTCTCTGTCTCTCAGTTAACTTGCCCTTTAATCTGTCCATTCCGAACACAGGTCCCAAGTTACTCAGGCATCCATAAATAGAAAGGGTCACTGGCCTATAGAATTAGGTCTGGCCCTGAGGTTGTTTCTGAGGAGTCTTGGGGTGACATGGTCTACAATAGATCATCTCTATTTAAACACATCATGCCTCTGAAAGAATTTTACATGTTCCTGGGAGAAGTGCTCTGGTTTTCCTTTTCTAGACAGTGCTTGTTGCTTTAAGGATTTCTGAGGCTCAGAGCCAGAACCACCTTGGGATATTATTGTCTTATAGTTTAGATCTGCTTATCAGGAAGCGGCTGAGGATCCCTGGAGGGTCAGGTAAGAAGAGACCAAGTTTACATTGGAACCAGACTCTGTCAGGGCCTTCTGCCATCCTGGATTCCTGACCACTAGTGGGATTTGGATAATAATGCTAACGCAGATGGTTTCCAGGACTTGGTGTCCTTGCTGGGACATGAAGAAATCCAATTTTGTTTTTTCTTTCTTTTGCTTGCTTGCTTGCTTTCTTTCTCCCTCCCTTTCTTTCTCCCTCCCTCCCTCCCTCTTTCTCTCTCCCTCTTTCTCTCTCTCTCTTTCTTTCTTTTTTCTTTTGTTCTTTCTCTCTCTCTTTCTTTCTTTTTTCTTTCTTTTTTGTTGCCTTTACCTTGTCACCAACGATTTGTTAGGCAGTGAGCAAACATTCAAGTAAAAAGAATGAAAATTGTTGAGATTTGAAGCTGCCTTTACCTTTATTCATTTATCCATTTGGTGATTTGAAGGTTGCAAGAATACAGACTTTCAATGTCAGTATTTTCATCTAGTTTGAACTAGATGAAGCTAGTTCTTATATTCCACAGGTGGCATTCAAATTTGGTCAGTATTGTCTCTTGTGACTTGAAATAATTAAAAGTTACAATATGATTATGATTCACAATTGAAGTGTTAATCAGAGGTGATTTGCTGCTTTCCTGATGGTTCTTTTCAGTGCTCCGTGGCCTGATTACTTTCTATCCACACTTCTGATGGTTGCAGTGAAATATACTAGAAATAACATATTTGGAAAGCAGTCTGTCCTTGTATCGGAATAATGTGTATGGTAATGCTGTGTAACCAGTTACTCTGCTGTGTTTCAGTTCTTTTCTTCTTGTGGGGGTGGAAGCATGGAGCAGGTGTAAAGGGACATGTGACCTCCCCAAGAACTGCCAATATTTTTGTGAGACCAGAGCTTACTGTATATGGTAGGAGAGTAGTAGTAAGTGAGGCCCGAACATACAGATGGGGACCAGATCATGGTGGGCCTACCACAATTACTTCCTGCCAGTGATAGATGGAAAAACTATCTAGGCAATTGAGAAGTGTGTGATTTTTGCTTGTGCAGAGATAATCCTTGCTATGTGGAATGCAGCGCCGAGGGAGACAGAGACGTGTGAAGCATAAGCTGATGTGTTTGAAGGGTTTAACACTAGGGCCAGTGTTTTTCCTAGAAATACAGGGTATTTTTTTAGAAGAGTAAAATAAATGAACTTCTTCTATCCCTGGAAGGCATTTGGCAAAGGATTTCTTGAACCCGAATGAATGCAGCAATCTCCTTCTTAAACTGCTGCCAAGTCCTGGGGCTCCGTTGGGAAGACACAGCTCATTTAGAGTGTAGGGAATATCGGTTGCTTGGTCTTCCTGACAACTAACCACAGTCACATTTCTCTTCTACACAGTTTTGAGAAGTGAGCTCTGCCCAGAACTGCTGTCTCATTCGTATTGTTTATATTGCAGCCTGACTGATGATCCCTCTCTTCCCCACTCCTTTCTCCTACTCTCTCCCTCTCCCGCCCACCTCTGCCTCTACCACCATCACTGTTCTCACAGCTGACGGTGAATAGCTGACACTTACTGACAAATATGATAGCCCAGCCAATGACACAATGTTTCATTTCATCCATTTTCATCTGATCCAGGTATAAATCACAAGAACAGAATATTTACTAAAACACATCATGCAGGAAAAACTACAGGGACAGCTGGGGGCTGGGCTGGTTAGGGAGATGATTTATATTTCCAGCTGTATTAGGGCAAAGTCTTCACGTAGGTGTTCACTGTTTTGCAAGGAGTATTTCTCAGCTAGGAGACACATTAATATAAGTTTTTGAGAAGTAATCCATGTGTCATTAAGTCCACTTTTTGAAAGTGCTTCAGTGCTTTTTAGTACGTTCACAGAGTTGTACAACCATTGCCAGTTTCAGAACAGTTTCCCTTACCCTTCTGATGGGGGAGAACACGTACCCGTACCCAGTAGCAAAATCATTCCCCATTTCCCCACCTTATACCCTCTTCCCTCTTTTCTTTTTTTCTTTCTTTTTTTTTTCCAATGGTATTAGGATTTGAGCTCAGGCACTCTACCACATAAGCCACACCCTCTGGCCTCCCACATTTTTCTCTAGTTATCTTTCAGGTAAATTGTGTGGTTTTGCCCAGGGCTGGCCTTGGACCACAGTCCTACCGATGCTTTCCACATAGCTGGGATTACAGGTGTACACACTGCCATACCTGGCTCATTTGTTGAAATGGAGTTTTACTAGCTCTTTTTTTTTTTTTTGGTCAGTCATGGGGCTTGAACTGTAGGCCTGGGCACTGTCCCTCAGCTCTTCAGCTCAAGGTGAGCACTCTGCTACTTGAGCCACAGCACCACATCCAGTTTTCTGCTGGCTAATTGGAGATAGAGTCTCATGGAGTTTCCTGCCCGGACTGGCTTTGAGCCGTTATCCTCAGATCTCAGCCTTCTGAGTAGCTAGGATTATAGACATGAGCCACTAATGTCTGGCTTTCATAGCTCTTTGACTTGACTGTCCTCAAATCTTGATCCTCCTGATCTTTAATCTTCCCAGTAGGTAAGAGCCACCATACATTTGGAGACCCTCATTTTAAAACCTATTAAATTCCCAAACTCATCCCAAAGCTATGGGAAAGAATTTAAGAGTATGTCCACTTGTGGGGCATGGGAGGGAAAACTGAGAGAAAGAGGGAAGGGGTGACAGTGTCCAAAAAACAAATGCACTTTTTTTTTGGATTAGTTGTGAGACTTGAACTTGGGGCCTGGGCTGTCTCTGAGCTCTTTTGCCCAAGGCTAGTGGCTCTACTACTTTAAGCCACAGCTTCACTTCTGGTTTTTGAGTGGTTAATTGGAGATAGAGTCTCACAGAACTTTCTTCCCTGGGATGGCTTTGAACCGCAACCCTTAGATCTTGACCTCCTGAGTAGCTAGGATTTCAGGCATGAGCCACCAGTGTACTCTTTACCTGACTTAAGTAATTGTAACCTCTCTGTACATCACCTTTATAATAACAGTTTTTTTAAAAAAAGAGTATCTGTCCACAACTTCCCTGTCTTTGATGCAGCGAATTACTATAATGATAATAGTTCCTATGTAGTGTTATCTATATGCAAAGTGCTTCATATATAGGAATCCATTTATGTTTTACTACAACCCTAGGATCAGACCCTATTATTAAGCCCATTTTTACATGGGAGGAAACTAAGGCACCTAGAAGGTAAGTGACTTGAAGTTAAGTGACCCTCTACGGTCCTGTGGGAAGAGCATCAGCAGTGTGAAGATGTAATGTGCTGGGCTGTTTATCTGGCAAACATCTGTGGAAAGCCTACAGTGTATCAGACAGTGCTCAGAAAAAATGGAGAGCATGCAGGGGGTGGGGCTAGTCCTGCAGGCTGCAGAGTGGAGGTCTCTGAGTTGAGTCTGAAACATTTATAGTGAGCCCCAGTGGTGTGAGTGATGTGTGTGTTTGATAGAAGAGTGGGGTGCACAGCAGTGTACCTGATCGAGGCAGGCCCATGCTGAACCTCAGGCTTCCCCTGGAGTTCCAGTCTGATTTTCCTTGTCTCCCAAAGTCTAGGCCAAATGGTAGGTTCCTACCAGAGCTTGCTCTCCTCCTGGCAGAGTGAAGAGCACAGAGGATGGGCCAAACCAAAATAGGTGCAGAGAACCTCTGCTTATGTTATCTCCACTGATAACCTATTGGTCACAGCAAGTCACATGGCCAGGCCCAACAGAACAGTCAGGGAAATACACCCACAGGGCAGGATTAGCCAGTACAGGGCTACTCTAAGAAAGTATGTTGGCATAGCAATTCAGTCTTCTAGGGTATACATTGCCCTTTCCTTTTCTTCATCCCCAAATTTTGTTTAAAGTAATTATAATCATTTTCTTTCTTACCTACTTTTTTTTTTGAGAGCAAGCATCCTTTACCAGAGCATATCATTGTGATATCATTATTCTCAGTGTGTTATATTTAGTTATTAATAATTGCTAAAGAAGTAAAATTTAAAATCAGAACTTTAAAAAGATGAATGTGGGTCACGACTTTTCTTTTTTTTTTTTTTTTGTCTGCCATGGGGCTTGAACTCTGGGCTTGGGTGCTGTCCCTGCGCTCTTCAGCTCAAGGCGAGCGCTCTACCGCTTGAGCCACAGCGCCACTTCCGGTTTCCTAGTGGTTTTTTATTGGAGGTAAGAGTCTCATGGACTTTCCTGCTGGGGCTGGCTTTGAACCATGATCCTCAGATCTCAGCCTCCAGAGTAGCTAGAATTACAGGTGTGAGGCACCGGCGCCTGGCTATGACTTTTCTTGATGTAGGATGAGTTTTATTGAATGACATTTTGCATGTTTTTGTGGTGGTTATTGTTTTGTGTGCTTGTACCAGGGCTGTTAAACACAGGGCCTCCTGTTCTTGCTTGGCTTTTTCTCTCAAGGCTGATGCTTTACCACTTAACCACACCTCCACCCCACAGAGTCTTTCTTAAATGGATAATAAAAGTGTGTAGTCCTTTGCCCTTAGGGGTGGAAGGGTTGACATCCTGTGTTAGGACATTAAATCCTTCTCTCTGATCACCTAAGGATGTTCATTGGATGTTGCTATGTCTTGTCATGTTCCCTGGTTCTTCTTGTATAAGATCTGCTGAAAGTTTCCACATATATATGCTCCTTTCTATAAAAAAACAAGTGGTAGTTTGGTTGTTCGTTGTTCGTATAAAGCTGCAAGTCCCTGTTTTCCCCTGTGCTTAAAATGACCTAAAATCACCTACCCCGGGAATGGATTCAAGATATTTTTAACTCCAATTGAACAATTTATTTTTCCTTTTCTTTCTTTTTTTGCTCAGAATCTTCAGTTTTCTTAATCCACTTTCTTGATTTTGTCTTCTAAAATATTAAGCATATTTTATAGTTTAAAATAGGTGGGCATAGTCCTGTGTCTTTTTAAATCTTCTGAGCCTTGAAAGCCTAGCTTGTACTTGGACAGATAAAGAACAGAAACATGCACTGCAGACTTCTGTAACATTTGTTCTTACTGTTTGCAACATTTTCCTAGCTTCTCTTAGAAAATATCTCCCAAGCTGCTTGTATTTTCAGTGTTTATTGTGTTCTTGTTATCTGCAGCCACACCCTAAAGTTTTACTCCATACTTTTACCTCAACCTGCACGTATGCAACTGCTATCTGTGGATTATCTATGCATTTATTACATATGCATCATCATGGAGCTGTTCCTTTCAATGTGTTGCTAAGCTGCTTAGCTCAGACTTGTCCAATTCATTTAGTTATGAGTCAGTGGTTTTTAAATATCCACCCATAAGTGAGATTCATGCATGATTTAAGAAATGTCAGTCTCAGAGAATACTTAAGGAACTCGTAGGCTAATCCACTTGAAAATGTTTATTTAACATAAATTTCCTCATCAGTTCCAAACTATTGACAATAAAGCTCCTCTCCTTTCCTCCACTAGCATAACTTTTCAAAAAAAAAAAAACTAGATAGAATTCTAGAAAAGGGAGAAAAAAATTAGTTTACTGCCTGATAGCCTTAAGTTAGTTACAGTTGCCGTGCGGGGGTGTACAGTCCTGCATCTTTTTTCATTTAGCTTTGTCTCTGTCAAAACAAACTTTCTGGAAGGATTGGGTATTTTAGAACAAGGCTTGTTTCAGTTCAGATCCCAAGAAAGACTGAAGGGCCTTTCCATGATTGGCATAAACTCTGACATAATCCCATTCCATCTGCTGAGATAAGCCAGATGTTGCAATAAAATCTTGTAAGGCAGTTTATGACAGCAGATTCCTGTACTTTTCTACCTTAGTTTCTCCAATCATCCCTTCTAAACCAGGGCAGGCCACTCCTGCATTCCACAGCCAGTAAAACCAGTACACACTGAAGCTCACTGGTGACCCAGCCCATCCTCCTCCACCCAGCCTAGACCTCTTGGTTGGTATGCCGTTACTTTTCCTTTTCCTCTACTACCAAATCTGTTGGTAGTTCTCTGAGGAATTGCCAGGCAGTGACTGCTGACCTGTCCAAAGCTAACTTCAGTGACATAAACCAGAGGAGGAAATGCTGTTTCATAGCTTCTATCATTTCCTTCCTTCCTGAAGCAGTTAGACTTCATTTCTAACACCTTTGATCCCAACAAGAGGAGAACTATACTTTTGGTCCTCTGTTGTCGAAGGTAACAGAAATGTTTAGCTGCTTTTGAGGTTAAATAGTTCTTGTGTCTACTTGGACTTGAAATCTTGAAATGGATTCATACTCTCTAAGTATTGCATGCTCTGGAAAGTTCAGTTCCAAAACATGAGAAACCTCAACATGCTCATGAAAGCATGTTGTTTGCGGGAACTTGTCCTAGAGAGCCACTGCAAAGAGGACCCCACTCCCGGTCCCTTAAAGGGATCCAAAGGTATATGCCAGCTCCCACCCAAGGAGAGGAAGACAGGGGAGAGAAAGGCAATCTGCTAATTTTTTTTCAAGGCCAGTTCTGGGGCTTGAATGCAGGGCTGTGTGCTCCTGCTCAGCTTTTTCCTTCACTGTCTTGTCTGACTCCAATGTTAATTCTCAGATTTCACTCAGCCTCCTGAGTAGCTAGGATTATAGCATAAGCCTCTGGCACCCAGCATATATTGGCTAAATTTGATTTTTTGTCTAGGAAAGAGACTTGTGAGTTGACATTTTTCTAAATAATTTTCAAAGTCTTCAGGTTTATATTCTGTCATCTCTTACGGGGTTTTAAAACAGTAGGTTTAGTAAATTATCTTATACTTTACAATATTCTCTGCCCTCAGTCTTTTCCATCTCTTCCTGTCCCTCCTCCTCTGGGGATTGAATTTAAGACCTCATATTTGCTGGGCAGGTGCTCTAGCCACACCCTCAGCACTTTTGCTTTCAGTTTTTCAGATTGGGTCTTGTGCTAATTTTATCCAGCCAGCCTTGCCACAATCCAAGTACCTTTACCTCCTAAGTAGTTGAGATAACTTGTATACACCAGTAGGCCTGGCTTCTGCCCAGGGTCACATTAGAGATCTTTTCAGTACAGAGATCATAATGGAGGGAGAAGCTGCTCAGAGGGGACTTCTGACAAGACCTGGGGCCTTGGATAGGCAGTACAGCCAACTCATAGCCAGAAGGAGGGAAGAAGCCAGAGAAACCAATAGTCCCACATGACCAGCCTTGGCCTCAGGTGCCACCCATCGATTAAGTTAACAGAAACAAGCGTTGAGGGAAGGCTGGGCTCCGTGCTTAGGCATCTGCCTTGGGCATAAGAGCAGGTTGCAAGACAGAGCTAGGACTGACATTCAGTATCCACGGTCTGTTCCAAGGTCAGACCTTAGCCCCAAAGGCCATATTGGAAATTACTTATTAAGCTGGTTGATAACAGTATCTGTCAGGGTAAAAGTTTATAGTTTGTGATCTTGGTAGATTTTTAATTGTAGATATGTTGCTTATGAAAATTACTGAAGGGCTAGGAATGTGGTTTAGTGGTAGAGTCTTGCTTAGCATGCAGGAAGCCCTGGGTCTGACTTCTCAAAACCCCATAAAGAGAAAAAGTTGGAGGTGGCTCTGTGGCCCAAGTGGTAGAGTGCTAACCTTGAGCAAAAGAAGCTCATGGACAATGCCCAGGCCGAGTTCAAGCCTCAGGACTGGCGAAAACAAAAAGCAAAACAAACAACAACAACAAACAACTGGAGTATCCCAGGCTTTTTTTTCTTTTGTTCATGGGATGGGGCCTGGGTGCTGTCCCGAGCTCTTTTGGCTCACCACTTTAAGCATCAGCACTACTTCTGGTTTTCTGGTGGTTAATTGTAGATGAGAGTCTCATGGACTTTCCTTCCCAGGCTGGCTTCAAACTGCTATCTTCAGATCCTGTAGTTAGGATTACAGGTGTGAGTCTTTAGCGCCCATCTTCTCCCAGGCTTTTTTCACATTCAGTCATATTTTTTTTTAAAAATTTTTTTTGGGTCCAGTCATGGGGCCTGAGCTCTGGGCCTGGGCGCTGTCCCTCAGCTCTTCAGCTCAGGGCTAGCGCTCTACCACTTGAGCCACAGCACAACTTCCGGCTTTTTTCTTTTTGCTTATGTGGTGCTGAGGAATCGAACCCAGGGCCTCAGGCATGCAAGGCAAGCGCTCTACCACTGAGCCACCTTCCCAGCCCCTCACATTCAGTCATATTTGATGACATATTTAAACATGATTATGGTAGTAAATGGATATAATATAAATTTTCTATTTTCATCATCTTAAATGTACAGTTTTGTGATATTAAGCAATTAACATTGCTACCAGTCACCCCCACAACTTCCTAATTTTCCCAAACTAACTCTGTATCCCCTCCACCCTGGCTCTGGCCACTACTATTCTTTCTGTTAATGAATTTGACCACTGTAAGTAGAATCATGCAGTATTTGTCTCTTTGAGTCTGGCTTACTTCACTTAGCATAATATCTTTGTATGTGCATATGTGTGTTTGCACACATATGTTGTACTAGGGCTTGGACTTAAGGGCTCATACTCTGCTTTTTTGCTTCTGGCTATCACTTGAGCCATACCTTCACTTTCTGCTTTTTGCTGGTCTCTCAGATTTGTCTGTCCAGGCTGGCTTTGAACTGAAATAATCAGATCCCAGCCTCCTGAATAGCCAGGATTACAGGTGTGAACCACAAGTGCACGGTAGCCTATAACCTATCTTCCAAGTTCATCCATGTGGTAAATGTGTCAGTATGTTCACCCTTTTTGAGGCTGAATGTATATATTACATTTTGTTTGTTCGTCTACCTACCGGTGGGCACTTGGGTTGCAGGAAGTACATTGTAAAGTTTTATTTCACTTTTGAGTTAAAAAAAATGACTATTCTTAGGACATCATCTCTTCCATGTCCAATCTGATGTCTCAGATCCACAAAATAGTATGGGGACAATGGCCATAGGCACTGAAACATGAAAGGTGGAGGTGAGCAGGAGAGGCGGGAATTATTTGGAGGACACAGGGAGTAGGAAGTATATTTAAACAGGTGGAGATGGGACCTGCCATGAAAATGCTTAAGAACATAAAGACCAGTTGGATTGGGTTAGACTGCATTGACTACTGAGTGGAGTGGAATGAAGTAGAAAAATACGAAGTGCAACCTGAAAGAAGTACTATGTTTTGGCCAGACCTTGAGCTGGGTGCCCATGGCTCATAGTTGTAATCCTAGCTACTCAGAAAGCTGAGATCTGAGGATTACAGTTTAACAAGCCCAGGCAGAAAGTCTATAAGGTTCTTATTTCCAATTAACCACCAGAAAAAGCCAGAAGTGGAACTGTGCTTCAAGTGGGAGAGTGCTAGCCTTGATCAAAAAAGCTCAGGGACAATGCCTATACCTTGAGTTTAAGCCCAGGCCCAGCACAAGAAAGAAAAAAGAAAAAGACAAGTTGAGAGATGTAGGATTAAAAAGAATTTGCGACTAGATTGGTGTGTGTGTGTGTGTGTGTGTGTGTATGTGGGGGGGGGGGGGATGGGGAGGGAGAGAGAGCCAGTAGATTGGGGTGTGTGTGTGTGTGTGTGTGTGTGTGTGAGGGGGGATGGGGAGGGAGAGAGAGCCAGTCCTGTAGCCCTTTCCTAGCATGTGCAAGACCCTGGTTCAATCCCAAACATAACCACAGAAACAAATGTTAAAATATCCTCGAGGTACTAAAAAATCACTGGAAACTTAAGCTCTCCTCCCCTGCCCCCTCTTTGGATGACTGAATCTGAGTATCTACTTCTAAGTTGAGAGCTCAGGGTGTCACAGGGTTTAATTTTTCCCTAGGGAGGATGGATACTCTGGGATAGGAACTGAATTACTTATGATAGTAGAGATAAGTCTAAATACTACTTCCAGCCCCCATAAGATGAAAGAATAACTTTTTAAAATATTAGGTTAGAAGCAGGGTACTGGTGGTTTATGATTGTAATCCTAGCTACTTTCAAGAAGCTGAGATCTGAGGATCATGGTTCAAAGCCAACCTGGGCAGGAAAGTCCATTAGACTCTTATCTCCAATTAACCACCAGAAAACCAGAAGTGGAGCTGTGGCTCAAAGTGGTAGAGCAGGAAGCTTTTAGCAAAACAGCTCAGGAACAGTATCCAAGCCCTGAGTTCAAGCCCTATGGCCCCACCCAAAAAAAAAATCAAGTTAGAGGTTGAAGGTGTGGCTCAATTGGTAGAGCTCTAGCCAGTTTGAGTTTGAATTTGAGTCCAAGTCTCAGTCCTAGAAAAAAGAAAAGAAAAAAAGATCAGGTTAAAGGTCATCAAATACTAGCCTGCCCAGGAAAGCAAAATTTTTATCCTGTATGATCCTTTGATTGCCCTATTTAGGCTGATAAATATTTGTTGAATATGTTAACAAATTACAGAAAGTAGGAAGGCCTTGTAAATTGTTAAGCAACAAAGTAATATGTAAAAATCAACATTTAGGAAAAACTGATCAGGTTCACTGACATTTTAGTGGGAAGAAAACAATGATAATTTTTGCTGACAAGAAAAGAAGCACTTAGGGGCTGGGAAGGTGGCTCAGTGGTAGAGTGCTTGCCTTGCATGCCTGAGGTCCTAGGTTCGATTCCTCAGCACCATATAAGCAAAAAGAAAAAAGCCAGAAGTGGCGCTGTGGCTCAAGGGGTAGAGCGTTAGCCTTGAGCTGAAGAGCTGAGGGACAGCGCCCAGGCCCAGAGTTCAGACCCCACGACCGGACCCCCACCAATAAAAGCACTTAAAGAAATTATAAGCAAATATAAGATTCAAGATGTATATGCTGCCGGGCACTGGTGGCTCACGCCTGTAATCTTAACTACTCAGGAGGTTGAGATCTGAGGATCATGGTTCAAAGCCAGGTAGGAAAGTATGTGAGACTCTTATCTTGAATAAACCACTCAGAAAACCAGAAGTGGCACTGTGGCTCAAGCAGTAGAGCACTCGCCTTGAGCTGAAGAGCTGAGGGACAGTGCCCATACCCAGAGTTTAAGCCCCACAACCAAAAAAAAAAACACATATATATGCCGAAATTTTATTTATTTTTAAAGATGTCACAAAATAACTTGAGCTGATACATGTATAATAAAATGGATGGTATATGATAAAATAACCATGTCAGGTAATGTAGAATCTAGCATATACAAGGTCCTGGGTTCAATCCCAAGCACCACAAAAGGGGAAAAAAAGTTAAAATACCTTTGAGGCATGAATATATCACTGTAAATTTATTATTTTCACAATAACATATTGGAGATACAAAGAGAGGAAAAGGGAAGTCTGGAATATTTTGAAGGAAAGACCAATGAGATTTGAAAGGAGTAAATTTTGTAGTAAACAACATAGAGGCTGTAGGTGCGGCTCAATGGTAGAGCACTTGCCTAGCATATCCAGAGCTGGGTTCTAGCCCCAGCCCTGGAAGGAAATAAACAAATGGAAGAACATGGGCCTGAATCCTGGATTTGAATCAGCTATTTGGTAGCTAAGGAAGTTGGGTAAGTTTGATCCTTGCCTTATAGGGATGGCTGGCACATGCCAAGTGCTCCAATGGTGGCCATTGTTATTAGTGTACTATGGATTACGGAAACTGAAGGAGGATCACAGATATTAATGCTTGACTTGGAGGATTTATGACAAGCTGGAAAGTGCAACTTTTTGAGGGAAAGAGATGGTTAGTTGAATTTTAGGTAAGTGGAGCTAGAGATTTTGATTTTGAACGGTGTGATACATTTTCTTAGGGTTTAGTAAGTTGTTTCAGAATGTTTCTTTGCCTGACAGAGGAAACTGTCCACTGCATACCAGTGAACAAAAGCAAATACCAACTCTTCCCTCCACAGTTCTTGTTCTCAAAGCGTTTGGAGAATTACCTTTCCATGGCTGTTTATATTGCAGATGCAGAACAGCTCTTTCAGAGTGGAAGCGCAGATAACCACCAACCAGGGAGGGAGGGGATTTCCCTGCTAGCTTTGCTGGCGTCATTCCCTGTGGGTAGATGTTCCCTTTGTTTTATCTGACCATTGCTGCTCTCCTTTTTACTGCCATTCCTTTTCCTTCCATCTGGGATTGTGTAGATTATTTTTTAGAAGCCACTGATGATTAGGATTTAAGCTATGGGGCTGGGAAGGTGGCTCAGTGGTAGAGTGCCTGCCTTGCATGCATGAGGCCCTGGGTTTGATTCCTCAGCACCACAGAAAAATCCAGAAGTGGTACTGTGGCTCAAGTGGTAGAGCTGAGGAGCTCAGGGACAGTGTCCAGGCCCCACGACCAACAACAACAACAACAAAAGATTTAAGCTATATGGTCAGGTTTCCACAATGGCCTGGTGTGAGTAATAATAGTTGCTTTTCCGCAGGGAAGGCTGAGGCCAAATCCATCCAAATTATTTGTCAAGTAGGGGCCAGCAGGCCTTCCCTCGTCTCACATATGAATCACAGAACTCTGTAGGCTGTGACTTCTGTACCTTCTAGGGTGTGTGTTTCTGGGCAATTACACACTTATCCCAGCAGAGTAGGAGGTCAGTCAGTAAAAGAATTTGTTGAGCCAGATTCTTCTCTGCTTCTGAGTCATTTTTTGGGAGAATGAAAAGGTCTCATTAACTCTTTCAGATCACAGGGGCTAAATTCTGAGAAATCAGTGGGGCTTATGCTAATTTGTTACTTGACATTTTAGATATTGATAGCAGTCAGTGAGATGAAATTTGAGAAAATGTACTATAAGAAGGACAGTAATACCTACCCTGTCCCAACCCCTAGGGTGCTAAGGGGTATGCAAAGTACTTTCTTCCATCCTTGATTTGAACCTTGGTCTTTCTGACTACAGAATCTTGCTTTGCATTCACAGTATGCTATGTCCTCAGACTGTAACTATAGTTAGATTATTTCTTTTTTTTTTTTTTTTGTCAGTCGTGGGGCTTGAACTCTGGGCCTGGGCGCTGTCCCTCAGCTCTTCAGCTCAAGGCGAGCACTCTACCACTTGAGCTACAGCGCCACTTCCGGTTTTTTTCTAGTGGTTTATTGGAGATAGGAGTCTCACGGTCTCTCCTGCCCGGGCTGGCTTTGAGCCATGATCCTCAGATCTCAGCCTCCTGAGTAGCTAGGATTACAGGCATGAGCCACCAGCGCCCGGCAGTTAGATTATTTCTTAAATACAGAAAATCTGGAGGCTGGGGGTTTAGGTCAGTGGTAGATCATTTGCCTTATAGGAGGCCCTGAGGTTTTACTTTTCCCCCCCCATCCCAGGAGGGGGAAGTAAAGAAGGGAGAGTAGGGGAAGCAGGGGAAGAGAATGAATTTCAACTCTGTGTAGGGAAGATGTGGGAAATGTTATAGCCACTTCTCTTTTTCACTCTGGACTCAATCATCTCATTATCGGAGGAAAAAAAGGCTCAGTAACAAGCTGTTTTTATTCAACAGAGAAAATTAAATGTATAATGCTTAATTTTCCTTCAGGATTTCATTAAAATCTGATAGACAGTCCACATTAGTATACTGAAGTATATATCTAACATGTTTTTCCACCTTCTATTTCCTGGGAGTCCTTGATGCCTGTCTTGTTTTGTCTGGAGGCCTTTGATGCTTTGGGGGTATGATCATAGTCCTGGTGAGAGGACTTAGAGTCTTCATCTCCACCCACCAGTACCTGAGGGGAATCAAGAAAAGGAGGCTGGGGCCTGGCCCCTGGAGGTCCCAGCTGCTCCCTATAAGAGGCCTGGGGAGAGCATAGCTCTGATCGTGGCTGGGTGTCCATTGGTGGACGTAGGCAGCTGCTATGGTCTGGTGTTCTGGTGCTGCCAGCCACAGGAGTCAAGGAAATGGACACACCACGCATGATAGTTCTAGAAACTCACTCTCCAGGGTTGGCCCAGGCTTCATTGAACGAGAAACATGTACTTGATATAGTATAGTATACTAACCGTCACCTGGAAGCCCCATGCACGGCACTTTTTTGCTCTTTCTGTGGAGTCTTACTTTTCATTGTGCTTAAATCTTGACCTTAGGCAAGGTGGGCCCTGCTGCTTGTGGGCAGGTCACAGTACACAGGAGCCAGAATGCCTCAGTGAGTCCTGGCCCTGCTGGATAAATGCCATGTCCTGATCTTCAGGATGCGTATGGGGAATAAAAGAAATGCCCTGTCTCAAGTCTCTACTTTTTAATATTAATTTTTTATTGTTTTTACTAAGGTAATGTACAGAGGGGTTACAGTTTCATAGGTCAGGTAATGAGTACATTTCTTTTTGGACAATGTCACCCCTTCTTTGCTCTTTCCCGGTTTTTCCCTCCGGTCCTGGCCAGTAAGTTGTATAATTCATTTTCAACATAGTGAACTCTCTCTAAATAGTTAAAAAGTAATGTGTTGCCTGATACTTCATGTCCTGAACGTTACCAACTTGAATCTTTTCTTTCACTTTTTTTTTTGGCCCTATAGGGATTTGAACTCAGGGCCTTGTGCTCTACCACTAGTGCTGCACCCAGGCCTTTTTGCTTTATTTTTATGGTAGGGTCTCATATTATTTATATGGAGTCTTTTGCTTTTTGCCCTTATGACAGCCTCAGAACACTATGCTTCTGTCTTACCTCTCAAGTAGCTGGGATTATAGACCTGCACCATCACTATCAACTTGTATATATGTATGTATGTGTATGTGGTAGTACTGAGGCTGGAGCTCAGGACCTCATACTCTCACTAGACTCTTTTTGCTTAAGGCTGGTGCTCCACCACTTGAGCCATACCTCCACTTCCTGCTTTTTGGTGGTTAACTGGAGATAAGAATTTCACAGACTTTCCTGTACCAACTTTGAATCCCAGTCCTTAGATCTCAGCCTCCTGAGTAGCTAGGTATGAGCCACCAGCACCCAGCCTATCAGCTTGTTTTGAGAACCTTTTATGTAGCTGGGATTTTGGGCATGTGCCACCACACCTGGCCTTCTCTGTCAATCTGAGGAATAGGTATAGGGTATACTTTTTATTTTTCAGAATCAGAATTGTTTTGAGATTCAAATAAAAATGTAAGGAAATAATTATTCTTTAAAGAAATACATGAGAAAATATTTTATTTTAAAAAAATAAGGAAACTCATTTGCTTGTTTTTTCAAATTTCATTTTAAGTGTCTTAATGTTTTAAGCTTTACCATTCTCAAAAAACAGATTTACAGTACATCTTAAATGTTGCTATCTCTGATGGTTTGGGCCTTCCTTTCCAGGTTGTGAAGCATGGAGACTGGCTCAGTGGTCCGCGCCATCTTTGACTTTTGCCCTAGTGTATCAGAGGAGCTGCCACTCTTTGTGGGGGATATTATCGAGGTGTTGGCAGTGGTGGATGAATTTTGGCTTCTAGGGAAGAAGGAGGACGTTACAGGTAAGAGGCCCATGTTTCCTTCTATGCACAATGGACCATGGAACCTGAACCAGGAACTTCAGAATGCGCTCATGTCTTCTGTATGCACACTGCAGCCTTTGCTGTGAGGACAGTTTCTGTCATCATTAGTGATCTCTCTCCTTAGTGACTCCTTCTGGATGCTTCAGCATCCTGATTAGATGCTAGCTGTCACTAGCTTAGTTTTCTACCCATGTCTTTCCCTTTTCTTTCCTTTCCCTTCCCAGTGCTTG
The DNA here is from genome assembly GCF_019054845.1 of Dipodomys spectabilis. Lineage (NCBI taxonomy): Eukaryota > Metazoa > Chordata > Mammalia > Rodentia > Heteromyidae > Dipodomys > Dipodomys spectabilis. The sequence goes on from NW_024870802.1 coordinate 13,655,712, forward strand.
AGCCTTTGTATTCAGTGCTGTTTTTTTTCTTTTCAATGTATGTATTGTTCCTGTCTTCAGAAGCCCTGTGATCATTGCTTTTCACAGCCACATTCACCTCTGATGGAACCTAGGGTGTTCTCCACCTGCTTCCTCTGCTGTGTTTTTCTCTCATTCCCTGCTCTGTGGTTCATTCTTTGCAGGGCAGCCTGGTTCATCCTTTTCTCTCCTTTCTACATCTGTGGTTGCTCTGAACTAAGGTCATCTTGACCCTAAAGATTCCTGTCTCCCATATTACATGCTTCTGGTTCCCTTTTTCCCATTCTTTAAGACACAGGAATATGGGTTTCTCTCATTAATGAGCCTATATAAATCTAATCTTTGATTTGCAGATGTTTTTTGTAAAGTCTGATTTGGACTGTGTAACACAGTCCTAAGAGCAGATTCAGGGGACACTTAGCCCACATTTGTGAAGTAGATGATTTCCCATCAAAAGTGATGTCTCTGCTGAGACGAAACATGAACCGGCAAAGAGAATCACTCCCTTAGAGGCTCCAGAGGGAGAGGGAACAAAGGGACTGAGGGTCCTTCAGGAAGGCACAAAGCTTGTATGGTTGAGGGGGTGGTTGTACAGAGGAGCAGCAGCTGATCCTGGAGGACAAACTATGCCTGGTAAGGGAAACTGGAACAATACTACAACTGGGTCACACTTGTATCATAGGAAGCTCAAGATGAGAAGAAGGGACAAAACTGAAGACAAAGAGGCACGGTGGGAGGTTGTTGCTGTCATCCAGGTAGGAAAGGATGATAGCCCTGGAGAGAAATGGACAGATTCAAGAGACTTGAGGGCAGGGAGTAGTTCTTATTCTTTCACATTGGGAGGTTCGTTCTTTCTACAACTACCTAATAAACCCTATTCATCTTCATTCTGAAATGCTATCTTTTTCATAAAAAGCTTCATGTTCTTAGAGCAGATGTGGTGGCACACACCAATGATTCCTGCAGTTGGGAGGTTGAGGCAGGAGGATTGTGAGTTTAAGGCCAGCTTGGGCTACGTAGAAGGTTCACAGCCATCCTGTGAGACCCTGTCTTTTTTCATGTTCTTCTTGACCCATTTCTCTGATCTTCCATGGTAATTTACTACCTGTGTAATGAATTAAGATTGTAGGTGAGTTATCATTTGTGTCTGAGCTAAGTTTTCAGACTTTTGAAGACCAACATTTCCTGATCAAGTTCCCTTTACAGCCTTTCTGGAGGATCATTTAAGAGCTCACAGACAAGCACCTTCTCTGCCTTCCTAGAAGCACACATGTGATTCTGTGCCCTGCACCTCTACAGTAGAGTCTCCACTTATTAGACTCAGTGAGTTTTCCATTCAGGGTCTCTAAACGGACTCAGAAAAAAAAAAACTTGTCCTTGTACACAGACAGGAAAATAAACTTCAATATTAAAATAAAATTCAATGTTCAAGGAGTCTTTAGCTCTAATTTCCTGTATCAGGAGCTGGAAGTATTTTCTTCTTTTTCTACTTCTACATACCTTACCCTGTTTTACTCAAATAAATCCTTGCAAAAACTTCACAAAAATTTCAATATTCAATATCTTCTTATTTTTTAGGACAGTTTCCTAGCAGTTTTGTGGAAATTGTGACCATCCCCAGTCTAAAGGAGGGAGAGAAGCTCTTTGTATGCATCTCTGAGTTTGCATCCCAGGAACTGAGCAGTCTTCCCCTCCATCGAGGTAAGCTATACATCAGAGTAGACATGTGAGCCTGCATGGTGGAGTGTGCCTATCCTGACAGCTAGGCCTCTTAAAAACAAAAAATAAAAACAAAAAACCAGAGTCCTGAAGAAAAGTCCATGAGACTCTTATCTCCAGTTAACTACCAAAAAGCTGGAAGTGGAGGGGTCGCTCAAGTGGTAGAGTGTCAGCCTTAAGAGGAAAAGATATTCTGTAGACATCTTTGTTATTTAGTACCTGGACGATGATAGAAATAGATGGTGAGCTTATGGCAGTAGCTTGAAGTCCATGCCAGAGTAGGCCCAGGTAGGATGGAGGAAGAACAAGAGCACTTGGGCTTCCACCCGTCTGTCCAGTGGGTATGCACCACATGGCTTTTCCTTCCCTGTGCCTGGATCCTTGTGTAAAGAATGGGTGGAAGAACACACTGTGTAGAAATACACAGTGTGTCTACAATAGCATGAGGAATTTGAGGATGTGGCTTCTGGAATTAGCTGTTTTGCATCAAAAATCTTTGTAATTACATCTTATGTACTCAAGTCAGGTACCAAAAATAAGAGAGAAAGATTTTCTTAAGAAGCATGTGTTGGGAAGACTGATCTAATGTCTTCTTACCTCATTTTGAAATTAAAATCCACCTTAGAAATTCTAAGAGAGAGTCCAAAAGACCCTGGCTTGACCATGCAGCTATGGGTGTCTGTATCCAGACAGCCAAGATCACCAGTCCCAACCTGGCTCTGGAATCTGTAACCAGCTGAGCCTAAGAAGCTGAAAGTTGTAAATGGACTCTAAAGGAAGAGGATGTGTAGGGCAAAGTACACAGGGGAGAGACTAGAAAAAGATGAGCTTCCTGTCATTCCAACTTGTTCTTGTCTCTGTGGTATCTACTGCAGGAGCATCCTGGTCCAGTAAGCTCTGTTCTGCCATGCCCTTCGTGAATCTTTTTAGTTCAGTATGGCTTTTCATTTGGAAAGGCACATTTTCATGCATGAGACAGGTCGATGTACTTACGCAATTTGTCTTTTCTGGGAATATTAGCTCGATACACTACAATGATTTTAATCCCTATTGCTTTCTATACATGACAGGTCACATCAACACAGATTAATTTAGCTATTTGGAAACAAAGTCATTACAAAATGAAAGTATTGTTTTATTCCCCATGCAGTTTATTGAGCTCAGATCTAGGTTTCCAGAGTTTCAAGGCTAGTGCTTGAGACAGCCCTTCTACTTCTTCACCACCAGTTCAACTCATGAGTAGTCTGCATTGCTTCATCTCTGCCCTAGACTGTTCATCCTGACTCCTCTGATTGATTTTTTTCTCTTGAAACCCTTGTTGCAGCAGTTATTGATGATTATGTCAGAGTTGTAAAATTTAAGAGTACATGGGATAGTGTTGGACATATGTCATATTTTACCATGCTACCTTTTAGTTATTTTGTTTAATATTAAGCATCAGGCTTAACAAGAATAAAGAGTATATGTGTACACACACAGGTTTATATACTTATTTATGTTTATAATCAAATATGTGAGTATGTTATATATGTATATGTGTTAATAATAAGTGATATAGCATAGGAGACAAGATTTCTTTGTGTGTGTGTGTGTGTGTGTGTGTGTGTGTGTGTGTGTGTGTGTGTATTGGTACTTGTACTAGGCATTGAACTTGTTTAGGCTTTTCACCCAAGTCTAACTCTCTACCACTTGAGCCATGCCTCAAGTTCTAGTTTTTTATTGGTTATTTGGAATAAGAGTCCCAGATTTGTCTGCTCCAGCTAACTTGGGACTGTGATCCTCAGATCTCAGCCTCCTGAGTAGCCAAGGATTAAGAGCATGTGTCATCAGCATCTGGTGAGGACAAGAATTCTGACAGTCGGCCGGGCCTGTAATCCTAGCTACTCAGGAGGCTGAGATCTGAGGATCATGGTTCAAAGCCAGCCCGGGCAGGAGAGACCGTGAGACTCCTATCTCCAATAAACCACCAGAAAACCGGAAGTGGCACTGTAGCTCAAGTGGTAGAGCGCTTGCCTTGAGCTGAAGAGCTGAGGGACAGTGCCCAGGCCCAGAGTTCAAGCCCCACGGCCGACCAAAAAAAAAAAAAAAAAAGAATTTTGACAGTCCTAGATTTAGGTCCAACTCCCTCACTTAATAGTTGTAAACTTGGGCTAGTTATTAAATCTCTCATCCTCAGTTTCCTTTTCTAAAATATAAGGAGTTAGTTATGAGGATTAAATAAATTTAGGCATGTAATGCCTCTGTCTGGCAAGAGAGAAACACTCAATAAATGTTAGTTATTGCTAGTCTATCTTGGGTCCTGAGTCTTCATGATATGCTTTGGGGCCAGTTTTCCCATAATTCTGTGCGTTTTCCCAGAGAAAGTTGAGTCATCAGGTGCTCTTCCAGCAGGTGTCACCCTTCTACCTTTTCCTGAAGCCCACAATTATTTTAGACTGCTCTTGAATCTGGCCACACGTTTCTAAGAGGCCCCTAGATTGGTGTTCTAGAAGTCTGGAAAGCCTACCTTCCTAAGGGATCACCCAGGATTCCAGGGGAATACTTTACACAGCTGATGAAAATGAGAGATTTCAGGGCTGGGAAGGTGGCTCAGTGGTAGAGTGCCTGCCTTGCATGCATGAAGCCCTGGGTTCGATTCCTCAGCACCACATAAACAGAAAAAGCCAGAAGTGGGTGCTGTGGCTCAAATGGTAGAGTGCTAGCCTTGAGCTGAAGAGCTGAGGGTTCAGCACCCAAGCCCACAATTCAAGCCCCACGACGGACAAAAAAAAAAAAGAGAGAGAGATTTGTGCAAACAAACAACCACACACCCACACAAACAACTTAGGAATGATCAGTATTATAAAGTAAAGCTAGTACAATAAATTAACATGCCTTCTAGGATCAAAGTTGTGGGGTTTTTATTATTGTTAGGTTGTTTTGATATTCATCTTTATAATATAGAAATAGCCAACAGAATAAGTTTGCCAGGTAGTAAAGCTTATCAAAACAGCCCTTCTGCAGAAAGTAGACAGGCAAACAAGCTCTATTATGTGAGTTCATGGGGATCTCACCAAACAAAGAAAACACTGTCATTGCACAGCTCGAAGAGAGCCAGTCATTTCAAAGCCAGTGGAGTGGGAGTTAAGGCATGCTTTGATTTTCCTATTCATCCAGAGACCCATTGTCTCTGAAGAGTCATGTCACCAGTGAGTTCCCTCTGAGGCCTTGGTAGCAGGCCTCAGGATCAGTAAAAGAGAAAACACTTGTAATTCTCAGCACCTCTGAGCAATGGATATAGGGTCACGGATTAAAGGAAACACAGGACTAAGCCAAGCATAGTGGTACATGCCTGTAATTTCAGATACTTAGTAAGAATAGAACATAAATATGGCTTAAGTGGCAGAGTACTTACCTGCCATGTGTGAAGTCTTCAGTTCAATATCTCTTACTACCAGAAACAAAAAGCCAAGAGTTAGTGGCTCATGCCTATAACCTTAGCTACTCAGGAGGCTGAGATCTGAGGATCAGTTTGAAGCCAGCCCAAGCAGGAAGATCTGTGAGATCTTATCTCCAATTAACCACTAGAAAATCAGAAGTCATGCTATGGTTCAAAATGGTAGAGTGCTAGCCTTGAGCAAAAAAGCTGAGACAGCACCCTGACCCTGAGTTCAAGCCCTAAGATTAAATAACAACAAAAAGGAAACAAACGGAAAAAGGAAAGGGATACAAGACTAAGGACACTACTTTTCAAGAACATCCATGAAGTTTGTGAAAATATATTGAGTACTTCCACTAAGTCTAATGCCTTATGTTAGTTGTTGTATAGTATGTTAATATGCAGGTAGAGAATTAGTGATAAAAACAATTATTTCTTTTATAGGCCACAGATGACCAAGATGAATGTGAGTTTCTAAAGTTTTATAAAGTTTCCAGCTAAGATATCAGAGAGATAATAATGCATGAGTAAATGCTTAGAGTTCATGACATCGTTTTTATGAGAAAAAAAAAAGTCCCCTTGTGGGCTAGACATGGAAGTACATGTCTTATAATCCAGATATTTAGGAGGCTGAAGCAGAAGAATCCCAAGGAATCTAGACTCAGCCTCACAATGAGACCTTGTCTTAAAAGCAAAGAAAACAAAAGTCCTCTTGTGTAGAATAGGGTCTCAGATCCTAGGTGCCTCATATCGGGTATGTGGTGGAGAGGAGATTTATAACTGAATAGCCATAAACATGAATAGTCTTTTGGTATCATCCCAAGTGAATCTCTTTAGAGTGTGTTGAGAGCAAGCTTCTATTTTGCTCTTTCAGATAATAAGAATAAGATTGCTAGAGAAGAAGCTGTTGGTAATAGACTCTCCCTGCCTCATAATGAAAGCTTGATAAAGTTGGTGGTACATTTGTAAGTTGTAATTGGCATGAATCATTTGGTAGGCTGGAAGAAATCATGTTTTGGGACAGCATTTATTGTATTAACGATTAAAATTGGGGATTTAAACTAGGCACCAATAGCTTACACCTATAATCCTAACTAATCAAGAGGCTGAGATCTGAGGATCACAGTTCCAAACCAGCCTGGGTAAACAAATCCAAGAGACTTTTATTTCCAAATAACCAGCAAAAAACCAGAATTGGAGGCCTGGATCAAATAGTAGAGCACCAGTTGTGAGCAAAGAAGCTAAGTGAGAGTGCAGTTCAAGTCCCAGTATCAGCTCAAAAAAGGACAAAACACAGGGAATTAAAAAAATATTTGTCCGTTCACTAAAAATCCTTATGAAAAATTACTGAAACTTTCCAAATAAAAAAAATTAGTGAGGAATAACAATGGTTTACATTTTCATAAATCTGTTTAATGTTTGATTTAACAGAAGAAAGCTGGATTTCCATATTTGCATCTGTATTTAATCTATTACCGTATGTTGTTTTGATTTGAAGTATACTGGAAAAATGCACCCTTGCAGAAATATGTAATGAGAGACAGTAGGGGTATCTAACTAGTCTTTTCAAGAAATTATGAATTATTCTCTGCTATCACATCACAATCAATGTGTGGTAGTTTCTTTAGAGTTAACCACAGTGCTGGACCCAGCAGAGTATCAATGAGCTTTTCCGTAATACTGTGCTAACATCCATTCACTCACCTTGCTTTTGGAATGAACCTTTTGGTCATAAATGATTTTATAACAGCATGCATTGGTCATTTGGAAAAATATTGATTCAGTGAGTTATTCAGTTTTTCCAAATGTTGACTTCTTATTATATAACATAAAATTGTATTGTCAATATTATTTTTAAAAAGTCTTCAAGTATGAGAACACTGTCAGTCTCATGGTATTATTTTCCAAAATAATAATGTTTAATATGGAACTTGGAATTTTAACATTGGCACAAAATCCTGTGGTGTTTGTTTTCCTTTTTTTTTTTAATGGTCCTGGGCTTTAAACTCTGAGTACTAACCCTGAGCTTCTTTTGCTCAAGGCTAGTGCTCAACCACTTGAGGCACAGAGCCACTTCCAGCTTTTTCTGAGTGGTTTATTGCAGCTAGGAGTCTCCTGAATTTTCCTGCCTGGGCTGTCTTTGAAGCCCAGTTCTCAGATCTCAGCCTCCTAAGTAGCTAGGATTGCAGGCATGAGCAGCCAGTGCCTGGCCCTGTTTGTTTTCCTTGCAGTTACAGACTCATTTGTTTTGTTTCAGAGAAAATGTCTGCCAGTATCCAAGCCCAAATAACCATAGCTGTCTGTCAGTCATTCTTACATGTAAACAGTGTTCAGTGGAAAAAGCTTCTGAATCAAGTGTACAACCCAGCTAGTGCAGTGCTTTGCTTCAAGATCGCCAGAAAAGAGTCTTATACTCACTTCCCATTTTATCACGTAGAATATTACAAAAGACATATCCTTGAGGACATTCTTAACAGAAACTAGTAATTTTTGCATATGAGTTTTGGTGGTGAGGATGCAGTGACTCTATAGTGACTATAGTGTGTGTGTGTGTGTGTGTGTGTGTGTGTGTGTGTGTGTGTGTCTGTGTCTGTGTCTGTGTCTGTGTCTGTGTCTGTGTCTGTGTCTGTGAGAGAGCACTAGAGCTTTAACTCCAGGTCTGAACATGCTCCCTTAGCTTGTTTGCTTAATGCTGAGCCTGTACCACTTGAGCCACAGTTCCACTTCTGGCACTTTTTACTAGTTGATTGAGTCTCAGGGATTTTCTTACCTAGGCTGGCTTTGAACCTCTATCCTCAAATATTAGCCTCCTAAGTAGCTAGGTTTATAGGCATGACCACCCCCCAACACCCAGTACCTGACTTGCAGTGACCATTTATATAATTTGTTGCCATCACTCTGTTTTATACATTGCCAGCAATTTTACTTCCACCCTCCCCAACCCTTACCCCTAGTGTTTTTGCACAATTGTCACAAATGTCAACATAGTGAAAAATGTACATCAAGTATGAAAATACTGGCTACCTCCCATAGCCTCTGAAAGGATCTCAAGGGTCCACTTCTAGGGTTCCATGACTTACACTTTGACAAAACTAGGTCTATAGGAATATTCCAATTCACCAACTTGTTTTGGGTGTTTGTGCTCTTAAAACCAGGTGTATATATCCTGGAGTTGACAGATGTTGAAAAATGCTGAATTGCATTCTTGGTCATAGTAATATCATGCTGTGTGACAGCGGAAGTCATTTTCTGCTTATTTTCCCTCAGGTGACCTGGTGATTCTCGATGGCACTCCCACGGCAGGCTGGCTGCAGGGCCGAAGCTGCTGGGGTGCTCGGGGCTTCTTCCCATCTTCCTGTGTTCGGGAGCTCTGCCTTTCTTCTCAAAGCAGGAAGTGGCATTCCCAGAGTACCCAGCTTCAAATTCCAGAATATTCCATGGGACAAGCTTGGGCCCTGATGGGTCTCTCTGCCCAGCTGGATGAGGAGCTGGACTTCAGGGAAGGGGATGTGATTACCATTATTGGAGTTCCTGAGCCGGGCTGGTTTGAAGGGGAGTTAGAGGGTCGAAGAGGCATTTTCCCAGAAGGTTTTGTTGAGCTTTTGGGTCCCCTGAGGACTGTAGATGAATCTGTAAGTTCTGGAAAGGGAGATGACCACGTTGCTAATGGTAACATAGAAATCCCTGGAGGAGAAGAAGGGAGAGGGCTTGCTGAGGATGATGAAGGCGAACAAGGAGGCTCATATGGAATTGCCCTCTACAGATTCCAAGCCCTAGAGCCAAATGAGTTGGATTTTGAAGTTGGAGATAAAATTCAAATTCTGGCAACCTTGGAAGATGGCTGGCTAGAAGGAAGGCTAAAGGGCAGGACAGGCATTTTTCCTTACCGGTTTGTAAAGTTATGTCCAAGCACCAGGACTGAGGAAGCCCCGACCCCCCTACAAGAAGATGGCCTCACCAAGACCCAGGAGAGCTGTTTGGATGGATTTGAGAACTCAGTAGTAGTGGAGGAACCAAAACAGGAATCTCAAGAGTACCCGGCGGTGAAGCCCAGCCATGTTCCTTCTGACATGTGCATTTCTCCTTCAGAGCCCTGGGCTCCTGAACATGATGGAAATAAGCTCTGTGGTCAAGATGTAGCCACCTTGGGAGCAGGAGGGTACTCCAGAAGTTCAGGTGAAAGGCATGAAAGACCTCTTGCTAAAGATCCTTCCATGCCCAAGCCTTTGGAGGGAGTCAATGGTATTTCCTCCCAACCTCAAGTACCTTTATATTCCAAAGTGCAGAAAAATCAGTATTGTTCTACATTAGGAGCAAAAAGCTCAGAACAGTTCTCTGACCTTCCACTGGAAGGCAGGACTAGAGACTACTCCAGCCTCCCTCACAAAAAAACATGTGCCCAGCAAAGAGCCCTTCAGAGGCCAGGGCCTCCCCTTCACAGGGCCTCTTCCCTCACTGGCTCCAGAACAGCCAAACCCAGCCAGTGGAGTCCCCAGCTCCATGCCATGGCCCGGTATGCTAAGAAGCACTTCACGTCCAGAGAAAGTGCCAACAGCTTCTGTTCTGAATTAGAGAGCTCACAGAGAAGGCCTGGTCCCCAAGGTAAGGAGCTGGCCACAGATGTCACCACACTGTCACTGGGACACAGCACTGACCTAGATTCTAAGTTGACACAACAGTTGATCGAGTTTGAGAAGAGCCTGTCAGGGCCTGGTATTGAGCCAGAGAAAATTTCACGCCACTTTTCAATCATGGACTTTAATTCTGAGAAGGATATTGTTCGTGGTTCCTCCAAGTTCCTCTCCCTGCAAGAGCCACTCGAAAGGAAGAAGGTCCTGAGGCCACCACCACCCAGACCCTCTACTCCAGTGTTCACATCCCCACACTTGCTAGCTGACCAGAGACCCAAGCCTGCACCCCTCTTGGTCATGCGACCCTCTCGCCCAGCTCCCCTGCCTCCTTCTTCACAGCCCAGGGTGAATGCAGCATCCCCCAGACCCCTCTCTGGTCATCATCCTGGCTGGGAGGCCCTAGAAAAGGAGGCCCCTGAGCATGTAGAAAGGAGTCTGGAGCAGACTTTCCCATGCCCCTCAGTACTGGTGAGGATTCAGGAAGTGGAGCAGGACCTGGATATGTACACCAGAGCTCAGGAGGAGCTCAGCTCCATGCTGGAGGAGAAGCAGGATGAATCCTTAGAAGCAGAAGCCCTTGAGAATCTTGAGTCCTATGAGAATAACATTCAAAGTCTGAATCTGGAACTCCAGCAACTCAGAGGTAAGTGACCAGGAAATGATGGAAATTTGTTTTTTGACACCCATGATTACAGAGGATGAATTGCATTTTCATTACCAATTCCTTAGTCTATCATTACAATTAAGATTGCTGTGAAGCCTGGCACCGGTGGCTTATGCTTGTAATCCTTGCTACTCAAAAGGCTGAGATCTGAGGATTGAGGTTCAAAGCCAGCCCGGGAAAGAAAGTCCGTAAGACTCTTATGTCCAGTAAACCACTAGAAAACCGGAAGTGGCGCTGTGGCTCAAGTGGTAGAGCGCTGGCCTTGAACTGAAGAGCGCAGGGACAGCGCCCAAGCCCAGAGTTTAAGCCCCACGACCGACCAAAAGAAAAAACAAGATTGTTGTGAGTCAGGCGCCTCTGACTCATGCCTGTAATAGTAGCTACTCAGGAGGCTGAGATCTGAGGATTGCAGTTCAAAGCCAGCCCAAGCAGGAAAGTGTGTGAGACTCTTATCTCCAGTTAACCACCGAACAACCAGAAATAGAGTTGCAGCTCAAATGGTAGCGTGCTAGCTCCAGGACAGTTCCTAGGCCTTGAGTTCAAGACCTAAGACTGGCACAAAACAAAAACAAAAAAAGGTTGTTCTTTCTTGCCGTATCCAATAATCACGGTGTCCCCTGACTTTATCTGCCATTCAGATACAGAAGCACAGACCTCAGAAACGTGTACTCACTGACATGTGTACCCCTTGACATATATACCTTCTCTACTGCTGTGGTATCTGTAGTATGGTGCATGCAGGAGGTCCCTAAGTGTGTCTTTCTTAACCCACTTTACCAGGACTTCCGGACTAAGCCTCCTGAGAAAACCACAAGTTCTGTCTCTGCAGTCCAGGCATGGTCTAGGTACTCAATCCTAATAACAGCCAGCACTTACTACTCTTAGTAAATATTTGTGGCCATTTGTTTACACAAAGAATGCTCATAATCTCCTTACTAGGATAATTCACATGGCTGCTTTATAGAGGAGGAAATTTAAGAGGTAGAGAGATGAAGTGATTTGCTAAGATTTAAGCATGTATGTTTTACTACTACAGTTTATTGTTCCCACCATGCACATGCAAAAACTTGTATTCTGTGACCAGTCTTTAGAGATTTCACATTCACTGGACTCACAGGAGAAATAATTTATAAACTAGGAAGAGAGATGGGGCCAACAGCAATTGGCCTAGAGCCCTAGGAGGACGTGACTGCACTTCACTTGTGACCTATGTGCCAGAGACCTCTGAAGCTGCATGTCATCATGAGAAAGAACATGGGATAGGGTGTAGTGGCATATGTCTATAATTCTGGGTACTTTGGAAGGTGAAGATAGGAGAATCTCAGTTGCACGCCAGCCTAGATAAAAAGTTCACAAAGCTCTCAAAAACAAGCGGCATGTTGTGATTCACACCTGTAATCCTGGCTATGCAGGAAGCAGAGGTCAGAAATCAAGGTCTATGGCTTCTTAGGCAAAATTATAAGACCCTATCTGAAAACTAAAAGCAAAAAGGTCTATGAGTATGGCTCAAGTGGTAGATCATCTTTCTAGTGAGCACAAATCCTGAGTGAAAGAAAGAAGTAAAGAAGGAAGGAGGGAGAGAGAGGAAAGAAAGAAAAAAGAAAAAGAAGGAAGAAAGGAAGGAAGGAAGGAAGAAAGGAAGGAAGGAAGGAGGTAGATCTGGGAGTCTATGAACTGGAGGACACTAGGAAAAATAAAAACATAAAAATGGTGGTTCAGCAAGCCCAGGTTAAGGTGGTAGACCATCCCATATACACCTACCTTCCCTTCTGCCTCCAATCTCTTTTTTTTTTTTTTTTGGTCCGGTTGTGGGGCCTGAACTCTGGCCTGGGCGCTGTCCCTCAGCTCTTCAACTCAAGGCTAGCGCTCTACCACTTGAGCCAGAGCACACTTCCGGCTTTTTTCTTTTTTCTTATGTAGTGCTGAGGAATTGAACCCAGGGCCTCATGCATGCAAGGCAAGCACTCTACCACTGAGCCACCTTCCCAGCCCCCTTCAATCTCTTTAATAGAATGCAAAAGATAAAATTCCAACAGGAAAGAGTATTATTGGAAGGCCAGCAATTGAGTAGCTTTCTGAAAGATGGAAAGGAAATAATGTTGCAGAAAGGGAGTATGCCACTATCCAAAATATGCTGAGAGCAGATTCAGAGATGTGGCAGTAGGAAGGGACCTGGAACAAGTGTGACTATTTGGGGGCCAATGGGCCGTAGGTCACTGTGCTGAGCAGGGGCAGGACCAGCATTTGTCCCTAAGCACAAGATAGGGAGGGGCTAACATTTCCTCTGCACCACAAGGACCTGAGCTGGGGACAGGGAAGAGGCCGGGAGAGCCAGAGCCTCTGATGACTTCAGAGAAACTGAGGGGGTCCTAAAGAAGCTGGTTGGAGCTTTGTCCCCAAAGTCATAGGCAAGATCTAGGATTTGTTCTTGTTTCCCACACTTATAAGTGTCAAGATACACTTGTAAACCATTCTTGTTTGAATACCTCAAATTACAGGTGTGGAGGCTTCTCGGTTTTAGGATGAACAGTGTGTTAAGGTGGACACAGGGCTTGATGGACTGGCACTAAATGACAGGATGCTTTTCTGATATATTATTACCTGACCTTTTTTTTTTCAGGACTAGTAGTTCAGCCCATGTTCGTGTGTGTGTGTGTGTGTGTGTGTGTGTGTGTGTGTGTGTGTGTAATTGCTTAAAGTTTATTATTAATGTATAGTTTTTCTATATATAAAAGCAATTTGTCATTCTGAAGATTCTTTGGAATGCCTTAGGTATAAGAACTCTTCCCCAAACCAGTAAAGATAGTGGACTTAAAGCCAGGCATGTGTACACACCTGTAATCCCAACACTTGAATGGGTCAAGGAGGTAGAGTGTGTTTCTGAGGTCAGGTAGATCTCCATCAATAGGCTCTATCTCAAAAAAGAGAGTCTAGAGAGGAGAGAGAAGTAAAGAAGAGGAGGGGCTGGGAAGGTGGCTCAGTGGTAGAGCGCTTGCCTTGCAAACATGAGGCCCTGGGTTCGATTCCTCAGCACCACATAAACAGAAAAAGCCGGAAGTGGTGCTGTAGCTCCAGTGGTAGAGCGCTAGCCTTGAGCTGAAGAGCTGAGGGACAGCACCCAGGCCCAGAGTTCAGGCCCCATGACGGGCAAAAAAAAAAAAAAAAAAAGAAGAGGAGAAGAGAAAGCGGGGGAGAGGGAGACATTGAGTTAATAACCATAGCCAAATCATTTGGTGTTTTTTCCTAGTTTGTCTGTACATAAAAAAGAGCAACTATCCTGGGCTTGTGTAACATCTGGTTGAGGGTGTTGGCTTGGTACAAATTAGCTCAGTTTCTTTAACTGGATTTTATACTGGTATAAACAGAAACCATAGTCAAAATCCATTCATGGTCTATTTTAATTCAAGACAATAACTAGTTGTTCCTATGGTTCAATGTATGTCAGGAAATGAGCTACAGTTTGAGCTCCATTTCTAAGCTTAGCATCATTAACTTAGTAATAACTGACCCATGAGTCAGTTTGTAATGTGACATTGCAAATAGTTCCAGACATAGGGTGGAGAATTGGCACACACTGGTATTGATCTCAGAGTTTGCCAAGCCTTTGCAGGACAGAGAGGAACGTTTGCTAGTGTAAGATGCTTAGACTCAAGCATTCACACCATGGCTCCCCTAAATGTGCTTCTCTTTGTACTGCTTGCCTTACCAAATGTAGTAAGCCTTAGAGCAGGACAGTCATTACTGAGGTGGTTATCACTGAATTCCTGCCATATTCCACATGCTGGTCCAGAGTTTCAGTGGTGATCCTCTGCCCTTGTGAGGATAGACAAACAATGCTAAGTAAAACTGCAAGTACATAGCATATGAGAAGATAAAACAATCTGTGGTGCGAAGAAATTTAAAATGACATTTGAGTGAGATGGCTGGAGACAACCAAACCTTTCTTTTTTCCGAGATGGGAGATTTGTTGGCAACAGATAGGAAAGTGCACCTGGTGTCTGGGGAGTAACAAGAAGGCCAGTTCAGCTAGCAGAAGGTTTCAGGTTTTGAACCTGATTTGCTGCAGCACTGGGAGAGAGACAAAAGGCAGAGGCAGAGACCAGTTAGGAGCTAGGGATGCTCTACCTGGACCTGGACAGCAATGGGAATGGGCAGTGCTCAGTTCCAGCTTTATTTTTAGTTAGGCCAATGGAACTCGCAGGTGGATTAGACATGAGGAGTAAGAGAAGCAGAAGAGTCCAGGATGGGGTGTGAATGTTCTAGCAGGGACAGGCTGTCATAAGTGATTAGGATGTTCCAGAGCTTAAAATGAAACACAAGGTTTTAATATGAGTTAAGGGAGAGTTCAGCTAGAGAAGGTGAAACTGAGACCAGCTCATGGAGATAACACAAATGGGTGAGTATTTTGGAAAATGGAGTAACTTCATGATAAGCTGGAGGTAAAACGTCTATATAGAGTGGGCTAGAGCCACACCTGAAGTGACAGAGCATCTGTCAGCAAGTGTAAGGTCTGGGCTTCAATTCTCAGTGCATACCTGTAATCCTAACACTTGTGAAATGATGCAGGAGGATCATAAGTCCAAAGCCAGTCTGGGTTACATAGTGAGTTTAAGGCAACACACACACACTAGGGCAGATGAAAGGAAAGAGGAAAGATGGGCAAATGATTGTATTTATTGATTGTATTTACAATCATTATATTCAATGTACGTATGTGAAAATGGAACCACATAACTTGAGGGTATGGATGGGGTTAGGAAAGATCTTGAAGGAGAAAAATAGAAGGGATGACATTGACCAAGATACATAGTATTTATGAACTGATTTGTTGAATTAAAACCCCTTTGTATAACTACTTAAAGATAATAAAGAACACAAACAAAAAGTATAGGTACCAAGGAAGGATCAAGCATATACATGAGGCATACTCATGCTTATATATATTTGAGTATTAAATTATGTATATACATATGAGTATTAAAATACTGGCATAACTTGTTTAAATAGTTAAGTGGCAAGAGCTTATTAGGATTCCTTCCCTGTAAGCACTTGTAGATCTATCTGATTGTGTGTGTGTGTGTGTGTGTGTGTGTGTGTGTGTGTGTGTGTGTGTGTGTGTGTGTGTGTGTGTGTGTATTAATCCTGGGACTTGATCTCAGGGCCTGGGCACTATCCCTGAGATTTTTTTTTTGCTGAAGACTAGCACTCTACCACTTGAGCCACAGCTCCACTTCTGCTTTGTGTGTGTGGGGGGGGGGCGTTAATTGAGGAGAAGAGTTTGAAGGATTTTCCTACCCATGTTGGTTTTGACTTGGGATCTCAGATCTCAGCCTCCCGAGTAAGTAGGATTACAGGTGAGAAACACCATTGTTCAGCTCTTATCTGATATTTTCAGCTGCTGCATCCTACCACTAAATGTCAGAAATCATGTGGTCCCATCTCATGTCTAAATACAATGATGTTACGGTGTAAGGTTATGCAGACCAGCCCAGACTTGAATCCAGCCCATTATTACCTACTTACTGTGAGACTGGGCAGCCCTCAGTGTTCTCATGGGTTAAATGTGGACAGGCCAGGGATCCAATGAAGTGTATAAAAGCCCTATGTACACTGTTTTATAAAAATAAGGGTTCCATATAATTGCTATTACCACCCAATCCCAGTTCTTTCTACACAGCTTATGATAGGGCATAGGTCCTAGACCTCTTATCCATCTATCCATCTCTCTATCCATCCATCAAGATTTTTTTTTGTAACCTTACTAGTTGGTATGTCCTTAAATAATGTCTCCATGCCTAGCTTTACCCTATCCCCTAAACTCAAGGCCTTCTAACAACTGCCTAATGAGTACCTTGATTTGGATGTCTTCTGAGCAGCTCAACTCAACCAAAATGGAGCTCTTCACCTCTGCTCCAGTCCCCCCTTCCCTACCAATGAGCTCCTCCAGCAGGCAGCCTCATATCACCATGGCAGCTCCAGGCCATGGTGATATATAAACCCTTAGGTTGAGAGGCTGCGCTGAACAAGAGCAAAACTGTATTCCTAGTTACATCCATCTTTCTTGAACTTCTGCTGTGTGCTAGGTAACTGACGGATACAAGAGAATATAATCTAGAATTTAGCCCTGGAGCATCCAATGTTTAGGATTGTGGACCTCCAGGAAGAAGAACCAGCATAGGAGAGGGAATAGCCAGTCATGTAGAAGGAAAGCCAAGTGAAGAGTTTTGTTTGTTTGTTTGTTTGTTTTAAGGAGAAAGAGCAGGCTAGGGCGGTGTGTCACCTGCCTTCAACTATAGCCTTTTACTCAGGAGGCAAAGGTAGGATCATATTCTGAGGGCTAGCACCAGGCAAAATCATGAGACTGTGTCTGAGACAAACTAAAGCAAAAGGGGCTGGGGATGTGGCTCAAGTGGTAGAGCATTTATTTAGCAAGTCAGAATCTCTTAAGTTCAAACACTAGTACCAAAACAAAAAAAGAAGAGGAGGAAAAGGAGAAGAAAAGGGAGGAAGAGGAGGAAGAGGATGGGAAGGAGCAGGAGGAGGAGAAGAGAAGAGAAAGTGACCCCATCAAAGCTGTTGATGGCCAAGTAAGATGACATCTCAGAAATGATCTCTGGATTCTGTGACCTTTTCCAGAGCAGTTCCATTGAAGTGATAATGATGGGTTGAGTCTGGTGGCAGTGCATTAAAGAGAGAATGAGAAGGAAGGATTTGGCTTACTAAAAAGTCTTCCACAGAATTTTACTGTAAAAGAAAGCAAAGAGGTGGGTTGGCCACTGGAAGAACATTAGCTTGAAAGGCCAGTGGAAATTATTTAGAAGATGGAGCCATCACCACCTGTTCCTGAGCTTGGACATTGACCTACTAGAGCACCCAGAGAGTGGGCAGGAGAGGGGGAACTACAGCAAATGTAGTAAGCCAGTAGAGAGATTGGCCTGAAGTGGGAGAGGTTTCTCCAAATTGGATTAGAAGAAGGCAGCAGTACAGGGTAGAAGCCCAGAATCCCGTGAAGGTAAGCAGGTAGATTTGGTATGAAAGGTGGATAGATAGCTCAGGGATCAAGTTAACTTCCCCAGGATTGTACCACTGGTAAGTGGCCAAGTCAGGATTCAAACCTGGTGCGCTCAAAGCCTGTGCTTTTAGCCTCCAAGCCATACTGCCTCCTGTGTTATGCAGGTTCATTGAGCTTTTAAGTCATACTGTATCCAGCTACAGAGCTGTGCTGGGGAAAGGAAGTGATTAGGTGTGGTCATTGCCCTCAAGGACTTTCATAGGCTGGAAGGAGCTGAGCCAGTACTGTGAAGTAACAGGTGAGACCAGAGCTGACTGCGGATGCCCTGAAACCACAGGAGCTGTGGGAGTGAGACAGGCTGCTGAGCACACACTTAGGAAGTGAGGAGCCCACAGTCAGACCCGAGGATGGCGTGGGCCCATAGAGCAACGTTAACAATCGTTTCCATCTCCTTCATTTCTCCCTCTGCTCTTTCTCTACCTCTCTTTTCTCTCTTCTTCCAGCTTCACTTCTAGAATATGTGTGGCATGTTTCTGTCCCTTCTGGGAGTCACACAGAGGGTCACTATGGCTGATAACCCACTCTTTACACGCAAATACCATATGGGTGCTGGTGCATTGGGGCTGAAGGAGCAGGTAGAAGGAGAAGCTGTGTGTAGGACAAGGGAGCCATGTGGGTGCTGAGTGCTGCCCGGGGCTGAGGGAAGCAGGAAACTCCCCTTTCACTCATCTGCATCTCTGTTTACACTGGTATGGCACATAAAAATACAGTCACAACTTTTGATTAGTTCTGGATCACAGTAGTGTAGAGGGAAAGAAGAGGCAGTTTTGTCTTTATGCAAGCTGTGTCTTTAAGACTCCAAAGGCCTTGAAAAGAAGTAGAGGGCCCTGTAAAGTCACTGGCTATCCATTCCATTTAGCTAACAACGCTTTCTTTTAGCTTTACATGGCCTCTTCTTACTTAGAAGGTCGTTCTCTGTCTTCATTTCTCCTCCTGGCTGATTTACTAGGTGTGTTTTCCTTATCATGCTAGCTTTATCAGAGATATGAAGTTGCTGGAGAGGACTTTGTTTCTCAAACAATTAAGGAAAGAGTAATCTTTTTTGAGACAGTATATTACTGAGTATCAGTACTATAGCTGAGTCTGCCCAGCTAATCTTTACTTTTAATTGGATTAGAAATAAGCAAGAACAACGACGTATAGATTTAAAATAGCAGAGAAACCATGAACTTCATTGTCTGACACATAAGAAAATAAACAGATGACTCATACTTGTAATCCTAGCTATATGGGAGGCTGAGAATGAGAGGATTGCATTTCCAGGCCAGCCAGGGTAGAAAAGTGCAAGATTCTCCACTGAATGGAAGGGGAATGTGGTGTGACACAGCAATGGTGGGAAGGCTAAAGTACACAGAGGGAGCTCACGCATGCACCCAAAAACAAGACCCTGTCCTATAAATAACCAATGAAATACAGGGCTGGAGTACGGCTGCTTCAGTAACATCAGGCCAGCCTAACAAGCATAAAACCCTAAGTTCAAACCTCAGTACCATCAAAAAGATAGTAATAGTCACAGGGGTTAAGCATAGCTTGAACTCAGGGCCTGGGCACTGTCCCTGAGCTTCTTTTGCTTAAGGCTAGCACTCTACCACTTGAGCCACAGTCTCACTTTCAGCCTTTTCTCTTTATGTGGTACTGAGGAATCGAACCCAGGGCTTCATGCATGGCTAGGCAGACATTCTACCGCTAAGCTACCTTCCCAGCCCCTAGAATAGATTATTAACAGAAATTGAGCTTCTAGAAGCTGGTATCTCCTAGCCGTGTCTC